>NW_027467082.1:185000-895418 GCF_046128005.1 Genypterus blacodes
GACAGGCTGCGAGCCAGCGGCATTCTGGGTAAACACAGATCATGAGCCAGTGGCACACATGGTCCCTTTGTACATACGTATATCACCTACACCACGGGGTTAAACTCGTTTTAGTTCAGGGCACGTTCAGCCAAATTTAACTCAAGTGGGCCGGAGCAGTAAAATCATAGCATAATAACCTATAAATGGATGTAAATGGACAACTCCAAGTTTTCCCTTTCTTTTAGAGCAAACAAGTCCAAGCTCATATCGCAAATGTTTACTTTTATTTAACTATCTTTTTACAAAACATATTATGAACAAACTGAAGTCAAATTTCAACAATAAACAATAATAACAATGTAGTATATATAAAACAACTTAAACAACTAAATTCAAGAGAAATTATAATAAATAAAAGAAGAAACAGGCAAAATGTTCAAAGACATTTCCGGAACAAACGCAGCATTTACTGAAAAGTACCCAGCTGGAAATGAAGGCATAAGAGCGATGTGGATACTGCTGTGGAACGCTGGGGAGGGCAAACCCATCAAGACCATCCATTTGAGAAGATTGGAAGGCACGGAAAGCCGCTCACAGATGTGGATTCAACGTAGTTTTTGGACAATGTATGCTTATAAACGTTTATTTTGTTCTCGCCGGCCACATAAAACGAAGTGGCGATGTCAACACTTCTATTGCACGAGTGTGAAGTAAACACAACGGGCAAGTTAAACCAATCACAACGATACAGCTGTAACTACTCACAATGTAGGAAATGTAGAGAATATTATACAGGGATGAAGACAAACCTCTACTACAATGTTTGTAAAACTAAAACAAATAAAGTTACTTGCTTCTTTTACTAAATAAAATACATCTACATCTACGTTTACGTTGTTCTTGTTCCAAACAGTTTACTCATGACTACACAGTAACCAGCGCTCACTCCCTTACTCACTATTACGTAATTTCCCCTTTAACATTCAACTGCTTCCACACAAGCATATTAACATTCACTTCACACTGAAGAGGTCCATTGACTAACATGGAAACGTGTGTGAGTGTGTGTAAAACTGTAAAATAGTGTGTGTTGTGAGGCCCTGTGTCTATGATGGTGAAAGGCCTGGTCCTGGCAACCTGCCCACATAGCCACACACACATAGCCACACACACATAGCCACACACACACACACACACACACACACACACGACTTCCCCTACAAAAGCTTTGAGAGTGTAGTATCAACATCCTTTAAGCAAAGGATAAAGTTAATGATCTGTATTCCCATTAACCTGATTAGATAAGAGTGCATTCCTCTTGTCTGGCATCATCATTTCTCCGAATTCAAAACAAAAAAGTGTAACTTCCCTGAAGAAAGGTGGGAGCGGCTTGTTTGTCGTCAGGTGTAAACTTGATCCGACAACTGAAATTTGATGACATGCGCCAGTGAAATGCAAACTATCCTCCGAGTCGAGGCAAGCGTGAGACATGCAAACATGCCGCTCCCACCTTTTCACCATCATAGACAAAAACTAAACCACACACACACACACACACACACACACACACAAGGCCAGAGGGGAGTTTAATCGTGTCCCCAGCTGATCCAAGTTCTCCTGCTGGACTCATTTAACGATAGATCCGGGATCGTGCAGAGAATGGACAGGATAAAGGTTATGTCATACCCTTATCCTGTCCAAGATTCCATTACACTAACACACAACACTAACAGTGCTCAAGAGAACCATTGACAAGATGAACGCCAGTGGGTGTAAGGTACTACCGCACGTACACACACACACACACACACACACACACACACACACACACACACGCACACACACACACACACACACAGCATTATGAAAAGGTCAGTGAGTGAAACAGAGCCATCACCGGTGCTATTACTGTACATCTGTACTTTTTGTACGATGACAAATCAAAATTTGTTTTGTGTGTTGGGCGAGGACTCGTCACGGCAGGATCACAAATGAGCTAGCCTGCACAATAACCCAGTTACTGGCACACCTCAGTGGAATGCAGTAATAACGTTATAGTGACAGCAGAGCTTTTCCCACGACAAATCAAACTGTCTGCTGTGACAAAGGTCTGTTTTTCGCCCATTTTTTCTTACTTCACTTCCATTATATACCATAAATATCCATTCCTGCATGGCACTTTTAATCCATCATTGCACTGGTCCATTGTGACATGCGCCTGTGTCTTCTTTTGCATTTTATGACTTTTTTTTATGACTGAACACAAACAACTGGCCTGTCAGAATGGAGGTGTGTCCATTAGGAGCTTAACGTCACGTGGACCAAAGAAAGTCAACATATTTTCCAACATTCTGAATACGTTTGGTAGCGCATTTGTTTGAATGACATGAATGAGAGGTTGTTGCATGTAAATAATGCACTCAAAGAGATGGAAAAACGCTGTATACCTCCGTTCCATGTTATTCCATAATACATTCCTTGGGTATATCCCCTGAAACCTTGACCTTTGCCCTGTGAACTTTGACTGATTTAAAAACAACTTAAGAGCAATGATCTTGACCCTAAACCCAAACAACCTGGAGTAAAAAACAGTCAAAGCTGTCACGGTGCCAGACATACAAACACATCCATGCAACTACAAAGAACCTGCCAACTAACACACAGTGCAAGAACATAAACCAGCAATACATTCAGAGAAATACATTCTGATTATTGGGTTTGGTACATTAAATCTGAATTCTTCAAATTAGAATCACGACATATCTAAGAGGGATTATTCTTTTACCCACCCAAATGATTTAGATCAGACACTTTTACATAGAAATCAACTGTACATTTGAACACATGAACATGAACCCCCTGTGAAAACCTCTGTGCTTAGTCACCTGTTACAAAACATCAGTATGTCAGCAAGAGGAAGTGAAAATTAAGCAATATGCCTGAGAGTTAAGTTACTTTGAAATCATTAATAGCGATAAATCCACTTAGTTAATGATTGAAAACTACAAACTAACAGTTATATGCATATATGATCATCATGTCACACACTGACTGCAAGAAATATTTTTTTTTTTTTTGCAAAATTCAATGCCTATATATTTTCCCTCCACATCAATTCATTTGTTAGCAAACCTAAAAGCATCCTAATCTCCCAATCCAGACTATGGAGGCAACGTGCTACACGCCCACCTGACAATGGAACAACACCAAGCCAACACACAGACAGGGTAGCATCATAATTCCACCAGAGTACAGAGCGTCCCGGTGTGTGAGTGTGACAGAGAGGGAGCGCGCGCGAGAGTGTGTGTGTGTGTATGTGTGTGTGTGTGTGTGTGTGTTGCTTTAGGATGCATTTTCCTCATCGGGACTCGAGTCTCTTTTTAGAGTTGTATGCGAACGTGACAACTGGCACATACTGCGCTCCTGTTGCGGAAGGACACCGCGTCATGATGCGCGACGCAAAAAAAAAGACACAAGTACCCATTATTCACCCAGAAGTTCCCATTCATTCTTTCAAAAACAAACACATCCACTCACCTTAAGCTTGTGCTCCGGCTGCACAGAGATACACCAAGGCCACTTCGGCTCAGCTGTCGCAGTCAATCCCACCCCCCCAAATAGAGGATACAGAGGAGAGCGAGAGGGAAAGGGGGCGGGAACCTTAAGGTAAATCATGGCGACTCTCATTGGTTAGATAGACTGTCTGTCACCCGACTGAAGCGGTGCACATGGCTCGAGCGTCACTTCCATTGGTTCCGACCTCCACTTTTGGCTTCGCCTCTTAGACACGACGTGACGTCATTGGGCGTGTACTTTGACGCAGCGACGCCATTGGTCCAGCTGACGTAAACGGCAGGGAATTCTCATATCATCCTTACTAAACAGGGAGCCCCTGGCAGCTGGTCAAGTCGTGCTCTTTCTCTCCCAGAGAGGAGGGAGAAGGGCAAGAGAGTTATTTATACGGTTTGAAAGGGTCAGAGAATACAACGTGACCAGTGGCATTAAGACACCCAAGCCCTCCACATATCTCAGCCATCTATCTGGGATGGGATCCAAGGGCCACACTGGTCATATGCCTGGGCACTATATTTGTGAAGCTGCTCTTCAAACAGCCTCAAAGTCCCGTGATCTGCCCCTGCTGAAGTGTCACTGAGCGAGACGCAAACGCCCTGCCTGGGGTGCTGCTGACCTCTGACATCACGGAAGCCCTTTTATGGAGAGAGGGGAGAGTCAGGGACAAAAGGATACTTGGTGTTTTGATAATGCTATGCGATGTCTGACTCTAAAGGGTTATCTATGTCTTAATTTCCTTAGTCTAAATCTGTGGAGTTGTTTTAAGGGGGTCGGACGCTATGTCTCGTCCTTAGTTCCCTAGTTGACTGGGTCAAAGGTTGCCTTTATAAATTAATATCTCAGTGTCTGGACTAGCTCATGTTGTAGTCATCTAGTGGAATGTAATGTAATGTCTCTTTAATTGGACATTCTACTTTCTTTATGGCCCCTTCCATTTCCCCATCGAATATCACTGCTGACCCCTCACATCCTGGACGCCACATATTTGTGCATCTCCCCTTCGAGCACAAAAACATCCAGACAACAGAACAGTTGTTTTTCCCAGAACTCCTCGGACTTCTGAACTGTTAGTCTGGCCTTAATCACTGCTTATTGGACACCCTGCAGTCAGCACAATGTTTAACATACATAAGCTGTAGTCTGCTCCACATTGCAATATCGTATGCCTTCCAGTGATGTTCCATTCCATATCCTATACCACTAAATCTTACATTTGATTTTGATCTCCACATTACAATCTTCCATTTATTGCAAATGTAACGTACTGAAGTTTGTCTTGAGGAGCAGCTGGTATAATCGCTGACGGAGGGAGTCTCTGTAAAATAAGGGTTATAGAATAAAGACTAAATGCAGAGTTACTGATACATTTGTTTTTGAATTAGAAAGAAAACCATTTATGAAACACCTAACATGTAAGTTAACGTACAGATGAGATGCCGGTGCCTTTGCATCTTCTTGGCCACGCCCACCCTGATGTGAGTTTGCCGCGGACGCACGGTCTTTTTCACAGAGAAGGTGTGGACATACGCCAACTTCCGTCCCTCCCCCGTGATTTGTGAACACCGAGCGGCACGACGTTTGTGACGTCATTGGTCCATCCTTCTCTATTGGCTCTAGAAACAAAACGGAACTTTTCCGCGCTTTCAGCGGTGAAAGTTCACGACTTGAAGCAGAGTGGCGGGAGCTGTTGTCAACCAGAGGCTGCAGTGAAGAAGTCTCTACCACGGGTATTCATCACTTTGTTATAAACTTTTTACTGGCGTCGATAGATAATACCAACTAATACATATGTTGGTGTTAGCAGGCCCGGAACGAGCTTCGGTTGTGTTTACAAGCTAGCATACATATTTAGCTTGACAGGATTCGACAGCAACGAGCGTGGTCGGTAGCCTGCAAGTAAACAGTCGTCTTTATTTAAGTTAACGCGACAAACGAGGAGGCTATGAACTTTTCATTCAACCCCACTCATGCATGCGGTTTGTTAAGACGTTATGGGGAATATTGCAAAGTTGCGTACCGTCGCTTATCCTTTATGTATTTGGTAACATTTACAGTTTGGCGGCATTCTATCATATATAAGATGTCATAATTGTGTTGTAACCGACTGCATTCCTAAATGCCCCATAGGTGTCAGTACTCATTTATCTATATTAATCCAAGGTAATCATGATTTCCAGGTTATTTATGCTGTAGGCAAATGACAGTACTGTACTTACTTTAATATATTATTAATAGTTCCATATAGTATAGCCACACTGAGTTTAGTAAGGTGTTTTGTTCTTTGTTTGACTACATTTTTATTATAGTTTTGATGTACTTAGTTTGTTTTATTCGTATGGAAATATGCTCTGTGCTAAAACAAACCATCCAAGTGTTCATTTCTATTCCATCATCACATTTAGGGTCATTAAAGGGCCAATAATTAAGTCTGCAGAACCTTTTTAAGCGAATTGCTGATGAGATTTGGCCCTTTTAAGTAGTACAGTTGATGATGATGAATTTGTCACCAGTTAAGTTTGTAGTTATGCAATCTTCATAAATCCCTTTATTGTCTGTGCTTTTTTTTTTTTTTACTCCAGTTTCTGACTATTTCTATATTACTATCATTTCAGACATGAATACCAAGAAGCGCAATGGAGGCACGTGGGCGGGTGGGGCGTCCCAGGCCAAGCGAGGTAGAACGGGAGGCGTTTGGGAGGACAGCCCGTCGGTGTTTGAAGAGGAACTGTCCATGTTTGAAGAAGCAGAGATGGAGGCCGAGGCGAGGGAGGGGCAGGCAGGGCACGATGTCATTCCAGTTGGTGAGTGAAGCCGAGAAACGGCGAGAAGTTTGGTTTCTAAGGGGTTTGACTGTTAGTTTAGAGTGTAATAATGTGAAACAGTCTGTATTTACATCTGTGCTTATTCCATGTTGGTTTCCAGGTGACCTCTTCTCCGCTGACCTTAACCCTCGCTGGCGACGTCCCACTGCTCCTCTACTGGACTCATCCTGTGATACGTTGGTGTTTCAGCAGATTGACCTTGACTACTATTTAGGTAATTGCAGAGCAGAATCTCCCAGCTACAGTTCTCCTGCACGTCTGTTTCAAATCTGCTTCAAATCCGAATATCCACTGGCTTCTCTAAACTGCTCTGAACACATTTACCGCCACTCATGCCATTGCTTTGTGTGAGAGGGTAGGTAATCTCAGGGTTTGTGTGTTATCCTGTGCAGGCTCGACGGTGGCTGGCATGCCGGGTCAGTCGCAGGGGAAAGCACCAATCATTCGGATGTTTGGGGTAACGGACAGTGGCAACAGTGTGTGCTGTCACATCCACGGCTTCGCGCCTTACTTCTACGTCCCCGCACCCAGTGGTTAGTACTTCCGCCTCTTCGACACATCGACACATCGCTCACAGAAACGTTGAAGCCCTTATTGTCTTCTTCTGCCTCTCCTGAAAAGGCTTCACGTCTGATTACTTGGGCGATTTCAAACGGGAGTTGAACTCTGTCGTCCTGAAGGACATGCGCTCCAACAAGGACAATATCTCTGTCACGGTGTTGGCTGTGGACATCACCCGCAAAGAGAGTGAGTACCTGGAATGCTTGTGTCTGATTGTTAACTAGCAGCGAGTGAATCCTCTCACAGTCTGACGCTTTTCAATGTATTTTCCACAGATATGTACGGTTACCACGGGAAGCAAGTTTTGGATTTCTTGCGGATAACCATGGCGATGCCTCGACTGGTGGCCCCGGCGAAGCGACTCCTGGAGCAGGGCTTCAAGTTCGGGCCTTTTCCCGCCCAGTTATACCCGGCCTTTGAGGCCAACATAGACTTTGAAATCAGGTGCGTTTGTCGATGGAAGTCTGAAGTTCACCGCTAAAAGAACCGACGAGTAAACGCTACAGCTGTCAACTTTGGTGTGTGTGTGTGTTTTGGCAGGTTTATGGTGGACAGCGACGTAGTGGGATGCTGCTGGATCGAGCTTCCCAAAGGAAAATACAGAGTAAGAGAAGAGAGAAGCGGCAATGAGACCGATGCTCGCTACCCAGGCAAGGTAAGTCTATGGGATTTAGCCTGCAGAGGTCAGGATTGCTGCACTGACACCTGGCCAGGCTGGACTTGACCCCTTCACCCCTGTGTGTGACGTCTAGGAGTCCCTGTGTCAGTATGAGGTGGATATCGGCTGGACGGATTTGATAAGTCACAAGGCAGAGGGAGACTGGCAGCGCATCGCGCCGCTCCGGGTCCTCAGCTTTGACATCGAGTGCGCCGGCAGAAAAGGTGAGTTGGTTTACATAAAGAACCACAGGAAGAAACCGCCAACACACTCTGATGGCAAGAACCCGATACACAAACGTGGCCATTATGTTCCTCCAGGAATCTTTCCAGAAGCAGACAAGGACGCAGTGATCCAGATCGCATCCATGGTGCAGCGGCAGGGCGAGTTGGAGCCGTTCATCCGCACCGTGTTCACCCTCCAGTCCTGCGCCAGCATCGTGGGCTCACAGATTTTGTGTTTCACGCAGGAGAAGCAGCTGCTGCAGGTACACACGCTTGCTTTGAGTGAGACGAAGACGAAGAGGCACACTTTCTCCTTTTTTTTTTGGTGCTCTGTTCTGATGTTTCTGATGTTTCTCGTTGTGTGTGTGTCTGTGTGTGTGTGTCTGTTTGTGCAGGGCTGGGCCGAGTTTTTGAGAACAGTGGATCCTGACATCATCACAGGATACAACATCCAGAACTTTGACTTTCCATATTTGCTCAACAGGGCAGCAGCTCTGAAGGTCAGTGGCTCTGAAAGCTTTAAGAGTAATAAATAGAATCTAAGTCCGGCTGAAAAACCTTCAGCTTCTGGTTGAAGTGAGAGATTCTCCTGCCTTCCGTCGACTTTATACCTCACCGTCTCTCGCTGTCTTTGTTTCCAGGTGCATCTCTTTCCGTACCTGGGCCGCGGGCGAGGCATCAGGTCGGTCATACGAGACTCAAACTTCCAGAGCAAGCAGATGGGCCGCCGAGAGAACAAGACCATAAACATGGAGGGTCGGGTTCAGTTTGATCTGCTTCAGGTCAGCGCCTTTCAGCTACGCTCTCCTCGCTCTTCTGTTGTTGTTGTTGTTGTTGTTGTTGTTGTGTATCTGTGAGTAACGTCCGCCTGCTGTTTGTGTTTGCCAGGTGCTCCTCAGGGACTACAAGCTGAGATCATACACACTGAACGCCGTCAGCTTTCACTTCCTGCAAGAACAGAAGGAGGACGTGCAGCACTCCATCATCACCGACCTTCACGTAAGACACCGGCCAGGAACCTCCTCCGTACATGCAAGCTGCTCATCCGCTTTATGTTCCCTAATCTGGTTTTCTCCCTCGCCGTCGCCTCAGAATGGAAACGAGCAGACGCGTCGCCGCTTGGCCGTCTACTGCCTGAAAGACGCCTACCTCCCGCTGCGTCTGCTGCAGAAGCTGATGTGTGTGATCAACTACATGGAGATGGCCAGAGTGACCGGCGTGCCCCTCACCTACCTGCTCTCCAGAGGCCAGCAGATCAAAGTGGTCTCTCAGCTGCTGCGGCAGGTAACCAGGGGACAGGCGGAGAGACGGTTACAGCACACCTTCCTGATTTCACAACAGCAACTGTAACATGTTTTGCGTGTTCCAGGCCATGAAACAGGACCTGGTCATGCCCGTCGTAAAGCCAGAGGGAGGAGAAGACTACACAGGAGCGACCGTCATCGAGCCAGAGAAAGGGTACGAACATCTGAGAGCAGGAAACCTCTGAGCTTCTGCTTTCAATGTTTCCCTGGACTATTTCAGGCCTTGCCCTCACTGCTTCTCTCCTCCCTTTAGGTACTACAGCCTTCCTATTGCCACCCTGGATTTCTCCTCCTTGTATCCCTCCATCATGATGGCTCACAACCTGTGCTACACCACCCTGCTGCAGAAAGGCTCCGCCGAGAAACTGGGGTGAGCGCCTCAGGGTCCTTCAGTCATTGATCTGTGAAGATGTTCCAAACCAAAATGTCTCCTGAGCTTTGTCCCCTGGGAGCTGAGTATGCATGTAAATGTGACGGTTCTGGTTGTGTGCTTTCAGCATGTCACCAGACGACTTCATCAAGACGCCCACCGGCGATCAGTTTGTGAAGAGCTCAGTGAGGAAAGGACTTCTGCCCGAGATCCTGGAGAACCTGCTGTCTGCCAGGAAGAAGTTAGAATCACACACACACACACCCCCCCACGGCTGACTGCTGGACATGGATTTAACCGCACACAGACACGCTTATTCTCACATCTGGCATGTCTCCTCCGTGTGTCTCCCCCCTCGCAGGGCCAAGACAGAGCTGAAGAAAGAAACGGACCCGTTTAAGAAGCAGGTGCTGGACGGGCGGCAACTGGCCCTCAAAATCAGCGCCAACTCGGTGTACGGCTTCACGGGGGCTCAGGTGGGGAAGCTGCCCTGCCTGGAGATCTCACAGGTGAGCGTCGAGAACACCACCGCAACATGAGCGCATCAAGAGTTATCCTTCACTACAGAGGACAAACATCTTGCCAGTGTCCTCAGCGCTCGGTAACCGCTGAGTTGCAGTTGAAGCACGGAGGGAAAAATGTGAGGGAATCCTGTTCACACACAGTCAGAGCTCGTAAGATTGGATTGATACGTTGTTACGTCCACATTGTGAAACCATCTTTTGAATCGCATGTAGGAATTCGACGAGTCAAAATTAAGTTTGTCCCCGTTTGACTTTGCTCCCTTCTAAAGTAAACTTTCACACACACACACACACACACACACACACACACACACACACACACACACACACACACACACAGAGGCGGGTGTGACCCAGTTTTCCACAGAGTCATTGAAAAGAGTCAAACATTTGGCTGAAGCTTAAACTCTTAGTCATTTGACATTCTTTCTCTCTTTCATCTAGAGCGTCACTGGGTTTGGAAGACAGATGATCGAGCGAACCAAACAGCTGGTGGAGTCCAGGTACACCATCGCCAATGGTTACCAAGCCGACGCCAGGGTGAGAATCTCATGCCGTCTCCGTGTCCAAACACTGAAACTAATCTGACGTCTGCTGTGCTTGAGCAGAGTTCAGTCATTTCTTACTTCACTGCACTTTGTGGTCAAGACCTGAATTTCCTGTTGTGATAAGCGGCTGCTGTGTCTTTGTGCTCGTCTCAGGTCGTCTACGGAGACACAGACTCTGTCATGGTGAAGCTGGGCGTCGCCACGGTGAAGGAGGCCATGGACATAGGGAGGGAGGCGGCCGAGTGGGTGTCCTCCCATTTTGTCTCCCCCATCAAACTGGAGTTTGAGAAGGTATCGCTTTGATCCAAACCCCTTCAAGCGGGAGAGAGAAGGGTTAATAGGGTTACAAAGCAACTAGTGCAGGCTGATAACATGAGATTGAAAATGTAAACTGCAGCAGGTCCACTCATTGTGTGTGTGTGTGTGTGTGTGTGTGTGTGTGTGTGTGTGTGTGTGTGTGTGTGTGTGTGTGTGTGTGTGTGTGTGTGTGTGTGTGTGTGTGTGTGTGTGTGTGTGTGTGTGTGTGTGTGTGTGTGTGTGTGTGTGTGTGTGTGTGTGTGTGTGTGTGTGTGTGTGTGTGTGTGTGTGTGTGTGTGTGTGTGTGTGTGTGTGTGTGTGTGTGTGTGTGTGCGTGCGTGTGCCCTCAGGTCTACTACCCGTACCTGCTGATCAATAAGAAGCGCTACGCTGGCCTCTACTTCTCCTCCAGCCCCGACACCCACGACAAGATGGACTGCAAAGGTATCGAGACGGTCCGCAGAGACAACTGCCCCCTAGTGGCCAACCTCATTAACACCTGTCTGCAGCAGATCCTCATAGACAGGTACACACACAGTTATTAGATTAAACTGTAACTGTGGACACGCTGAACAAGACCTCCAGGATTAGCACAGCAACATTTCCAATCTGCTGATTGAGCAGAACTCGGGTCAGTGGTGTGAACCCAGCAGATGCGTTGTGTGTCCTCAGGGATCCCCAGGGTGCCGTAGCTCACGCCAAAGAAGTCATATCGGACCTGCTGTGCAACCGCATCGACATCAGCCAGCTGGTCATCACCAAGGAGCTCACTCGCACCGCCCAGGAGTACGCCGCCAAGCAGGCGCACGTGGAGCTGGCCGAGAGGTTCGACCGACGACACTTCTGACGCATCGGGCCCCGTGTCTGACCGCATGCAGGGGGAAAAACGGCTGCTGACTAATGTCCATGTTTTCCAGGATGAGGAAGAGAGACGCAGGCAGCGCCCCCAACCTGGGAGACCGAGTTCCTTACGTCATCATCAAGGCGGCGAAGGGGGCGGCCGCATACATGAAGTCAGAGGTCTGTCGCCTGTGCGTTCAGTCAAAGTGTGTGTGTGTGTGTGTGTGTGTGTGTGTGTGTGTGTGTGTGTGTGTGTGTGTGTGTGTGTGTGTGTGTGTGTGTGTGTGTGTGTGTGTGTGTGTGTGTGTGTGTGTGTGTGTGTGTGTGTGTGTGTGTGTGTGTGTGTGTGTGTGTGTGTGTGCGCGCGCTGCGTTCTCATCCCGCCCTGTGTTCCCATGTCACCTCAGGACCCCATCTATGTGCTGGAGAACACCATTCCCATCGACACACAGTACTACCTGGAGCAGCAGCTGTCCAAGCCCCTGATGAGGATATTTGAGCCCATCCTAGGAGAGAGCAAGGCAGAAAGCGTCCTTCTCAGTGAGCACACACACACACACACACACACACACGAACACTGTCACAGTTACACTTATTTAACCAATATTCACCAACCGCAAGCAAATACAGCAGAAGGATCCATTGAGATTGAGCACAAACGCCTCATCTGCGCCCCCAGAGGACATTATCTGAACTACACTACTGACTGAATGTCACGTGTTCCTTTCTCAATCTCCTTACATCTTAACTTTGCTGTTGATTTCCTGCCGTGTTGCAGAGGGCGACCACACGCGCTGCAAGACGGTGCTGACGTCAAAGGTGGGAGGCCTCATGGCGTTTGCTCAGAAGAGGAGCACCTGCATCGGCTGCAAGGCTGTGCTCAAAACAAATGGTGTGTGTGTGTGTGTGTGTGTGTGTGTGTGTGTGTGTGTGTGTGTGTGTGTGTGTGTGTGTGTGTGTGTGTGTGTGTGTGTGTGTGTGTGTGTGTGTGTGTGTGTGTGTGTGTGTGTGTGTGTGTGTGTGTGTGTGTGTGTGTGTGTGTGTGTGTGTGTGTGTGTGTGCGTGCGCCTTTGATTGAAACAATGACAATGAGGAAAAACTGCTTCATGTGTGTGTTGTGTGTGTGTATCTGCAGCTGCTGTTTGTGATTTCTGTAAGAAGAGGGAGTCTGAACTCTATCAAAAGGAGGTAAGGAAATGAACGTGATGGAGTGTGAGAAAGACTAGGTGATTAGATCAGAGCCGGAGATCTGCCTCAAGAAAAATCCGGCAGTTCTCCCTGTTTGGTGTTTGTGTCGTTATCTCCTGTTTAAAATGACTTCAACGGGAAAAGCATCAGAAAACAACACAAGCAGAAGTGTGAGGGGGTATCAATCGCACGTACCGCATGTTAACAGCGAGTGTGTGTGTGTGTGCGTGGTTGCAGATGTCTCACCTGAACACGTTAGAGGAGCGCTTCGCCCGCCTGTGGACTCAGTGTCAGCGCTGTCAGGGTTCCCTCCACGAGGACGTGCTGTGCACCAGGTAACACCAGCTCACCTTTCACCTCAAATGCGTGGCAGGCGGCTCGTTGTTCTCCCAGCAGCGGTGAAACTCACCCGTGTTCTCCTCCTGCCAGCCGGGACTGTCCCATCTTCTACATGAGGAAGAAGGTGCAGAAAGACCTGGACGACCACAGCAAGCTGATGGATCGATTCGGATGGTGACCGGGAAAGTACGCTGCTCCAGGTTACCATGGAGACCATTCCGCCCCCTTCCCCTACCACACCACCTCTCTGTGTATCATTTTCAGTTTGTATCAGTTTGTACAAATTCATATATATGGTAGTATTTACTTTTTTTAATATGGATAAAGTCACTTTTGGTAGAATCTTTTTGTAAAATAAAATCAAAATGCACTCTATTCTTTGTGGACATTCCTCTATGATCATTATGTTTAGGAAGTTAGTGAGCTGTGGTCACATTCCAGGGAACCTATTAGTGTCATTGTAACTTGAAGCACCATGGCAACAATTTGATTTGCCCATGCAGCTGTAGTGAAAGTGCTCACTTGAACTCCATCCAGACAGACTGGTGGGACAAAGTCATAAATAAGCTACACACTGTCTCCTCCTGTGCTCGTCTGGCTCTCATCCAGTTTCAGGTCGTACACAGGGTCCATTTTACTAAATCAGTATGGGCACCGTCAAGTCAAATGTTTGCTTCAATAAAAACAAATACCACAAAAAAAAAATAACGTGCGCACTTGTATGGAAATGAAAAAGGGGAACTTGATTGCGGCTTTGCCATTGATTTGAACCTTAGACGGAAATGAAAGTTAACCCTTTGCAGAAACGAGTTGACCTTTCTGTTTCAGTGAGGAGCTTTGGATTGTGTTTCTCTTTTTTTTTTAAAGATGCCACAAATTAATGGTTCTATCATCAAATGTGACAACAAAGGTAAGTCATTGTCTATTTCTGATGGAAATTGTTAAATATTGAAAAACTCTTTCTTGCAGTGTTGAGAAATCCGTCCTCCAGCTGTTCACCATCCCGCAATTGCAGGGTTTTGCTCAAATCCTCCAAAATGCCGCAATTTCCCATATTGCCCCATCATTTGCAAAGAGTCAAAAATGTGTGTGTGTGTGTGTGAGGAAGCAGAGAAAGGCATTGGTCACAGAGCATACTGGTAGTGGTGTGTGTGTGTATCAACAGCTGATTGCAACGTAAAACAGAAGTGAAGAAATCATGATGTTTAGTTTCATTTCACCTCCTACCAGCAAAGATCCAACAAATCAGACGAGACGTAAAAAGCTCAAAACGTTTACTCGTTCATTACAGCAGAATACATTTAGGTTTGATTTCACTGTCAGCAGGTAGCGTCCAAACACTTCTGATAAAGTTGCTCCATATCCAAACAATGGAATGACATTTAGTCCACCGATTGAACCGTAACTCAGATGTTAGGTACGTTAGTTACGAGGCAGTAGTCGAGTGGGTAGAGCTTCCGCTTAAGAGTCCCTGCCAAGGTGCCCCTGAGCAAGGCACCGAACCCTCAATTGCTCCCCCCTCTGCGAAAGGGTGGTAATATAATGTAATGTAAGTCGCTTCGGATAAAAGCGTCTGCCAAATGATCGTAATGTAATGTTATGTGTGTGAGCAGCATGAGGGGAATGTTCTATTCTGAAAAAAATAGAGATTTAACAGTCCGTTCCATATATTGTCACGTTTTATCAAAATCAACAAACACTGCTATAAAAATGGCTGCCCTATTGCATCATCCAGCATTTAGGAGATTGGATCATGTGACTGTAACTGCAGAACGCCGTGTCGATGCAGAGCGACACCTCGATGAGTCGCGACAGCATGATGGGATGGAAACACTGTTGGGACGTCACATTCCTGAGTTAAGCCTTTAAAAACACTGCATGGACGCCAAACAGTAAACACGTGGAGGGAATGTAAAGTGCACCAAAGGAGACTGGAACACAAGCGGGAGGCTTTGACACTCTGATGGGAGTTTACATCTCAACAAAACAACTGTAGTTCCTCTTTGTTTGGTCAGGAAAACGACCGAACAACCTCAAATTCACAGATTCCCCGTCCGACATGATGGAGGAGGTGGGAAGTGTGTGTGTGTGTGTGTGTGTGTGTGTGTGTGTGTGTGTGTGTGTGTGTGTGTGTGTGTGTGTGTGTGTGTGTGTGTGTGTGTGTGTGTGTGTGTGTGTGTGTGTGTGTGTGTGTGGGGAGGATGAAGGAAGAAGTGCTGGTGGCGGATGCTGGTGCGTTTGCGTTGCTATAGTATCGAGCAGCGTCTGTGATTGCTCTTCTTGCTCTTCTTGTTGCTGCGGTTGGTCTCCTTATACTTCCTGATCTCCCGCACTAGAGAGTAGAAAGCTTCCTCCACACCCTGAGGGACAACCACAGGAAAACTCAGACTTCCCAACACAGATTTCTAAAGATTCCAGGTAGCAGTCATACAGATGTCTTCCTGTGTTTCCTTGGTTACCTGTCTGGTTTTGGCTGAGGTCTCCACAAACGGGACTCCGTAGCTCCTCCCCAGCTCCTGCGCCTGCCGCGTCTCCACCGTGCGGGAACTCAGGTCGCTCTTGTTCCCCACCAGCACCATGGGAACGCTGTCGCTGTCCTTCACCCTGTTGATCTGCTCTCTGAGGGCGACACATATATACAGCTCAGAGGTCGCCGACCCTTGACCCAGGGCTTTAAGATTCCACGGACGCCGTCGTCTCGTACCTGTACAGGTGGACGTCCTCAAAGGACTTGGTGTTGTTGATGGCAAACACACAAAGGAAGCCTTCCCCCGTCCTCATGTACTGGTCCCTCATGGCGCTGTACTCCTCCTGTCCCGCAGTGTCCAGGATGTCCAACAGACACGTCTCCCCATCAATCACCACCTGTTTCCTATAAGAGTCCTGTCAACAAAACACACCCAGAAACATCTATTTGGTCCCTGTTTGATGGAGTTCTGATGACTTTAACAACACACGCACACACAGGCACAGGCACAGACACACACACACACACACACCTCGATGGTTGGGTCATATTCATCCACAAAGTGGTTCTGGATGAGCTGGATGGTGAGGGCGCTCTTCCCCACACCTCCCGCTCCGACCACCACAAGTTTGTACTCAGTCATGGCCTGGAAGGGATCGAGGCACAGCAGGTGAGACGCAGTAAACAAACAATGCTGAGTGTTTATGAGATCAAATCCGGATCCAAATCAAATCAGTCAATTCTGTCCCCCTCCCTCACTGACATGGCGAGGAAGAGACCGGCCCAGATTTCGGATTACTAACCGCTAACGTGAGCCGCCTTAGCATTTATAGCGGACGAGTTACCGCGGGTAGAGTGGTGGGGAAAAAGTACAAAAAGTGTGAACGTTCTTACCTTAATGTGGGCTTATAAACAGTCCGTGAGGTCGATTACAAACTGATTTTTAGCAAAGATAAACTGAAATGAGCTTCCTTCATAACCTGTAAGACGTGTTCCTTGTTCCAAACACTTGTAGAAACAGTTAAATTACGATTTAGTTGTTTGTCTACAGAGATGTGCCGAACCATGAGGTATAAACACCTACAGCAAAAAATAAAAGTTACCTACATGTTATAAATAAATTAAATGTTCTGAATCCCTACGATTTCTATTTGGACTCCATTGCGGTTCATTGTACGCACAGATTTCCACGTTAATCGCCCTCGATAAACAACCAATGAAACGACGACATACAGACAGACATTGTACAAGACCAATCATATCAGAGCTTTTGTTTCAAATTCCGCCTCATGCTAGCAGAGATGACCAATCAGAAACAAGGCAGTGTTTCTTTAGGCGTGCCTTAAAGGAAACAGTTAGAGACGTTCGTGGTGCCCTCGGTTTGGTCTGTCAGGGTATTTACAGTAGGAACCGTGATGCGTTCACAACGTCTAGACAATGTCGGGAAATGTTATGTTTAGCAATAGCGCCGTTCACGTTTCGTGAATTACGATTTTACAAGATTTTGTTTTACATGTCAATGCCAAGGGTATATTCACCTAATGAAAAGTAATTACGTAGCCTCATTTTTCTGAATTCTTTCTAATTTTTCTTGGCGAAATGTGCAGTTTTGTTTTGTGGGTACTGTCCTTGAATACCCCAGTTCCTTCCAATTTAACGTCACTACATTCCAGAGAATGCAGTATATTTTTATTTGATATGCAAACGACTCTTTGTAGTGGTTAACACAAAGTAAATAATTCAGGGAAACATTAGAAAATTATTATCGAAACGGAATAAAAAAAACTACAAGTGGCAAACAAAAACGCCAAACGATCGTCAAACTATCACAAACATATGATAACTGTGTAAACAAGCAGTTCATTAGGTATTCTGTCTATGATGACTTAGACTATTTAACAGTAATTCACATTTTACTTGTTTTGCTCTCAGCTGTGTGTGTTGGATCAACTGATTAATGTTTCAGTTAAGTGATAAGTATTTAATGACTAAATGAAACTGAAAAATTACTTCATTACTAGCTGGTTACTTGAAGCAGAGAAATCATTAAAATATGTAAAATCGTTTGATAGATTTGTGAGAAACTGAAAAATGGTTCAAGCATCACACACACACGCCCCACCCTCTCTATATCCCACGGACCTTCATCCTCACTCCCCTTGTCTGTGACGTTCGTGTTCTCTCCCACTCTCCCACTGAGTGCATCTGCTTTCCTATCTAATCTTTGCCGAAAATCACCAAGATAATCCTGCATCCATCTGTCCTGAAAGAGAGGGAGGGAGAGAGAGAGAGGGAGAGAGAGAGAATTGGCTTTGTGCTCATGATGTAGAGATTTACACTGATTTAACACATCATTACTCAGTAAGGTCATTGGTATGATTAAATAATGAAACGCGTCTCAAATTGCTTACATTTTTATTATACACAAGGATATTTCACATATACATCTTTTATACATATAATACTTTCCACAGTTTGTCATTTTAAATAATGTCATTTCCTTTTTTTTAATTTTTACACTGATCCCCAAAGGGTCATCGCACATTTCATCATGAAGGAAGAGGAAAACATCAGAACAGCCATGAACTGAGACAAAAAAAGAGGCGTGGTCTAAAATACACCAATACAACACTTAAAACTGGATTTGTTTACCTGAATCCTCAGTCGTGTTTCAGCGATATTGCACTCAAACACACAGCTAACTGGCCTTAGCCACATACCAACACATTTTATTACCATAAACACTCAATAGCCATTAACTGAAATTTGTCACTTGATGCAAAAACACAGACATCTGCATCATTTTTATTTCAAAATAATATACCCAGTCAGCAGGATCATAACACGCAGCATACATACTTTGTGTGAGTGTGTATGTGTGCACCTGTTCATGTCTGCATGTGTGTTTGTGTGTAATAGGAAGAGGGACGAGTGACCTGCACTGCTGTGCTCCTGGACCATTAAAACACGCTCAGTGCGCAATGTTTCAGCACCTGCACCCAACACAGAAACACACACACACACACACACACACACACACACACACACACACACACACACACACACACACACACACACACACACACACAGTTCCTCACAAGCCCACAATCCGTAAGCTGTGACCCACCAACTCATATGACTGACATTAATTAAACAGCACCAACAGAGAGTAAAAAAAACCTCTAAGGGAGAAAACAAAGGAACTCATGTTACACAAACAGAGACAAAAAAGGCAAAAACAGAGGCGGCGATGAACATGAAGACACATTTCCCACACTATCTCTCACCTCAGCAGTAAAGCAGCCGTCACATTCTGCACGTCAATCTCTGGACCTCCTCTCCAATGGGCATGAACACACAGAACGGAAAGTCACAAGCGTCAGACAATAACTCACCACATGTGCTTTGTGAGCCATTAGGCCTGGCTGGACCTGACCTAGTTTAGGTCAGACCCAGGTGAAATTCAGCTAGACGCCACATGCAAGTACACACACACGCACACACGCACACCCACCCACCCACACACACGCTCATACAGGGAGCCTGATTTCACGGAAGCCCTACACACAGTCACACACACGGACTAATACAACACTTAAGCACCGTTCTGATTTTCGGTGTGAGAAGTTTGAAAAGGATAAAAGATTCTCTGAGCCAGTCTGGATGACGACAAGCGAGCGCACACAGAATAATGCCACACAACTAATTATGCAGAACAGTCGCCTTCATCACTGTGCTCCTTTCATTATATGATCAACGTGATCTCTGTTATGTGTGGGAGTTGTGAATAATAGAGATGTGCCAAATATGAACAATATGGACACTGTTGTAAACTCAAAAGCTTTATTTTGAAACCACCCACAGGCGCTTTCTAGCAAACAGCTAAAAATAAAGATTTAAATCTCACACACAACTTGTGGTTTGAGTGAGTTGTTTCACAGGCAAAAAAAACACACACGCACACACACACACACACACGTGCCACAAAACGTCCTCAGTGTTTGTACTCTGTATTAAAATTTTACCCCTGACCAATCACAAAGGCCTCAGGAGCAGCGAGGGAGATCATCCTGGGAGATGAGTTCAGCTTTTGGAAATGAATATGTCTTTATGTGGAGTAACCAGTGTGATACCTGCATGCATGCACACACACACATACACACACACACACACACACACACACACACACATACACACACACACATACGCACACGAAAATGAGCAGAAGCATCCGACAGTTCCATTCAGCTTTGCAGTGACCTTCTCTTTCACCCAAAACCACAACATCCTCTCATTCACTTCATCATTACGTCGTTCTTCTATGTCAGCTCCCTCTCCTCTTCTCCCTCCTGCTTGTACCGGTTGTATCCGGGCGGCTGGACGTATTCCTCGGATTTATCCCAGTCCGATACCCACCCGGCGCTGGCCCCCCCGCCTCCGGCCCCCCCGGCGTTGGAGCCGCCCACCGGTTGGCTCATGGCCCCGTACTGGCCGCCGCCGCCGCCGCGGTACATCTCCTCCGTTTCGTCGGCCAGTTCGTCCTCGCCTATGATGCCGCACTTCTCCTCGCTGGTGTCCTCGATGTCCGCCCATACCTGCTTCTCTCCGGACGCAAAGAGTCCTGGCGAGGGAAGAACACATCTCATTTGATCAGGATTAAGACTGAGGCCTCGTATTGCGCAACTGCCAAAGTAAGCAGAGGACTGTTACCATAGAACACCACTCCTCCATAGTGAACCAGGGAAGCTATGAGGAAGACATACTGCCACTCCTCACGCGTCTGAAAGGATGAAATTCGGCTTTTAACGTCTCCATTTCGAACGCTTCAATAACACGTCAGACGATCTTGAGGTGGAAAACAAATAGACGCACCTTGTGTTTGGTCATGGCTCCCACAATGAGAGGACACACCATTCCAGATAACGTCCCCACGCCATTGGAGATGCCCATCAGTATGCTGGCATATCGAGGAGCGATGTCCAAGTGATTGACGTTAAAACCTGAGAGCGAGAACAAAATCAGCCCACAAAAATCTCTCAGCAGTTACTGATCTTTAGATTTAGTCTTTAGACTTAAACTAAGTCTTTCGATTTAAACTAAACACGCTAACAAACACTGCTGTCATCCTTATTCCCAGGATGCATTGCTGCCTGTGTGGGTTAAAACTTTACAGAAGGTGGTTTTTTTTTTGTAGTTTGAAGAAATCCACTTGTAACACAATCACAGTTTGGAGTTTTAAATGTGTGAATGTTATCGCTCATGCTGGAACTGCTCCTGACTTCACAGCAAAATGAAAAAAAAGAGAGAAAAGAAAGCGTGAGGAGTAAATCTAACAAAGAACTAACGAAGAAACGATGTCACTTCACTTCAGACCAAACAAACCTGAGATGGCAAATCCACTGAAGCCCACAGCGAGGACCAAGAAGGAAATGGCGACGCCTTTAGTGTGAGAGAAGCCCACCACCAGTAAGAGGGTGGCCTCCATTCCAAACCCTGAAACACACCACACACACACACATACACATAAACACCCAAAAAAAAAAGTGTCCCCAATGAGACTCACTCAATATTGCACAGTAGCTAGTTTTAGCTAAATGGGTAAATAGGAAAATGTGTAAAAGAAGTGAATCTGCTGTCTGCTTTTGTCCTCTCACCTCCACAGTTCATGAGCTTCCTGACGTTGGTGGTGGACATCAGGTTGTGGGTCCTCAGGTAGTCCGCCAACTGTCCCCCGATAGGCACGATGATGGTCATCACCAGGTGGGGCAACGCCGACACCATGCCCACCTGACAGAGGAGGAGAAGGCCAGAGGACATTTCTTGAAAATCAGCGTCCACACAGGACCAATGTGCCTCGAGTCAAGACAGTCGTCAAGTAGTGGAGTAGTTACGCAACCGTGCCATCTCACCTTGCTGATCTCAAAACCGAAGACTTCCTCAAAGTAGGCGGGCTGGCTGATGAGCAGGAGGTAGAAGGTCCAGCTCCTGCAGAAGTTGGCCACGATGATGGCGTAGACCGGCATGGAGGTGAAGAAATGTCTCCACGGGGTTTTGAATTTCTGCCGTCCAAAACAAACAGGACGTTAGTGGGATTTGATTGTGCACAAACACGTGCGGCTGGATTGTGGAGACACTGACGGCACCGCACTTGGAGAGGGTTGGCAAAGGACGCCGACTCTCCGATGGCTTCTTCGATGTACTTCCTCTCCTCCGGCGTGATGGTGGGATGAGCTGCGGGGCTCTCGTATGACACCAGAATCCAAAACAAATACCAGAATATCCCTACGCTGCCTGCGAGAGAGAGAGAGAGAGAGAGAGAGAGGAAGAGGAGCCAAGTGAGACGGGAGCAAGAGAGGAGGCCAGAGAAACGTGAGCAGTACAGCAGAAGAAACCCGGGTAAACAGACAGATGGAGCGAGGACGAATGTGACACTCTGAGGACAAGAATGAGTCACGAAGAAGTTGAGACAAAGGAACAACAAAGACCAAAACGGGACTGAAATCAACTGCAGGTAACAAACCATCAGGTTGAGATGAGAGATTAAAGGTACAAACCGTAGACGTAGAACACTGAAGGCCACCCAGTGTATTGCACCAGTATCCCAGCTAAAGGCATGGCCACCACCGCACCAGCATAAGACCCTGACAGGGCGGCAAAGGAGAGAAGATAGACGTGACGAGACGACGCTCAAGTTAAAACAAAAAGAACCAATAAAGGGGGAATTAAGGAGTTTAAAGGGTTTGAAGTGGCCTGTTTCTTCACTTACCGCAGAAGGCTGTGGTGGCTAGTCGACTTCTCTCCAGAGGGGGAGCCCACTTGGCCCAGATCCCGTGGCAGGCTGGGTAGGACACACCCTGCAAGAGAGCGAGGCTTGCATCAAACAAACACACACACGCACATAATCTCTGTTTCGTATGGACGGTGCGACGCACCTCGACCAGGCCCTGGCATATCCTGACCAGTATGACGCAGCTGTAGTGGCAGCGTGCGGCAGATGGGATCAGCATGTTGAGGGTGGACGTGGCCACTATGGCGAATCCAAACACTCTAAAACACACAGAAGACACACACACGCAAAGGCTTCAG
The DNA here is from genome assembly GCF_046128005.1 of Genypterus blacodes. Lineage (NCBI taxonomy): Eukaryota > Metazoa > Chordata > Actinopteri > Ophidiiformes > Ophidiidae > Genypterus > Genypterus blacodes. The sequence continues at coordinate 207,784 of NW_027467082.1, forward strand.
GCATGTGGGACGAGCGCGATTCTCGGGCCGGTCAGTGAGAGGAAAAGGAAGTGAACACGGGAAGACGTTCACCTGTTAGCTGCAAATTTTTGACATATAAATCCACCCGGGATCTGCGTGACGATGTAGCCCCAGAAGAAAGAGCCGTGGATCATCCCCACCGTCTCAGGGTCCCAGGTGAACTGAGCGGCCTGGGAAAGAGGAAGAGCCACACTGTGATGGCAGCCAATGCATAATTTACTGCAAAAACAAACCAGGAGACGAGGAGACGAGGAGACGAGGAGTCATTTCTGTCTTTAATTCAACCCCCAAAAGATCCTATTCTAGTCACGATACTATGGAAACTCACTGCTGCATTTCCCTCTCCATTCTCTGTAGATGATCATGTTCCTCAGAGGATGAACATCAGTGATTGTGACGACCTCCCGGCCTTTCTGGTGACCTGTCAGTCTATCACACATGACTGCAGTAACCTTAAGATGGATTCTAGAATGAATCTCTCCATTTTTCATTCACCCAAGATTCTTTTCTTGAGTGAGCGCTGAGCATTACAAGGCTGTTTCCATGGTAATCGAATTAAACATAGTGCATTGTATTTATATCGGTCCACTCACGGCTGGCGACGCACACTTCCTCTGACGTAACGCGGCGGCTGTGATGCGTTTGCTTTGTCCCACTCACCACCAGCACCTCCTTGTTGCCTTTGTAGACGGTGTGATCGTTGACCATGCTCACGATGGCCACGCCCAGGTTGCACCGGATGCCGAACGAGATGCAGAATCCCAGACCGGACAGGATGGCGATGATGTAACGGCGGGGCAAACCGAAGCAGGTGCAGTCCACCACCGGCAGCTCCTTCTCCTCCACCAGCTCCGGCCGACCCTCCGCCGATAACTCGATGGTTTCTCCATTGGCCTGCCGCTTCTCGATCAGCCTGGCGGGAGACGAGAGAGGAGAACACGAGAGGATCCAGATCAATAGGACCTGAGCATCCAAAGGGCAAAACACATCAAATCAACTTATGGGATTGGTACGTTGGTCAAATGCAGAGATGTACAGTAGGATTACTACAGGTGGTATCGTGCCTATCCTGACATTTACACAGTATAAACTACTTTACTGGGTTTGAATTGGTAAATACATTTTATTTTCACAGTCGTTCTCTTCCTCTCTTCACCCAACAAAGACACACACCCCCACAGGCACACACACACACACGCACACAGAGTTAAGAAGTTGGATTATTCACCATGTCAGAGTGCAGAGAATTCGCCAAAGCGAGCCAGAGAGAAGCAGCCTACAGAAAATGTGTCTTGTTCTAATAATACACCAGCTTGAAGAGAAAGAAACAACTAGAAGAAGCCAAACTGAATCAGCACCATCTTACTTACACACATTAGTGGCTGTTGCATATCGGGTTGCAGATTGAGCTGCACGTGTTGACGCCACGGGAGGATGAAGAGATCCACGTCTCTTAGTTTTGGATGGATTGTCCGTAAAAAAAGCAAGTAGTAAATGAAATCTGTGGATGACCTGTAAAGCAATCTGGCTTATAGTTTGGTGTTAAATAGTAATTAAAGACGTTTGCAGTTACTGGTTGTCTTGTTATATCCAATATTTTACTTCCATCTTCATCATCATCTTCATCTTCATCTTCACCTTTGGTTCCCTCTTCATTTTCATCTTCGTCATCTTAACCTCCTTCTTCATCTTCATCTTCACTTTCACCTTCATCTTCAAAATAATTCCATTTGTGACAAAAGGTTTTTTGGTGCTCAGTGTTACTTTTTTTAACCACAGGCGTCACACAGAGACGTCAGGTGAGCAGCCATCTGCCTCCTCATGCTCAGCAACTACCCAACCACACACACACGCACACACACGCACACACACACACACAGGCACACACACTCAGAGCAGAATACTCCACGATTAAACAGCGCAGCGTAGATTTGATCTTTAATGTATCATAATGTGTATGGTGGTACTCTAAAAGGTCGTGGTCTCATCCATGTCTTCCGTCCTGTTTCCTGTTTCCTGTCTCGCTCTGAGGGAGGATTTGACTCCCTATACGCCATTTTCCACACGACCCATTCCAACGTAATCTCTCGGATTTCATGCAATCTGTCGGCGAACCAAGAGGAAAAAAAGAGATGTGACGGAGCTGAAATCAACAAATTCAGCGCCGGCCCGTCGTTCACAAGCACAAGGAACACACACTGACTGATGAAGAAGTAAAGAAGTGATAGTGTGTAGAGTAAACCATTTTGGAATTTCTGAGAGATTAGACAGGTTGCATCCTCTCTCTCTCTCTCTGTCTCTCTCTCTCTCTCTTTCTCTCTCTCTCTCTCTTAATCCATCACAACATTCAGATTAGGATTACAAAAATGATTTACTTCCGGAAATGAATATGGAAGGACAAACTAGCAGTGAGCACAGTGCCGCTCCACTGCTTTAGATAAAATCACTTTGTAAAAATGAATAAAGGGAAATAAATTTTAGTATCTTAAATGTTAAACATCCTCATCTTGTCAGTGTTTTGTTTTTTGGCAGGTTCAGTCTGATCCAAACTCACTCAAGCAACCAAATGAGTCCGTGTAACTTCCATTCGTTGGTTTTTCCGATTCTGAATCTAAAATCGTTACACTAGTTTCAGTCCCGTTTTAATTCTATGCAAAGTAGTTTTATTGGAGACTCAGAAACATCGAGCACATAATGTGGTTTGTGGAAATATGGCTGAAATTTCTCTATTTTTGTCACTTCTTGAAATGATATTTGAAAATAGGGGAACACATCCGTGCATGAAGCCTCACAAAGTAAAACAAAATGAAACCTTGAAGCTGTTTTTCAGAATGCAAAGCGTCTTTTAGTGTATGTGAAGGCAACACGCTGACCTAAGAGCTTGTGTGATAAATGACGCTGTGTGTGTGTGTGTGTGTGTGTGTGGGGGGGTAGACTCAGCCCCCTGCAGGAGCTCGGCCTCCCACTGTAGTGACTGAGGAGCTTGCAGGAGGATTCTCATTAACCTACAGACAGATTGCAGCCTGACAACTCCACATATGCTAGCAGCTAACGAGGCGCGCCCACAGCAAAAACTAATGTTAATTACAGATGCATCCCGCTAAAGGGCAACGTGTGTGTGTGTGTGTGTGTGTGTGTGTGTGTGTGTGTGTGTGTGTGTGTGTGTGTGTGTGTGTGTGTGTGTGTGTGTGGGCCAAAATAGCTGACTAGCACAGGTACAATACTGTGTTTGAAAGAGATAGTCAAGAAGTGTATTTGTATTTATATAACACAACTTTTCACAAATTTTTCCAAAACAGTTTATCTGAAACTAATAAAATCAATATTAATTCATAACAATACAGTACATCATTATTATTATTATTATTTATTATTTTTTATTTTTTTTACACAAAAAGCATTTAGATGCTAGATATGTCGTTTTATTGCTGATTAAATCTTTAGTGTCATATCTGATAGATGGTAACCAAGGCTAAAATTATAAATAAAATATAAAGGTCAAAGGGTGACTGATGTGTGTGTTATCCAACCAGTGGGAGTCAAACGTTGTCATGACGTCTGCCTGACATTGTGTAGAGTAGTGGCGTAATTTCAAGTTGAACAGTGCTGATTGGTGGTAAAAGGATCCAGGTTCATGTGAAGGTATGAAACACACACACACACACACACACACACACACACACACACACACACACACACCATATTGAGCGTGTCCCAGGACATTTGCCTTCACGTTAGCTGTGAGCTTCCACTCTCAGCTGATGTGGAGCGTCTCTCATGAGCTCGTTAGGATCTGATTGGCCTCAGCTGGCAGCGGCTAATGAGTGAGCTAGCGTGAGCGGCCGTGCAGGAGTCACCAGCTCACCTCAGGCTCTCTGAACCATCACCACTACACCACTCAGCCCTACACAACTACACACAACTCCAACTGACGATCTAATGCAGAGGCCAAACCAGAAGAGTCGTGATGGAAAACAATGTTCAGCTGCCTCACGGGACGCCTGAATAAAATATGACAGGAAATGTTGCGCACAACCAGCCTGACACAATCAATTAAAGATGCAGTCCAAATAATACAATCAGTGCTTTTCACTCTTTTTTTAAGTTACTTGTGATGTTTTATAATATGTAAAGTGAAAATAGCATCTTAAACATTACAGAACGATCAGCGATTGTTATTTTTAAAGAATGGTCGCTCTCATTCAGCACTCAAACTCTCTGGACTTCCACTCGCCGTGATGATTTTCCTCCATTTATCAGATGAAATTGTTATTTTGGGTGAATTCATTTTTTGATGGAGAGGCCAGAGGTGAACAGTGTGTGACCTAAGACATTTGTTACCTCCCACATTAAATTCATCAATTCACAGATTGTGCTTTGTAATCCTCACATAAGAGGATGACAGAGGGCTGAGGGAGGGAAACGACTGACCGACCGACCGACCGCACAAACATTATATAACACCTCTAATGTCCCGCATTGTTCAGTATGTATGTTACGTGTTCCTTACGTGGCATTCTGCAGTTATTTTATTGTTACATTTGTGGTGTCTCTTCACTTCTGCTTGTGTGTCGCTCTCTCTCTCTCTCTCTCTCTCTCTCTCTCTGTCTCTCTCTCTCTAACTCTCTCTCTCTAACTCTCTCTCTCCCCCCCAAGTGAACAGACTGGGTCTCTGTGGGAATGTGTCACCTAGGGAGACACCCTCCTCCTCATCCTGTTACCTCTCTCTCTCTCTCTCTCTCCCTCCTGTGCACAAACACACAATCTGCAAGCACGCAACCACACACACACATACATGTGTAACCTTCACAGCTTTCAATCATCAACATTCTAACATGGCATATTTCAATCAATACTGACTTCATATGTGCAGACTTTTACACACACACACACACACACACACACACACACACACACACTGTAGGTATTGACGGTGTGTGAATTCAGCTGCTTGAGGCATCCGTGCTGTTCTTCTCTTCCTAGCTTTCTCATAATAGACTGAGCTGTGTGATATAATATGATGGTTATTGATTATGTGATATCTTTCATGACTCTCTCTGTTTGTTTGCCCACTTGTTTTTGTTTCTGGATGGTAAAGCGGCGGAACAACAGGAACTAAAAAACCTCACCAGTTTCTGCCTGTAACCCACTGATACACTACAAAACACTGAAACTGTGCCGACATTACGAGCAGAAAACGGCAGCGCTGCCAGTAACTGTGCGTGCTGAGCAGTCGGGCTTACTCTCCAAACTGTTCAGGTCTCCAGTGTTAAAATCAAATGTTCGCCCAAGAAACACAAGTACAATTATTCCGGGAGAGACGACGCAGGCTGGCACAGACGCAGAGACGACGGCATTTTGGTGTCGAATCAACCTCTCCGTGTCGCCAAAGACATTCAGCTTGCTGCCAAAGTTTACTGACAAATCTGCTCTGCCTCAACTACACTGATGAGCAGCAGAGGAGCCACGTTTCTGTTGGGATGGCCAAGTCCAAGATATTATACATTATATTTATATAATCATATTAATATTTGAATATCAGTGGTGCAACATTCTCCAGAATCAAAATGTTTCAGTCTCTCTGTGATTGAAAGATGTTAAAGGAGGAAGAGCGGCGTGTATCTGACCTTAAGGTGCTGAAGTTTATGCTTGCCTAGTGGAGTTTAATATAGAAACATGAGATGCATTCTGATGGAGAGTATGATTAAATAATAGATGAACCCCTGGCTGCTTTCATCAGGAGGGATCACGGTTTTTGTCTGTGTTGAGATTACACACACGCACGCACACACACACACGCACACACACACACACACACACACACACACACACACACGTGCCTTCAATCATACTGGGACGTTGGCTCGCACAAACCAGTCTGACACATTGCATCTCTCACAACATCAGCTTGCATATAGTGTGCACGTGGCTCACGATCAACCAAAGAGAAAAACGCCCGTGATCTGCATGTCTGTTAATCCGGGAGACCCCCGATTGGCTCGGAGATGTCTGGGTCGGTGTCCTGGGATGGGCGGATGGATGGATGGATGGATGGATGGGTGGATGGATGGATGGATGGATGGATGGATGGATGGAGGGAGGAAGTGACACGGCCTGGGATGGAGGGAGCAGGAGGGGAGAGTTTGGGGATTTGCGTGGCTTGACAGCTGGACTGAAAAACATTCCGGCTATTTCAGGATGGGATTTATACGTTTGGTTGCTACCTCAAATCCTGAGAGATGGCGAGCTTAAAGCGTGGGTTATTGCATCGTGGCTCTATCGCCGCCTTTAATCTCTCTTTTTTTCTTTTTTTAAATGAAATATTCTCAGCACATCCCTCCATCATGCAACTTGCAGCGCTGACAGGAAGTTTGTTTGTATATTTCACATGTTTGTGAATACTTGAATGGAATATGAGAATGATAATAACAAACTATCACAGGCATATTTTTCCTGAATTATGTTTTAAATAAATAATTTGTATACTGTATTTACAAAACGCGTGAAGGTTTGTTAGCTTCTATTTAGCTTCTATTATTTATATAACTACAATCTCTATAACATCAGTTGTCCTCTGAGCACAGTTGCGTAAAATACATTTTCATACACTGGAATACTGTATGTCGAAGCACACACACACACACACACACACACACACTTTATCACTGGTTGCTGACTCTTCGCGATGAAATTGACAAACATAGATAGATAGATAGATAGATAGATAGATAGGTAGATAGATAGATAGATAGATAGATAGATAGATAGATAGATAGATAGATAGATAGATAGATAGATAGATAGATAGATAGATAGATAGACAGACTTGCTTCCATCTGGTCATGCCACAAGATTATGTAACAACATTTTTCTTGTCTAAACGCCAACACACACTCATCCCACTCTGAGCGGAGACAAATCAACAAAGGAAACAATGAACAAGGATCAACAGAAGACATCATTTTGGGAAAGAAGTCTGCAATATTTAAAGCAACAAACCCCAATAAAATTGACCAACACACTTCTTTCTTTCTTTCTTTCTTTCTTTCTTTCTTTCTTTCTTTCTTTCTTTCTTTCTTTCTTTCCATTCCATTCCATTCCATTATATCATATCCTTGTAGCATTACTTACACACACACACACACGCACACACACACACACATATATGTGTAAACTCATCTCTGCTGTGGCACATTTGCTCTCTTGTCTGCTGCCTCTCCTGTCTCGCCTCGGTGCGTTGCGTTTAAGGCGATCTGGACGTTTTGCTTTGCGCTCATTTGCAGAAGTTTGCGGCTCATCTCCTGCACATCAACGCAACTTTACTCTACTTTACCTTTAGTGAAGTTGATATGGAGGGAAGGGCAGAGAATGAGAACCCGCGTCCATATGAGGACCCACGCTGCCCGCGGAACCAAACCTGGGCCGAGCTTTAAAACGAGTGCACATGGAATCAAAACCCAAAGTAGAAAGTGAAGCTCGTACCTGTTAATTTTCCCCAGAGTTTTACCGGCTGCCGCTTTAAATCTGTCCGGTCGGATCTCCATCCTTACAGCTCCGTGATCCGGCCGGTGTGTGTGAGTGCGCTCTCTCTCTCTCTCTCTCTCTCTCTCTCTCTCTCTCTCTCTCTCTCTCTCCCTCCCTATCGTGAATGAGCGAGAGACAGATGGAGAGCTATTATCATCAATATTATTATTAATAATAATAATGATAATTACGGATATTAGGTAAAAAAAAAAAACCTTAAATGAAATAATAAGATGTTATATATAACCAAAATATATAAATAAGATAAAAATATATGAAAATAAAGATAGACAATACAAAATAAAAATATAACTTTAAAATATAACACATTTTCACGTGTTGTTGCTAGTGAACTCCTCTCGCATGTTTCAATGGTGTTAATTACTGATGATGATGTCATCTATTAATGATTGGAGACACAATGGTCCATGTGAGTGTAGGTGGCAAACTTATGTGAAGATAATGGTCCCCCCCCCCCCCCCCCCCCCCCCCACACACACACCTCAATGTGTACAAGTAAACAAATTAATTTCCTACATCGCATTTCAGTTTCTTGAATTATTACGGATAAAAGTTCAATCAGTGCTTGTTTACATTAGTTTGTGAGTCGGTCTTAGTTTATCCCCGACGAGTGTGAAGGACGGAATCTAGACGCAAAGCTCATTTCGGCCACCTGAGGTCGATGTCACACAAAAAAAACCCTAAAACTTGAGTTTGAGCTTTGGCCAACAGGGGGCGCTGCAGGCCCAAACGCCGTCCATAGAGGAGCTCCAAAACATTATCATCATAATTGTCTCGAGTTCTGCTTTTTGCTCAGATCAAGATTTCATGTTGTATTATCCAAATGTTACTATTCTGAATTAAGATAAGGTTACATAAAGTTTAAGTTAAATAATAAGGCAAGGGGTCAGAACTCAGCTGTAACCTCAGCTACAGTGGAGAACTTTTAGCTCGGTTGTGTGACAGCAATAATGTACCAACATATACTGTATATTGCGACATATACAGTATATATATATATATAAAGCTGTTCCTTAGCTGGTTGCTCCTAACAAACACAATAAAAGCTTGCATCATGCATCCATTTATGGAATAAAGTATTCCAAACACCTGTTCCTCACAGTAGCTGGTGAGTCACTTAATAAGGAACATCTGCACTGGCAACTTTATCACAAACAGCAGCTCTGACCACAAACAGTAGGTGTTAAGTGTTCCTGTTTAAGTATTAGGAACATCTGTACTTATTTAAGTGGCTGGTGAGGGTTTTGTTTGGGGAGGCAGGGGCAACTCATCACCACATCGGCAAAACTGTACAAATACCAGAGGAAACTGTCTAAGGACGTTCATCAAAGAAACAGCTCAAAGATAATGTTCATTCAGCTGAAAAATCCTGAATGATTAAGACCTAATTAAGGATTTTGCACAGAGCATGGCCTGTACTTGTACAGTGTGTCTGCCTAGCTTCAAGTTGAACATGAAGATGAATGCTTCAGTAATGGATAGGAAGGTGCAAATGAAACACTCCTTGTATCTCCACAGAAGTGCTTATTTCCAAACGTCATAGCTTTGTGGTTATGTTATTAATAAGACTGTACAGGAAGTATACTGACATCTTATTTCACGATGCTCAAGTAGAAGTAATTGACATCCCAGTAGCTCGCACAAAGACACGGGGACGATTGATGTATTTGTTTTATTTATGACATAAGTAATACATCTATCTATACAATGTAGACTTTTCCCTCATGCTCAAAAGTAGCATAAAATTGTTTTGTCATGAATGTTCAGCCAACTCCAGTCCAACTAACAGCCAAACCCAACTCACCACAACTGACCACCGTACAGCAGAAACAAATAAACACAGTATGCACATTATCATATTTCCGATCATTGATCAGACGCTCAGGCTGCTGGTTTGAGAGAGAGAGTGTGTGTGTGTGTGTGTGTGTGTGTGTGTGTGTGTGTGACACCGAGTCAGTGCCAGTGCTGCCATCTACAGGTTTATGTCAGCCCTCACCACCTCTCTGCTTAAATATGGCAATGCTGTATCTCTGGTAGAGCGTTACCGTTCACACAGTGTTAGCAAATGTTAAAAACATTTCTGTGGTCTTATGAGGTCATTACGTTCAATACAAAATAACATCTTTTACAGTCATATCAAAATTTGCAAAGATGCAAACAAAGCACATTTATGGTAGAAACACAGACATAATGACACAAATCGTATTTTCATGCGGATCGATCCGGACTGTTCACCTTCATACTCATCACATATCATCTTTTACCATTTGGTACATTTGAAAAGGCGCCGGCAGCTTTCACGTCTTTGCCAGCTGAGACACCAGATGATATCTGTCCTCTTCCTGCCAACGCTGACTGGCATGTTGCTGATGGCTCGTGTCCATTTCTAAATCTGAAATCTTGACTTTATACTTCATTTCTAGACATAAAGCCTATTCCTTTTATAAAATACTTGCATTTGAAAAATTATACTTTGGCACAAGGCACTTATGTGTGTCAGATCTGCTACTTGTCTCAAACAAGGAACACAATCTACTTAGAACTAAAACAAACAACTACCCTCACACTGTATCTTCGTCCATGTCCTCATCCTCGTCCTCCAGCTGGGGTATGAGCCGGTAGTGTTCGTTGCCCAACGGCAGGAATGCAGTCCTGGGCCGAGCCTCGTCTTCGTCAGGGGTCGCGCAGTGGGACTCCAGCTGCTCGGTGGAGCTGCACTTGGTATACATCTCCCGGTGCATCTCCTGGCTCTGCCCCTCCACCGCGTGACTGTTACGCTTCCAGCGTTCGCGGGCCATGGCGTGGATGTAACCCACAGGTACAGGCAAGCTGGCAAAAACAATGAGGAAGGCGATCATAGCCAGAGCCCAGCCAGGGTACTCTAGAGTCATCTCAGAGGCCTAGAGAGGGAGAGAGGGGAGAGAGACAAGCAAGACCCTTCATTAATTACCACTGCTTCGAACGGTTTGAGCACGGAGTTAATGACATACTTACAACTTTAACAGTTTGACACTTCACTTAAAATGAAGCATTATAGCACTTTTACCAAACATCCACTGTAAACCAGACAAAAACAAACATTTCAATCATTTCTTCTGTATGAAACAAAGGTCAGTTAGTCTCTTACTGTGTCTTGATTCCAGGCGGTGTATGTCGGCCCTTTGAAGACCATACGCAACAAACTGGCAGCAAGGAGACCAACCATGGCCAGTAAACAAATATATTTCCAAAGATACTTGTACAACACTGGGGGGCGCCATTTCAGCATAACCTCAATATCATCCAGGAAGCTGCAAGTGAGGACATGGTAAGAGTCAGACAAACAAGAAAAGAAGCAACAATCAAATAAGTCAGGGTGAAAATCCATCAGAAATACTGATTCCTCACCGATCAGCTCCGTAAACCCACGCAACACTAAAGGTCTCGAAGATGACGACTATGATCAACGGTAGGGTTGCAGAATAGTCGTCGAACATGGTGACAAAGTAGTTCCCCGAGCGCTGCGTGAACAACAGACCGATCACAAACCCCAAGGCACAGCTGGACACTGAAAAACAAAGAGAAGGCGAGACGGCGTCGATCAAAGGCAAAAGTGTCTGACCTTTCTGGGAAACAATGTATGTGTGTATGTTATGTCTACGTCGCAGAGGGAGGGAGGGAGGGAGGGTGAGGATGAGGAAGAACATACCTAGGCGTGAACCTGGGAGTGCAGCTGTTTGGTTGAGATAAAAGTCTACAAAACTACAAAACTGCAGCCTATTAAGTCTCTGGTCATTTTAAACAAAAGTGTCCAAATCTTGGCCTCCCTCAATGAGTCTGATCAGGATTGTAGTGAAGAGAATGGAACATGCTTCACATCTCTCGCCTGTCTTGTGATACGCACTCGTATTTGGAGCGTGTGCCAGCTTGTGTGCGTTACCAGTGAGCAGGGTCCGGTGGCGTCCCAGCAGGCTAAAATTATCCATGAGAGGTGTGAGGATTCCCTGCATGGTCCCAAACATGGTACTGAGCCCCAGGTTGAGCAGCATTAGGAAGAACAGCGTGGACCAGAAGGGGCTGGCTGGGAAGAGGGCCATGGCCTCTGTGAATGCTATGAATGCCAGACCCGTCCCCTCGACACCCTAGAAGAATGAAGAGCAAAGAGGAGGAACCTTTAATAGACCTTTAATAACAGCTGAAACGTAAATATTGAGCAGCTCTATTCACGCCCAGCTGTCATACAGAAACCCAACTGCGACCGAAATGATGCAATATGAATGTGAATAGTGTAAATGTCTTTCACGAGACACCACGTGTAACCGTATACCGACAGCATGTAACCTTTTAAACAGACGTTGTATGAATTTCCCGAAACCCTTATTGCATATAGGAAATCCAGAAATGAGTGCTCAGTGAAGAATATTGTGTCTCTGTAGCGCCTCTTACTGGTGGAGTCGTGTGGGAAAGACCTTCGGGCCCGACAAATACCAACAATGAACTGTCAACTGTGTCAGGTTCTTGGGTGGGAGGATTCTTGGAAGCAGGACTGATGAAGAACTCCAAGGACTCTTCAGGCCTGCGTTTCAATTCAATGTTACGTATCGTGGGAATGAACGGTTCTTTGAGAGACTCCCACAGGACTGGGGTTCAGCAGCTGGGGTGGGTAGAAATGTTTTGTTGTTCCACCCAATCCACAGTCTGACAGGCTGCTGCTTTAATATTAAAAGGCCTCAATGTGAAGGATAAACTTTAATGTTATTCTTCATTATTTCCATTGTGTGATCTAATGTAGCTTTTCCCCCGTCGTTCTCCGTGTCTCTAGTTTCTCCTCCTGTTTTGCTGTCACAGTGTGCTTCCATCTCTACCCTTATACCGTTATATGTTTTCATGTTTTACAGTACCTCCCAAATCCCAGATCCTCAGGAGTCCTGGGAGCCTCAGACCCTCAGCCTACTCACTATTTTCATTCACTCGTCTCCTCCGTTCGACTCCCTGATTGTTTGCCCAGCAGCATGAAATGTAAACCTCCTTTATAAACTTTCACATTGAACACGGACCTCTTCATATCATTTAAGTGCATGTTCTTCTCCAGGTATTTGTTAATCTGTATATTGTACAGTAAATATGTTTAAAATACAAAGATGCTAATGAATTACTATTATCTGTAAAAGTTACCTTATTCATTTCATGCTCCAGATCACAGTCGGAGACGTTGGTTCCCACCATGGCGCCGTAGCGATGGTACCACTCTCTGTACTCGGCTATGGACACAGATTTTGGATCGCTCATGTTGAACCAGGGCCACCAGTGCTCACCGGATCCATCTGAGGCCAGGTTGCTTAGGAGACCAAGATTCCTAAGAGGGGTCCAAATAGGAAAGATACACCATCAACCAAATATGCTGTGAAAAGACACTCACTGCAATGCTATGGCGTATAACAGACCCTGATTATGAGCTTTAATTCATCTGACAAGGAGATTATTATCATTTCTCAGTTTGTATGTCTGTTTCAAAGTCTGACTGTCAGCTGGATATCTCAAAAACATATTAATGGATTTGATGAAGAATCCATTCAATTGTGGTCGTGGCTGTTCTGATGTTGGCGCTGTGATAACCATGCTAACATTCTACCCTTTGACATTTGAACTGTAAGTCACAGAATCAAAATATTGTTCCCGTGCTTCCTTATGTCTCTGTGCGTCCCACATTTGATCTTCTTCCAAAACTGTTTTTTCTATCTCCCCTCAATGTTCGACTCAGTTGTCACATAAATCATCAATGAACCTACAGAGATTGTAATGTAACTTTGATGCTCAATGCTAGACCTCCTTTACTACTTCTGCTTCCATTACCGCACACACACACACACACACACACACAGACACACACACAGACACACACACGCACACATATCCTTACTCAGCTACACAGTGTAGTGCTATGTTCTTGGCACGGAAGCCCAGGACAACAAAAACAACCAGCGATGCCAGCACAGATGTCATGAAGTTGATGCCAGAGACCATCAGCGCGTCCCTGTGGCAGTTATTGTGGACCGGGTTGTAGGAGGAATAGGCGATGACGGAGCCGTAGCCCAGTCCAAGGGCAAAAAACACTTGTGTGGCAGCCTGTCGCCAAACCTGTACCTTACCCCAAGTTTCCACCTGCAAAACACCAATAACATTAACAATGTTATCATGTTGATATGCTGTAGTTAGAACATCTAAAACACAGATTGAACTGTAGGCAATGAGATGAATCAAAAGCCATCATCTTACTTACTTTAGGATAAAACATGTAGGTGATTCCTTCCATTGCTCCATCCAGCATTAACCCTCTGATGAGGAAAATAAACAGCACCACATAGGGGAAGACTGAGGAAAAATACATCACCTAAGAATTGGAAAAAGACATGATTTTCTACATTTGATGCGTAAATGAAAACATAAAAGCTGTGTTGTTGCCTGTATATAAGAGGAGGAGAAGGTTATGGTTCCTAAGGAGAGTGATGGACTCACCCTGGCAGAAGACTTGATTCCTTTGATCATGGCCAAGGAGACGATTGCCCACGCAGCCAGTAAGCAGCCCGTCATGATGGGGTTAAACTCTCCGGACTCTTGGATGGAATTTGTGATGTCCAGAGCTTTCCGAAACCAGAAATACGACGTTGGAGAGCTGCTCGCACATTCCTTCACTGCGGACCGAGGAGAGAGAAACGCCAACATTCAGACCTCGGCCCACTGTGGCACAATCACAACCAAGTGGTCAAGAACAGATTAGGACGACCAGCAAGTACCTGTGTCATTGGTGGTTACGTCCACTGGACACTGCTCCCATGGCAGGGGATACTGGAAAGAGTTGCCCATGTAGAACAGGCTCCACGCGATGATAACATTGTAGTAGAGGGCCACGTAAAAACACACCTGGAGGAGAACAAAGACTTGACTTAGTGTTACCACATCAATATTTATTCAGCAGGTCCCTGAGGTGCAGCATGTACGTATGTCTTTCTGCCAAGGTCAACACTCACACACAGGCCCTGAAAGCTTTACAGTAATGTGTTAACCCATGAAGGGACTAATGACTACGGGGAAAGTGGCGATGAATGAAACGTAAGATTAAATATAAAGCAATCTCCCGAGAGTCAAAGTCGACGGGAACAAGGCCCGTCAGGAATTAGCTTCAAATATCAAAGCGTGTCCCCGTGTTAACAGCAGGCGTCCGAGTGTGTGTATGAATGCGCTCCTGTGTGTTTTATGTGCTGAGAAAACTCTCCTCCACTGTGTGTTTTCCTTGAAAAAGTCTTACGTAACAACCTGACAGCACATATATCAAGTCAGCTCTACGGCCCACATGCGGGCTCACATTACAGCGTGACTGAATATCACCGCCATCCTACTCAAGTACACACATACGGGCACAGTGTAAACTCTTACAATCATGGGATGGAACATTTATTGACTGTATGTACTAAATCAGTGCTTCTACTGGAAAACAAAGCAGAACTAGTGCGTTACAAATACTGATAATGGCTCCAAAGGGCTACAAATCTCAGCAAGAATGCAGGCAGCAGTGCAATTTGGAACATCAACCTTATTTCCTGAGGTCACTGTTAACGACCGAGGACTGGCAGCTGACACATATTTACACGTATAATAATAACCAGGTCCTAAATCAAGAGAACAACGAAATAAAGTCGTCACCATGCAGCTGGAGTAGCCAATCCCCGCCAGCTTTGGGGAGATGTGCTTCCATACGCCGATACTCCCCTGGCGAATGCACTGTCCAGCTGCCAGCTCCATGAAAAACAGCGGAACCCCGATGATCAGCAGAAGGAAGACATAGAGCAACATGAAGGCCCCTGTAGGATGGGAAGGAAGACATTTAAATTGATGTTATGCATACACGCTGGTCGTTCCATTCTGTCCCAAAGACCCTCACCTCCTCCATTTTGGTGGCAGAGGTATGGGAACCTCCAGACGTTCCCCAGGCCCACGCTGAACCCCACCTGGGCCAACACGTACTGGAGCTTAGAGTCCCAGGCTGGCCGGTCTTCATTAGCCGCGTTGACTCCGTCCGGACTGGTAGTTAGTTGCGTTTGAGACTGGCCCTCCCTCAGCCAGTTGCTAGCTTCATCGCTGGGCAGGGGCGCCTTCTCTGTCTGCGCATAAGCAATGGGATCAGACAACAGGGGTCAGAGGTGACAAAGGGCCAGGTAGACTGAGACAGGGTCAGAATCTACATTCCTACCTGGCCGATTGAGGCTGCTCAAGCTGCACATTAGATTACTTTAGTACTTTAGGTGATCTTAGCATAGAATGATCGAAAATAAATATGTGTAAAGATAGAAAATGCCTGCAGTCACGTCCCAGAGTCAGTATCCCATACAGTACATAGATTGGTTCTGCACCACATTGAGGATTCCAGCTGTTCCTGTTCTGCCTTTAGTATGTTTAACATCCGAGCAGACACCCACTGAGCTCAACCTATCATTTGATCAAAACAGTTGATAACAATGGGCAAGTTGTCCAGCGCCTGAAAAACAGACAGATGATTGACTTAAGGGCACTGGGAGAGTCTGAAGGAGGGAACGAGACGGGAAGTCTTTCCTTCTGTTGTTTTAGTGTCACGTGGGTGCGCCACCTCCCATGTGAAAAAGGGATCAGAAGACATATGTAATCCATGCTGCACTCCCTTTTACAAATAAACAAGTGAGATATGTTCCATGTGGGGAAAAATGAGACACTAAGGTCCCTTTGCTGCTGTCCAAAGGTTTACTTTAGGTTCAACTTTTCACTTAAACAGATATGGATGCAGGAAATCTCACGGTCAGATTTGTGACTTTTCTCCACACTTGAACATTGAACTCCAAAGTCTCCTCATCAGACTCAGGTGAGATGAAGAGGCTAAATTTATATGGTAGCATGAGCCAAACCAGCATGACCTGGCACAGATACGTGCATGTGCCACGGCTGGACTGTGAGAATACAAACACCGGGTACAAACAAACTATGTGACTCAGAATAGGACATGTTGGTCTAAGAAGTGTTGCCAGATGAATGAGGTATACCAACACACAGACACACACTTACATCATCAGACAATTGAGGTAGTGACAACACAAAAGGGGAGGGGGGACAAGGGGAAAAGTACCAGCCTCCGCTAAACCTGGGGGTGGGGGGGACAGGGGGTCCAGTGGAGGAAGTCTTTGGGAACACGTGGGTGGTTGTGGAGGTCTGAGGACGGCATTGGTCCACACTGTGGGTGGACCATCGGGTGGTCAAGTGGATAAAGTTGATAACAAGGCGCACTCATGTTTATCATGGAAACCAGTTGTGTATACAATAGATTTCAGCACTATAGGGATCTGAGCCCGTTTGTACCAAAAGCATGAACTAGTAGTGGTAGAAAGTAGTAGAAACCCCAGCAGTTTCCTGAGTGAAGATCAGATTGTGTGTGTGTGACTCTCTGCACCTTTAAACCACATGACCCGACATTTCAGGAGCAGATAGTTCAAGTCTATTTTTGCTGCCGCTTTAACTGTTAAAGGTAGGCGTTAAAGACGGCCCGCTGATTGTTCAGTTCTGGGGCCTGCTGATGTCTTCTATGATGTTTCCAAGAAACTGCTGTACTTTGTCTCTTATGCTCTTCTCTAAATTTAGCATATCCCTTAACGATCTTGTTCCCCCAAGGCCCCTCCCCCCCAAGCTATACCCCCACACACACACACACACACACATACAAGAGTGTGGTTGTGTGGTTAGTTGCTACTGGTTGGTCAGGTGGTCTATCTCTGGGTACAGCTGGAAAAATGGCAGCCCCAGTTCAGCCTTCAGTGTACAGTGATACTAAATGGACACGCAGCAGACGCCAGCTGGCTCACCGCTTTTCTAAGAACACCGTATACACTTCATACTCATAGAAAATAGAACTGTTCCTGCTTTTTGAATCATATCGCTACGGTGGTGGAAATGTTGCGCAACCAACTGCGATCCCTGATAAACACGTTTAAGTGAGCAGATACTGTTTGTCTCTTTGTTTAAACTCATTGGCTGTGATTGTTTGTTTTCATCTCTAACAATAATAACAAACTGGTGACATCGTTTTATCTTCAAAAAGCACAATTGAAGCAGCCTGTGAGTCACCATGGAGACGCTTCAGACACGTTATCTGGAGATTTGACCAAAAAAACGGTTGCCTGCTGCAGCATTAGATACCTAAGGGGAGCTCAACTCTTTTAGCCTTCAAAATAAGATAACTTTTGAATCTGTGCCCCTTTTGCTTTATATAATAGACATGTGTGATGACAGGTTGTACATTCACAGCTATAGTGTTAAAATTAATACGTAAATAAAATAACCACACACACACACACACACACACACACACACACACACACACACACACACACACACACACCACTACAGGAGAATATAGAGGAAGTGAACCGTTGCTATTACAAATTTAAAGCGTCTGAGAGCTCGTACACATTCTGGCTTAGTATGATGACAGGATCTGATTCTACACATCACAGAAAACACACAGCACACACACTCTTTCACATGTACTTAGGAGTTTTGCACGTGCTTGAGAGTGTTTCATGCGTGTATGTGCCAAACGCAAATTCACACCTACACACACACAAACACACACACACACACCTTTTTTTGCCAGTCTATTGCATAACCTAGCTGTCAAAAACACACTCGATGCTTGTTTTCCACTTGTAATACATCGCTACCTATCGTGGAAAATTAGTGTGTTTGATGCTTTAACACAGATATTACACATGAAACATGACTTTAAATATTTAGGACACTGTATATATTCTAGACAATAAAACATTCTTTAACACAAATGTATAGAAAACACACAACAAAGAGAGATTAGTGAGGCAATGACTTCCTACATCACACACAAACTTCATTTTACACCACACAACAAACCCACAACTGCTACTAAAGTGCAGTAAAGTTGGCGCAGGGGGGGGGGGGAGAGTTTGCAGCGTTGTTGCACATGTCCCAGTGTGAAAGTGTGAAAATAAGCAGACGTGTGCCGTGAACGTACCATGCTGATGTCTCCTCCGTCCCCGTCCCTCTTTGTCCTTCAGCTGCTGGGCGAAGTCTGTTTTCAAGTCGCTTCAAGTTTGCTCAGGGAGACATTCGGGCTGAGAAATGAGGATTTTTAGGAACACACACACTCACACACATAGATACATACATACAAACAAAGGAGCGAGGAGTGTGGAAGTGGGCAGCGGTCACGACGTCAGTCTGGAGTCTGCAGCGTGAAGAAAGTTATCGCTATGCGGGGGGTTAAGGGGGGGGGGGGGGCGACAACACACACACACACGCACGCACGCACGCACGCCTTCTCTCACACACAGCTGCTTTCAGACTGCGAGCACATACAACTAAGCGCATGCAAACGATCTGCTAAATCTAAAGAAGCAAACACAGCAAGAGAAAAACCAAAATAGACTGGTATAGATAAATGATAGTGAAAAAAATGAGTAAATAAAATAACAATTAATTGAAATGAAAAAGTATGTATACAAAAAACGAATAAAAGAAGCAAAATGTACGGTGGCCGATACGGTGGCCGAGGACCGCCACCGCTGCAAATAAAAGAAGCGCTGCAAAAATAAAAAAGCTGGTGTGCAAAAATAAAAAAATCGTTGCAAAAATAAAAAAGGTGATGCACATAAAAAAGCCACAACTGAAGTGGGTTACCGGGGAACATGATAGTGTTTAATGTAGCTACGTGTACTTTTTAATGTGTTATTTGGTTAGGCCAGGTAACCCCAGGTTTGAAGTTGAACTGGAGGATGCCGGTGTATTGTTAGCTTCGGCGAACACGGGGAGACCACTGACGAGTCCGGCCAGATGTCAGTTTGACATCATAGCTGGAGTTTGAGTTATTGGATGACATCGTTTTGTTAGCGTGATGCCATCACACTCATTTATTTAAGTAGCTTCAGATTCAAACAGCTTCAGCAGCATTGGAGACACACTTTCTGCACCAACATCTGACTGTGACTCTGAGTGAGCTCGTCTTGTGGTGACTATCTACAGTGAAGACAGCTTATTACTATCGTTGTTGTTGTTTGTATCATTAATAATCATGCTAACAATAATCTAAGGCGTGGGTAACAGAAGTTATGTGGATGAATGTGAAGTTTAAGCTGTGTGGGGTGGCCAGGGACCTTTGAGAAAGAACCATGACCATAATGTCAGATTGAATCCTAAACTTGACTGTTTTTGCTTTGTCATTTACCAGGTCATGTTTTGTCCATTCTGTGGGGTGAACCTTCCATCCGTCTTGGTATATTGTGGCTCATGCTGTAGAAATGTCAGGTTCCTAAGGAGTCTTCAAGATGAAGGTACATTTCTTTCTGACAGTTAATGAGGTTCTTAAACATGATGGATTGCTATTTTTTTTTTTCAGAGAATATACTGTCTGTTAGTCATGCATATATGACTTCATATGGTGAAATCCATAACAGAGGCATGTGGAATACAATAAATTTGAAGACATGAAAAATTAAGAAAGTGTCTTAGTCCAGTAGGCTACTGATCCCTGTAAAAAAAATCCTATGCAACAATTTTGAATGTTTTGCACTGTGCTACTTTTATATAAAGATATTTTCAATTAATTAACTTTAACGAGTGCATTGAATAGCTTGATTCCTCAATAACTCTAATCACTAACTACCATGTCACCCACACATGATAATCTAAATAATCTCATTTATTCACCTCTCTGTAAAAATTGAAAATGTTCATTATGCAGTTCATCATTTAGCCTCTAATATAGTGTCCTCTGTCCTAGCCCTCAGGTCCTGAAGCTAGTACTCCTCCTGGAGTCACCTTATTTATTATTTATGTTGTTATTAATTACGTAAAAACTGAAATAATGTGGTGCTCTAAAATGTGTGTACTTGAATGCACTTGAAAATATTTTGTAACATTTTGATTATAAAATTTAAGATTCACAATAAAGTTTTCCCTCATGTGCAGTGCTTTCTCTAATATTTGATACTTAGTTTAACCTAAGATCATTGCTTGTCTTTGGGTCTCTGCATCCTTGTCCTGTAAGAAACTCTGGAGATAATTGGAATGACCATGAAGGTAAAACTTAACAGGAAACTTAAATGATGTGTTGCTCAGTGTGAACACTTTCCTGTACTTGCTCCTAGCAATTGTGGTTTCCCAGCATCTGCCCAAACCCTGAACCACATCACCAGCATCATGCCAGTGCCAGCAACTCCTGCTGGGGATGAGCATGAAACTCTCTTTGGAGAACTGCAACGACAGAGTGGTGTAAGAGCTCCTTTGCAGTGGGAATCAGCTGTAGAGAACTACATGACCCTGAAAAACATGGCTGGTCTGTAAAAATTTTAGGGACATATTTGTGTTGTGACAACACCAAAACAAACTTCTTTTTATGTGTCGTATTTGCTGCTGCTGTATATTGCTGTTGTCATTTTCCTCTCTATCCTGTCATTTGGCAGAGGCTTTTGTCCAAAGCAACGTACAAACATCTGTAATAAAGTTGTCTATGCCTGAAAAAATCTTTAAAAAAAAAAAGAACAGTCTGTAGTTTTTTTTATTTTTTATTTATAGAAACAAGCTGAAGCTGCAAGCACATTCCTGATATCAAATACAATAAAAATGTGCGGTGTTGACAACAGTCTATTTGCAATACAAAAAAAAAAAAAAAAAAATGGAATGTTTAATATAATGTACACAAACATGGATCTCTAGGTCAGAGTGTGACACATTATTTTAAGTAGTTTAAGCCTTGATTGTGTGACAATATTTTCAGACAAGGCTAAGTGTGAATGATAGACTATGTTTCGGAGCTACAATTACCAGAGCTGCTGAGTCAGTGCTTGACTCTCCATCTGCAGGTTCCCATATCTGGAAGTAAAAAACAATATATCAGTGAGCACTTCAAATTTGATTGACAGAACTAGAGCTGAACAAATTTGAACATAAATATTGAAGTTTGTAAAATATGTGTAGGCCAGGACACTGCAACATTTACCGCAATTTAAAATGCTATTTTGGCACGTTTCATCAGAAACACATGGCTTCTATGTAAAATCTAGAAACATTTTCATTTTCAGACAGCACTTACAATAATCAATGTAAGACACAACAAATGTGGCACTCACCAATGTATCAGTTGCACTGAATTCTGCAGAGCTTGGACTCATGATGATCACCTCTGAATCCGACAAATTAGTTTCGGAGGCTGCTGATGTCCACAAAAAGGACAAGACATTATGATTTGCAAAAAAAACAAAAAAACAAGTATCATTAGGTTGCTTTGGACTTAAATTGCATTGCAATTACATTTTAGTCGTAAGTTCAATACCTCAATCTGACATTATGGTCACGGTATTTTCACAAAAGTCCCTGGCCACCTCACACAGCTTAAACTTCACATTCATCCAAATAACTTGTTACCAACGCCTTAGATTATTGTTAGCATGACTATTAATGATACAAGCAACAACAACAACGATAGTAATAAGCTGTAGCCGTCAGTTGTTTCCACTCTCGTTAGTGGTCTCCCCGTGTTAGCCGAAGCTAACAATACACCGGCATTCTCCAGTTCAACTTCAAACCTGGGGTTACCTGGCCTAACCAAATAACATTAAAAAGTACACGTAGCGACATTAAACACCATCATGTTCACTTACTTTCTAGTTCGTTTTCCTATTCGTAGTTTCTTCTCGTCGTCGTCGCCGTCTTCTTCTCCTCACACAGGTGCGTCGGCGTCGTCTTCTACTCACACAGGTGCATCGGCAAAAACAGTCCCCGGTAACCCACTTCCGTTGTGGCTCTTTTATTTGCATCACATTTTTTATTTTTGCACCGATTTTTTTATTTTTGCTCACCAGCTTTTTTATTTTTGCAGCGCTTCTTTTAGTTGCAGCGGTGGCGGTTCTCGGCCACCGTAATAATGAAATTAAATGTATTAAGTAAATGTTAGGTTAAGTGATTAAAATATATTAAACACATATGATTAAATGTAACAAATGATGAAAAAAAAAAAAAAATCCTTCACTTTACACGCTAACACATGGCCTCACATAATTAAGTTGCAAAATCTTAAATTCCCTCAGATCATTATTATTGTTTTCAAATGTGGTCATGAAAATATTTCAGAATCCAAAATTATTTTAAATGTATATTAAAAACATAGTGAAAATGTTTTGTGGAGTTTTGATTTATGTATCGTTTTTTTGTTTACCCTCCACAGCTGTTTTAATCCCGACCACAGCAGTTTGTGTTCAATGTTAAAAATGTTGGCGGACGCTTCTATAAACACATTATATGGGACATAATGTTCTACTGCAAAAACCCTCCATTCCCTCAGCCTGTAGCAACATCTAGAGGTGAGGATGAGGCAGTGCCCGGGCTGTCATTTCCCATCTGTGCAAAGCAGTGGGCAAATACTGAAATATTAAAACATTCAACCAAAAGCTTTTGTGAGTAAGTGTTGGGGTGTTTAGCCAATATGCCTGCACCCGAATACACCACTGCAATTACATCATCTTCACTTTATATCTTTTAGTCAATTATCAATTTAATTATCTTTCAATCAATTAGCACTTAAGATGAGTGTTAATACATCACCGACTGTTTGTTCTAACATAATCCTGAAAAAGCCGTCTCATGAATCCTCCCTTTTATTAAAATGCTTAAATATGCACTTTTGTTTGTATCTGTATGTCAGGGAAGTCGGTGGTCGGTGCTATTATATAAAAAGATTTTAAAAAGAAATTTGGAGATGTCTATGACTATTAGTGCCTTATATAACAAAGAGCGTGCACCACTGACTGAATACTTAACCAAATTGATTATGTGGTGATTTAATTCCTACTCGTGCGTTTGGCTCCTCATGCAACGCAGGCAAGTCAGCTTAAATTGTGAGCATTGCGTGTCGGTTTGAGAAGAATCTTCTTAAATAGCAGATCCTTTAATATCATCTGAGCATAGACGCTTATATAATAGTACAAATAAAGTATGTCCTCATATGGAAATATGTTACAATGAATGATAACTAACATGCAGGGATTGATGACCTGAAACAACTGAAACTACAAAGCCAGTTCATTCATTAAAGGAAATCTAATATGTCATCAAACCACAGCTGCCAAACAATGTTGATAGAGTATAATTAAGGAAATGGCTCCTTGCTATATTACATAATGGCATGTGATCCACAATCCATCTCATGCTAGACCTACTATCAATTCTCCCGCTGTCTCATTTCCCATCTGCTGTAACCCAGCCAAAACTCTTCAACAAGCATCCGACAAAAAGACAAGGAGAGGACATGAGAGGAAGACAAGACGGAAACAACACAGAGACATTTTTTGCGTATGCTCCTTTTTTCCTTCTATCAAACACTGAAATCCAAGGAAGGAGGTGAGGAATGGCAACGTTCAGGATCAACCATCTTCTGTAGTGTACATGGATCCTACTGCAGCTAAATTGAATTTGATAATAATTTAGAATGACAGTAATGTTTGACTGTAACACTG
Source organism: Genypterus blacodes (assembly GCF_046128005.1). Classification (NCBI taxonomy): domain Eukaryota; kingdom Metazoa; phylum Chordata; class Actinopteri; order Ophidiiformes; family Ophidiidae; genus Genypterus; species Genypterus blacodes. The sequence goes on from NW_027467082.1 coordinate 231,888, forward strand.
TTTATTAAACCTGATCTCTCTTTTCTACACCAAAGCTGATAATCCATATGAGACTTCATCCATCCTCTCTGGCAAACACAGATCAGGACTGACCAGGCTTTTACACACAGACACATATATGCTCTTTCCCCCTCCCTCTCTCTCTCTCTCTCTCTCTCTCTCTCTCACACACACACAGACACAAGCAAACAGACATTTGGACTGTAACATATAGATGACCCAAACGTGCCATAATGAGTGCCAGGCAGCCGTGCATCTTTCTTAAAGGAGGAAAGAAGAGATACGTAAGTCACCATACTATGTGTTTTTGTAAGAGATAGATGTCATTGTCAGATTATCTATTATCTACCTAAAAAACAGGAAGATGGAAGTACATCAAATATGACATTAAATACATCAACATCTCCTCCTCTGTGGTTTGTAATGGTTTGGCCCCGTCAAGGTTGTTTGTTTGATTGTTTGATGTGTGAAGTGTAACATGGCACATGGATGTAATCTGTCTATTAGTTGGCATATACCGTATCAGATAAGGTTATTAAAGATGATGCCAACGTGAACAAAAATGTAAATAGAGACATTTTAAATGACTCTAACTCAACATCACTTTGTTTTTCTTTTGTATAGTCAAGAACTCTTATGTCTGATGAAATAGACGGTAAGAATATTTCACATTACTTTTCAAAATTCCACGAGTTCCCTGAGTTTCCTCACACGTTTTCCTTCTCACTTTGTTCCGTGTCCTGTCTGCTGTGTGTAGAGTTACGTGAAGCTTTTGTAGAGTTTGATAAGGACAAGGATGGTTTTATAAGCTGTAAAGACTTGGGAAACCTAATGAGGACGATGGGATACATGCCGACTGAAATGGAACTGATTGAACTGAGCCAGAACATCAACATGAACTGTGAGTCCTGTCTTATATTTGGAATAGAATCAGCAAAGAGAATTAATACTTTTTTTTTAATCTGCTATCCTGCTAAAAACAGACTGTATATCTGGTTCAACACTATGTAGACAAATAAAAGATGAATAAAATACTTAACGATATAGTTCTAGATTTCTGCTTAGAGGTTAATTCTGTAAATTAAAACTTGAGGTAATGTGTTTCTGTTAGGCAATAATTCAGAGGGAGGTCATGTTCACTTAGATTCTTATTGAATTCTTAAATATTTAATGCTTTTTTCTCTTGTTTTGTACATTTTTTTGCAAGGGATGCTGCAAGAAATACATTATTTATTATTACATGTGACTACTAAATAGTTAAAGCTGCATTGGGGACATTTTCATGGTGTCAACAGGGCCTAATAACTAACAAATATATGCTCACAACACACTTATTGGAGTAAGTTGTTTCTGCCATTTGTCGATCTTATTCTGCAATGTTCCGATTTTGTTTTGCTGCATTGTTCTCTGATTTGTGACTTCTATGGTGACTTGTGCAATAACATTCCAATGTCTTATTACAGTGGGAGGGCGGGTGGACTTTGATGATTTTGTTGAACTTATGACCCCCAAACTTCTGGCTGAAACAGCAGGGATGATTGGGTTAAAGGAACTTAAAGATGCCTTTAAAGAGGTGAGTCTCTCTCTCATTCATGCAGGTACATTGTCTAAATGAAGCCAACGTCCAACAACGCAAATACAATGGTGAGTTTTTCCTTTCTTATTAATAATTTACACAGTGTTGGTCTCTTCTCCCCTCCGAATTCAGTTTGACATAGATGGAGACGGTGCCATCACGTCTGGAGAGCTGAGACACGCCATGAAAAGATTATTAGGTGAACATGCCAGCAAACATGAAATTGAGGCAGTGGTTAGAGAAGCTGACAACAACGGGGACGGGACAGTCGACTTTGAAGGTGAGAGACAGAATTAGACACCGGGGACAAAAATAGAGGTTCAGGCTGGTTGCACATAGTTCATATACTTCTCTGTTGTCTTTGCAGAGTTTGTGAAAATGATGTCACGGGAATGAGGACGACGCCAAGAAGACGGGCATTTATCTTCTATTTTGTGCTGATGATACTTTTGATTGATCATTTTACATGTTTGGTTTAGTAGTTATTGCTTCTCTGTCCAAAATATTAACACCAAGTGGGAGAACGTAGCAGATTCTCCAGTGTTTCTTTTAAGGACAGTCAGGTGCTATACTGTAGTTGATATATTTCCCTAGGAGATATGAGCACTGGATTCTGGACACGTCGCCTTGGAAGAAGCCAGTGGGCCGTATTCTTTGTTTCCTGAAACCACTTTGTGCTCCTGAAGATCATCATCATCTGACAGGACACAGTGGAGTTCAGCAATCAGCTCTCAAATTCAATGATTGACCCATGGCCTTGACTGTGCCTTCCACCGTGACTGCAGCATTGACAAAAGAACATCTGTCCTTCCTGTACGCATACTTAATTCATCAACTTTAATCCACTAAACTTTCAGTAACTGATGTATTTGATTTTAGCGTTGCGTTAAATGGTTCTCTGCCACATTGAACGATCACTGAAACCTGGAGCTCCTTGAAGTGTTTGTTCTGTCTATTTATGAATTTGACAAAAAGCCAAACGGCAATAGAATCAAATGTAGAATGGAGTATAAACGTTGTGAAATTACATAAATGTGCATATAGACAGTCTGGGGGAATAATCTGTCTCTGTGTGGATTAGTGGGGTCTCTGTAATCCGCACCATGAGCCTCACATGAACAGATGGCAGACAAATCACAGCTGCATTGGAAAAGATGTATTTACAAGGAGCTAAATGATCCCAAATCTGTAGTCCAGTGTATTTTGGTGTTTAAATCATTACATGTGCGTCTAATGTGTTCTTACTGATGCATGTATCCTAGATTTTCACCTTTTTAATCTTCTTTTCACCACAAGTTACAAGCGCACATGTAAATACTATTTTCTGAATGAATTAACATTGACAATGAATTAACCGCTGATTATTAACTGAGTTTGGTTTTCCTGCCTGTATGGAGTTTGATATAGTGAGTATTTAACTGAATGAATGAAATCCTCCTTTTGAGATATTGTTCACAGCTATAATTATCTGTTCTAATGTAGAAATGTGTAGAAATAATAAACTAATAAAGCCAGACGGCCATCAGATCTGTTAGTTTAGTAATCATGCAGGAATGACCCCTGAATACTAATGTTGAGATCCATATGTTTCCTCATAGTTTTATTGTCTTGAGATACACAATACAACTGGTGCTGCACCAACACTATACATGCAAGTGTGTGTGTCTCCTTTTGAAATTCTCCCTCTTTTCTTACAATATATATATTTTTTTCTGTTTTTAAAAAAAATCAACAACTTTCAATTGTTCATCACAGTGTTTCAGTCAAACCCCTCTTGATTAAAAGTAATAAAAATGTGCAGTCATATTGAGCATGCTGGTTTATTTGTTGCTTCAAAGTGAGACACAGCTGATAAAAACCCTGATGTGGACATGCTGTTCATAAGAACCAAGAAAGAGATCAACTATGTGTCAACACAAATGCAAAGATATAGGATAACAGGTAACAATCACAGTATATTAAAGTGAAAATATATTAAAATTTGGAAAGAAATATATATAGGGAATTTAGAAGTATATGACTTTCATATTGTCACAGTTTTACAGTTTGACCACAAATCATTACATTTCATAAACAGAGCATCTAAGGCTGATCTGAAGAGTTTGAGTTTAAATGAACACATGCACCAACTCAAAACAAAGTTCAATAATCATGGCAAATATGTTTCACATGCAAAGAGCATTCATTAGTATAATATATGATGACACATGGCTAAGTTTTACATTGAAACAACACCTCTGCTCGTGTTTCATTGTGCTTTAAAGTGATGAGGGGTCATATTTGTCTCTGAGTCGCTATTAGGTCAAATGAGCCAATGTCTCTAATTTCCCAACATAATACTTTATAATACATGTGGCACTTCCAGGTGGGAACAGCAGATCTGACACCAATTGAAAGATTAATGGCTTGCGTAATTCTTAGGTTTGATTCACACAGTGATTCATTGGCTGGAATGATGTTTAAATTGACATGTATGACAAACAGCAAGCAGGGCTAAGATAAGGCATCCCTGCATGTGTGTGTGTGTGTGCGTGCGTGCGTGTGTGTGTGTGTGTGTGTGTGTGTGTGTGTGTGTGTGTGTGTTGATAGTGTCAGGAGCAGATTCAGAGGTCTGGGCTGAACATGAAGTCCAGAGCTTGTCTCTCAGCTGCAGCCACGTTTGGATGCCAGAGATCCACACTCAGAATGACGCGTGGTCCTTCATCTGGTGGCCCTTTAAAAAGACAAAGTGGTATTGTAGAAACTCTATTGTTTATAGGTTCTTAGCATTTTTGCAGTACTGTGTTTATAGAGGTCGTTGTCAGGGAGCAGAGGCAGCTGGTCACTGAAGACATATTTGTATAAACAACCGGCGCTTTTCACTAACGAGAAATGTCCAAGATCAGAACTAACGGGAAATGTCGAAATGTCCCTTAGCACACACCCCTACACACACTTGGTATTAAAGTCTGCGTTTGCTCTTAGGAAGTCTTAGTGTGTGCATGTGCAACACTCCTGTATGATTGAATAAAAGAAGAAGCCTCTCAGCTCTGTCTCAGTTAATGGATCCGTAGAAACTTTGGCGTCGCTGAACAGGATAGAGGAGATCAACCTGCTGGACTGCCGCTGAGGTGCGTCTCCCCACACAGAGACGGCCATCAAAGGTGAGCAAAGTGGCTTTTCTTAATTAGCATCGTATTCTGTGTGAGGAAGAATACGATGTGAGGTCGCCCGGTTGGTCAATCCAGTAGATTTAAACTTCACTTGTGTGTATGTGTGTTTCTGTGTGTGTGTGTGGTTGAGTGAGATTTATCTCAAGAATTGGCCGTTGACCTTTTAGAGCTCAAGAGCCCTGGACGAGCGACGAAGAGACTTTTCTACTCAAAACAGATCCATGAGCCCTCTGTGGCTCACTAAGAGGAAAGGAGCAGATTAGTTGGCGCATAGGAAGACCCCGGAAATAGGGGGTCTACTGTGTAAAAGGTTGGTTTCAACAGCTTTGGTAGTAAGAACACGGCTCAGTTCCTGTCTGACTGATCCTCAGGAAGTGGACCCAGAAAGTGTTCATGTACGCACTCATAACAGAGGAGCTACTGCATGTCAGTCACTCACCCTTGTGAGAGACAGTGTGGAGGAAGGAGTCATCCACCAGGAGGCAGTGTCCCTCTGACCAGCACTGAGGTTCTCCCCCCACCACCAGCTCACAATTAGGAGGAGTCTGCAGACCTACAAAAGGGATAATCGCTTTTTTTTTCCAACTACAAACTACTGTGCTTTCACTGAAATAAGAAGAGCTTACACTGCAGCCCCTGCGTGCACGAAATGGAAAACAGCTCAGCTTACCACCAGAGGGATCACTGAGCAGACGGGGAATTATACAAAATACGGCATTATGCAAGGTTTTCCCTCTTTTGGATTAGGAAAGTTTGACAGAAAACTAATGAGAGAACAGCAGAATAATATAACATGACATGAACACATACACACAATCCAACACAAAGTAGAATTTCTGATCACTATTGATGCTCGCACATGACAACAGAATGAATTGAGTATATTGATAGTGTTAAACTGGTGGATTAAAAGAAGTAATTAACACACATTTGGCGTGTTTACTGTGAGAATAGCTGCTTCATGCAAATCCACATATAGATCCATCCATGCCTAGTGTGTTTGCTTCTACTACTACTACTACTACTACTTTAACTCACCTAGGTGGCAGCGCAGCCGTGTGTTAGTGGGTCCATAAGAGCTCCCCAGTGTGGCTCCAGGCCCCAACAGCCAAAACCCAGCAGACCCCAAGGAGTTACTGCTTATAAAGGTACGGAGAGAGAGGAGCGTTCGGTAGGTGCAGGGGCAGGAGCGACAGTTTCCTGCCACACTGACCCCTGCACTGTACAAGGGAAACACCGCCTGGCCCTGAAAAACAGGAAGTGCGGGAGGATAAGAAGTCCAATTAAATATGAGATGATGTGATTTGACCTATAGGACTTTCTCATATAGGTCTGATACATCCTGTTATTACCTTTGGTCCCATACAGGTCCAACCTAACTTTGAGTCAATGCCCCTCAGGTAAACAGCCTGGAATTCAGCCAGGATCACACGGTAGTTTGCCTCCAACACCTCGATGTCGTGTCGATGTGCGTCGCGTGAGAAGAACGGAACGCTCGGGACGTCTGGGAGGAAGAAGAGATGAGGCTTCTGGATGGCAGAGAGATCATTCAATTTGACCTGAGAGGGAAGATTATATAGAAATCAATCATTCATATCTGTTACAATACAGTAAAGGCAGTCCAGGCCACAGATTCCTCGACTTCATTCACTTATTATTCATATATTTACTTTTCATTTCTTCATCGTACTTTATTTATTTATTCAGATTTAGATTTAGATTTAGATTTAGATTCAGATTCAGATTCCGATTTACATTCAGATTCAGATTCAGATTCAGATTTGCATTCAGATTCAGATTCAGATTCAGATTCAGATTCAGATTCAGATTTAGATTCAGATTCAGCTTTAGCTTCAGATTTAGATTCAGATTCGTCATTCCCATCTTGTCCCTGACCTTTCCTCTCCTTGCCCGTGCCTACCTGCTCCCTGAGGCCCTTGTGAATGCGGCCCATGCCCACCCAGCTGTAGCGCTTGGCATACTCTTGCAGTGCTGCGTACAGTTTCTTGGCTTCTGCAGATGCCTGAGCCGGGAACAAGGCATGACTCAGCACTGGAGAGAGGTAGCCCCGTCCCTGCTCCTCATCCTCCTCTGTATCCATGGCGATAAAGGGAGTCATTTGATCGCCGCTTGATAGTTTGGATCGCGCGCTGCACTTAGTTCCCAGACAGCTGCCTCCCCGGGACAAAATGGCCCTCCTGGAACTCGACTTGAGCTTCCCGGCGTGCGTGTGGCCGGGGATGGGAAGGTCAGAGCCCATCCGATAACAGTGCCACAGGAACAGAAGCAGGAGAGTCCACAGGAGACCGCTTAGCGAATGGACACCCAGCTCCACGTATGAAGGCAGTGGCAGGGGGTTCATTGACCAGTCCATCCTTTAGACACGAAAGAGGAAATAGAAAGACATTGTGAAAGAGCGGCATTGCGTGAATATGTGTATCATTTCATTTATGAAACTAACTCATGATGGTCATTACAGCAAGCATCCTTCAGATATCCCTAAGCATTCCTAAGTGTATAGACTTAATGATATTTTCCTCAAACAGGATTATGAAGCCAAGTAAGTGAAGGAGACGACTATGATGTCCTATTAATTAATATAATGCTCATTTTAACCCCCTCTCTGGGCCGTAGGGGGTTAATACTGTATATATAGCTGAATGCACTTGGCAGAGGTCAGGACAGGTCACCAGTCCATGTTTTGGGGCACAGAGATGATCCAGCATGTTAAGCCCCAAATGTATAAGTCTGATGTCAAATATCCCCACGTTTCATTTTCATTTCTGTCTGTCAGCTCAGTTTAGGACAGTTTCTCCCTTTTTTGTTTGTTTTGATTTGTCACTGTGAACTACAAGGCAAACAGAACAACCTTTGTTATTTGCAGCTATACCTATATACTTATTTCTTGTGTATTGCATAGCCATAAAGACTCTATCGTGTAATGTTAAGTACAGAGCTGCACATAGACACATGGAGAGAGATAGACAGGAGGGTTTATTTGCGGTTTTATTGTTACTTTATAGTCACAGGTAGCACTTGGTGGCGGTGCGTGCGTGCATGCGTGTGCGCGCCCCCGTGGGTCTCGGGTGGGAGGGCTCCTCTCTCCTCACAGCCTTTATTCCCACGGATCAGCTTGGTGTTTGCTGCAGTTACATGCACAGTGATGACACAGCCTGATGGAAGCAGCTATAGGCGACACCACTAAGCTGATCCACACACCATCACACCAGCGGACTTAATTCTTGTGTCTCACACGTCCGGGTGTGAGCTTTCATCCTGTTCTGTTGTTATGGGTGTTGTTGTTGTTGTTGTTTTTTGCTGCGCATCAGCCCCCGCAGCTTCTTTCCCCTGTCTCGTTTTTTAAATGTCCGCGTTCCACGTTAGCGCAAACCATCTTACTGGAAAACACTGCGCACACACACACACACACACACACACACACACACAAAGGTTCGCCATGCAGCAACATGCGGGTGTTTTAACGAGCAAACAAGTTATTCAGACGCAAACGCAGCGCTGCATGTGACGCCTCTTTACCTTGATGTACCGTGTGTGCTCCTCCAGCGCTCACAGACCGAGAAGTGCTAGGGAGGAAAGAAGGAGCCCTTCGCCGGTGCAGTGACAGCATACGGCCACTAGGGTGCAGCAGAAGCTCCAACACAAATGCCCTCACATCATAGCCGAATGCGTCAACACACGGTGGAGAGCAGGTAGGGGGGAATCTCAGCAGCGGCACCGACACGGCTGAGGACCCGGGCCCGCAGCAACAGGACACGGTCAAGAGAGAAGAACACACACCGGGCGCTAACTTTGGAAAGACAATGGTATGCATTCCGTCGCGTTATAACCTTCCCGAGATTGCTGTCGCTCTCCCAGTCATGATGAATGATGCTACAGAAGAGAGAGAGAGGGGGGGGGGGGAGAAACAAAAAAATGGTCATCCGCACAAACAGGGCCGGGGACGCTGCCACTTATGGCCCCTTTCATTCTGTCACACACACCTCTGTGGCGTTTTCACCGAGGAAACGCCTCGATTTAAAACGCTGGAGGTGTCTGTGAACGCATCCACACGGGCTCGGTAATGTTAATAATCGAGCTTTCTGTAGATGTTGTGCGGCGTTCAGGGTTCGCTCCTGTGGTGAATTTTGGAATAGCGCATTTTCGGGCATGTTGCAGATTTTTAGGGGGAGAACATGCAGAGGGAAAGCTTGAATATGTAACCGTCAATGGCGATGTTTAACGTTTACGGGTCCCGCTCTTTCTAAACCTGCATATGAGTGCTCTATTGCCATTCAGCGTCTAGGTCGTATGCATTGAATGCCCCCCCCCCCCCCCATATTGGTGGAGCAGAGATTTTACAGTCTCACATTCGATGATCCACGAAGTCATTGTGGCCTGTGTGATGTAAACATATACCCGGGACTTGAATTGTGCTAGAATCTCTCCTATAATGTTGAAGAAATAGCGTGATTCATACTGTACTGTTACACTTAAACTGCACTCGACATGGGTTATTCTGAGCCTTCCATGTGTCAACTCTATCATCATAAACGATGTCAGGAGTGAATAATGAGATAATTCCTCTGTGGAGGTGATAATAGAATCTGCTCACTTCCCTCTTGCCTCTCAGGTCTCATCTGAAGTCATGGGGTTCTCGCGTTTTGCTGTGATGCTGTCTGTCACCATGATCCAACTAGTTTCAGGTAACTGTATAAGCATGTGTGAAAGGAATAATGATTTACTGTGTTTGTTTGTCGTCGCCTCCTGATTAGGGTTTGTTTTGAAGTTGTTTTGTAAATCTTTCATTATTTCAGGGATGAGCTTCATGACTCCTGAGCCTGATACTACACCCACATCCACCCCTGACTCTTACCCCCTGGGTGACCTGATCCATGCCGCCCTGCAGAGTAAGGAATACTTAGGACGCGCGTCTGCAGACACAGGTTCATTAAGACTCGTTGGTCTTTATGGCTTAGTGTGGATGGATGATTAGAAATGACTCTACAAATTGAACCTTTTTCAACGTTTGGCTCTGCAGGTACCACTACCAACCCTACACAGGCTGTTCCCGGGCTTGGCCAGACGGAATCCACAGGTACAGTCATGTCACCGGGGCTGCTCACCACAGTGTTGAGCTCATCCTCCGCCGCTGGCCAGACCGGATCGAGGAATAGGATGTCCTCGCTGCCTGTAGAGGAGGAGACAACCACCACTCTGATCACAACAACCACCATCACCACCATGCACATGCCAGGTACAGTACCTGGCCGCGCGCCTCCACCCGATTTGCTTTGAGTTTTGCTTGTTTATCCCACCTGATGTGGCTCCGATACGGCCATGTGGAAATGCTTCGGACGTGTCGTTCAGAATCCCACCTGTGGTTCTGAAGTGGCTCAGCTTTTGGTGAATAGAGCAGTGGACATCCATCATGGAATCTTTCTCTCTGCCTCACTTTGACGACGAAAAGGTAACTATTTCAGAATTTCTTCAGGAAAGCAAAATCACTGTTAAGTAATCCATAGTTTCAGTTGTTTGTAGCTAGTGAGTTAACATAGTGACATTTAGATTTTCTGTGTACCGCTAAGGTCAAATATGTTTAGTATAACCTTATATAGAAGTAGATAATGGAAGCTGTTTAGATCTAAATGTATACTTTACTGTCCTGTGAGGGACATTTGTCTCTGGATGTACTTATACGTGGCACTTACATATGTTTTACACTAATGTTAAGCGTGTAAACAGTCAAATATTCACCTGGTTGTGTTTGAACATACCACATGACATGTTTCTTGTTATTACAGGATTCAGGCTTTAAACCTTCTGGGACGCTCGACAGCTCCAACATTAACACACAATCCAGGAAAATGAAATGTAGGTATTATTCAAATCAAAATGAATTTACCTCCACGTAAAATGGCTGAAGAGAAGTACAGGTGCTTGATGTACTCAGTTTCACTCTCTTCCCATACCAACAAACAAAACACAACAATTCACCATCCAGAACTACTGAGTGATGAATTTTCTTGTGTCATTTGTTTATTACCTCGTACGCAAAACATGAATCAACGTGTGTAAAACCTGAGCCTGCAGCTGACTGAGTGGATTTTCCAACCCGTATTTTGATATTTATGACGCCCTTTCCTGGCACAGGTGTCAGTCTGTCTGTGTGACTCTGATTAGACCTGCTGGGATTCATTTGTTACATTCTGTGCAGACAGAAACAGAAATGATGTCATAGCTCCATCATTATCAAATCTGATGTAGGCGTATTTGTTTTGTATTATTTGGAATGCGTTGATGAGGGTTGAAAATATTGGCAGTGATCATTTATTGTTTATCATTTATTTAACTCCCAACTTCAGTCGGCTGCTATCTGTTACTGTATTCTCCTGTTCTGAATAAAGAAACATATGTCCAACAAAGTGTCTTTTGTCTTATTATTATTAATTTTTTACTAATTAGAACAAACAAAAAACAACAACAAACATTAAAATAACCATTACACATCATAACACAACACAAAGTACTGACAAGAGTGTGTTTAACTATGAGCAAACCCCTGTTGTCATTGTCCTAATATCATCATTTTTATTCATCAAATTAGTACAATGTCATGATTAGCAGGATAATAAAGCAGTGACGCAGCAGTATGTATAGTATATGTAGTATGTGGTATATATACTATATATACAGAAGGCTTAATGAAGGATGATTGTGTTTGTGTGTGAGGGTCAGGAGGTAAAGGAGAAGTGGAGGAGCTCACTGGTGACCGCTGTGATGAAACCACGGGAGCAGTAATTGAGTTCACCACAAAAAAAATGGTAACACTCAACCAATAACAATATCAAGATTTCACCATGACAACCCCAATTTGAAACACTTCTTCAGGCGCATTAGTAGGTAAACAAGGTTAACAAGAGTTGAGGTCAAATATACGCCCACGTCCAGTATGGATTCATCACAGCTCCGTTACAGCGTCAAACTGCTCCACAGCCTCATTGTGATTGCATCTCCCTCTAATCCAATCATGAGGAAAGGGCGGGGGGGGGGGGGGCACATTTGCATTTTTATTACTGTCATTTCAGGAGACTTGACTCAATATAAATATATGACTGCCTTAGTGCCCCTCTATGACCTCGTCCTTAATGATGGACTGAACTCCCAACAAAACATTTGTGTAAAGACAAAGACACGCAGGCGGTTTGAGAACTTATCTATTTCCTTTAATCAGCATGTATCATTTTGATGAGACATAATGAAATCCAGGGAGAATACGTTGACAGCTGCCGCGATGCTTTTGAGCACCAACTTGTAGCAGAGTGGGAATGATTTCTCCTCACATTGACTCTCTTCCCGCTTTTCACAGTGCAATGCAACGCGACGCTGTCAGCCATGGAGGATGTTGTGGAGTCACCAGATCCCGTGTCATCATCTTCTTTCTCGCCCCTGGAATGCACCTACAGCATCACAGTGTACGCAGGCTACGGCGTGGAGATCCAGGTGCTGTGCTGTATTTGTTTCCAAACTCACATCTCTCCACTTTCAGTCTTTCATGGTGCTTTGGAAGCCACGCAACTCCATTCCACTGCACCTTTCACTCCCTAAGAGGAGCACAGACTTAGTACAAAGTTCAATATCGCTAAAGTTTATTTCATAAATAAGTCATAGAATGCATTATTATGAACAATTGTGTCCTTGTTAGATTCTCATTGGGGCTGATGAAGTAAATCAGTAACTTTTATGTGATTTAATGCTGTAACTGTGTTATTCTAATGTCTTTGTTGTTACTTGTGTAATTCCTTTCAAGATTCAGCAATGATTGAAATGATCTTCTCTGTAGGTGAGGAAGGTTAATCTGTCCAAGGAGGAGTCCCTGGCCATCATGGGGTATGGAGATGTGGGACTTGAACAACTAGCCAACGAGACCCTGATGAAAGTGGGTCAGGTGATTCGCAGTCCAACCAATCAGGTGTACATTCACTATCGCAGCCAGCGGCAGAGCAACCACGGCACGTTCAGCCTCCACTATCAAGGTGTGTATCGACAGTGCAGCTGCTAGGCAACATGGCAACATTGTCATCGATCGATCAGGGAAAATTGTGCTGTTATTGCCTTTTCAGACAAACTATTCATCTTTCATTCTACATCATAACGTCACTGTTCTCTTTCTGAACACACCCACAGCCTTTCTGCTGCCCTGCCCCTTCCCTCTGTCGCCTGAGGGGGGCGGAGTGACAGTGACGGACATCCATCCCGGAGGTCAGGCCCACTTCCATTGTGATCCAGGTTTCCAGGTGCGCGGTCACGAGGTGGCGACCTGCGTCAACGCAACACGTCCCCACTGGAGCACTGCTGAGCCGCGATGTGTCGGTCAGTTTGTGTTTGCTCTGTCAAAACCATGTTGTGTAATACTACAGCTACAATCACACGACATCAGCAGCGTGACTGGTGTGATGATCGATTGTTTCCTTTTCCGTAGCCGTGTCATGCGGGGGGTGGATTCGCAACGCAACGGTGGGCCGCATTCTGTCGCCTCCTCCGCCATCTGTCAGCAACCACAGTAATAACGGAAATAACCTGAGCTGCCATTGGTTAATAGAAGCCAAGGAGGGACACAGGCTCCACCTCTACTTTGAAAGGATCGCACTGGATGAAGATGACGATAAGTAAGTCACGAGTTTATGCATCGCAAAGTTTCTGACACAGGCACGCAGATATTTGAACTTATTTAGTCTGATTCTGCCTTTTCTGGTGGTTTGTGCGGGCGTCTACAGACTGTCTGTGCTTCATACTGACATCTCACCACTTTGCACCTGTTTGGGTAGAACAACTTACACAGATTCTCTCCATGGCCCAGCACTACCCACCACCCACCCCCACATACACAAACACACACACACACCAATCATACCGTCCCATCAGGCTCCTCTGTGGTCTGTCCCCTCTTAGGTTAGTCGTGCGCAGTGGGAACAGTTCTCTGTCTCCGCCGCTCTTCGACTCGGACCTGGACGACGTCCCTGAACGTGGTTTGCTGAGTGAGAGCTCCACGCTGTACTTGGAGCTCACCGCCGATTCCTCCGCCATCCCTCTGCTGCTGGCTCTGCGATACGAAGGTGAGCGGGAGAACTCCGCTCCTTTTTTTCCACATTCAGCAAAATAGGAGCTTCACCTTCCTCCTTTCTCTTCTCGTTTATGTGTCATATTTGAAACTTGGTGCAGCGTTCAACCTAAAATACAATAGATTCCATCTTTTAATTGGACAAATACAAAAACCACAACCAGAATTGTGAAACCTTGGGGCTGTTTTATCACAAAGAAGTGGTAAACATTGACAGGGGGACAATCTTCTAGAGAATAAAGGCTCTTCCCTCCCTGTAGTTTGTTGTTGTGTATACGTGCAGCATAATGAGGGATCTAAATGCCTCCAGCCTGCCCACACTCATCTGGGAGTTATATTTGGCTTTAGAGATGCCCACTGCTCAGGATTTGAGCGCTTTCATACCACATTGGCTTTTTTTTTTCCGCCAAAAGGGCTCTGAGGCGTCGGGCGTGCAGAGAAAAGCTGCATTGCTCTGCCTCCATTATTAAACCGGTACGTTAGGCGTAACATCAACAACTGCTGCAGTCCATTCGCTTCCCAGCAAAGTTTACACAAAATAAGAAATTCTCTTTTGGTGGTGGATCTCTGAAGTTTGCAGCAAAATCAGCACAGAAAGAATAAATCATGTATGTTAAGTGCGTCATGATGGTAGAAATTTCCACGACTGATGAGGAAATCCTTTCAACTCTGTTCTTCTAATAGCCTTTGATGATGAACACTGCTGGGAGCCTTACATGCCACATGGGAATTTCAGCAGCAGCGACCTCACGTATCAGCTGGGTACCACGGTTACCTTCACCTGCTCCCCGGGCTTCGTCATGGAGCAAGGCGCCGGGACGATCGAGTGCGTCGACCCCAGCAACCCCCACTGGAATGAGAGCGAGCCGGTGTGTAGAGGTGAGGCTGATTCTCAAAACAACAGCAAAACTAAGAAAAGGCCAGTTAGTCGCGTTTCACTTCTCTTCTCTATCACTATTAGACACTTTCTCCGTCAACATCTACCAATTCATATTTCATCATGCCACAGCGACAGTATGTGACACATTAAGATGAGGTCACACTGACCCTGTCGTACTGTGCACACTGAGCTGATGACTGAAGTGTGAGCTGAGGTGGTGAGAGCAGAGGTCAGTCACTTCACTTGCTCAGCCCGGAGAGAAGAAAGAGAAGAAAGACAATCCAGACTCGGAGGAGGTGACGACAGATTTCTCACCGTCTTCATGTTCTGATCTCTACCTGTCGAGTCACATTTGCCACCAAAACAAAGCGGGGTTCCCAGTGTTCCCATTGGCCTACTGACACACTTCCCCAGCTCTCCAGAGTGTATTACTGTGAGTCAAATAAAGAACAAGGCAAGGATGAAGTCACGTCAGTCATCCGTGAACACATTAGATAGCAGATAGGACAAATACAATTAAGTTAACTGCTATAATTGCCATTTTATTGTCCCACTGTAACATTTACAATCCACAAATATACAAAATTAACCATTATGTTTCCTTCATAACAGCTCAGTTAACTCTCCGGTCTCTCTTGTAACGTTTTAAATCCTCCTGCAGTTGAATTTCTCCCACCCATTCCCGCTTGTTAGTCCATAATCCCTCTTGTCCTTCCTACTCACTCTCCTCATTCTCTCCTTTCCCGTGGTGTGGAAGCTCTGTGCGGAGGGGAGCTGACCGAGACCTCGGCCACCATCCTCTCTCCCGATTGGCCCCAGAGTTACTCCAAGGGCCTGGACTGCGTGTGGCAAATCCACGGCAACGAGGAGAAACGCATTGAGCTGGATGTCCAGATGTGAGTGTTGACGTTGGTTTACTTGTGTTGAACACGTATCAATGCCGTTTGAGTCCATTGATTGAATGCTGCTGGTTCAAAACTTAAAGAATCGCTCATTTCCATTTATTAAGGCAGAACATTGAACTAGAAATGTGCTTATAGTGTAAAACTCTCTGTTTTAATGAAATCAACATTTATTTCACTGCCTACTGAACTGCAAATCATAAACCTATAAGTATATTAAATGAGCCAATTTACTTATTACACACTTTATTAGCTGACAAGTAATAAATAAAACTTAGTAATAAGTTTGATTGTGAAGTTTACTATTATTATTTATTATATTTGTCACCTTATTTACATGGCTTATTTCTCAACATTCCCAAAATTGGATCATGTCCTTTCCCATCTTAAAGCCTGAACATCCGTCACACCGATGTGCTGACTGTTTTCGATGGCCGCGATCTCATGTCTCATGTGATCGGCCAGTACCTGGGGTCCAGAGAGCGCTTCCAGGTCGTATCTGGGGGTTCAGAGGTCACCATTCAATTCCAAAGTGATCCAGATGATTCCAGTTTCATTCTCAGTCAGGGATTCCTCATTCATTATCGTGGTAAGCGTGCGTCTAACACACAATCAGACTCAGACTCATAACCAGTATGAAAATATGAATGTACTGTTTGTGAACATATAGCAAAGTATAAATAGATGTACAGTATATTTGAGTTATTGCACATCGTGGCATGTGAGGTGTATTTATCTTAAAAATGTAATTCCTTCAATAATTTTTCTCCATTACACACTCCCTGCGTGTTTTGCAGAGGTGGCGCCAAATGACACCTGCCCCACCCTCCCTCAAATTGAGTTCGGCTGGATCAGCTCGTCCCACTCGCCCCCGGTCAGAGGCAGCGTGCTGACCTATCAGTGTCAGCCCGGGTACGACATCAGTGGCTCCGACATCATCACGTGCCAGTGGGACCTTTCATGGAGCAGCAGCCCACCTACCTGTGTCAAAGGTCAGATATGATGTGTGAATGTACTGCTAATGTAAGGAAAATGCAAAATGGGACAGGATAACGTGCCTGTACATAACCATATTTGATGATGTAATAAGGAAGAACATAAATTAGTTGGGGTTATGAATTAGTTTATGGAGCATAAACATTTACAAATACTGTCTATTCAATTCATAATCAAAATAATCAGATCAAGTTTTCAGAATAATCTAATCCCGCATGTTCAGCCTTCTTCTGTTTATTGAGCTAGCTTCATGGCCTTATGCTAGCTGATGTTAAATGCTATCACGGGTCCCACTGTGTCCTCTGCAGTCCAGCAGTGTCCCGATCCAGGCGAGGTGGTGAACGGAGCGCGCTCAGTGCGGCCCGAGGCAGGCTTTGCAGTCGGAACGGTTGTCCGCTTCTCCTGTAACCAGGGTTACCAGCTGGAAGGACCCAGCCAAATCTCCTGTCACGGACGAGACACCGGCACACCCAAATGGAGTGACCGCAGTCCAAAGTGTTTCTGTAAGTCCAGGCCTCCCCCGTAAAGTGTCGTGCTTGTCTGTTCTGTTCATAACACCTACTGCAGTAGCTGGACTTGTCCTCTGTCTGTCTCTGTGTGTTCTCAACAGTAAAATATGACTCGTGCCCAAATCCTGGCGTCCCGGACAACGGCTACCAAACCTTGTACAAGCACAGCTACCAAGCAGGAGAAACTCTGCGTTTCTTCTGTTATGAGAGCTATGAACTCATTGGCGAGGTCATCATCAGCTGTGTTCCAGGTCATCCGTCACAGTGGAACAGCCCACCACCCTTTTGCAAAGGTAAAGGTTACACATAGTTATAGGAAACATTCACAGATCCTTGTCCCACGATTCAGACTAAACATTTCATATCCAAGTTCCAGCTGAAATGCTTTGCTTCTCCTGTATCCAGTGGGAGAGGACGGGTTTCTGTTAGGAATGACATCAGATGGGGAGGAAATTCAACTATTTAGCAATAATATAAAGTAAATGATATATTTCTCCCTTTCACTCAGTGGCATACGAGGAGCTTTTGGACGATCACAAATTAGAAGGTGACTCTTCTTCTTCTGTATTCTCTACGTACTAACTAGTCAAACACTTCCTCACCGTTCGTTTCTAATGCGTATGCAGATGCAGTACAGATCAGTCAAACTTCCACTATTTAAAAGTTAAAACAACAAAACACTTTTCATAGTCAAGACAACAAAGTGGTTCAGTACTCTATTTTACATACAATCATTAGTGATGTTTATCTATAACCTGAATTAAGAATATAAAAACTCTTCATTAATGTGATAACCTTTCATGTTTGAACTTTCAGTCTCCCAGTCCTTTGAGCCGTCTCATCAGATCCTGAGTGAGAACATTGCCTTGGCAATCATTCTGCCCATCATCCTGGTCATCCTCTTGATTGGAGGAATATACATGTACTATACAAAGTAAGTATAGTGAGGAGAGATCTATTAGCAATAATGATCATTCAAATGAAAAGGCAGGATAAACATAATTCCCACAGCATCTATAACAGTTAGAACCAGGCAGCACTTAAGATTACGTGCATTAGCCTCTGTATTCACATAATGCTCGGTATCTTACAACATTTATAACATTTGTTTTTATGAGAAACTATGTTGTCATATCAAACGTTTCTAACATGCCATTACTTGATATCGTAGCAACTGAGATTATGAAAAATAGTGAAATATTAGATGCAGAGCAAAGTTTCTATTATTGCTATGAGTCATTTTATTTGGCCTTTATACTGAACTGGGCGAGAAAATTTGGAATGGCACACTTCTTTTATTTAATTAGTCATTTTATTAGTTATTTTATCTGTTCAGGAGGTCATGGGTCACATCTGTTCTTTTCCCTCATCCTCAGCATATGCAGACTAGAATGGAAGCCTCTTTTCTGGAAGTCTCTCTCACACACACACTCCTACAGTCCCATTACAGTCGAGTCGGATTTCAACAATCCTCTTTATGAAGCGGGGGTGAGTGCAAAGCTACCAAGCAATGCTTGTCTGTTAAATGTGAGCTCCGCGATTGTCTCACTTTGACAAACTGAAAGAATATATATAAATGGATGTTTGAAATATCTCTTTATTGCAGTGTGTTCTGATTTTATTCTCACTTTCCTCACAGGATACTCGGGAATATGAAGTATCCATTTAAGGAAGAAAATGTCTTGTGGAGATTTGAAAACCACAATATTCAGTTCTTCCACAAAACATGTTCCTTGCTCTTGGATGGCCTCACTTCCCTTTTGTCATTTATTTCTCATTATAATAAGTTTCACCATCACTTTATCTCTGAATTTGTGGAAGTGTTTTATTTTGGATTTGTCAGTGCTGACATGATGGTCTGCAAATTATGGGTTCTCCTAAATGGTCCAACTCTCTGTATCATTGGGACTGGTGCCTTATGAAGGGTAAGGAATTATTAACAAAGAGGAAATTACAGTGTGGGAGGCAAAAGAACAGGAGAGGGAAATGGGTGAAGGGTTTGTTTCATAAATGACTGTAGTATGGAGCCAAATCATTAGAGAACGTGCCAATACTTTATTTGCAACAATCAACGGTATCAGTCATGAGCATATATGCTGAATGTTTTCATTTTTAATGTGGCTCATGTTACATATTGAAACATTTAAGGGTCAAAATTATTTTTTTTCAGCAACGATAAAACGTTTCAGATTGGCAAACATTTTCTCTCCCTTCTTCACTCTCTGTCTCTCTCTCTCTCTCTCTCTCTCTCTCTCTCTCTCTCTCTCTGTGTAATACACACATACACAAATTGAATGTAAATAGTTAACTTATATTGACAGAGACTTTTATATATATATATATATATATATATATATATATAAACACAGGAATATATATATATATATATATATATATATATAAGCCTCATAAATTCACTTATACCTACACGGTGCCGGGAGGTTATATATTTTCATTATATATATACATAATGAAAATCCAGTGCCAAAATACGATGTTAAATAATTTAATGTCCATAAGTGTTCCATCTCTTGGTGCCATAGTGTTTACAAAGACAGTGTTTGATTTTATTCTTTGCTGTTTTCTTGAGTGCATTTTCACCCAATGTCACATGACATAAGAAAAGGTGAGGACATGAATGTCATTATGCTTAAAGCATGCACTGATTGTAAATTATATTGCTTCTGCTATATCTTGCCATTATCATTATAGTTATTGACAGTTATCATTGTTATCAGATTTGATGTTGTATGCAATATGTTGATGAAAAAGTACAAACTTGGCTGCTTGCTGTAATGCATTACGTATTTATTTACTACAGATTTTTTGAACAGTGAATTTAGTCTCATTCACCGTGCCAAAATGAAGGATCTTGGAGACTGTTGCTTTGTAGACTCAATTCTTCTCTTATCATCAGTAGCATTTCTTTGCTTCATATATGATAACAGTCTTTTGAAGGCAGTAATTTCTTTGCTGAACTTGAAATAAAGTCTCTGTTGAATGGTGTAACTCTTCTAAAAATCGGTGTGTTTCTTTCTCTCCTTCTTCAGCCTTGAAATGTCACACAAAAACCTAAGACATCATATATTTGATCCCTGAAAATGATATACAAGTTTGATTCCATCAGTAAATGCAACACTTTTAAACCCACCGGCTTTTGATGTTATGGTAAGACTTGAGACAGACTTTAGAGGAAACATGTGGCTAATGTTCTAAATATTAAATATAACAAAGTCAAATTTTGTCCAGTTTACTTGATCAGAAATGTCCCTTATATTAATAGTTAAACGAAAATGATATTACGGTGATTTAAGTAGTACTCGTCTGATACCCCGATACTCTGGTCCGTACATCTCCAGGCCAGTAGGTGGCAGTAGTTTACTGCCCAAACTGCTATTACCCGCACTTCTGAAACCGTAGAAGAGCAAAGAGCGGAAGAAGATGCGCAGGTTTCGTTTCCTAGTGACCTATTTAGCGTTTTATAATATCGTTAAATGTTTTATGTCTACGTATGAGAGTCAGTGTTCATTTTGTACGCGTTTGTTCCTTTGAGTGTAGTCGGGAGAAGAAGAAGGGACTCGAAACAAATGAGCGCTAGCTAAGTAGCCTGGTGACAGTTGGGCTACATGCTGCGTTCCAAACTCACTTGGATGCAGTCGCACGTTAGCTCTTTAGCTAGTTAGCTCTCTGCTTGTCTCATCTTACCTTCACGGAAGCCATTGCTTTGGATGTTAAGTGTGGTAAGTTCGGTTTAATTCTAATAGCGTTAGATATTATTAGATATATATGTATGTCGCGTCAACGGAAAACTGGTCTGGAATGAGTGTTTACATTTATCTAACGTTACAGTTCGTCCGTGTAATCAGCTGTTATTGTTTTGATCAACGACTTGTTTATCACGATCAGCATCACATGATTGATGTGAGATACAATGGGAGTCAGGAGCTTCAGTCAGCAACACACAGCTAACGTGAGATAAAAAACACAGCTGTTACTTCATCCACCGCAGGAGAGTTGATCCATTGTGCTTTAGGTCACAAGCTTAGATCGATCCTCTAACCGTGGATGATCAATATTAACGCCTCATGCTGTTTCTACTCTACAACGATTGAGATTTTATTGCAGTTTGTCGTTTCTGGATTGGTGTTGCGTGATTACATGGCTGTGTGTGATGTGGGCAGCATAGTGTGGTGTTGTAGTTTGTTATGATCTCTGTTAGTCGTTGGATCCAGCACACATGACCACTGTCTCTCTCGTCTGTCAACCACTTCCTTGGACATGAATACGTGCTGAACATCACACAACATAAACCACACAGATAAGCGCACTTGCTGCCTGCGTAAGAGGTTTTTGGTCTCATCTGTGTGGGAAGAGGGCACATAAAGGCTCAGCTAATAGAAGTGCATTTGTAGCGTTCATGTTTAATTTAAGAGACAATTGAAATAATGCCACATAACACCTCAAAGTCTTTCTAACTAAGGCGATGTTCCTTCCAAAGCTGTGCCGTAGAGAAAGCCTTTGTCTCAGCTGTTGTACTGAAAGATATCCATTGTGAGTGTGTTATCTATCGCCTTCTGTGTTACAGTCAGGAAGTGTCCCTCACGCTCCATGTCTGCCGAGGCTTCAGTCGGCAGTATAAGTGCCGACTCATCCCAGTCCGCTGCCTGCCGCGACACAGACGAGCATGGGAATCGGGGTTTGCTGGGGAGCAAATACGTCAAGTTGAATGTGGGCGGCTCGCTGCATTACACCACAGTCCAGACGCTGAGCAAGGAGGAGAGTATGTTAAGGAGCATATGCGATGGAGGCACAGAGGTTACTATTGACTCAGAAGGTGAGTGTGTGAGTGTGTGTGCGACTCGTGAGCACAAACCTGTATAGCAAGAATTCCCTGCTTCCCTTTTCCAGCACTATTCTGTTCTTTTTAGAAAGTTTTCAAATCAAAAGGAATCAAAGCATTTCCCTGACAGTGAATCTTCTCTGTAACACACTTTAGGGACCTTTGACCTGTTATAATTCTTCATTCTGTCTCAGGTTGGGTAGTTTTGGACAGGTGCGGGCGACATTTTGGGCTGGTTTTGAACTTCCTGCGCGATGGCTCAGTTCCACTTCCTGACGACCACAAAGAAATGGATGAGATTCTGAAGGAGGCTCAGTATTATCGGGTACAGGGACTCGTACAGCAATGCCTCAGTGCTATGCAGGTAAACTCAGTCGTGATAAGTCTGATAGACAACACAGTCCCAACTTTATGTGACCTCTTAGCTCCCTCAATTAAGAGACAGATAAGTGGTGGTTATACT
Organism: Genypterus blacodes; assembly: GCF_046128005.1. Lineage (NCBI taxonomy): Eukaryota > Metazoa > Chordata > Actinopteri > Ophidiiformes > Ophidiidae > Genypterus > Genypterus blacodes. The sequence goes on from NW_027467082.1 coordinate 254,324, forward strand.
TATGGTGTTTGTGTCATTTCTCCATTTACATTTTAGAAACAAAAGGATGTCTTTGAAACTGTGTGCCGCATCCCCATGATCACATCAGCCAAAGAAGAACAGAAGATGATTGCGACTTGTAGGAAGGTAAATGTTTCTGTGTTATATTGGAGCAATATTTGGAAATGTGCCTTACTCAGTCAAAACACATTTCCCCAGCAGGTAACAGTTTTCCTTGTGTTGTATTTCTTTGTTTCTTGTGTCTACAGCCTGTAGTCAAACTGCAGAACAACAGAGGAAACAACAAATACTCCTACACCAGGTAAGATGCAAGCATGACGACGCCTCTGTCCTCCGCCGAAGATAGGAAACCGTTTCTCAATCCACAGTTGAAGGGTGTTTTCTGTGTTTCACGTGTTCACTAACCCTGTCCTATGTTGACACCCTCGTCTGCAGCAACTCTGACGATAACCTGCTGAAGAACATCGAGCTGTTTGACAAACTGGTGCTGCGCTTCAACGGCCGCGTGCTGTTTGTGAAAGACGTGCTCGGGGACGAGATCTGCTGCTGGTCCTTCTACGGCGAGGGCCGCAAGATCGCCGAAGTCTGCTGCACGTCCATCGTCTACGCCACGGAGAAGAAGCAGACTAAAGTAAGCAGTGTGCGCCATCGAAGCAAACGGATATCTAGAGTGTATGACGTAACCATTTGCATCGGGAGTTATTAATAATTCAAAATGTCTAAAAGCTGTATACGATCACAAAGCTTCCCACTCCTGTATGTGAGCGCTGGAGAAAGGAAGTCTGTTCAGAGTAACGAATAACACATTACATATTTCTTAGAGCTTATCTACACTTCCCATCTCCTCTGACATCATAGTGTTTGTCGTCCCGCTGTTTGCTCAAGGAATGAGGCAATTAACCCACAAAACACGGCCACAAAGGAGCCAAAATAGAAAAACACCAGGCAAAGGGCTTTAAAGGATGGCTACGTTTTCACCCACGTTTGTCGAGGTGTTGACAAAACCTCACAGTTTCACGTCTCTCTCTTAAGGTCGAGTTTCCCGAGGCGCGGATCTTCGAAGAAACCCTCAATATCCTCATTTACGAGAACAACAGAGGATCCGGGCTGCACCTTTTAGACTCTAAGGGCTCCGGCTCGTCCCTGGGAGCCGGCCAGTCGGAGGAAGAGGGCGCCACCGGAGGGGAGCGGCGAGTACGGCGGATCCACGTGAGGAGGCACATCATGCACGACGAGAGAGGCCACGGTCAGCAAACTGTGTACAAAGACTAATAATGTGAGGAATGAAGGCGCGGGAGAGTGATTACACGTATGTTTCTGTCGGATGCTTGCAGAGTGAACGAGACGTCCTTAATCATAGCAATAGCTGTTCGGAAAAACTGATATATTAAATGTCTTAAAAGGCACATCAGAAAAGTAGGAATTGTTGACTTATTTTTAACTTGAGTAAAAGAGTCATTTTGGGAAAGAAAATGCTTCTGTTTACAAGAAAAACTTAACTGTAAATATGGAATCTGTTCAATTACCTGGCATACGGAACTGGCATGAATATTACTTTGCAAACCTCCAGCATAGTTACTGATCGGGCCTCTTTGCCCAACTCCTACTCTTCTTCGATGGCTTTTATTTTTATTCCCGAGAGCAGACGGCCTGTTTGTTGACGATATGCACTGGCTGCCTCCTCTGTGTTCCGACTCGCGGTGAGCTCGGTGTCGGTCTTCACCGGTTTCATCCAATAGCGACAGAGGAGGACTTTCAGGTTGAGCTTTGGTATTTTAACACTGGAATAAAATCGAGTAGAGCCATGTTTAGTGAGTTTGTCTGTAAATGAGAGTGCTGAGCAACTCCACTATGCTTCATTTAAATTATTACCGCTCTTGCTTCAAAATATTTTTTATTAATTTATGAACTTTTAATTTATTGTTTGGTATTTAACTTTTTGTACTGTATGCAATCCCTGTGTTATCTAGCGCTCCAGTGAGTTTGAATGTTTGGAATGATCTGATGCACTCCACAGTACATTTATGTTTGCTCATTTAAAATGGGTAAAAGTTTGAACTTCAAATGATTTTAAGAGGAACCGTAGTACGTTTGCCATCTCTTTGTTGTTATTGTTGTATTTTATTCTGAGCCATGATCTTTCCTTGTATTTTGCCACGTACCAAATGCGCTGAATCTCGCTATAAGTAATTGGCTTGACAAGAATGAAAACTTTTGCTACGAGTCAGTTAAATACTTTTTGGTATTTTCATTTCCCTCAGGGAGAGGATAAGCATTTTCTTTTTGATATTCACCAATGATTGTGCAAGCCTAATCACTCTGAATTAAGTGTGAATGAGAGCAATATGTATCTCAAACCATTTTTTAGATCTCTTTGGTAAAATCACCTTAAAATGTGCACTAATATGACTTCCGTCCTGTGTCATGGAAATGTTCTAAATAAATTACTTATGAAATCTACTTCTTGATTTGAGATTTGTTGTCTTTCTTCTGCCACAAAGAAATGCACTGAAAGACATCCATATACAGTATATAACTCAAATTGGATTTAAGTAATTTTAAGCTTAATTGACCCTTTCCTTACCCCATAGAGAAATTGGTCTTAACCATTAGACATGCAGTATATCTACAGTATCTATCGGACAAACCAGGTAAGCAACTGAATATACAATCAAACATAAGATTGTAAAGAAAGAAATGTGGACATAATCAGTGACTATCTTTATATTGACATGTGTGACATTGTGGGCTTTCAGTTGTGTAATAAAGAATAGAAAGAGTTTATTTGTCATAGACACACTGACAAACAGGGTTCATTCAAATGTCAGTAACGCACGTGAGTGGGCGTGGCTCTGTTCTGACATCACGTCCTGCGACGTCCTTGTTTGATCGAGCCGCGAAATTGTGAAGAGGCGCGAGGGAACAACGCGACGCGTACGTGGACGTTTGTGACGCAGCTGACCCCACAGGTAATACTTCACTTGAGAACAACCGCAGAAACTCCCCTACTGTGTGTGTGTTTGATAAAAGTACGTTTAAGTACAAAAGTGAAAGTAGAGATACACCTGTATTGGTATCACTAGTGTCTGTCTGTCTGCCTGCCTGCCTGCCTGTCTGTCACTTCACTCGCTATTTTGTGTTTATTTTCGTTGAGCCTGATATTGGCGCTGTTCCAACCAAATGCTTTATAACTCTATGACTTTTGAAGCGTGAGTCCAATTGTTTTCATCGTCTCATTCAGGTAAGGTGACTTTTAAAGCGCCCTATTTGGCCACTATGGACTGTGATTCAATCAGTGCAGAGGCCAAACAAGTCATGAAAGAGGTGGACGAACAGGATCGGTTGACAATGGAGGTAATTGAGTTATTTACACTTATATTAGACTCGTCAAATCGTGTTTTTGTAATTTAGTTTTAAGCAACACTGTACTGTTTTTACTATTTACAATTGCTACTGCTAGGACAGTGTTAAGGACAACAGTAGCAGTGAATTGGACATTAGACAGCCTGGAAAAAAGAGACGGAGAGAGAAGGAAGATGAGGAGCTGACGGAGGGGGGCGTTGATGATGATGAAGATGAATCCAAGGCAAAGAAATCCCGCTGTGAGTCGAGCTCCTCAGGTTTGTTACAACTTCTATTTTCCCACAATTGTTTTTTACCTGAACCGTGCTGAATAATTTTACATTTATGTGTGGAAATACTGAAACTTTGCAGGATTTGTAAATGTGTCACAGCTTAAATCTGTCATGATAGAAGTGATCCGGACACAATGTTGTTTTGGGTGGTACACGATAGAGGCCGAGGCGAAAGACAACTGCACTAAAGAAGAGAGTGAAGAGGAAGGGCCAACTAAAATGGAAGCTGCGGGAAAAAGGGTGAGAAAATCCAAGACCGGGATCAACGAAAGCAGTGAGGAGGATTCAGACGAGGAAGAGATGGAGTTGAAGGAAGGAGAGGATTGTTCTGATGACGGTTCGAGCGAGACTGAGAGGAAAGCAAAGACTACGGAGAACGGAGTGAAGAAAAGAAAAAGGAACACAGGCAAAGCAAAGAGCACCTCAGCGCAGAGAGATGAAGATGAAAGTGACAGCAAATCCGAAAGCAGTGACAGCAGTGAATCTTCAGACGAGGACGAAAAACGTTTGTATGCTTTATTTTCATTTATTTTCTACACAAGGAAACTGTTTGGTTGTAAACAAACCTTTGCTTATTTGCAGAAGAAAAAGTCTTGGAGGAGAAGAAAGAAGAGGAGCTGGCACCGGACTCGGATTCTTTGTCGCAGGATGAGGAAGAAAGCGGCACGGAAACGGTGCAAGAGACCGACAGGAAGATGATCACAAAAAAAGAGAAAAGAGGAAAGGAAGATGAGAGTACAAAAAAATCTACAAATGAGAAGGTGATGTTTTTAAATTGATTTAAGTTGATTTGATTTGTTAAAAGTAGATGTTCAGGCTAGAAAACACTTTTTGGAAAGGTTTAACCAGAAAGTGCTTGTCCCTCTTTTTTTTATTTTTTTTTTATCCGTAACGCAGGGCAACCACAAATCTGTTGTCAGGCTCAAGCGCTACATCGCCCTCTGTGGCGTACGCCGGAACTACAAAAAACTTCTGGACGGTTGTCACTCCATCTCCTCCATGGTGAGAGTTCTCAAGAAGGACCTGGAAGAGCTTGGCGTCCAAGGTCAGTGGCTGAGGACTCAGGAGTACAGTCCATTTACTATTTTACTATAAATTCCTAATTTATAGCTATTTCTGTGAATTCTTTTATGAGCAAATCAGACAGACGCCACCATCAGCACCTTGTTTTTAAGGATCAATAAATCAGTATCAATCTTCATACATACATACATTCAATTATTCAGTGATTGTGGCATATTGCTTTGTGTTGTTGTGTAAAAACCTTCATTAAAGCTGTATGTAAGTATGTTCCTACCACACAGTGACGTTCTGGCAGGTGAGTTGCAGTCGTAGGTGTGCATGGCAGTATGACTGGGTTGTCTGGACGGCGTTGCGTAATTGTATCTTGTTGTATAACGGCTATATTCTTCAACTTATATGCACATTATCTTTGCACACAGGATCTCCATCTCTGAAGAAATGCCAGAAAATCCAAAAGAGGAGAGAAGAGGCTCAGGATGTGGCTGAGCTGGACGTCAGCAACATCATTACCACACAAGGTCGTATTCACACCATATTCACACTACAGTTTACATGCAACTGCTTCAGTTTGTACAGCGGCTGAAAGCCACAGACACAGCTGCTTCAAGCAACACACGCAAACACCCACACTCTATTTTGGGGACATGCTGCGAATACAGAATTAGCAAGCAAAGCAAGAAAGACATTTGTCAATATAAACACACAGACACATTTAGAAGAGCTCTGCAAATAAAACAAATACCACAATATGTATAAAAAGGATTTAATTTAACTGTGAAATGACTTTTCTGCATGCACGAACAGAAATAAGAAGATTACGCATAAAACTACGATTAATGAGATCTGTGTTTCATGCTCAGGTCGACCTACACGAAGAGCATCAGCGCGGCAGGACCCTCCGCCCTCTTCGTATCAGCGCGCTATGAGCTCCGGTTCCGACGGCGACGAAGACAGGCCCACAGCCAAAGGGCCCCGAAGAGTAAAAGACTGGGCCAACCTGCGAGGCATCATCAGCGACGACGGAGACAGTGACTGACTGACTGACCAGCTGGCCACCAACAGGGCCAGTTTGTGTAGAAGTTGTGTTTTGACCTAAATGTGTTTGACAAAAAGTGTTTTCAGATTGAATTAACATGTTTTCATAGATGTTTGATTGAATGGTTAAATTGTTGATTGAATGTGTTTTTACGTGTTCCTGTTCTGTTAATAATAAAAAGAGTATATTCTTGAATTAAACAGTTTACCAGTGATTTTATTAAATTAGTTATTTATTAAAATTAGTATTAGTTTCTTCTAACTGCAGATGGAACAATAAAGGACTGAAGATCTGGGAGCAAAGTAACCAGTTCACACTAAAGTAATTCATTGTTTTGTTTATTGTAGCTGACACTGAAAGATTGCTTTGACATGACCAAGTTTGATGACTTCAGTGATTCTGTTTGTCCCCAGGAAAGGACACAACTTCAAATACTAATCTAGACCAGTAGGGGCCAGTGTGATCCTTTGGACAGGCCACTTATATCAAATTTTGTCATGTCAAGATTTAACATATGAAATATTCTTTAACAAATCCACACATGTTGTTCATAATTCTAACGTTTCATTGTTTTTGTTGATTTGTTTGCTGCTTGTCAGAGCCGATCACCCCATGAAGCCATAGGAACTAAAGTTAACCAGACGTGTGATATTCGGATTTCTTAGCGGATGGACAGGTCCGGCTGGCTAATGTGTCCGCCAGCTGTCGTTCAGGTCAGAACGAAATTTTCTGTAATTTTTTTCTGTCAAAGTTTGTGAATTAAATTATTTTATTATATCCCTGTAAGTTAATATGTCGGTGTTATTGGAATGTAGCAGTGCTGTAGCTCGTCGTTGTAGATATAAAATCCCTTTAGCATGTCTGTTACCCACAATCAACGTTTTAATGTTGTCACAGTATCAGTTAGTAATAACCTCGTTATTAAGAACAATAGATGTGGCGGATTCAGGCTTTACTGATAACGACACAACAACATGTATGTACTGTTTAGTTTTTCGTTTTGTATGGGGTGGAAATTGAGGCACATGCTCATTTAAAACACATCTATTACATGTGTGTGAAAGCAGGATGGCCTCTTAACACTACGACTATGATACTTTATGGAACTGACAAACCAATCGTTCAAAATACCATCAGAATAGCAACCATGTTTGTGTTGCTTATGCAGCCTTTGTTACTGTACGCAGAAATCACCCAATCATCTCATACTTTCACCCATTTCTGTCCATGCAGGGATGGATGACGACACACTCGACAACGCTTTTGCGGAACTTAAGGGCGATCGCCTGGGAGGTTGGGCAGTCGCTCAGATAGCTGTTGGCACCGGACTTGCTGTCTATGCCATGTGGGCTGGAATCCTGCAGCCGGGCTTCCGTAGAGTCCCTTTGAGGCTACAGGTTTGTACAGAACTCATCGTAACACTTTGACTAATAATGATGTCACTAATGGACTTGTAACCTCTAAAATCCCTCTTCCTCTTGCTTACTTTAAAAAATATATATTTCTCTCCAGGTCCCATACATTCCTGCCAGCAAGGCCCAAGTAGGTAATGTAATGACGCTGCTGAGTGGTCGAAAGGGAAACTTTGTGGATTTGGGCTCTGGTGATGGCCGCCTTGTAAGTACTGCCATTGTTGTAGTATAATAATACAATATATGACACAAACAATACTAAGAATAGTATATAACACATTATACTTCTATTTTATAGTCAGTCAGTCATATATTGCTTACTACTCAAATATCTACACACAAGCCCTGGTAGATGAGGAATTTGCTTTAAAATGTGTTTTTAAAGTAAAGTTTGACTTTTGTGGCGACTTTTATCTGTCCAGGTCCTGGAAGCCCATCGGCGCGGCTTCACTCCTGCTGTTGGCTACGAGCTCAACCCCTGGCTGGTCCGGATGGCCCGCTTTCATGCGTGGAGAGCAGGCCAACACGAAAAAGTGTCATACAGACGGGAAGATCTCTGGAAGGTTTGACATTTATCTCTCATGGCTTTAGGGAGACTCCAATCTCAGCAACACTCAAGAAACATTGGTTGAGAAGTCAATTAATAGGATTCATTAAGAGTCTTCAGGGGTAAATTCAAAATTCAATTACAGGATACACTGAAATGATTATGTTCACATCCTACCTTGAATCTCATCACAGATCGACCTGTCAAACTGCAAGAACGTCACAGTGTTTTTGGCTCCCAGCGTGGTAAGTCAAAGGTTTTATAGCTTAGAAACTGAATAAGGAATTAATAAGGAAAGCACCTGGTTCTTCAAATTCAGAATTACTACGGAATGAATGATTGAATGATGAATGAATGACTTATTGTACTTTTGTGGTTTAGCTTTCACTGCTGCAGGAGAAGTTGCAAGCAGAACTTCCTGACGACGCCTTAGTGGTGGCTGGACGTTTCCCTTTTACCAACTGGACTCCCTGCAGGACCGAGGGCGAGGGTGTGGACCGAGCCTGGGCCTATAACATGCAAGCACAAAGGCAGCACATTGGCCAAAAGAAAGACAATGAGGACAGTAATAAAGAAGTAACCCAGGAGAAAGCAACAATCCTTTGAAGATTTGTTGAAATTCAAGCTCTTTATCCCCCTCAGGGCATTATAGAGGATTGGAGAATTGTTTTAGTTTTTTACTCTGAATGTAAAAATACAGAATTACAGACTGAAGAAGGGATAGATGGTTAATTTGACCTGTTATTGGTCTTTGAATAACATATGAATCAAAAATCATTTTTTACACTACACTTGGTTTTGCTGTGGTTAAGTGTGCAACAGATGAGGATTATTTTATGTTTTTAATTTTCTATTTATTGTCTTAAGAATGATATTATCAGAAATATAATATATAATCCTTATTACTGTGTATCATATAGTTGTAGTTTTACTGTTTTCCCCAAAGTTTGACTCTAAATTTTATGATTATCCATAACTGTTACATTGTTTGGCCTAAAGAAAATATATCTGGAAATGCATCTAAATATAAAACACTATGGGGGCTGAATGTTCTCTAATGTTTAATAAAGAAATATTGTCAAACCTTACTGTGTTACAGATGGTATTACAGCTTACTATCAAATCACACATTTACATGTTAAATTTACATCATAAATGTACAACTGACATATATTTGGGAATTACAGCGTTAAAACTATCAGAAAGGAGAGATAATAGGATGGAGTTACTGAGCTCCCAGCTGTTAGGAGAGCATTCAGGTGTCAAGTCTTGCATGCAGATGTCCCCCTTCCATCATGTCATGCAGGAAGACAACCTGAGGGCGAACATGAGGACTGACAAGGCAGGAAAGGAGTTCTCCAGAGACCAAAAGGTCAAATTAAACATGGGGAGAGTGAAATTTAGGTCCAGATTCCTCCAAATTACTGCGGATCTTGAAGGATCTAAACCTTAACTGAACTCCAGAATGGACGTGATCACAATAAAAAATTTGCAAAACCAAATGTCGATTTAAAAAAAACAAGTTTTAGTTAGAGATTCTTAATTTTTTTCATATTGGATTTGGATTTTGAATGCACATCTGCGTGCACACACACAGAGTTTAATTAACCCGGCAGCTTTATCTTCCTTCCTTCCTTCCTATCTATCTGCCTTCTGTTGTTATCATGTATATTCCGTTACATTTTTAATACGCACACACACACACACGCGCGCGCGCTCACGCACACGCACACACGGCTGGTTGGCTGCAGTCAAGAGGAAGTTACGAAGCTAGCCGTGTAGCAACCATCAAGGCTAGCTGCTATCTTGAGCCACCCTAAGCACAGCAAAAGGAGAAAACGGGAACAAACGCGCGTAAATAAACCCAAAACCTTATGTTATAACATATTTTACCTGGTTTATGACGCTAGTTTTTCAATTACAAGCAATTCGGGTTAAGTTGACGTGAGCGACATGTCTACGATTGACAGCTAGGTGAAGAAAATAGTGAAGCTAGCCTGACTTAGCCTTCCGCTGCAGCAGTGACAACCTGGTACTGTTAGCTTAGCATCAAAACGCGTGAGCACACTGCCCCAAATATAACATTTCAATATTTAATGTTACGCTGAGCTGACTCTGACGACAATGCAGCTACGTCTTCGTGACCACAATGCCAATTCGGTGGTAAAATTACACGCTTGGTGAAAACCTTTCAAACGGCAAAGTAACGCTGACTGTTCTGCGATGTTATTGTAAGTAGCTAACATTAGCTCGCTAGCTCGTTATATGTGGAGGCTCGAGCGTAATGAACCCCTCTGTAGTTACCTTAGCAAGCTACTGAGCAGGCTAGGTAGCTAATATTGGTTCGTTATTCCTATTTTGTGACAACTATTTGAGGAAGACGTCTGAACCAAACAAACATGGTGAGTACAGTTTGTGTATAAGTGTATTCATTTCGTGTTTCATCCATTATCAGTCCACCAACTAGCAAACATGGTGCACCAGCTTCTGTATCGTAATCTTTAATTAGCCAGACCCTAACATAGAACGAACAAACTCATACACCTTCTGTTATCTTTCCGGTAATCTAACAGCGCATGCATGCAAACATCTAAGTTCTTTTTATTGCAGGTAAAGTGATATAACGGTTTTTTTAGGAGTGGCCAGTTATCTGAAGCAGCTTCGTTGGGCCATTTCACGACGCAATCGCCCATCTTGCTAAAAGCGAATATTTGCGTTGGGTAAAGGTGAAGCCTCGACAAGTTGTGGCTCATTTGAGGAATCCAAACTATCCCGGTCGTACGTGCCGCCTCTGAAAATGTAATATTATCAAGCCAGCGTTTGACAGGAGTGAACTAAGCCCTTCTGGGAACATCACATTATTTTTTGTTTAATTTGTGTTTAAAAAAAGCCACGGTCGAAGTTATCTTGCACCTTTCCAAGCTGCTCATAAAGACCGATACAGGGTTTAAATGATGGAGAGACTTCTTTAAGGCCAAATTGATCCATCTTTTCTAGTGAAAACGTGTCAAAATATCAGTTATACTCGTTTTGTGATCACAGAAAATAGGTTAAAAACAATGCTTGTGACAATTAGTAGCTCAGAAAATGTCTTTCTCCTTCAGCAATAGCACCTAAAACACATCAGATCCTTTGTAAATCATCACAATGTATTCATGTTCACCTTAAAATCCTCCTACATGTTATGTCCATATATGTGCTGATTGTATCATGACTCGATACACATTTACATGCAGATTTTTTGAGTTTTTTAGAGAGTTTTCAGATGCATTGCGCAGTGAAAGAGAGTGCAATGTCTGATGACATACAAAGGGTTGACACATTTGCTATCACTAACAAATGTCAAGTCATTTTGACCACAGCACACATTTCTTCTGAAACTGGTGGTTACATTACATACTTCTATTCATCAATTCACTGGATATACAGCTTGCTTTTTGAATAGTATTATATGTTTTGGCTGAGCTTGAGAGGTTTATGATTAGTCTGCAGTTGAGCCTGCTCTTACCAATGCATAATGTGTAAACACACCCCTGGACACAATAGGCAGACCCACACTTGTGTTAGTTTAATGGTTGCAAATAAATGGATGGTAATGATGACGGCATGAATTGATATATTTACACATTTGTACTTATCACCTCTCCACCTCCTGCTCCATTAGGCTTCGGAGGAGGCATCGTTATGTGCACTAGAGAGTCTTATGACGGAGTTCTTTCACAACTGCACGACCAATGAGCGCAAGAGAGAAATAGGTAAGTTTGGCTGTCGATGCGCTTTGCTGTACACATTTGTTTGCAAGGCCGTGAACCACATGCATGTGGCTTCCTCTGCTCAGCGTGAACAGCGTGGCACAGTTTTTGTGTGACACATTTTAGTAATTACGGAATTCAGTGTTGAGTTTCACACCTACTAGAGCACAGGATAGAGTGTATAGAATGAAATGAAGGTATATATTACATGTCTTTGTTATAGGTTTGTAGAATACTAATGCTGTGTGCAGTTATAACCAATTTTCACTACTGAAGTGACATATGTCCATAGTATCATTTAGAATGTGAATAAGTCTTACTCCTTTTCTTGTATTTAAATGAACTTGTGTTAAATGTCATGTGGGATGTTGTGATGTCATGTGATGTCATGTGATGTCATATGTCATATGGGATGTCGAGACATGTCCTATGAGACATCTTGAGCTATTGGGACATCTTGAGCTGTGGGACTACTTATGTTTTAATGTATGAATGGAACTGTGTGTTGTTTATTTATTGTTATTTATTTATAGTTGTTTATTTATAGTTTATTGCTGTTATTTATTACTGTTCAAAGATTCAGGCACAGCATAAATGCATTTCGTTGTATTATCATATACAATGACAATAAAAGCTATTCTATTCTATTCTAACTTACTTGACACTCTCTCCCGACCTCTCGTCATGTTTGGCCCATATCTGCCTCAGTGTGTTTGTCTGCTGTTTGTTTCAGATGGAACATTTAATGTGCCCTCAAAGTATTTGATTGAGACTGGAAGTATTTTTGCATTACTTTGTTGTAAGCTTCCTGTTTTGGTATGTGTAACTTTCTACCTCTGTGTGTGTGTGTTCGGTGTGTGTGCAAGTGAAGCACTAGACTGTCGTGCATTTCTGTTTATCATTCTTACTTCCTTTTTTCTGCAGAAGAGGTGCTAAACAACTTTGCACAGCAGACAGGAGCGTGGCGCCACTGCCTCTTCTTCCTCTCCAATACTCGGAATGAGTATGTAATGATGTACAGCCTCACAGTATTTGAAGTAAGTCTTCTCGCTGCTGCTTTGGTCACCTTTCATGTTTCGAAATAAGATTGCATAGAGAACGATGTTGTTTCAAAAGCAGTGAGCACTTTTTAAAACTTTGCTCATCTTTAAAGTAAACTAAACACACTCAAAACGCATCATAAGTTATTATTTTGTGCTTTCAGAACTTGGTGAATAAAATGTGGATCGGTTTGGCTTCACAAGACAAGATGGAGATTCGTAGCTGCTTGCCCAAACTTCTACTTGCTCAGCACAAATCTGTACCTTATTTCATCCGTAACAAACTCTGCAAAGTGATGGTGGACATAGGTCGCCAGGATTGGCCGATGTTCTACCATGATTTCTTTACAAACACCCTCCAGGTAAGCCTTGATGCTGTGTGTGCGCTTTGCAATGTGTTAATACATAAATTGTCCTTGTAAGGAGAAGGGCCGGTACAGAGCACAGTTTGGTATTCTTCATCCACTCCTTGTCTTATGTGTCTTGGCAGTTGATCCAGTCCCCAGCTCTGGCTCAATTAGGGCTGGTGATGCTTAAGACCACATCAGAGGAACTAGCGTGCCCTCGCGAAGACATAAGCGTCGGCAGGAAAGAAGAATTGCGGAAACTGCTACTCGAGCAGGTACCCACCGTGCTCGGACTGTTGACAGGTGAGAACAACGTTGGAAGACATTTTGCTGCTCCAATGACTTAGTTAGTCGCTTAGTTAGTTAGGTAAGTCCAGAATTGTCTTCAGGTGATTCTTAAAAATGCTGTATCAGGGAGAGTTGAAGGCCATTTTGTAGTAAGAATTTATTCTAAATGTTGAATATGCAGGAAGAAAACATGGACCTCATTGTGATAATTGTTTGTGTGTTACTTGTTGTTCTGCAGGTATCCTGGAGACCTACTGGGACAAGCACAGTGTCATAGCTTCCACGCCACCTCCCTCACCCACCTCAGGAGAAAGTGGTGAGCAAACCATCATGGACTTACTTACACACTAGGCAACAGGCTCGACTTAAATGGGCTTTCTGTGAATTACATTTTCCGTCGTATCCTGTCCCGCCCTTTAAAACAAGCACCTGCCTGTAATCTTGCCAAAACCTGTACGGTAGGAAAAGTGCGCTGATTACACATAATGCGCATGATGTTGCCTGTGTTATTCATAAGGATGTGATTACAAATTAAAAACCACACCAAACACCACTGTGGGATTTTGTGGGAACTGGGAGGAACGGATCATGACATCTTCTCTGTCTGCTGGCGGTCTCGTGTGTGTGTGCAGTCAATGGATCTCAATTTTTGTATTCAACACCTCTTATGGAAGTTTATCTCAATTCTGAGTCCGGACCATGTTGCTGTCACTATTTTGTGACTGTGACATCCATGCACATGTAATTCAGTGGTTTGTAGTTCTGTTTTAACGAGGCTGTTGTTCTGTGTCCTTGATCTCTTAGTGGAATTGCTGGGCAGTTTGTTTCAGGGCAGCCAGTACTCCAAACTGCTCTGCCAGCCCATGGCAGCATTGGACAATGAGAGCCAGCAGCTGTGTTGTCTGGTCTTGGAGTGTTTGGCTCACTTGTTCAGCTGGATCCCTCTCTCCACAAGCATCACGCCCACCCTGCTAGCATCCATCTTTCACTTTGCTCGATTTGGTTGTGACCTCCGGACAAAGGCCAAGACGGGATCCTTCAACTCTTCCTCTTCTAACGGCCAGCTTAATTCTGAGACAATGGCGCCGACGTCAAACGGAGAAGGTCGGACGCACCAACAGAACGAGGGAAACAAAGTGGATCGGGCCCGGCTTGGTGTTTTGGCCATGACCTGTATTAATGAGCTGGTGTCAAAGAACTGTGTGCCATTGGATTTTGAGGAGTACTTGCTGCGCATGTTCCAGCAGACCTTCTTTCTCCTGCAGAGGATGACACGAGAGAATAACGCTCACACAGTCAAGAGTCGACTACAAGATCTGGATGAGAGGTACGGGTCAACAGTGTCATTGTCAGTTTAGTTTTTTTACGTACTTTGGTGACATAGAGGCCATTTAGATACTTTGCTGATGTCCTGATTGTCATTAAACTTGATTGATCTTTCATTGTTGTTAGTCGTTGTAGTAGTGAATTGGCACTTGAGATGACCAGCAAAGAATTCTGATGAATCCCCTGTCTCCCTCTCATATTTCTCCCTCTAGTTACTTGGAGAAGTTCACAGATTTCCTGCGCCTGTTTGTCAGTGTTCACTTGAGGCGGATTGAGTCCAGTCCTCAGTTTCCAATTGTAGAGTTCTTAGCGCTGCTTTTCAAGTACACATTCAACCAGGTAAACATACCACAGTGCATGTTTTTAGGTTTCCACAGACATGATCACATTTCTGCGACTTCCTTCAGAATGTACAGTAGCTGATGTCTTATCATTGTTTCTTTCAGCCTACCCATGAAGGTTACTTTTCCTGTTTGGACATATGGAGTGTCTTTTTGGAATTCCTAACGACCAAAATCAAAAGCAGACAAGCTGATAGGGAAACTGTTTTAAATAGGTAAGTTACTAAAACTCATTTCATTCATTCCTAAATCAGTGTTTAGAGAAACCTAACGCAGCCATGTAAACTCTGGACTGTTCTGTAGTCTTATTGTTCAACTATTTCTCTTCAGCTGTTGACTACTGAAATTGAGTTGGCAATCTATTCCAACATACTCCTAGGTGACATGAGTGTCAATGCAGTTCCTCCTTTTCTGATGCTGAAGCAAAACTCATGCAACAATGAAGTCACTGGGTGGCAGCAAAGGCCAATCCTCAGCACTATGTAGGGCTACGCACCTTAATGCAGCAACTGTATTGAGATGGGTGTTCATTTGCAAATTTAACCCGTTGTTCAGCAGCAAAGATCACAGCTGGAAATAAACTTGGACCTCTTTAGGATCTTGATAAGGCTAAGTGACATTTGAAAGTGTGTAGAAAGCTGTGCAAAATGCCCCAAGTTATTATTTGTCACTCTTCTGTGTTGTCACTGTGCTCATTAAATGGACTGCTTTTGTGTTGTTGCGCAGGTACAAAGATGCCTTAGTACTTCTGTTGCGGGAAGTGCTCAACCGAATACAGTTCAGATACAACCAGGCCCAATTAGAAGAGCTGGATGATGAAACTCTGGATGATGATGTAAGAACCATGCATATTTCATTAACTGCCTACTTGCATGTTCACTCTGGGCTCTAGTCTATGTTTTTATTACTATGAAGTTGACCAAGCAAGTTTTATATGTCTCCTTTGTGTGGTAACCATAGCAACAGACTGAGTGGCAACGGTACCTGCGTCAGAGCCTGGAAGTTGTTGCCAAGGTGATGGAGCTGCTCCCATCCCATGCATTCTCTACTTTGGTAAGAGATCATCTTCATCGTGTTTTATCATCTTTGCATAGCTTTTTTTTTTTTTTAAGCTTGTAAATGGGATGTAACCCTTTTCAGTATTACAAGACTTAAACTTCATTACTGTTGACAAACTATATAACTGATATAGGGGGAATCAGACAGGGATTGTGAAGAAAATAAGATTTGCTAAATAATTTCTCTTCTTCTCTAGTATCCAGTTCTTCAGGAGAATCTGGACGTATACTTGGGTCTGCAGCAGTTTATTGTCACCTCTGGCACAAGTGAGTAACATTTGTTTTTTGATTTGTATTTTAATCACATTTTATCCTGTTTTTTGTCACGTTAATGCTCCATAGATTAAATTGTTGGGGTGAACTGGTTGTTGTTCTGCTCTTTCAGGCCGGAGGCTTAATATCACGGCAGAGAATGATTGCCGCCGACTGCACTGTTCTCTCAGGGACCTCAGCTCCCTGCTTCAAGCTGTGGGCCGCTTGGCAGAGTATTTCATCGGGGAGGTTTTTGCTGCACGTTTCAATGACGCCCTGACAGTGGTGGAGAGGTCAGTGCTCTGCTGCTCTCACAGAACATTCCAAACCTGCTCGTGCACCATCAGACTGTCTAAATTCCAAAACTAGCAGCATCTTCGTACATTCCCCGGTCGGGTTCCTCTGTTGCACAATCACTAAAACAGACATTAAATACATTGCCATTCATCTGTGACTATCTCTCTCCTCCTGCCTCTTGGTAAAAGAGCATTGAAAAATCCATGTTTGTCCTTTTTCTAGGTTGGTTGACGTTACTTGCTATGGCTCTCAGACCAGCCTTTATGATCTGGAGACTGCTGTGCCTTCCGTACTCAAGCCAGACCTCATTGACGTGTGAGTATCACAGCGTGGTTCAAGGAAAATTCAACCCAGTTTGCAACCATTTGTGAATGTGAACAATTGTTTTCAAGAATTGAGTCATACAACAGACTAATGAGCAGTGGAACTGACTGCATTTAAAGTTACATTGTTTGTGTGAATGCACATGAGTTCAGAGCATCAGAGCAACGTTATAATGTTTTACAAGATGGCATTTCAGATATACAGATATTAGATATCATAGATCTTCTTTTGCTGTTGGCTCTGCTTTTAGGAGTGAGCTGATGAAAATCCAGATCAAACAGCCCAAGGTTGTTTTCCCATTTAAGTATTATGTTTATTAGGTTTACTTTCAGATTTATGATATAACATTTCAACTAACCAAAATGATCTCAACAAAAAGTGTATCGAGTCTAATTCTAATTCTTGAAAACTGAGCTGTGTAAAGAAACTCATTACATTGTGTTCAGTTCAATGTATGTTTGAGTTGTGTGCGTGTTCTATGATCTGTTGCAGACACGCACAATCCCTCGCTGCTTTGCAAGCCTACTCTCATTGGCTGGCACAGTTCTACAGTGAGGTTCACAGGCAAAACCAGAGCCAGTTCATCAACCTCATCACCTCTGCCACCAATGCCAGTAGCCCACTCATCACCTCCAAGGTACGGCGGCTCCCTTACTCCTCACCAAACACTCATATACACACATACACACATGTAAACACAAGTGTGCTCTAGAATTTTATGAAAGATTATGTGATCTGCATAGCCTTAAGATATAACCTCATACATTTTAGAGTGTTATTGAATTCAGGCCATTGTGGTCGATTTTTGTTTATATCAGACGATCCGTGTCGGCAAGATTGTATCAACCACTGGAGAAACGCTTTTAAAAGGCCTACAGATTAGCTTTTTGTAGTTGAGTGAGCCTTTCCTTTCTCTCTCTTCCAGGTACCTGAAAAGTTGCTGCTCTCTGCTTGCCATCTGATGGTTTCCATAACCTCCACAGTGCGACCCGTGTTCCTGGTGACCTTGCCTGCTGTTCAGAACATCTTCAACCTCATCACAGAGAACCAGAATCGCAGACTCCCTCAGGAGGTTAATGTTTGCTTCCTTGAAACGTGTAGTTTCTCCACCGTTGCGACACACAAAGGTTTCTTACTTTTTCCACGTGCAGGAGGTAATAATGTGTCACCCGGTGTGTGTGTGTGTGTGTGTGTGTGTGTGTGTGTGTGTGTGTGTGTGTGTGTGTGTGTGTGTGTGTGTGTGTGTGTGTGTGTGTGTGTGTGTGTGTGTGTGTGTGTGTGTGTGTGTGTGTGTGTGTGTGTGTGTGTGTGTGTGTGTGTGTGTGTGTGTGTGTGTGTGTGTGTGTGTGTGTGTGTGTGTGTGTGTGTGTGTCTATTTCTCCAGGCTCACATGTTGGTGTGTAGGGCTTTATCCAACACAATGCTACTCCCATGGCCAAACCTAGCAGAGAGCGAGCAGCAGTGGCAAACGCGATCCAGCAACCACGCCAGACTCCTGGCAGCGCTCACTCGGGATTATCGTGTCCTGAGAGGCACGGCCAACATTCCTCCACGCCGCCCTGAGCTGGATGCTAGTCAGTATTAGCTTGTTATTTTGTTGTTGTTGTTGTACTTTTGGTTCCATTTCCCATGTTGCCAGTCTTTATATCTGACTGACCGTCTCTCTCCCCCCCCCCCCTCCTGTCTATTCCAGTGAAAGCAGTGATTCAGCAGACCCTGACTGTGCTCAGAGACATTGTGGACAGCATTTCTGGGGAATCCACCAAATCACGTCAGATCTGTTACCAGAGTCTTCAGGAATCGGTCCAAGTGTCCCTCAGCCTCTTCCCGGTGTTCATCCAGCAGGCAGGTCAGAATCTAACCGGTTTTGTTTCTAAGGTTGTAGTACTGTGAACATAGACACAAGACAGACAAACTAGTAACAGGCTTTTCTCTCTTCCCTAGATGTGACGGATGAGATGCTCTCCTTCTTCCTGACTCTGTTTCAAGCGTTGCGAGTCCAGATGGGCGTTCCTTTCACAGGACAGATCATCCACACTTTCCTCAGCATGTTCACAAGGTAAAGATATTTCCTTTAAACCACACGTAGATCTGAGTATTACCGCTGATATGAGCATTGTCTTGCAGCTCATACAACAGGCCTGACTGATTTCACTTTGTTTTGATCGGACTCTGTCTCTTTTACATGTATGTGTTTCAGGGAACAGCTAGCAGCCAGTGTTTTGCAAGAGGGCAGTTCAGGGTGTCGAGTGGTACAGAAGTTCATGAAAATCCTGCAAGTGGTGGTCCAAGAGCCTGGTCAGGCGTTCAAGCCCTTCCTACCCAGCATCCTCTCTCTCTGCATGGAGCAGGTCTACCCCATAGTGGCGGAGGTCAGTTGGTTTCGTCTCTCATCCAGTCTGATGTTTGGTTTGGTATTCATCCACATTAGATGGCCAGCATGCCGAATTAGAATGTGGTTTAAAGGACGAGATTGGACGGAGCTGTTGCAGGAGCTGTTTCTCCGTGGGTTAACCTGTAAAAGAAATGTCAGTGGAAACGAGAAACGTCTGGCTTCCTGTTTCAATATCAGCTACATAAATAATCCCGCTGAATGTGTGCTTGTCTCTTGTTTGATAGCGGTCTTCCCCAGATGTCAAGGCAGAGATGTTTGAGCTGCTTTACCAAATACTCCACCAGAACTGGAGGTACTTCTTCAAAACAACAGTCTTAGCCACTGTCCAAAGAGGAGCCACGGAAGAAGCCATGGAAAACGAGGCCCAGTTCACCGCTGCCATGCAGGTATGGTGATCACATGTTCTATCTTTGTTAAGATAAGAAAGAATATATCACTTTAAGCCTTATCCTTTTATTATCACTGTTTTGTTTGGTTTGCTTTTTAAAGAACATATTTTCTGTGGTGTGACTACAATTGCACAAAGTGGATCCATCTGAAGGACAAATTTGTGTAGAAATATGTTCTTAACAGTCCAGAATTAAAAAAAGAATTAAAACATAGTGTATATATGTATTATTATAGATTCTTATGCCACAACTAGACAGACCGTGTTAAATGCTGCTCCACTTTGTTCCCTGACGTGTGCTCATGTGTCTGACAGGCATTTGGACAGTCTTTCCTGCAGCCAGACATCCACATCTTCAAGCAGAACCTGTCCTACTTGGAGTCTCTCAACAGCAAGCACAAGTTGTATCACAGAGTGAGTGGATGCTTTCCTTTATGTTTGAGTAAGAGTCAAACTGTGCCGGACCAAACAAACTGGTCGATAATAAATAAAAGAGAAAACCTCACAATTAGTGGCAGTACGCAAACACGTCTCTACGTTTTCTCAGCCTTTTCTTGCTCTCCTAATTTTGTTTGGCTTTTGATAAGTTCATGAAAGCGTTTGCCTTTAACATGACAGGTTCAGAAACAGACCCAGACATTTGCCTCATTCATCCTTCTCTTCTCTTTGTTGCGCTGTAGAAACTGTTCCGGACCTCCATGCTGTTCCATTTCATCAACGTGCTGCTGCAGGTGCTTCTCCACAAAAGTCACGACCTCCTTCAAGAGGAAATCACTCTAGCTATTTACAACATGGCCTCTGTTGACTTTGATGCCTTCTACTCGGCCTTCATGCCCGAGTTTCTCAACGGCTGCCAGGGTGTGGACTCTAACCAACGAGCTGTTCTGGCTCGCAACTTCAAGCTGGAACGGGTAAGAATGTTAAAGTCAAGCTGATAGTATTCTTGGTCACTCTTATATATGTTCTCATAAGATACAGCTTCTAAGAATGCCTGTTTCATACATTTTTCATTCAACCAAGTTTTGATTTGTGGTTTGCACTTCAGCTGGGGTTTTTTGTATCATTATTCACATAAGCAACAATTCTCTCTTCTTCCTTTAAGGACATGCCATCGTTCACTCAGAGCGTGCAGAGGCTGGTGAATGACCTTCGCTACTACAGACTGTGTAATAGCAGCCTGCCCTCTGGAACCATCAAGCTATAGCACAACGACTGCTTGATCCACTCCACATCTTCAACATCTTCAAGGACTGCCTGTGCTGACCACTTTGCCCTTCACTCCTGCTCCAACATCCAGCCTTACGTCACCCGTTAGGAGTAAAAGTCTGGATGAGGATTTGGAGGTTGAGGATGCTGCTGATTATTCTCTTTTGATTTCTACTGTAGAAGGTTGGGCGCTTTATTTTTGTAAAGCAGCGCCCTCCTAATGTTTTGCCAGTGAAAAGTGAAGCTGGTGTGCAGTTTGCTTTGCTCAGGCCTGGAGCAGTCTGAGCCGAGCCTTCTATCCCACGGCCCCGCATCAAAGCCGGGCCGGGAGTCAGCACTTTCCAACTCGATACGAGTTTTTAAAATGTCTGCTTTTATTCATTTTGCCTTTAATTTTTTTATCTCCAAAGGAGAGAGACTCAACTTAAGATCTTTCATATCATTCCATCCTGAAAAAGAAAACAACATGCTTGATTAATAAAGTGCTTTTCTGAAATGACTTCATTTGAGTTTGTGTGCTGTGACTGTCTTTGAGTGTTCCTGCTGTACGGTTTGTGACGGTGATGCTTTACAAACAGCTTCAAGACTTCTGCATGTGTTCACGCTTTAACCTGCTCTGCTACTTTGGCCTAAGATCCATTTTAAATGAATTTACTAAACTTTGTTCAGACTGCTGGATAATTGTTTTTGCTTCCCCTTAACATGTAGAATCCAAAAGAGGAAGTCATTGATATTCTTAAAATACTTTGTACACTCAAACAAGTTGTTTTTGGTTGACTGGTTTCAGGTCAAAGTTGGGTTGAGCTAAGGTCATGGAGGTCAGAGGTCACCATTGTGGAAACGTGTAAAGAGGTTGTCCGGCCTGAACAAACCTCGAGGAGTCACAGAGCTGACCGTCACTACAGTTGATCTATTCAAGCGACGCCAACTTCATTTATTATTTTCTAAGTTAAACTGAGATCGACCGCTACTTGGAAAGCATCTGTGCTTACATATAACTGGTACGTAGGTTCTTTATGTTTTGGCAGCATGTTAAGGTAGATGACCCCTTGTTGTTTGTTGACTTTTCAAGCTTCCAAAGCAGCAGGACCAAGCGTCAAGGACAACTTTACCTCTGCAACCGGCCCATCTGAATCTATTCCTGTGTGGAGACCAATCACACTTTTTAACACCAGTAAGAACTGAGCTGCAACAGATCTTATTAAGAAATGATTTCCCTTCTGTGTGCTCATGTAGCATTAGTTACAAATGTGCCAAGCATGCAAAAATACCTTTAACGACAAGCTTGGAATCAGATGTTAGCTTTTATTCAGCAAGTGTTACCAAGTCCACAGTTTGCCCAATAATGTTTTAGATAAATGCCTGTGTGTTCGATTAATCGTTTTAACTGCAGCATCAACATTTTAAGGGGAAAAGTGTTGACTGTAATCTTGTCCTGTAAGCTCTCAAAGCTCACAGTTGAATTCTGGGACAGTGCACATTATTGTCACGTTTAAAAGGTGACAATAAAAATGTAAAATTGTCCAGTCAAAAGTGTAAATGCGCGTTTAAAAGGTTGCACCTGGAAGTTTAGATCCACCTGACTTGCTAAATGCTCGTCACTGCAGTTTAAATGAGACGTTTCGTAAGAGAATATAAACAGCCATCTGGCATGAGTGGAGTTAGTGTTGAGGTCAAGCCACAGACGAGCTGAAGTGGGGGAGGACTCGTGAGCTCTGATTCAGGACGGGTGACTGGCTGCCCTGCAGGGTAAAAACATCCAAACATGATCATCTTTCAGCGATGCAGTCTCAAGAGGATTCTCCAACATGCTCAGTGTTACTTGAGGAGTTTGGAAAACAGCAAAAGTTTGGCGCGTGCGTTTCCCTCTGTGCTGCTGCACGGACACAGGAACACATCAAGTAAGTCACTTGCTGTTTAACTTTCTCCCAAAGGCCAATGCCTAACCCTTACTGTGTGAATGTCAACTCTGCCACCATCTTCTACCAACCTTACCTGTGTCCTCAATAGATCAACCTGCAGGCAGAATATTACGGGATTACATGCGACACTAAGCAAACGTTACTTTGAATATGGAAATGGGAAGTATAACAATCTGCCTTCACATGAGGTCACGGGCTGTTAAACCTGTCATGCACAGCTGAGAAACTTTGCCTCAATGTTTCTTTCTTTCTAAAATAATGGGGTCATTTGCAAAACAAATTTGCTTGTCAAGTTCGCGGGGGTCATGAACTGGAAGTAGGCTAGAGACGCAGCAGGTAGATGATCTGAGGAACTGACCTAAATCAACCAAACTCATGGACACAGTCAGCAAATTGGAATGATGGTTAATATTGTTTTAAGGTTTTTCATCCTAATGGTCCTCAATTACTACAAAGTAATGTTCGACAAACTCTGCGAAGCGTTGAATAATCTACATCCTATGGGATCGGTGATAAAGTCCACATTCCCTCTATGCCACATGAGCGCAAACACACAGTATCTAATTCAGAAACCTTATCATTACAACTCGACTCACATTCAGTCCAGATAACCCAGGCACACATAGGCTGTAATGTAATGAGCTCCCTCTACTCACGTGCTTTTAATTGATTGCGTGCAGCCATTCATCAGTCGTGCAGTCGTAGCTCTTCATAGCTGCCGTGTCGTGTCAGTGCGACGGCTAAATCAAGTTAGCAGAGTCGAGCAGATGCACACAGTGGCCCATGTGATCCAAACATACAGCCTAACGTGACACAGTTTCATTCTTTTCATTCCTATACATAGGGCCTATAGTTAACGAGCCTAAATCCACACCATCAGATGTAATTTTGTCATTATTTAACCTTCTATTATCCAATTTCCTTACTGAGATGTACTGTGTAGGTTGTATGAGAATTGGGAATGAGGATAAACCCCGGTTGTGCCTCACCAGGTGTTCCTGGCATCGCCGAGCGGACCCTCATTGCTGTAAAACCAGATGGAGTCCAACGTCGCCTTGTGGGAAAAGTCATTCAGCGTTTTGAGCAAAAGGGCTTCAAGCTGGTGGGCCTGAAAATGTTGCAGGTATTCTGAATGGATTTTATTTGCTGGTATGTGTGTGTGTGTGTGTGTGTGTGTGTGTGTGTGTGTAATATACCTGCTGTTTTGGTGTCTGTAATAAATGTAGCTGGCTCTGTTGTCAAGGTGTCTGAAGATCTCCTTTCACAACATTACCGTGAGCTGAGGACTAAGCCTTTCTATCCCAGTCTGGTGCATTACATGACCTCTGGGCCTGTGGTTGTCATGGTGAGGACTTGCTTCTTGTTTGCAATCGAAAATACATAAAGCAAACCCTTTCATTTTCATACCATTTACTTTTCATTTACAATGGGAATGATCTTGCTTTAACTATTTGGTGAACAGAGCTCCAGTCACCTGTTCTAATCTTTGCTTTGTTGAGGTGTGGGAAGGGCACAATGTGGTCCAGACATCTCGGGCCATGGTGGGACAGACTAACCCAGCTGAGGCCCGGCCAGGCACAGTCAGAGGGGATTTCAGCATTCACGTCAGCAGGTAACGTGAAATCATCTGATCCCATTCAATGTACACAGAATAATCCACTCGGTCCTCAGTTTTCTGAGTAAGTGGGAACCATAGATTCGACCTTTGCTGATGTGTTTGACCCTTTAAAGGAATGTGGTTCATGCCAGTGATTCACTGGAGGGGGCACAGAGGGAGATTCAGCTGTGGTTTCAGGGACAAGAGCTCCTGACCTGGACCTGCTGTAACCATACCAACACCTACGAGGAATGAAAACTGAACGGTGCACCCTGTGATTTTAATGAATGCTCCTCATAGTTTTATGGGCATTATGCATTATGAACATATATATGTACAGCCTTTATATGTGTATCATTGTGCAGCCATAAGTACATATGTTTGTATCTAAGGGAGAAATATGCTGAGATGTAATTTATCAGTTTTTCAGTCAGAAGTGTTTTATTATTCTGAACTGAATGTTGATAAACTGCATTGATCCACAGTGTGTTGAAATGTGTGTGTTGAACTTTAACTGCAATTATTTTATTGTAATTTTCTGTCTGATGTTTACTTAATAACATATTTGATTGTAATCATGTTTATTCCTCCATACCACTCAGGTAAATGCATTGGAGCGTCACAGTATGTAAATATCAGTATGCGTCCCACCTATCATTCATGTTATTATGAAGCAGATGAGTCAGGTCTTGGGTGGGTGACCAGTATGAAATGTGAATAATTGTCAGTATTCAAGGAAAGAAATCGAATTACTATAGTTGCTGTAGTGCAAAGCTCTATGACGATAATTTACCTCAAATTCTTCTCATAAATAAGAGAGGAATCAGGTTTGATCTCATGTAGGTTATTTTTCTTTCACTTGTTTTGCTCATGTGCCATTAAAACCCAGTATTTCTTCCAATCATGTCATTTGTCTTTCACAGACAGACAGACAGGCAGGCAGGCAGGCAGGCAGACAGACAGGCAGACAGACGCACATTTCAATAACCAAACAAACCAGTCACGGTATGCACGTGAAGAAGTTTATTGCATTGAGTGTACTGTAAATGTCATAAAATATATATTTTTAATATTGACAAAAACAACTGAACACAAAAGTGATACTTAGTCAAGGTGACATGGAGTCAAAGGTCAAAGCCCCTCTGCTGTCACAACAATACTTGCATTACATTACATTACTTACATTCCCAATCCTTCATTTTTTTAAAACCATGTATACATATATATGTTATGCGAACAAATTATAAGAATGGGTATTATAAAATATTAATAACTTAGATTTAGATTTAGTCGTCTACTGTCATTGCATGAATTGATCTGTCACTCAATTTGAGAGCAACAGCAGCTCCTGTGTTTTTTAGTCTACACACAGAATAAACATTTCCAGCCTAACTCACTTTTGAATCTGCAGCACATTAGAGAGCCGACTGCACAAGTGATTTAGAGGTTAGCATGGACGTACAGTTCATCCATTTACTGTTTCTCTGCATTGATCTCCGATGCAATGTGTGTGTGAGTGTATGTTTGTTGGCACCTTTGCACTGCTACACTGCTACAGAATTCAGGTCGATCTTCAGCTTTTGTTTCTGCATCACCGTCTCTAGTTCTGTGGCTTTACGCACATCCTGAGAAAAGTACACAGAAAAATGTCAGCCAAATTAATACGCATCATACTAATACTAATACTAATACTATTACTAATACTACTAGTACTACTACCAGTAAGAATAACAGCAACTACAACAACAACAACAATACTACTACTACTAATGATAATAAAAATAGTCATAATCATAATTTAGAAGAAGATAAAGTAACTTAATTGAGTCAAATCACATGCAAACACGTCACCATGCCAACAGGTCAATCTGAAATGTGTCTTGCGTGCCCCTCTTACACACACACGCATGCTTTACAGAGGAGTCAGCGCAGGGCAGCCATGCCAGGCGCCCCTGGTGCAGTTTGGGCGGTTCGGTGCTTTGCTCAAGGGCACCTCGGCAGTGCCCTGGAGGCAAACTGGCCAATCTCCAGCTGCCAGTCCACTTTCTTGGTCCATACAGTACTCGAACCAGCGACCCTCCGGTTCCCCAAGCTGAGTCCCTATGTCCTGAGCTACTTTATGCAAAATAACAAAAGTAAACAGACAACACCTACAAACAAGACCAACCTCAAGCAGGGCCTTCTGCACCATGATCTGGCTGTAAACTCGAACACCTTCCTGTGCTGAGACTTCACGCAACTCGTCTTTATTCAGCGAGAAAAGCTGCGCCCCAGTCAGAATACCCAGACTCTGAACTGTCCTACATACGGAAGGAAGAACAAACAAAATCATGCTTTCATTTACTTTCTTAGCGGCATCTTCAGAGTCCAAAGGCCACAGTTTTTGACATTGGAAACAGGTTTTGTGGCGCACGTTGTTGAGATGGTTCGACACCCCACCGGCCAAATTTCCCCAAAGCAGCAGTTATTTGTAAACCTAATCTAAGGTGGAGTTTGGTCCGTCTGTGTTCACTCACTGGTGCCGGAAGCCCTTGGCAGTGAGCCAGGCCTCCACCTCTGCGGCTGGGGAATGGTAGTTGAGTGGGATGGATGTGTCAACGCTGCGGGCAATCACCAGGGGGCGCACTGATCCTTGCCTGCCATTTGCCAGCCGCTGATGGAGCTCCTCGTTTACCATCAGGACTGCGTGAGCGCAACAGAGACAACAATCATCTGGAGATTTGTGCTTTATGTTCACAGATATTTGTCTTCATTATGGACTTTGAGCCACACTAAAGACATTTGGTGCCTCTACAAATATAACACTATGTTGTTATGTTGCTTATGTATTCATACGAATGATTTGGCACATTATACACGTTCAGTCTTACAGGATTCATGAAGTCCCAGGAAATCACACGTTTGATGATTTGTAAAGTATGTATGGATATATTACCTCTGTCTCCCTCCTCTCCCTGTGTTGTTGTGGAGGGTATAATCATGCTCTGAGGTCGCAGTTTGGGGCTTATAGAGGTTGGACTGGTCCCATCAGGGCTCGGCGGTGCATATGAGAAGTACTTGTTTGAGTGAGGGGACAGGGGCGTCCTCTGGAGTGGGAACGCACAAAGAAATGGTACCAGAGACAGTTCTGCCTGATGCGCCGACTAAAACAACAATAACACTCTTGAGTGTGTGTGTATGCGTGTTGCGTGTTACCTTGGACTCTCTGCGCACCACTGAGCTGTTACTCTCAGCGTTGCTCACAGCCGACAGAGGTTCCAGGATGTTGAATGGAACAAATCCAATCTGGTCGAAGCGATTCCGACACTTCCACCACCGCTTCGACGACTCCACGACCTTCAGAGAAGATAATCCGCAAATTAATTAGTTAGGTGATGTATGTCAGGAGTATTATCTGCTTTTACAGGGTCGGTACTTGTCTTTGGGTTGATACCTCGAGTGTTTCACCTTGCAGCACAGACAGTTCAGTGCTGTTTCTAGCCACAAAGTCGTAACTGCAGCAGTAAAGTCTCTCGCCTTCTGGTGGAAGCCAAGTTTCTTCTCTGAAACACAGATGTCAAGAACACAGCAGAGTCAAACCATAGGGATTCTCAGATGTTGTAATCATTTACCATTTAGCATGTGATAACCTAATGTAGGTGCTGTCTAAAGTCGGGACATAATGACCCTCCCCTGGCATCATGGAGGTATTGGTGATGTAAGTGATGTCATTTGAAAACATGTATGCATCTGTGACACCTGTGCACATGTGAGGACTCGGAGCTTCATCACTCTATTTTCATACACATTCCTTTAAATCCTGATTAATCAGACAATTAAAGATGAGATACTCACACTTCATGAGTGGAGCGAGGCCTCTCCTGGGTCTGCCTGGCTTGTTCCTGTAGAGACGATGTCACACAGCCAGTCTGTCATCTCACAGGTCAACTTTCAATGAAATAAAATGTGGGCTGGTACGATGCCTTTGCGGTTATACCTGCATCCTAGACATGAAAGTGTCCTCTTTATGCTGTGACTCAATGGGGTCTTCCAAAGGTTGACCATGTGAGTCAAAGCCCTGCGGTTGCCACCTATCCATGAAGACGGGTGAGAACGGAGGGACAGACACACTAAGCTGCGATCTGGGAGAGAAGAAGAAGAGCAGATGGTTTTGTTAGAACATTGTTGCAAACGGTCAAACAGACACAAACATGTTAAGACACAAACCGGGGTAAAGTCCAGTACGGCCCGAGTGAAGTCCAAAGCTCCTTCTCTTCTCTGGTCAGATGTTCCTGCAGCAGCGACACAGCACCACTGGTCAAAGCAGGGCTGACCACAGCGGCGCCTAACGCTGGCCCTCCTGTCGTTTTCACCATCTGTGACAGGGGTCAGGGGTCAGGGTGTCGCAGAGTGCGAGAGAGAGAGAGAGAGAGAGAGAGAGAGAGAGGGAGACAGAGAGGAGAAACTCACCAGTCCAAGGGGCACAAAGACGTGATGCAGCAGCTCTGGTGCGTCTGGATCTTTAATGGCTGACTTGAGACGGTCCTGAACAAACAGGAAATAAGACACAACTCAGCAGCTTTCAGGTTTCATTCACACCGTTTCAGCCCTCATTTACTTGTAAACTGGGATGAGTCTTAACTCACCAGCAGACTGAGGGAGTATTTGGTTTTCTGAAAGAGGTCCACAAACTCTTCCTCTGATGGAGGACACGCTTTCAGGGTCAACAAATCATCTGCACACACATAAACGCACAATTTGACACTGGTATTCCGTCTAGTTGAGTTTTTAACACTGTTTTCTCTGGGAAATTGTTCTGGAGAAAGGACTTGCATTATTTTCTCTACTAAACTTACAGTACTAAGGTGGAAAGATACTGTATTCAAAACACAGTGGGGCAAAATACTCCACAAGTAAAGTGTCAGTAAGTCTACTTAACACCACAGTGCAATGGTGTGTTCAGGGCCCCGTGGAGGAACTCTTACCGTCCTGATTGTCCTTTTTGCCTTTTTTGCTCCTCTTCTTTTTCTTCCTTTGGTTAACAATGATCTGAGCTTCTGCCGTTTGCTGCAAGCGCGCCATGAATCGCTCCATGTCGTCAAAGCAGTGATTCAGCATCTCCTGGTGTCCATGTTACGTCAGGATGAGAGGTTGTATTTCAAGTATTAATGGTGAGTCGACAATGAATTGAACAACAATGAAAAAAAGAATAATTCCAGTAAGTCCAGTTAAGCGACGAGGTTCAGTATTCAGTAACACATTCTTACACTCTGAGGTGATTTATGTCATCACAACGCCAACAATGTCTGGGTTTTACATTGATATCCATATGGGACTGATGTTATTTCTTGTGCTTTCACAGTTTAGTCCATCGTTAGCTCACACACAGTTGTGTATGGACGTACGTACCACTTCTATCTCTGCACATTTGGGAGACGTATGTTTTGACTCCTTGCAGGCTTCGCTGCCTGAGCAGAGGAAGACAAGAGCCAGTGAGTCGCTTCAAACCGGATGAAAACAGGATGGAGGACATGTGCAGTATCTATGAAAACACAGTTCACTGTTCATACAAAGCAATGCAGACGCACGCACGCACGCACGCACGCACGCACGCACGCACGCACGCACGCACGCACGCACGCACGCACGCACGCCTGTACCTACCTTGTCCAGGATCCCTGTAGCTGACCAGGTCACCAGGAGGAGGCTGCTCTCCAGTAGGTACCATGACCCTGACACCCGAAGGCTTCCTAGGGGCCACCGCAGGAGGTGGTGCAGACATCTGTTGTGTTTGTAATCAAATCAGGGACATACAGTGATGAATTATATGTTTTTGGTGAAAAGCTGCTTTTGTTTGATCTGGTTTTCTGTCATCAGTCACTGGCACATAAATGATGAGCAACATTTAGGCTGAAGTTCAAAAATCTCTTTATTTGGTATGAATAGTGAATCGTAGCAGACAGTGTCAGATGCATAAAAAGGAATTACTCTTAGGTTAATGTCCTAAGATGTGTAAATTGGTGAATGAGAGCAAGATATTGCCACATTCTGTAAGCTGATGGTAAGAATGTGGAGCAGGTGCATGTTGATTTGCATGTTAACAGCAGACTACAGGAAAAACCACTGTCATACGGTCGCATGGTATGCAGGTGAAGCAACCACCAAACCCTGAGAAACGGCACCAGCTGAATAAAAAAGTCGATCACAGGTTTGTGGCCTCTGAATGTGCTGTAGCTCTTCCTCCCATTCTCCCCCCCCCCCCAAACCACCCTAACCATCTGAGCCAAGCCTTCATGCAGACAAATGTGAGGCAGCTTCAAAGTTTCACACAGTTTCACAACACATTTATGCCAAGAAAGACAGGAGCACCTGTCACACACACACACACACACACACACGCACACAAACGCACACACACACATACATACACACACACACACACACACACACACACACACACACACACACACACACACACACAAAGTAAACAAATGTAATCTACATACATCACTGTACCTTTCAGTGCTGTTTCAGTGTTAAATCCAAAGTACAGACACCAATCCTCTCCCTGAGCGCTGTGTGCGCTGAGCTAAGCTGTTTACACGAGTCTGTCCCACCTTTTGGAGATATGCAGGAACGAGAAAAACGAGTCTGGCTTTCGTCTCCCAGTGACCTGGCTTGCTTTCACTCTCCTCTGACACTCTCTGATACACCCCCTCCACACACCTCCCCACTTTCATTGAAGACTCCTATAGCAAGGCCATAACAAGCAATAACAAAGCTTAGATTAAATGCAGATTACAGGCATTACCCCTTTAGTTTCCTATTGTAAATTGTTTACATAGGGACAAATAAAGTCTTCAGGCTGCATGACAATTCTTCACAGTTATTCATCAATGTTTTCTTTCCTTTCCGCTTGCTGTTATCTCCTCTGTCAGGTGGCACAACTGCAAAAAGAAAATGCAAATAAAGCAGAAAGCAGCAATGACGTCCAGGTTCTAGTCTTTCAGTCGAGCCGGTGAAAGAAGCAAAGTATTGTTCCTCACTGCCACACATTCAGTTATTTTTCAGAAAGGAATAATGGAATTGTATGAAGACATTCAGCAACATTTAGCACTTTTTCATTTATCAAATACAAAAATGTAAGGGGAAATGCAAACAGGAAAGAAAGAGGACTGGAATAAATGATACACGTTATGAAGAGGAGTTGTAGTTTGCACAGTGCTGTAACAACATTATGCAGTCAGTACTTCAAACTGAACAAATGTGAAACGAATGATGAAGATGAATTTGTTTGGGTAATAGTTAACCTCTTAGTAACAAACACTAAGGAGGGTCGATTTGTCTGTAGTGAGCAAATCTTTGCTACATGCCTTGACTTTGTTTTGTGACTCATACAATCGTTTGTGTGGTGAAGTGGTTGAGCCTCATTTGCATACGGACGGTGGTGAAAACCTCAACCCAAAACTCCTGATAATTTACAGTTAGAATCATACAAACCAGTCTGTAGGTTCGAAAATCATCAAACTCAAAACTTTCTTGGCACAACACACGTTCCATGAACACACACGCCTCCACATGTCGTAGCTGGGAGGTGATGACTGATCGATCTGAATAGTACACAGTGACTCAACAGGATGGAGCCCAACAATGAGTTTGAACTTGAAAACAGTTTGTTTGCTGCACTGAAATGATCCGCCGGGATAAAACATTTGTGTTTTTACATGAATGTTGAATGTTGTTATTGTGTCTTAGTGTGTTTTTGGTTGCGTGCACTTTGTAAAGATCAGGAGCACCGGCAGTTGTGATGTCATCATTTGTATGTAAAGGTGTATTTGAATAACCTCTGACCTTCATCACAATGCAAATACAGAGCTGCAGAGTGCTTACATCTGTCCTCACACTGACTGGCTGTCTCACTGTGCTGTGTGGAGCAGCTGACTTCACATCTTCAACTCTAGGATGGCCAACAAACTGTGCCTTCTGCTGACAGCTCTCTTCCTGCCCTGTGAGTGTGTGACGCTTCATGCTGCTTTAAAGAGGAAAAAAGGTTTTTGGTTGTTTTACAGTTCCTCCTTATTCTCCTTTGTCTCACTCTTCTGTCTGTTCTCTTGTTGTTTGGCAGCTGTGAATGGCCAGGCTATGGAGTCCATTCCCTCCACTCCAGTGTTGAAACAGCCTCAGGAAACTCTCAGTCTTTCCTGCAGGGGTACTGGCTTTACCTTCAGTAGCTTTAGTATGCACTGGATAAGACAAGCTGAAGGAAAAGCTTTTGAATGGTTGGGATATATTTACACCGATGGAAGCGCAACAAAGTATGCCAGCAGTGTGAAAGGACGTGCAGAAATCACAAGAGATAATAGCAACAGCATGGTTTATCTGAGACTGCCCAACCTGAAGCCAGAGGACTCTGCAGTCTATTACTGTGCCAGAGACTCACAGTGATGAGAACAAGGAGAGAGGCTTTACAAAAACCCAAAGAAGTGTTTTATATATTGACCTCCAGGGGGCAGCAGGAGGTGTAAATGAAGACAATGAGGACTGCTCCTTAGTTGATGTGAAGTCAGTGTGAAAGAAACAGCTGTGCTTATGGTTGAATGACTTTGCATGTATGAAAGTGTAATGATGAATATTATAATCATGAGTTATAATGACAAGCAAAGGACAAATAAAAAGCTGGATTTGATAAAAAACTATGAGGAAAATTGACAAAATCAACAAAAAACAATATGGATAAATGTATAATATTCATAAATAATAAAAACAGGTTCATCTGTGGTGCATTGATGTCACATTGATGATAGACAATGTGACAACAAAAAGTGTAACTGATAGTAAAATATGTGGAGTGTGAAGCTTCTATCAGTGATGGTGACAGCACTTTACTACTCTCAGTCAATCCAGGGCCGCTTGATCATCTCCAGAGACAACAGCAGACAGCAGGTGTATCTCCAGATGAACAGCCTGAAAACAGAAGATTCTGCTGTTTATTATTGTGCTCCACAGCCACAGAGACACAGGAGAGAACAACACAAACACTCAACACACAAAGCCAAGTGAAGAGTTGCTGTTTATACTTCACATTCACAAAACAAATAAAGAATGAAGGTCATTTACAGATCAAAATAGATGGATAGATAGATAGATAGATAGATAGATAGATAGATAGATAGATAGATAGATAGATAGATGAAACATACAAATGAAAACATATTAAGCGTCTACAAATCAATAAGTGAAAAGACAGAGATACTAAACAATATCTTCTAAAACAAATCCAAGTATTGTCTGCTTGTAATAGGACAGTCTGACCTGGAGCCTCTTTTATAGCCTGTGAGTGTCCTTTTCTATGCAAAGTGAACTTCCTTCCAGTCTGCTATAAACTCTTCCTATCATGCTGTCAGCTGAGGCAGAAGGAGAGAAGCTCCCAGCAGATCACCTTCAATACCAACCATGTTCTCTGTAGCTCTGCTGCTGCTGCTGCTGTCTGCTGGATCCTGTGAGTTTCACTGAGACTCTTTTATAGGTCTCACTCTGTTCAACACCGACTGAAGATTGAACATGTTTTTCTTTACAGGTGTGAGGTGTGATCAGCTGACACAGCCAGCCTCTGTGAGTGTGCAGCCAGGTCAACAGCTGACCATCAGATGTCAGGTCACTTATGATCTTGGCTATTACACAGCCTGGATCAGACAGCCTGCAGGGAAAGGACTGGAGTGGATTGGATTGAAACATACTAGTGCCTCTTACTACAAAGATTCACTAAAAAACAAGTTCAGTATCTCCTTGGAAACGTCCACAAAGACAGCGACTCTGAACGGACAAAATATGCAGCCTGAAGACTCTGCTGTGTATTACTGTGCCAGATCCTCACAATGATACAAACCATCAGTGGACCTGCACAAAAACCCCTCAGTGTCTGCACAGTTCCACAAACCCACCAGAGGAGGCGCTATGAGACCTCACAATCATTCAAGACTGATTCCCTGCTTAACATGTTAGAGGCCACTGAATGTTATTCAATCATGCAGACATTCATATAAAATTATGAAAGTGGAGACATTTTAAAGAAACAATTGAACTGACAGCGTAGTAAAATGAGTAATATTACATGATGATGTCATCCACATCCGAGAAAGTCAAGGCTGGATGTAAACTCTAACATGACCTGCTGTTACATTGTGAGATATGGAGTTTATCCTGCAGATCAACATAATAATATCTACTAATATATATTTTCAATTATTACTCTTCATATTTTTGTGGTACTCAGGTTTCAGGAACAACACAGATAAAACATGACTAACACTGAATCCACTCAGATACAGAGAAGCTGTACATGAGTGGCAGTACTGTAGCCACTCCCTCCTCCCTGTTTTTGGTTGCGTGCACTTTGTAAAGATCAGGAGCACCGGCAGTTGTGATGTCATCATTTGTATGTAAAGGTGTATTTGAATAACCTCTGACCTTCATCACAATGCAAATACAGAGCTGCAGAGTGCTTACATCTGTCCTCACACTGACTGGCTGTCTCACTGTGCTGTGTGGAGCAGCTGACTTCACATCTTCAACTCTAGGATGGCCAACAAACTGTGCCTTCTGCTGACAGCTCTCTTCCTGCCCTGTGAGTGTGTGACGCTTCATGCTGCTTTAAAGAGGAAAAAAGGTTTTTGGTTGTTTTACAGTTCCTCCTTATTCTCCTTTTTCTCACCTTCTGTCTGTTCTCTTGTTGTTTGGCAGCTGTGAATGGCCAGGCTATGGAGTCCATTCCCTCCACTCCAGTGTTGAAACAGCCTCAGGAAACTCTCAGTCTTTCCTGCAGGGGTACTGGCTTTACCTTCAGTAGCTATCATATGCACTGGATAAGACAAGCTGAAGGAAAAGCTTTGGAATGGTTGGGATATATTTACACCGATGGAAGCGCAACAAATTATGCCAGCAGTGTGAAAGGACGTGCAGAAATCACAAGAGATAATAGCAACAGCATGGTTTATCTGAGACTGCCCAACCTGAAGCCAGAGGACTCTGCAGTCTATTACTGTGCCAGAGACTCACAGTGATGAGAACAAGGAGAGAGGCTTTACAAAAACCCAAAGAAGTGTTTTATATATTGACCTCCAGGGGGCAGCAGGAGGTGTAAATGAAGACAATGAGGACTGCTCCTTAGTTGATGTGAAGTCAGTGTGAAAGAAACAGCTGTGCTTATGGTTGAATGACTTTGCATGTACGAAAGTGTAATGATGAATATTATAATCATGAGTCATAGTGACAAACATAGGACAAATAAAAAGCTGGATTTGATAGAAAACTCTGATGAAAATTGCCATAATCAATAAAGAAATAATATTCATAAAAGCACAATATTCATAAATAATAATCAGAGGTTAATCTGTGTCTGCTCTTTATTATTGTGCTGGAGAGCCACAGGGACTAAAGTTAGCTGAGCAACTGGACAAAGTCCTACTGTACTCATACTTACACTGAGCTGATATACCCATCATACATACCCATATAGTTAATGTCTTTATACTTAGGTATATATACAGGAGCTGCACTGTCAGTTAATCTGAGGTCTGTTTATCATCTCCAGAGACAGCAGCAGACAGCAGCAGGTGTATCTCCACATCAACACCATACTAAACACTACAACAACCTCTAATATTGAAGATTCTGCTCTTTATTATTGTGCTGGAGAGCCACAGTGACACAGGAGAGAGCAACACTCTGTACAAAAACAATTACCATGATAAGTCCCAGTAATTTTCCAATAATCTGAAATGAAGGAGCCTTCAAGTTAAAACTAGATGAGAACTGAATAATAACTGAAGGTCTGAGACAAGAGCATGATCACATATTAATCAATTATGTTGTTTTTCCTTTCTGTGACATACTTGATACACTTCAAATGTAGATAACAAATAAAGAGTAAGGGACATTATCATCTAAACATATACAGCAGGACCTGCAACACATTCAGTTTAAGTTAATGTATGAAAAA
The DNA here is from genome assembly GCF_046128005.1 of Genypterus blacodes. NCBI lineage: Eukaryota > Metazoa > Chordata > Actinopteri > Ophidiiformes > Ophidiidae > Genypterus > Genypterus blacodes. Next base: position 290,487 of record NW_027467082.1, read on the forward strand.
TAAACTCATTTTCTGTAGGAAGTATTGAAATATTAAAAGATGACTTATACACACAATCCAAGTACTGTCTGCTTGTAATAGGACAGTCTGACCTGGAGCCTCTTTTATAGCCTGTCAGTGTCCTTTTCTATGCAAAGTGAACTTCCTTCCAGTCTGCTATAAACTCTTCCTATCATGCTGTCAGCTGAGGCAGAAGGAGAGAAGCTCCCAGCAGATCACCTTCAATACCAACCATGTTCTCTGTAGCTCTGCTGCTGCTGCTGCTGTCTGCTGGATCCTGTGAGTTTCACTGAGACTCTTTTATAGGTCTCACTCTGTTCAACACCGACTGAAGATTGAACATGTTTTTCTTTACAGGTGTGAGGTGTGAACAGCTGACACAGCCAGCCTCTGTGAGTGTGCAGCCAGGTCAACAGCTGACCATCAGATGTCAGGTCTCTTATTCTCTTAGCAGCTATTTCACAGCTTGGATCAGACAGCCTGCAGGGAAAGGACTGGAGTGGATTGGAATGAAAGCAACTGGTAGCTCCTACTTCAAAGATTCACTGAAAAACAAGTTCAGTATCTCCTTGGAAACGTCCACAAAAACAGTGACTCTGAACGGACAGAATATGCAGCCTGAAGACTCTGCTGTGTATTACTGTGCCAGAGACTCACAATGATACAAACCATCAGTGGACCTGCACAAAAACCCCTCAGTGTCTGCACAGTTCCACAAACCCACCAGAGGAGGCGCTATGAGACCTCACAATCATTCAAGACTGATTCCCTGCTTAACATGTTAGAGGCCACTGAATGTTATTCAATCATGCAGACATTCATATAAAATTATGAAAGTGGAGACATTTTAAAGAAACAATTGAACTGACAGCGTAGTAAAATGAGTAATATTACATGATGATGTCATCCACATCCGAGAAAGTCAAGGCTGGATGTAAACTCTAACATGACCTGCTGTTACATTGTGAGATATGGAGTTTATCCTGCAGATCAACATAATAATATCTACTAATATATATTTACAATTATTACTCTTCATATTTTTGTGCTACTCAGGTTTCAGGAACAACACAGATAAAACATGACTAACGCTGAATCCACTCAGATACAGAGAAGCTGTACATGAGTGGCAGTACTGTAGCCACTCCCTCCTCCCTGTTTTTGGTTGCATGCACTTTGTAAAGATCAGGAGCACCGGCAGTTGTGATGTCATCATTTGTATGTAAAGGTGTATTTGAATAACCTCTGACCTTCATCACAATGCAAATACAGAGCTGCAGAGTGCTTACATCTGTCCTCACACTGACTGGCTGTCTCACTGTGCTGTGTGGAGCAGCTGACTTCAACTCTAGGATGGCCAACAAACTGTGCCTTCTGCTGACAGCTCTCTTCCTGCCCTGTGAGTGTGTGACGCTTCATGCTGCTTTAAAGAGGAAAAAAGGTTTTTGGTTGTTTTACAGTTCCTCCTTATTCTCCTTTTTCTCACCTTCTGTCTGTTCTCTTGTTGTTTGGCAGCTGTGAATGGCCAGGCTATGGAGTCCATTCCCTCCACTCCAGTGTTGAAACAGCCTCAGGAAACTCTCAGTCTTTCCTGCAGGGGTACTGGCTTTAGCTTCAGTAGCTTTAGAATGAGCTGGATAAGACAAGCTGAAGGAAAAGGTTTGGAATGGTTGGCATTTATTTACTCCGATGCAAGTGGAACATTTTATGCCAGCAGTGTGAAAGGACGTGCAGAAATCACAAGAGATGATAGCAACAGCATGGTTTATCTGAGACTGCCCAACCTGAAGCCAGAGGACTCTGCAGTCTATTACTGTGCCAGAGACTCACAGTGATGAGAACAAGGAGAGAGGCTTTACAAAAACCCAAAGAAGTGTTTTATATATTGACCTCCAGGGGGCAGCAGGAGGTGTAAATGAAGACAATGAGGACTGCTCCTTAGTTGATGTGAAGTCAGTGTGAAAGAAACAGCTGTGCTTATGGTTGAATGACTTTGCATGTATGAAAGTGTAATGATGAATATATTAATCATGAGTTATAATGACAAGCATAGGACAAATAAAAAGCTGGATTTGATAGAAAACTCTGATGAAAATTGCCATAATCAATAAAGAAATAATATTCATAAAAGCACAATATTCATAAATAATAATCAGAGGTTAATCTGTGTCTGCTCTTTATTATTGTGCTGGAGAGCCACAGGGACTAAAGTTAGCTGAGCAACTGGACAAAGTCCTACTGTACTCATACTTACACTGAGCTGATATACCCATCATACATACCCATATAGTTAATGTCTTTATACTTAGGTATATATACAGGAGCTGCACTGTCAGTTAATCTGAGGTCTGTTTATCATCTCCAGAGACAGCAGCAGACAGCAGCAGGTGTATCTCCACATCAACACCATACTAAACACTACAACAACCTCTAATATTGAAGATTCTGCTGTTTATTATTGTGCTTGAGAGCCACAGTGAGACAGGAGAGAGCAACACTCTGTACAAAAACAAGTACAATGATAAGTCCCAGTAATTTTCCTAAAATCTGAAGTCAAGGACCCTTCAAGTTAAAACTAGTTGAGAACTGAATAATAACTGAAGGGCTGAGACAAGAGCATGATCACATATTAATCATTTATCTTGTTTTTCCTTTCTGTGACATACTTGATACACTTCAAATGTACGTAACAAATAAAGAGTAAGGGACATTATCATCTAAACATATACAGCAGGACCTGCAACACATTCCGTTTGAGTTAATGTATGAAAAATAAACTCATTTTCTAGAGGAAGTATTGAAAAACTAAAAGATGACTCATACACACAATCCAAGTATTGTCTGCTTGTAATAGGACAGTCTGACCTGGAGCCTCTTTTATAGCCTGTCAGTGTCCTTTTCTATGCAAAGTGAACTTCCTTCCAGTCTGCTATAAACTCTTCCTATCATGCTGTCAGCTGAGGCAGAAGGAGAGAAGCTCCCAGCAGATCACCTTCAATACCAACCATGTTCTCTGTAGCTCTGCTGCTGCTGCTGCTGTCTGCTGGATCCTGTGAGTTTCACTGAGACTCTTTTATAGGTCTCACTCTGTTCAACACCGACTGAAGATTGAACATGTTTTTCTTCACAGGTGTGAGGTGTGAACAGCTGACACAGCCAGCCTCTGTGAGTGTGCAGCCAGGTCAACAGCTGACCATCAGATGTCAGGTCACTTATGATCTTAGCTATTACACAGCTTGGATCAGACAGCCTGCAGGGAAAGGACTGGAGTGGATTGGATTGAAACATACTAGTGCCTCTTACTACAAAGATTCACTAAAAAACAAGTTCAGTATCTCCTTGGAAACGTCCACAAAGACAGCGACTCTGAACGGACAAAATATGCAGCCTGAAGACTCTGCTGTGTATTACTGTGCCAGATCCTCACAATGATACAAACCATCAGTGGACCTGCACAAAAACCCCTCAGTGTCTGCACAGTTCCACAAACCCACCAGAGGAGGCGCTATGAGACCTCACAATCATTCAAGACTGATTCCCTGCTTAACATGTTAGAGGCCACTGAATGTTATTCAATCATGCAGATATTTTCTTTAATTTTCTTCAAATATGAATTGATGATTCATTAAAAATTATGAAAGTGGAGTATTTAAAAAAACAAAGAATTGAACAGACAGCGTAGTAAAATGAGTAATATTACATGATGATGTCATCCACATCCAGGAAAGTCAAGGCTGGATGTAAACTCTAACATGACCTGCTGTTACATTGTGAGATATGGAGTTTATCCTGCAGATCAACATAATAATATCTACTAATATATATTTACAATTATTACTCTTCATATTTTTGTGCTACTCAGGTTTCAGGAACAACACAGATAAAACATGACTAACACTGAATCCACTCAGATACAGAGAAGCTGTACATGAGTGGCAGTACTGTAGCCACTCCCTCCTCCCTGTTTTTGGTTGCGTGCACTTTGTAAAGATCAGGAGCACCGGCAGTTGTGATGTCATCATTTGTATGTAAAGGTGTATTTGAATAACCTCTGACCTTCATCACAATGCAAATACAGAGCTGCAGAGTGCTTACATCTGTCCTCACACTGACTGGCTGTCTCACTGTGCTGTGTGGAGCAGCTGACTTCACATCTTCAACTCTAGGATGGCCAACAAACTGTGCCTTCTGCTGACAGCTCTCTTCCTGCCCTGTGAGTGTGTGACGCTTCGTGCTGCTTTAAAGAGGAAAAAAGGTTTTTGGTTGTTTTACAGTTCCTCCTTATTCTCCTTTGTCTCACCTTCTGTCTGTTCTCTTGTTGTTTGGCAGCTGTGAATGGCCAGGCTATGGAGTCCATTCCCTCCACTCCAGTGTTGAAACAGCCTCAGGAAACTCTCAGTCTTTCCTGCAGGGGTACTGGCTTTACCTTCAGTAGCTTTGGAATGAGCTGGATAAGACAAGCTGAAGGAAAAGCTTTGGAATGGTTGGCGTGGATTTACACCGGTGGAGGCACAACATATTATGCCAGCAGTGTGAAAGGACGTGCAGAAATCACAAGAGATGATAGCAACAGCATGGTTTATCTGAGACTGCCCAACCTGAAGCCAGAGGACTCTGCAGTCTATTACTGTGCCAGAGACTCACAGTGATGAGAACAAGGAGAGAGGCTTTACAAAAACCCAAAGAAGTGTTTTATATATTGACCTCCAGGGGGCAGCAGGAGGTGTAAATGAAGACAATGAGGACTGCTCCTTAGTTGATGTGAAGTCAGTGTGAAAGAAACAGCTGTGCTTATGGTTGAACGACGTTGCATGTACGAAAGTGTAATGATGAATATTATAATCATGAGTTATAATGACAAGCATAGGACAAATAAAAAGCTTTAAGAGAAAACTGATGAAATTTTCCATAATCAACAGAAAACAGCTGCACTTGTGTTAAAGTATAGATTCATCAGTTACTCTTCATTCCAAAATGACGTTGTTACAAGTGAAATACATCAATGAGGAAAAATGTTTGAGTAAAATGAACTTAGATGTTGATGTAAATTCTACTCAAGTACCAAAAGTGTTTTTTGGATAATACCAGTACTCAAGTATTGAAAGTAAAATAATCTCTTGCTCCTCACGGTGACATGCAGAACTTCTGATACAGACATGAACTTAATCTGAATTACCATAATATTATGTTATATTTGTCACTTTTTGACTTCTAGTTACAAAATCTTTCTGATCTGATTTTTTTTTTTTTTTTTTACAAACATTGCAATAAATTCTTTATTTTTGTACTACTGTGGCTTAAATATTCCATCACCAAAAGGTTTGAAAATAAAGTAATACAAAAATATATTTTAATTTAGATGTGTAGTGAAGTAAACATAATCATTTCTGAAAATATATTATATCCATGAAAGTAATAATTCTCTAAAAAAAATCCATTAATACTGTATTGAAATATTTGTACTTTTTTGCTCCACATCACAAACAAAAACATTAATAATGATGAAGCACACGTCTATCAGAAATTTTCCAGTAAACTGAAATCAAGGACCTTTGGTATAACAACTGAAGGTCTGAGACAAGAGCATGAACACATTTGAATCATTTATCTGGTTTTCCTTTCTGTGACATACTTCATACACTTCAAATGTACATAACAAATAAAGAGTTAGGGACATTATCATCAAAACATATACAGCAGGACTACAGCGCAGAAATCATATCCATGAAACGAACAAATGCTCTTTTATAGCCTGTCAGTGTCCTTTTCTATGCAAAGTGAACTTCCTTCCAGTCTGCTATAAACTCTTCCTATCATGCTGTCAGCTGAGGCAGAAGGAGAGAAGCTCCCAGCAGATCACCTTCAATACCAACCATGTTCTCTGTAGCTCTGCTGCTGCTGCTGCTGTCTGCTGGATCCTGTGAGTTTCACTGAGACTCTTTTATAGGTCTCACTCTGTTCAACACCGACTGAAGATTGAACATGTTTTTCTTTACAGGTGTGAGGTGTGAACAGCTGACACAGCCAGCCTCTGTGAGTGTGCAGCCAGGTCAACAGCTGACCATCAGATGTCAGGTCACTTATGATCTTAGCTATCGGACAGCTTGGATCAGACAGCCTGCAGGGAAAGGACTGGAGTGGATTGGAATGAAAGGAACTGGTAGCTCCTACTTCAAAGATTCACTGAAAAACAAGTTCAGTATCTCCTTGGAAACGTCCACAAAAACAGTGACTCTGAACGGACAGAATATGCAGCCTGAAGACTCTGCTGTGTATTACTGTGCCAGAGACTCACAATGATACAAACCATCAGTGGACCTGCACAAAAACCCCTCAGTGTCTTCACAGTTGTTCATGAAGCCACCAGAGGGGGCGCCATCGCACCAATGTTTTTCTTGACTTTTCTCTCTCTAACTCATAATGTGAGCAGTTACAACAGAGAGGAATGAAGCACAATACAGATTCTGCTGAAACATTATTTTGACACTCAGTGAATCTGAAATCTCCAAAAAGTCTCTTTAGCAACATTTGACTCATCACCGTCAATAATGATGACGATCATAAACACATGAATTGTTCACTGAATCAGAACTGTGAGGTGAACTTCATGTAATGTGGAAAATATAACTATTACAGATACAACATGGAGGAGCAAGAACCTGGAAGCTGCAGTTGTGTTAAAGTATAGATTCATCATTTATTCTTCATTACAAAATGACTTTGTTACAAGTGAAATACATCAATGAGGAAATATGTTTGAGTAAAATGAACTTAGATGTTGATGTAAGTTCTACTCAAGTACCAAAAGTATATATTGGCGAATAACTGTACTCCAGTACTGAAAATAAAATAATCTCTTGCTCCTCACGGTGACATGCAGAACTTCTGATACAGACATGAACTTAATCTGTATTACCATAATATTATGTTATCAATATAATAATATCTACAAATATATATTTACAATTATTACTCTTCATATTTTTGTGCTACTCAGGTTTCAGGAACAACACAGATAAAACATGACTAACACTGAATCCACTCAGATACAGAGAAGCTGTACATGAGTGGCAGTACTGTAGCCACTCCCTCCTCCCTGTTTTTGGTTGTGTGCACTTTGTAATGATCAGGAGCACCAGCAGTTGTGATGTCATCATTTGTATGTAAAGGTGTATTTGAATAACCTCTGACCTTCATCACAATGCAAATACAGAGCTGCAGAGTGCTTACATCTGTCCTCACACTGACTGGCTGTCTCACTGTGCTGTGTGGAGCAGCTGACTTCACATCTTCAACTCTAGGATGGCCAACAAACTGTGCCTTCTGCTGACAGCTCTCTTCCTGCCCTGTGAGTGTGTGACGCTTCATGCTGCTTTAAAGAGGAAAAAAGGTTTTTGGTTGTTTTACAGTTCCTCCTTATTCTCCTTTGTCTCACCTTCTGTCTGTTCTCTTGTTGTTTGGCAGCTGTGAATGGCCAGGCTATGGAGTCCATTCCCTCCACTCCAGTGTTGAAACAGCCTCAGGAAACTCTCAGTCTTTCCTGCAGGGGTACTGGCTTTACCTTCAGTAGCTTTAATATGCACTGGATAAGACAAGCTGAGGGAAAAGCTTTGGAATGGTTGGGGTATTTTGACACTGGAAGCACAGCATATTATGCCAGCAGTGTGAAAGGACGTGCAGAAATCACAAGAGATAATAGCAACAGCATGGTTTATCTGAGACTGCCCAACCTGAAGCCAGAGGACTCTGCAGTCTATTACTGTGCCAGAGACTCACAGTGATGAGAACAAGGAGAGAGGCTTTACAAAAACCCAAAGAAGTGTTTTATATATTGACCTCCAGGGGGCAGCAGGAGGTGTAAATGAAGACAATGAGGACTGCTCCTTAGTTGATGTGAAGTCAGTGTGAAAGAAACAGCTGTGCTTATGGTTGAATGACTTTGCATGTATGAAAGTGTAATGATGAATATTATAATCATGAGTTATAATGACAAGCAAGACATTTTCCCAAATCAATAAAGAAATATTTTTCATAAATGCACAATATTCATAAATAATAATCAGAGGTTAATCTGTGTCTGCTCTTTATTATTGTGCTGGAGAGCCACAGGGACTAAAGTTAGCTGAGCAACTGGACAAAGTCCTACTGTACTCATACTTACACTGAGCTGATATACCCATCATACATACCCATATAGTTAATGTCTTTATACTTAGGTATATATACAGGAGCTGCACTGTCAGTTAATCTGAGGTCTGTTTATCATCTCCAGAGACAGCAGCAGACAGCAGCAGGTGTATCTCCACATCAACACCATACTAAACACTACAACAACCTCTAATATTGAAGATTCTGCTCTTTATTATTGTGCTGGAGAGCCACAGTGACACAGGAGAGAGCAACACTCTGTACAAAAACAATTACAATGCTACGTCCCAGTAATTTTCCTAAAATCTGAAGTCAAGGACCCTTCAAGTTAAAACTAGTTGAGAACTGAATAATAACTGAAGGTCTGAGACAAGAGCATGATCACATATTAATCATTTATCTTGTTTTTCCTTTCTGTGACATACTTGATACACTTCAAATGTACGTAACAAATAAAGAGTAAGGGACATTATCATCTAAACATTTACAGCAGGACCTGCAACACATTCAGTTTGAGTTAATGTATGAAAAATAAACTCATTTTCTAGAGGAAGTATTGAAATATTAAAAGATGACTCATACACACAATCCAAGTACTGTCTGCTTGTAATAGGACAGTCTGACCTGGAGCCTCTTTTATAGCCTGTCAGTGTCCTTTTCTATGCAAAGTGAACTTCCTTCCAGTCTGCTATAAACTCTTCCTATCATGCTGTCAGCTGAGGCAGAAGGAGAGAAGCTCCCAGCAGATCACCTTCAATACCAACCATGTTCTCTGTAGCTCTGCTGCTGCTGCTGCTGTCTGCTGGATCCTGTGAGTTTCACTGAGACTCTTTTATAGGTCTCACTCTGTTCAACACCGACTGAAGATTGAACATGTTTTTCTTTACAGGTGTGAGGTGTGAACAGCTGACACAGCCAGCCTCTGTGAGTGTGCAGCCAGGTCAACAGCTGACCATCAGATGTCAGGTGTCTTATGCTCTTAGCAGCCATTACACAGCTTGGATCAGACAGCCTGCAGGGAAAGGACTGGAGTGGATTGGAATGAAATATACTGGTGACTCTTACTACAAAGATTCACTAAAAAACAAGTTCAGTATCTCCTTGGAAACGTCCACAAAAACAGTGACTCTGAATGGACAGAATATGCAGCCTGAAGACTCTGCTGTGTATTACTGTGCCAGAGACTCACAATGATACAAACCATCAGTGGACCTGCACAAAAACCCCTCAGTGTCTGCACAGTTGTTCATGAAGCCACCAGAGGGGGCGCCACCACACCACTGTATTTCTTGATTTTCTCTCTCTAACTCATAATGTGAGCAGTTACAACAGAGAGGAATGAAGCACAATACAGATTCTGCTGAAACATTATTTTGACACTCAGTGAATCTGAAATCTCCAAAAAGTCTTTAGCAACATTTGACTCATCACCGTCAATAATGATGAAGATCATAAACACATGACCTTGATCACTGATTCAGAACTGTTTTATGATCTTTATGTGAAGTGGAAAAATAAATATAACAGAAACAAAGAGGAGGGGCAGGTACCTGGAAGCTGCACTTGTGTAAAAGTATAGAGTCATCATTTATTTATTATTAAAAAATGACTTTGTTACAAGTATAATTCATCAATGAGGTAAAATGCTGTAGTTGTTAATTTTTACTCAGGTACAAGTATTTTTTGGATCCTCAGGTATTGAAAGTAAAATTATCTCTTGCTCCTCAGGTTAGCATTCAGAACTTGTGATACAGACATGAACAAAATCTCTATTTCCATAATATTATATTATCTTAATCACTTTTTGACTTTTTTATTCAAAATATTTCAGAGCTTTGAAAAATAATGGACTACAAATATAAATTTTACTTAGATGTGAAGTCCAGTAAACATAATTATTGATATATACTATATATACTCCACAAAACGACAAATTCATCTATTGATACTGTGATGAAATATTTAAACTTTGTTGCTCTGCACCACAAACAAAATCAAGGAGCCTTCAAGTTAAAACTTGATGAGAACTGAATAATAACTGAAGGTCTGAGACAAGAGCATCAACACAATGTAATCAATTATCTTGTTTTTCATTTCTGTGACATACTTGATACACTTCAAATGTAGATAACAAATAAAGAGTAAGGGACATTATCATCTAAACATATACAGCAGGACCTGCAACACATTCAGTTTAAGTTAATGTATGAAAAATAAACTCATTTTCTGGGGGAAGTATTGAAATATTAAAAGATGACTCATACACACAATCCAAGTATTGTCTGCTTGTAATAGGACAGTCTGACCTGGAGCCTCTTTTATAGCCTGTCAGTTTCATTTTCTATGCAAAGTGAACTTCCTTCCAGTCTCTGGCTTCTGTGTATCCAGTAGATACAGAGAAGCTGTACATGAGTGGCAGTACTGTAGCCACTCCCTCCAAGACATCCTGATGCAAATCTCTGGTGTGTGTTGTATATTTCTGTCCTGCTCACTGGGCTTGTGTTTGTGTGGAGCCTCAGAGGTCAAAAGATGATTTTTCTTCTGTTTCTCGCTCTCTCTCTGTCCCGTGAGTTCTCCTCTTGTTGATTGGACTTTTTAAGAGCCAACATGGATTCATGATCACTCAGTGATAGAAGGACATTTCATTGATCATTGTCTTATGTTCCTTGTCATTCTCTCTGTCTCTCTGTTTCTCTCTATCTCTTTGTCTCAGCAGGGTGCACAGGTCAGAGTATGGAGTCCATTCCTTCCAGTTCAGTGGTGAAGAATCCCGGGGAGACTCTCAGTCTGTCCTGCAGGGGATCTGGCTTCACGTTTAGCTGCTGTGCTATGACCTGGATAAGACAAACTGCAGGAAAACCGTTGGAATGGATAGGGAACAGTTTCTCTACTGCAAGCAGAAACACGTATGTCAGCAGTTTGAGAGGACGTTTAGAATTAAGTAGAGATGATGCCCAAAGCACAACATATCTGAGACTGCCCAACCTGAAGCCAGAGGACTCTGCAGTCTATTACTGTGCCAGAGACTCACAGTGATGAGAACAAGGAGAGAGGCTTTACAAAAACCCAAAGAAGTGTTTTATATATTGACCTCCAGGGGGCAGCAGGAGGTGTAAATGAAGACAATGAGGACTGCTCCTTAGTTGATGTGAAGTCAGTGTGAAATAAACAGCTGTGCTTATGGTTGAATGACTTTGCATGTATGAAAGTGTAATGATGAATATTATAATCATGAGTTATAGTGACAAGCAAGACATTTTCCAAAATCAATAAAGCAATAATATTCATAAAAGCACAATATTCATAAATAATAATCAGAGGTTAATCTGTGTCTGCTCTTTATTATTGTGCTGGAGAGCCACAGGGACTAAAGTTAGCTGAGCAACTGGACAAAGTCCTACTGTACTCATACTTACACTGAGCTGATATACCCATCATACATACCCATATAGTTAATGTCTTTATACTTAGGTATATATACAGGAGCTGCACTGTCAGTTAATCTGAGGTCTGTTTATCATCTCCAGAGACAGCAGCAGACAGCAGCAGGTGTATCTCCACATCAACACCATACTAAACACTACAACAACCTCTAATATTGAAGATTCTGCTGTTTATTATTGTGCTGGAGAGCCACAGTGAGACAGGAGAGAGCAACACTCTGTACAACAACAATTACAATGCTAAGTCCCAGTAATTTTCCTAAAATCTGAAGTCAAGGAGCCTTCAAGTTAAAACTAGTTGAGAACTGAATAATAACTGAAGGTCTGAGACAAGAGCATGATCACAAAGAAATCATTTATCTTGTTTTTCCTTTCTGTGACATACTTGATACACTTCAAATGTAGATAACAAATAAAGAGTAAGGGACATTATCATCTAAACATATACAGCAGGACCTGCAACACATTCAGTTTCAGTTAATGTATGAAAAATAAACTCATTTTCTAGAGGAAGTATTGAAATATTAAAAGATGACTCATACACACAATCCAAGTATTGTCTGCTTGTAATAGGACAGTCTGACCTGGAGCCTCTTTTATAGCCTGTCAGTGTCCTTTTCTATGCAAAGTGAACTTCCTTCCAGTCTGCTATAAACTCTTCCTATCATGCTGTCAGCTGAGGCAGAAGGAGAGAAGCTCCCAGCAGATCACCTTCAATACCAACCATGTTCTCTGTAGCTCTGCTGCTGCTGCTGCTGTCTGCTGGATCCTGTGAGTTTCACTGAGACTCTTTTATAGGTCTCACTCTGTTCAACAGCGACTGAAGATTGAACATGTTTTTCTTTACAGGTGTGAGGTGTGAACAGCTGACACAGCCAGCCTCTGTGAGTGTGCAGCCAGGTCAACAGCTGACCATCAGATGTCAGGTCACCTATGCTCTTAGCTATTGGACAGCTTGGATCAGACAGCCTGCAGGGAAAGGACTGGAGTGGATTGGAATGAAAGATACTGGTAGCTCCTACTTCAAAGATTCACTAAAAAACAAGTTCAGTATCTCCTTGGAAACGTCCACAAAGACAGTGACTCTGAACGGACAGAATATGCAGCCTGAAGACTCTGCTGTGTATTACTGTGCCAGAGACTCACAATGATACAAACAATCAGTGGACCTGCACAAAAACCCCTCAGTGTCTGCACAGTTGTTCATGAAGCCACCAGAGGGGGCGCCATCACACCAATGTTTTTCTTGACTTTTCTCTCTCTAACTCATAATGTGAGCAGTTACAACAGAGAGGAATGAAGCACAATACAGATTCTGCTGAAACATTATTTTGACACAATCTGAAATCTCCAAAAAGTCTCTTTAGCAACATTTGACTCATCACCGTCAATAATGATGAAGAGCATAAACACATGAATGTGTTCACTGAATCAGAACTGTGAGGTGAACTTCATGTGATGTGGAAAATATAACTATTACAGATACAACATGGAGGAGCAAGAACCAGGAAGCTGCACTTGTGTTAAAGTATAGATTCATCATTTATTCTTCATTCCAAAATGACTTTGTTACAAGTGAAATACATCAATGAGGAAATATGTTTGAGTAAAATGAATTTAGCTGTTGATGTAAATTCCACTCAAGTACCAAAAGTATATATTGGCTAATAACTGTACTCCAGTACTGAAAGTAAAATAATCTCTTGCTCCTCACGGTGACATGCAGAACTTCTGATGCAGACATGAACTAAATCTGTTTATCCATAATATTATGTTATAAACATAATATCTACAAATAATAATAATGTCTACTAATATATATTTACAATTATTACTCTTCATATTTTTGTGCTACTCAGGTTTCAGGAACAACACAGATAAAACATGACTAACACTGAATCCACTCAGATACAGAGAAGCTGTACATGAGTGGCAGTACTGTAGCCACTCCCTCCTCCCTGTTTTTGGTTGCGTGCACTTTGTAAAGATCAGGAGCACCGGCAGTTGTGATGTCATCATTTGTATGTAAAGGTGTATTTGAATAACCTCTGACCTTCATCACAATGCAAATACAGAGCTGCAGAGTGCTTACATCTGTCCTCACACTGACTGGCTGTCTCACTGTGCTGTGTGGAGCAGCTGACTTCACATCTTCAACTCTAGGATGGCCAACAAACTGTGCCTTCTGCTGACAGCTCTCTTCCTGCCCTGTGAGTGTGTGACGCTTCATGCTGCTTGAAACAGGAAAAAAGGTTTTTGGTTGTTTTACAGTTCCTCCTTATTCTCCTTTGTCTCACCTTCTGTCTGTTCTCTTGTTGTTTGGCAGCTGTGAATGGCCAGGCTATGGAGTCCATTCCCTCCACTCCAGTGTTGAAACAGCCTCAGGAAACTCTCAGTCTTTCCTGCAGGGGTACTGGCTTTACCTTCAGTAGCCATGGGATGAACTGGATAAGACAAGCTGAAGGAAAAGCTTTGGAATGGTTGGGGATCATTTACACCGATGCAAGCACAACATATGCCAGCAGTGTGAAAGGACGTGCAGAAATCACAAGAGATGATAGCAACAGCATGCTTTATCTGAGACTGCCCAACCTGAAGCCAGAGGACTCTGCAGTCTATTACTGTGCCAGACGCACACAGTGATGAGAACAAGGAGAGAGGCTTTACAAAAACCCAAAGAAGTGTTTTATATATTGACCTCCAGGGGGCAGCAGGAGGTGTAAATGAAGACAATGAGGACTGCTCCTTAGTTGATGTGAAGTCAGTGTGAAAGAAACAGCTGTGCTTATGGTTGAATGACTTTGCATGTACGAAAGTGTAATGATGAATATTATAACCATGAGTTATAATGACAAGCATAGGCCAAATAAAAAGCTGGATTTGATAGGAAACGCTGAGGAAAATTGCCATAATCAATAGAGACAATATTCATGAATAATAATCAGAGGTTAATCTGTGTCTGCTCTTTATTATTGTGCTGGAGAGCCACAGGGACTAAAGTTAGCTGAGCAACTGGACAAAGTCCTACTGTACTCATACTTACACTGAGCTGATATACCCATCATACATACCCATATAGTTAATGTCTTTATACTTAGGTATATATACAGGAGCTGCACTGTCAGTTAATCTGAGGTCTGTTTATCATCTCCAGAGACAGCAGCAGACAGCAGCAGGTGTATCTCCACATCAACACCATACTAAACACTACAACAACCTCTAATATTGAAGATTCTGCTCTTTATTATTGTGCTGGAGAGCCACAGTGACACAGGAGAGAGCAACACTCTGTACAAAAACAATTACAATGATGAATCCCAGTAATTTTCCAATCATTTGAAATGAAGGAGCCTTCAAGTTAAAACTAGTTGAGAACTGAATAATAACTGAAGGTCTGAGACAAGAGCATGATCACATATTAATCAATTATATTGTTTTTCCTTTCTGTGACATACTTGATACACTTCAAATGTAGATAACAAATAAAGAATAAGGGACATTATCATCTAAACATATACAGCAGGACCTGCAACACATTCAGTTTCAGTTAATGTATGAAAAATAAACTCATTTTCTAGAGGAAGTATTGAAATATTAAAAGATGACTCATACACACAATCCAAGTACTGTCTGCTTGTAATAGGACAGTCTGACCTGGAGCCTCTTTTATAGCCTGTCAGTGTCCTTTTCTATGCAAAGTGAACTTCCTTCCAGTCTGCTATAAACTCTTCCTATCATGCTGTCAGCTGAGGCAGAAGGAGAGAAGCTCCCAGCAGATCACCTTCAATACCAACCATGTTCTCTGTAGCTCTGCTGCTGCTGCTGCTGTCTGCTGGATCCTGTGAGTTTCACTGAGACTCTTTTATAGGTCTCACTCTGTTCAACAGCGACTGAAGATTGAACATGTTTTTCTTTACAGGTGTGAGGTGTGAACAGCTGACACAGCCAGCCTCTGTGAGTGTGCAGCCAGGTCAACAGCTGACCATCAGATGTCAGGTCACTTATGCTCTTAGCAGCTATTGGACAGCTTGGATCAGACAGCCTGCAGGGAAAGGACTGGAGTGGATTGGATCAATATATACTGGTGACTCTTCCTACAAAGATTCACTAAAAAACCAGTTCAGTATCTCCTTGGAAACGTCCACAAAGACAGTGACTCTGAACGGACAGAATATGCAGCCTGAAGACTCTGCTGTGTATTACTGTGCCAGAGACTCACAATGATACAAACCATCAGTGGACCTGCACAAAAACCCCTCAGTGTCTGCACAGTTGTTCATGAAGCCACCAGAGGGGGCGCCATCACACCAATGTTTTTCTTGACTTTTCTCTCTCTAACTCATAATGTGAGCAGTTACAACAGAGAGGAATGAAGCACAATACAGATTCTGCTGAAACATTATTTCAAATGACACTCAGTGAATCTGAAATCTCCAAAAGTCTCTTTAGCAACATTTGACTCATCACATTTAATAACGATGAAGAGCATAAACACATGAATTTGTTCACTGAATCAGAACTGTTTTATCATCTTTATGTGATGTGGAAAAATAAATATAACAGAAACAAAGAGGAGGAGCAAGAACCTGGAAGCTGCACTTGTGTAAAAGTATAGAGTCATCATTTATTCTTCATTCCAAAATGACGTTGTTACAAGTGAAATACATCAATGAGGTAAAATGTTTGAGTAAAATGAACGTAGATGTTGATGTAAATTCTACTCAAGTATCAAAAGTATTTTGTGGATAATAACAGTACTCAAGTATTGAAAGTAAAATAATCTCTTTCTCCTCTTGGTGACATTCAGAACTTTTGATTCCGGCCTGAATTTAATCTGAATTACCATAATATTATGTAATCTCTGTCACTTTCTGACTTTTTATCTAAAATATTTCATTGACATTTTTTTTGCCAACATTGCAATTCTTTTTAATTTTTTGTACCACAGTGGCCTAAATATCCATCCATCATCAAAGGTTGGAAAATAATGGACTACAAATATATATTTTAATTTGGATGTGTAGTCAAGTAAACACAAATATTTCTGAATATATATTTACTAAGTTAAGTACTCTGAAAAGTACTGTGTTGGTCCACATCACAAACAAAAACATTAGCAATGATAAATCGCACATCTATGAGTAATTTTCCAATAATCTGAAATGAAGGAGCCTTCAAGTTAAAACTAGTTGAGAATTGAATAATAACTGAAGGTCTGAGACAAGAGCATCAACACATTGTAATCATTTATCGTGTTTTACTTTTCCTTTACATACTTGATACACTTCAAGTTCAAATTCATATAACAAATAAAGAGTTAGGGACATTATCATCAACACATATACAGCAGGACTACGGCGCAAAAATCAAATCCATCAGACAGACAAATGCTCTTATATCTTTGGTTGCGTGCACAGGAGCACCGGCAGTTGTGATGTCATCATTTGTATGTAAAGGTGTATTTGAATAACCTCTGACCTTCATCACAATGCAAATACAGAGCTGCAGAGTGCTTACATCTGTCCTCACACTGACTGGCTGTCTCACTGTGCTGTGTGGAGCAGCTGACTTCACATCTTCAACTCTAGGATGGCCAACAAACTGTGCCTTCTGCTGACAGCTCTCTTCCTGCCCTGTGAGTGTGTGACGCTTCATGCTGCTTTAAAGAGGAAAAAAGGTTTTTGGTTGTTTTACAGTTCCTCCTTATTCTCCTTTGTCTCACTCTTCTGTCTGTTCTCTTGTTGTTTGGCAGCTGTGAATGGCCAGGCTATGGAGTCCATTTCCTCCACTCCAGTGTTGAAACAGCCTCAGGAAACTCTCAGTCTTTCCTGCAGGGGTACTGGCTTTACCTTCAGTAGCTTTGAGATGAACTGGATAAGACAAGCTGAAGGAAAAGCTTTTGAATGGTTGGCGTATATTAACTCCGCTGGAGGTACAACATATTATGCCAGCAGTGTGAAAGGACGTGCAGAAATCACAAGAGATAATAGCAACAGCATGGTTTATCTGAGACTGCCCAACCTGAAGCCAGAGGACTCTGCTGTCTATTACTGTGCCAGAGACTCACAGTGATGAGAACAAGGAGAGAGGCTTTACAAAAACCCAAAGAAGTGTTTTATATATTGACCTCCAGGGGGCAGCAGGAGGTGTAAATGAAGACAATGAGGACTGCTCCTTAGTTGATGTGAAGTCAGTGTGAAAGAAACAGCTGTGCTTATGGTTGAATGACTTTGCATGTACGAAAGTGTAATGATGAATATTATAATCATGAGTTATAATGACAAGCAAGACATTTTCCATAATCAATAAAGAAATAATATTCAAAAATGCACAATATTCATAAATAATAATCAGAGGTTAATCTGTGTCTGCTCTTTATTATTGTGCTGGAGAGCCACAGGGACTAAAGTTAGCTGAGCAACTGGACAAAGTCCTACTGTACTCATACTTACACTGAGCTGATATACCCATCATACATACCCATATAGTTAATGTCTTTATACTTAGGTATATATACAGGAGCTGCACTGTCAGTTAATCTGAGGTCTGTTTATCATCTCCAGAGACAGCAGCAGACAGCAGCAGGTGTATCTCCACATCAACACCATACTAAACACTACAACAACCTCTAATATTGAAGATTCTGCTCTTTATTATTGTGCTGGAGAGCCACAGTGACACAGGAGAGAGCAACACTCTGTACAAAAACAATTACCATGATAAGTCCCAGTAATTTTCCAATCATTTGAAATGAAGGACCCTTCAAGTTAAAACTAGTTGAGAACTGAATAATAACTGAAGGTCTGAGACAAGAGCATGATCACATATTAATCATTTATCTTGTTTTTCCTTTCTGTGACATACTTGATACACTTCAAATGTAGATAACAAATAAAGAGTAAGGGACATTATCATCTAAACATATACAGCAGGACCTGCAACACATTCAGTTTAAGTTAATGTATGAAAAATAAACTCATTTTCTGTAGGAAGTATTGAAATATTAAAAGATGACTCATACACACAATCCAAGTATTGTCTGCTTGTAATAGGACAGTCTGACCTGGAGCCTCTTTTATAGCCTGTCAGTGTCCTTTTCTATGCAAAGTGAACTTCCTTCCAGTCTGCTATAAACTCTTCCTATCATGCTGTCAGCTGAGGCAGAAGGAGAGAAGCTCCCAGCAGATCACCTTCAATACCAACCATGTTCTCTGTAGCTCTGCTGCTGCTGCTGCTGTCTGCTGGATCCTGTGAGTTTCACTGAGACTCTTTTATAGGTCTCACTCTGTTCAACAGCGACTGAAGATTGAACATGTTTTTCTTTACAGGTGTGAGGTGTGAACAGCTGACACAGCCAGCCTCTGTGAGTGTGCAGCCAGGTCAACAGCTGACCATCAGATGTCAGGTCACTTATGATTTTGGCAGCTTTTACACAGCTTGGATCAGACAGCCTGCAGGGAAAGGACTGGAGTGGATTGGAATGAAATATACTGGTGCCTCTTTCTACAAAGATTCACTAAAAAATTAGTTCAGTATCTCCTTGGAAACGTCCACAAACACAGCGACTCTGAACGGACAGAATATGCAGCCTGAAGACTCTGCTGTGTATTACTGTGCCAGAGACTCACAATGATACAAACCATCAGTGGACCTGCACAAAAACCCCTCAGTGTCTGCACAGTTCCACAAACCCACCAGAGGAGGCGCTATGAGACCTCACAATCATTCAAGACTGATTCCCTTCTTAACATGTTAGAGGCCACTGAATGTTATTCAATGATGCAGATATTTTCTTTAATGTGAATTAATTTTTAATTGATGATTCATCAAAAATTATGAAAGTGGGGACATTTTAAAGAAACAATTTAACTGACAGCGTAGTAAAGTGACTGGACACTCAGTGAATCTGAAATCTCCAAAAAGTCTCTTTAGCAACATTTGACTCATCACCGTCAATAATGATGAAGAGCATAAACACCTGAATGTGTTCACTGAATCAGAACTGTGAAGTGAACTTCATGTGATGTGGAAAATATAACTTTTACAGATACAACATGGAGGAGCAAGAACCTGGAAGCTGCACTTGTGTTAAAGTATAGAGTCATCATTTATTCTTCATTCCAAAATGACTTTGTTACAAGTGAAAGACATCAATGAGGAAAAATGTTTGAGTAAAATGAACTTAGATGTTGATGTTAATTCTACTCAAGTATCAAAAGTATTTTGTGGATAATAACAGTACTCAAGTATTGAAAGTAAAATAATCTCTTTCTCCTCTTGGTGACTTTCAGAATTTTTAAAACCGGCATGAATTTAATCTGAATTACCATAATATGATGTAATCTCTGTCACTTTCTGACTTTTTATTCAAAATATTTTATTCACATTTTTTTTTTCCAACATTGCAATTCTTTTTAATTTTTTGTACCACAGTGGCCTAAATATCCATCCATCATCAAAGGTTTGAAAATAATGGACTACAAATATATATTTTAATTTGGATGTGTAGTCAAGTAAACACAAATATTTCTGAATATATATTTACTAAGTTAAGTACTCTGAAAAGTACTGTGTTGGTCTACATCACAAACAAAAACATTAGCAATGATAAATCGCACAGCTATGACTAATTTTCCAATAATCTGAAATCAAGGACGCTTCAAGTTAAAACTAGTTGAGAATTGAATAATAACTGAAGGTCTGAGACAAGAGCATCAACACATTGTAATCATTTATCGTGTTTTACTTTTCCTTCACATACTTGATACACTTCAAGTTCAAATCATATAACAAATAAAGAGTTAGGGACATTATCATCAACACATATACAGCAGGACTACGGCGCAAAAATCAAATCCATCAGACAGACAAATGCTCTTTTATCTTTGGTTGCGTGCACTTTGTAAAGATCAGGAGCACCAGCAGTTGTGATGTCATCATTTGTATGTAAAGGTGTATTTGAATAACCTCTGACCTTCATCACAATGCAAATACAGAGCTGCAGAGTGCTTACATCTGTCCTCACACTGACTGGCTGTCTCACTGTGCTGTGTGGAGCAGCTGACTTCACATCTTCAACTCTAGGATGGCCAACAAACTGTGCCTTCTGCTGACAGCTCTCTTCCTGCCCTGTGAGTGTGTGACGCTTCATGCTGCTTGAAAGAGGAAAAAAGGTTTTTGGTTGTTTTACAGTTCCTCCTTATTCTCCTTTTTCTCACCTTCTGTCTGTTCTCTTGTTGTTTGGCAGCTGTGAATGGCCAGGCTATGGAGTCCATTCCCTCCACTCCAGTGTTGAAACAGCCTCAGGAAACTCTCAGTCTTTCCTGCAGGGGTACTGGCTTTACCTTCAGTAGCTATGGGATGCACTGGATGAGACAAGCTGAGGGAAAAGCTTTGGAATGGTTGGCGTATATTAGCACCTTTGGAAGCTCAACATTATATGCCAGCAGTGTGAAAGGACGTGCAGAAATCACAAGAGATGATAGCAACAGCATGGTTTATCTGAGACTGCCCAACCTGAAGCCAGAGGACTCTGCAGTCTATTACTGTGCCAGAGACTCACAGTGATGAGAACAAGGAGAGAGGCTTTACAAAAACCCAAAGAAGTGTTTTATATATTGACCTCCAGGGGGCAGCAGGAGGTGTAAATGAAGACAATGAGGACTGCTCCTTAGTTGATGTGAAGTCAGTGTGAAAGAAACAGCTGTGCTTATGGTTGAACGACTTTGCATGTACGAAAGTGTAATGATGAATATTATAATCATGAGTTATAATGACAAGCATAGGACAAATAAAAAGCTGGATTTGATAGAAAACTGATGAAAATTGACAAAATCAACAAAAAACAATATGGATAAATGTATAATATTCATAAATAATAAAAACAGGTTCATCTGTGGTGCATTGATGTCACATTGATGATAGACAATGTGACAACAAAAAGTGTAACTGATAGTCAAATATGTGGAGTGTGAAGCTTCTATCAGTGATGGTGACAGCACTTTACTACTCTCAGTCAATCCAGGGCCGCTTGATCATCTCCAGAGACAACAGCAGACAGCAGGTGTATCTCCAGATGAACAGCCTGAAAACAGAAGATTCTGCTGTTTATTATTGTGCTCCACAGCCACAGAGACACAGGAGAGAACAACACAAACACTCAACACACAAAGCCAAGTGAAGAGTTGCTGTTTATACTTCACATTCACAAAACAAATAAAGAATGAAGGACATTAACATATCAAAATAGATAGATAGATAGATAGATAGATAGATAGATAGATAGATAGATAGATAGATAGATAGATAGATAGATAGATAGATGGATAGATAGATAGATAGATGAAACATGAATGAAAACCTATTAAGCGTCTACAAATCAACAGGTGAAAAGACGGAGCTATTAAACAATAATTTCTAAAACAAATCCAAGTATTGTCTGCTTGTAATAGGACAGTCTGACCTGGAGCCTCTTTTATAGCCTGTCAGTGTCCTTTTCTATGCAAAGTGAACTTCCTTCCAGTCTGCTATAAACTCTTCCTATCATGCTGTCAGCTGAGGCAGAAGGAGAGAAGCTCCCAGCAGATCACCTTCAATACCAACCATGTTCTCTGTAGCTCTGCTGCTGCTGCTGCTGTCTGCTGGATCCTGTGAGTTTCACTGAGACTCTTTTATAGGTCTCACTCTGTTCAACACCGACTGAAGATTGAACATGTTTTTCTTTACAGGTGTGAGGTGTGAACAGCTGACACAGCCAGCCTCTGTGAGTGTGCAGCCAGGTCAACAGCTGACCATCAGATGTCAGGTCACGTATTCTTTTAGCAGCTATTACACAGCTTGGATCAGACAGCCTGCAGGGAAAGGACTGGAGTGGATTGGAATGAAAAGTACTCATTACACTTTCTTCAAAGATTCACTTAAAAACAAGTTCAGTATCTCCTTGGAAACGTCTACAAACACAGCGACTCTGAACGGACAGAATATGCAGCCTGAAGACTCTGCTGTGTATTACTGTGCCAGAGACTCACAATGATACAAACCATCAGTGGACCTGCACAAAAACCCCTCAGTGTCTGCACAGTTGATGCACAAAGTGACCAGAGGAGGAGCCCATGTATTTTCACACTTTAAACTGATCAGGAAGAAAGATGCACATGGAGGGCAATGTTTTATTATTGAGGCACAACTTTAATTGTTAAAAATAAAACAAATAAAACAGTTTTGTCTGACCGCTCTTCAGTTTCTTTGACTAATGTTTATATCATTTAAACTAACACACCAAAACAGAAAGACAACTCCAAAGCATCTGACGAATGGAAACATATTTGATCAATGGAGTTTGCTAGATTAAATCACTTTTGACGAGGCTGAGAATACAAATCGCAGTACTTGAATAGCAGTAAATGTCACATTGAATCCCCAAACCACAGAGCCATAGTGTAAAATTGGCATCCAGCTATTATCAGCAAATGCCAAAACGGGTTAAGGGTGACACTGAATGCACCAAAGTTTGTAACATGAACAGAACACATTTTTACATCTGAGTAAATATGTTTTTAACAATGAAATAATTCAGAAAGAAGAAAACATTCAAGATTGCTTTTCCTCTATTTCCTCTATTTCCACACACGCTCTATTAGCTGTTGCCCATTTGACAAACAGTGCTTGTCTTTGTGATCTTTAAGTTCCTCCAGATCAGGACTGGTAACAATGCAAATATGAGGATTGAGCCACAGTCTCCACCCAGTCTGTCCGTATCACATATATCTCTTCATCTCCAGCAGTGGCAGATTCAGTAAGGTTTCCACCATGGCAGCTGTGGAAAGTGTCTTCCTGTTGGCTCTCATTTCAGGTGAGTGAAGTACTTATTCGCTGTTGGACAATGGATCGCCTGCTGTCTTCCCATCATCTAAACTCTGCGTGTGTCTCTCAGCTGTTGGTGGCCAGTCCCTCACCTCCTCAGAGGCTGTGGTCAGGAGCGCCGCAGAGTCCGTCACACTGTCCTGTAAGGTGGATGGACTTCCTCTTGCATGGCTGCACTGGATTCGTCAGAAACCAGGAAAAGGACTGGAATGGATCGGACGTATTGACAGTGGAACTGGAACAATATTTGCCCAAAGTCTCCAGGGCCAGTTTACCATCACCAAAGACACTTCCCGAAATGTTGTGTACTTACAGGTGAAGAGTCTGAAAGCTGAAGACTCTGCACTTTATTATTGTGCTCGTGAGGCACAGTGACACAAGAGCAAGCAACGCTGAACAAAATCATCACAGAGCTTTTCAAAGAGCGACCCTCCCTCCCCTCCCTCCACTGTAATGTCTACTTACCACAGTATAAAGTATTACATCACCATGAATACAGACTGAACATCCATATATAATTCAATTTGCTTAATGAATAACCAAGCACAAAAGATCTACTGAGTGAGCAGTTCAACCATTCACAATGATGACACGCTGTATATTTGATACAAACAACACTCGCTAACATTTGTAGAAACATTATAAATGTGAAACATTGACCTCTGCAGTACTGTAGGAAATAAACATCAACTAAATGTCACCTAAAGTCATTCAGAATTCACAATAATATACAGTAGTTGTAAAGTCCTTTCCACGTTTATACAGAGATTGTGTCGTCTCTACTTGAACCTGTAGTGGGCGGCCAAACTCCTTAGATGTACAATCAAGCACTACTCACAGTTCACCAAACACGAGTTAGAGTCCAGACCAACTTCACGCCCTGTGAGGAGGAGTCAATGCAAAACTTGGATGTCTTCCTCCTCTACATATGTGACTGCAGAGAGGCTGACAGAGAACAGTGGACACACACTTTAGCATGATGGACTACAGGACAGGACTGCTGCTTTTAGCTGTCTGCTGGGCAGGTGAAGCTCTACACATCTGGATCTGATGTTTCCAATGATGCCAAGAATGCACTTCAATGTATATAATGATCTTTTATTATCTTGACAGGTGTTGCTGCTCAAACTCTGACACAATCTGAAGCAGTGGTTAAAAACCCTGCAGACTCACACAAACTGACCTTTACAGTCTCTGGGTTCATAGTCAGCAGCTACTGGATGGGTTGGATCAGACAGGCTGCTGGAAAAGGACTGGAGTGGGTTGCTGCTCATACTGGTAGCACTGCTCTCTACTCTCAGTCAGTCAAGGGCCGGTTTATCTCCAGCGACAACAGCAGACAGCAGGTGTATCTGCAGATGAACAATCTGAAGACTGAAGATTCTGCTGTTTATTATTGTGCTCGAGAGCCACAGTGACTGAAGTTGTGAAGCAGCTGCACAAAATCCTACTGAACTCACACTTTGAGAACACTCACTGTCTCACATCACTGACAGCTCTTTGAATCCTTAAAAACTGTACAAAGTTTTATATTTCTCCCTCTTAAACCCAAAATACTAACTAGAGCTACAGCTGGAATAAGATATAGAATAAAAAATAAAATGAATATCGCATATTTAGGAAAATATTGATAATGAAATGTCCACATGAACAAATAAACAAAAGATGATAGAGTTAATAAATTAAGAATATCTCTCATATTTAGGCAAAGGAATTAAGTGAAAATCAACCAGAACCTGATATTGAACAATAGAATAACCAACACTAATAACACCACCACTGTAAACACTCACATGTTCTTTTGTTTTGCATGATATTTTGCTCCAGATGCATGGAATCACAGATGCTGGCTGAGATGTGGGAGGAGTTTGCAATAAACAAATTGTGTGAGGGAGACAGCTCCCATCATATTTAAAGGGCTTTCATTGCTTTGAAGCCATACTAAGCACGCTGTAAACATGGCTGACATGAAGCTAACGCTCTTGCTCGCTGCTCTGTTTGTTTGCACGGGTGTTAAAGGTTGGAGCATAACCGAGTCTGGACCGGTGCTGAAAACACCTGGAGAATCCCACAGACTCACCTGCACAACCTCAGGGTTTAGTTTTAGTAGCTCAAGGTGGAACTGGATCAGGCAGGCTGTGGGTAAAGGACCAGAGTGGATCGCTTTCATACACACAGATAGTTCTCCCATTTATTACTCCCAGTCAGTCAAGGGCAGATTCACCATCTCCAGAGACGACTCCAGCCAGAAAGTCTACCTACAGATGAACCATCTGAAGGCCGAGGACACTGCAGTGTATCACTGTGCAAGAGGAACACAGTGGGAAACAGTAACAGAGACAACATACACAAACCACTTCCTCTATTTAGCTGAAGCACTGGAATGTTAGTCAGTTGTTGTCAGTTATTTGGCATCAGAGTAGTTTAATCATGACCCACTCTCTTTTTTCTAAACTATTTATATTGAACTATTGATTTGTTTGTGTACTTAGCATATATAATGTAGAAATGATACATTATATAATATATATAAATATATATAATTATCATTATTATCATTATTATTATTATTTTATAATGTTATACTGGAGACAGAAGTTTAGAGAATAGTTTCATTCCTCCAGATTCAAATGTAACATATTTTCCTGTAAACCTATGAAGGGTAGATTGAGTTTGTTGTACATTGATGGTCATGAAATGACAAAAAAATCAACCAGTGATCTTTGCTGTTGTGCTGTGTGACAAAGGCTTTATGTAGAAAAAGATCCTGTATGTTTCTTACATGTAAATATATGAACAAAATTAATTTTGCAGTTCTACATTTTGACTAAACAGCAACTGAGAGCAAAGTCCAGTCCAGTTGTGTCCTTCCTCCCTGTGAGGAGGAGTCAATGCAAAACTTGGATGTCTTCCTCCTCTACATATGTGACTGCAGAGAGGCTGACAGAGAACAGTGGACACACACTTTAGCATGATGGACTACAGGACAGGACTGCTGCTTTTAGCTGTCTGCTGGGCAGGTGAAGCTCTACACATCTGGATCTGATGTTTCCAATGATGTCAAGAATGCACTTCAATGTAAATAATGATCTTTTATTATCTTGACAGGTGTTGCTGCTCAAACTCTGACACAATCTGAAGCAGTGGTTAAAAACCCTGCAGACTCACACAAACTGACCTGTACAGTCTCTGGGTTCACACTCAGCAGCTACTGGATGGGCTGGATCAGACAGGCTCCTGGAAAAGGACTGGAGTGGGTTGCTTCTGATGATGGTGGCAGTGGTTACCACTCTCAGTCAGTAAAGGGCCGGTTTATCACCTCTAGAGACAACAGCAGACAGCAGGTGTATCTGCAGATGAACAATCTGAAGAATGAAGACTCTGCTGTTTATTATTGTGCTCGAGAGCCACAGTGACTGAAGTTGTGAAGCAGCTGTACAAAATCCTACTGAACTCACACTTTGAGAACACTCACTGTCTTCAATCATGAAAAGCTTCAGCTGTATAAAATGACCTCAGAAACAAATGAGCTCATGTTAAAAACACAACAAGTCCATAATGTTCTTCCTTTATAATCCACATACAGTTTCCTGACACTGCACCTCCTCAGTTGTTGTTGGTGGAATTGTTGCTCTTATCTAAAAAAGGAAAAAGACACAGTACTTCATTCACAATAACAATTCAAAATACATTAAAAATCTATATTGATACATTATTATTTATTCATTATGTGTACATTACAACGTACCAGCTCATAAATGTTATAATGTATATTGTATCTCATTCTCTAGTTAATACTCTATAGATTTATTTACTTCAAGTTTTATACTCAAACGAAATATGGCAAAAAATGTTTCATGTATATCTTTATTTATTTATTTATTTATTTATTTATTTATTTTTTGTGCTATTTTTTTTTTTATTGAAGCGAACATTTTACATGACATTGCACATACAATTATATGATAAGATGTATCATGTTTATCTTTATGAAGGAGCTCATGTCATCTCTAAGTTCTGATGATCTGATGGTGGTTTGCCTTCTCATCTGCAAGAAGAATCAGTCCAAATCAAAGAAATCCTGCAAGTCATCAATTGACTAATTATCAGATTATGTGTTTGTTTTCCTGCCATGAATGGGTTCTGTTTGCAAGAAAAAATAATAAAATCCCAAGAAGTAGAAGAAACTGAATCAACTCCTGCACTGTTCTCTTGCACTACATCTCTTGAACAAAGATATTACTCCAGAGAAGCGACCACAAACTCTGATGGCCACACACCATATTTTGACTATTCATCATTGCGAGGAGGAGTCGATGCAAAACCCTGCTGTGTTCCTTCTGTATTTGAAGAAGTGAGATCAGACTCCTGAGCAGATCATCATGGCTTCAGCTACGTGTGTCACATTTCTAATGCTGTCAGCTTTGACTGGTGAAGGACGCAACATATCTTTCATTCATTGTTAAGGTTATTTGGTTTTGTTCTCATCAAGCTGCTTTTCTCTGCAGGTGTTTGGAGTCAGACTCTGACTCAGTCTGAAGCAGTGGTAAAGCAGCATGGAGACTCTCACAAACTGACCTGTACATATGCAGGAATATCAGATTCTAGCGCTGATATCGGCTGGATCAGACAAGCTGAAGGGAAAGGACTGGAATGGATCGCCTTCATTTCTGCTCCGAGTGGTGGCACTATATCGTATTCCCAGTCTGTGAAGAACCGCTTCACCATTTCCAGAGACAACAACATGGACCAGGTGTATCTGCAGATGAACAGCCTGAAGACTGAAGACTCTGCTGTTTATTATTGTGCTCGAGAGCCACAGTGACTGGAGTAGATTGAGCAGCTGTGCAAAATCCTTAATTTCTCACCCTCCCGTACTCTGTCAAGTCACATACATGATAAACTGAGTTTAAATGATAATTAATGTTGATAGACATTCTGGACTTCGTAAATGTCTCACAAAATTCAAATGAAGTCTTTAGAGCGACTCATGTAGAATAAGTGAGGGCCAGCACATCCTCTCCCCCTGAGAGAATTAGCAGCACTGGATTATTAACAGCTATTATAAATATAAATCTCTCTCTATATATTTACCTTCAACAGAATTATTCTTGATTCACAGTAAAAATAAGTATTTTTCTCAACTCCACTCAAACAGAAAGTATTCTGATAAGCAGTAACAATGTTTTTCCTCTTCTTGTCATGTGATATATGAACTAACTAACAAACTCTTGTGCACATTTCATCAACCAGTCGTGACTTTTCGTCTTTGTTCATATGAACAAATATTGATGATGAGGCCCATGGAAGTTTTCATGAAGTTTGACAGCCAGAATCCAGTCTAACATGTCTGACACAGTCTGCAGTATCATAAGCTGGCTGTAATACCAGCAGACAGCAGGTTGAAGTGAAGTGTTACAGTGAAGCTCAGTAAGCTGTTTCTGCAAATGACTCAAATCTACTTCATCCATTTGCTTCTCTGTTATATTCACGTCAGTGTGTCATGTGCTCAGTATGTAAATGACTCAGTCTCCATGTTCAGATATAAAGACTTCATATCCGCCTGTCAGTGGAGGTTAAAGAGGAACAGAAGCTTCCATCTCTTCAGCTCCAACACAATCATGTTCTGTGTGACTTTGCTGCTGCTGCTGCTGACTGCTGGATGCTGTGAGTGTCTCAGAGTTGGACTGCATCAGCATTTCTCCCTTTGCAAAGGAACTGGTTAATATCTCAAACATATTTGTTTTTTGTTTTTAAAACAGGTGTGAAGTGTGAACAGCTGACACAGCCAGCCTCTGTGAGTGTGCAGCCAGGTCAACGTCTGACCATCTCCTGTCAGGTCTCTTATTCTGTTAACAGCTATTGGACAGCTTGGATCAGACAGCCTGCAGGGAAAGGACTGGAGTGGATTGGAATGAAAGTTGGAACATCTTCATACTACAAAGATTCACTAAAGAACATCTTCAGTATCTCCTTAGATGCTTCCACCAACACAGCGACTCTGTACGGACAGAATATGCAGCCTGAAGACTCTGCTGTGTATTACTGTGCCAGAGACTCACAATGATACAAACCATCAGTGGACCTGCACAAAAACCCCTCAGCTGGAGACACATCCTGTGCAAGCAGCACTTTCAGGGCAGAGACTGAGGACTGAATGCAGCTGTGTGTGTTTGTCCCAATGAGACACAGTGGAATAAACAAAGCAAAACTTAGTGTGATTGTGTTTCTTCCTGACAAATAAAGAAGTGAATGATAGGAGACTATTGATGTCTGTCTTCTTGTAGCCCAGATCAATAAAGTGCGAGTGCATTACAGATTCATGTCCCCAATATTAACAGATCTTTGATAACATGTGGTTGATCATAGACTCATCTGAATGAAACTATGATGAAACTGTTAATCTTTGTCCAAAAACTCAAAAACATGTGTGATATCTACAAAAGCTGTGACTCACACATCATCATCTGAGATCTGAACAGTGAAACTTGTTTGTGTAACATGTTCCTCTATTTAAACCTGTAGGGGGCGGTCTATGCAAACTCTTCCTTCTTTATATACCAACAACCAGTGACATTTGTGACAGAACAACTGGAACTTTGAGCAGAAAACTCTTCATCCCACTGTTTATAAGATGATTGTGTGCAGTTTGTTCTTTCTAGTAACTCTTCATGGTAAGTCAGGGATTTGTGTAGTTACACACTTTAAGCTTTCTGTGTCACTGACTCACATGAGAGTTTAACATTTGATGGATGTCCTTTTCTTTGCTTATAGGAGTGTTAGGTGACATCAAACTGGACCAGTCTCCCTCTCAGGTGAAGAGACCTGGAGAGACAGTGAAGATGTCATGTGTCATATCTGGGTTTGACATGACACGTTACTTTATTCATTGGATACGGCAGAGACCAGGGAAAGCTCTGGAGTGGATGGCAAGAATGAACGCAGGTTCAAACTCTGCTAGCTATAGCAGCTCCTTTGAAAGCCGTTTGACGCTGACTGAAGATGTGCCCAGCAGCACTCAGTACCTGGAGGCCAGGAGCCTGACAGCAGAGGATTCTGCTGTTTACTTCTGTGCTCGAGAGCCACAGTGACTGAAGACAGTGGAGCAGCTGTGACCAAACCTCCACAGACAACAAGCAGGGAAATGATCTCACAAAAGTACTTCATGTTGCATCAACATACACTATATACACACATTTAAGGTATAATGTATTCATTTTGTACATTTAATTATTAAAGTATAAATATGAATCTATCAATGATTATCTTGAAGAATCAATTTAGTGAACCACAATAAAAACTAGTTAAGTTATTGGAAATAAATAAAGAGACGGAGAGATTGCTCTGTTTTTATGTAGAGGTCATTACTTATAGGTTGGATTTAGATTTATACTTTAAAGATTTGAATGAGTTGAAGATGTCCCACGTTGCCTTTGATAAACACTATGTGTGTGTTACCTGGGACATGATGAACTGTATATTAACTATTCAAGGCCTATAGGCTTGTTGTTATGTTAATGCTGATAGTTATTCTGCTTAAGACATGCAAACATGCAAGAGAATATGAAGATGAGGAGGAAGTCCAGTCCAGTTGTGTCCTTCCTCCCTGTGAGGAGGAGTCAATGCAAAACTTGGATGTCTTCCTCCTCTACATATGTGACTGCAGAGAGGCTGACAGAGAACAGTGGACACACACTTTAGCATGATGGACTACAGGACAGGACTGCTGCTTTTAGCTGTCTGCTGGGCAGGTGAAGCTCTACACATCTGGATCTGATGTTTCCAATGATGTCAAGAATGCACTTCAATGTAAATAATGATCTTTTATTATCTTGACAGGTGTTGCTGCTCAAACTCTGACACAATCTGAAGCAGTGGTTAAAAACCCTGCAGACTCACACAAACTGACCTATACAGTCTCTGGGTTCACACTCAGCAGCTACGAGATGGGATGGATCAGACAGGCTCCTGGAAAAGGACTGGAGTGGGTTGCTTATCATTATAGTAGCACTGCTCTCTACTCTCAGTCAGTCAAGGGCCGGTTTATCATCTCCAGAGACAACAGCAGACAGCAGGTGTATCTCCAGATGAACAATCTGAAGACTGAAGACTCTGCTGTTTATTATTGTGCTCGAGAGCCACAGTGACTGAAGTTGTGAAGCAGCTGCACAAAATCCTACTGAACTCACACTTTGAGAACACTCTCTGTCTCACATCACTGACAACTCTTTGAATCCTTAAATACTGTACAAAGTTTGATATTTCTCCCTCTTAAGCCCAAAATACTAACCAGAGCTACAGCTGGAATAAGATATAGAATAAAAAATAAAATGAATATCGCATATTTAGGAAAATATTGATAATGAAATGTCCACATGAACAAATAAACAAAAGATGATAGAGTTAATAAATTAAGAATATCTCTCATATTTAGGCAAAGGAATTAAGTGAAAATCAACCAGAACCTGATATTGAACAATAGAATAACCAACACTAATAACACCACCACTGTAAACACTCACATGTTCTTTTGTTTTGCATGATATTTTGCTCCAGATGCATGGAATCACAGATGCTGGCTGAGATGTGGGAGGAGTTTGCAATAAACAAATTGTGTGAGGGAGACAGCTCCCATCATATTTAAAGGGCTTTCATTGCTTTGAAGCCATACTAAGCACGCTGTAAACATGGCTGACATGAAGCTAACGCTCTTGCTCGCTGCTCTGTTTGTTTGCACGGGTGTTAAAGGTTGGAGCATAACCGAGTCTGGACCGGTGCTCAAAACACCTGGAGAATCCCACAGACTCACCTGCACAACCTCAGGGTTTAGTTTTAGTAGCACAGGGTGGAACTGGATCAGGCAGGCTGCGGGTAAAGGACCAGAGTGGATCGCTTACATAGACACAGATAGTTCTCCCATCTATTACTCCCAGTCAGTCAAGGGCAGATTCACCATCTCCTGAGACGACTCCAGCCAGAAAGTCTACCTACAGATGAACCATCTGAAGGCCGAGGACACTGCAGTGTATCACTGTGCAAGAGGAACACAGTGGGAAACAGTAACAGAGACAACATACACAAACCACTTCCTCTATTTAGCTGAAGCACTGGAATGTTAGTCAGTTGTTGTCAGTTATTTGACATCAGAGTAGTTTAATCATGACCCACTCACTTTTTTCTAAACTATTTATATTGAACTATTGATTTGTTTGTGTAATTAGCATATATAATGTAGAAATGATACATTATATAATATATATATATAATTATTATTATTATCATTATTATTATTATTATTTTATAATGTTTTACTGGAGACAGAAGTTTTTGCTCATAATGGTGGCTTGCTTACTACTCTCAGTCAGTCAAGGGCCGGTTTGTCTCCAGCGACAACAGCAGACAGCAGGTGTATCTGCAGATGAACAATCTGAAGACTGAAGACTCTGCTGTTTATTATTGTGCTCGAGAGCCACAGTGACTGAAGTTGTGAAGCAGCTGTACAAAATCCTACTGAACTCACACTTTGAGAACACTCACTGTCTTGAATCATGAAAAGCTTCAGCTGTATAAAATGACCTCAGAAACAACTGAGTTCATGTTAAAGACACAACAAGTCCATAATGTTCTTCCTTTATAATCCACATACAGTTTCCTGACACTGCACCTCCTCAGTTGTTGTTGGTGGAATTGTTGCTCTTATCTTAAAAGGAAAAAGACACAGTACTTCATTCACAATAACAATTCAAAATACATTAACAATCTATTTTGATACATTATTATTTATTCATTATGTGTACATTACAACGTACCAGCTCATAAATGTTATAATGTATATTGTATCTCATTCTCTAGTTAATACTCTATAGATTTATTTACTTCAAGTTTTATACTCAAACGAAATATGGCAAAAAATGTTTCATGTATATCTTAATTTATTTATTTATTTATTTATTTATTTATTTTTTGTGCTATTTTTTTTTTTATTGAAGCAAACATTTTACATGACATTGTGCATACAATTTTAGGATAAGATGTATCATGTATATCTGTATGAAGACGTTGAAGTCATGTCATCTGGGAGGCAGTAGTCGAGTGGGTAGAGCTTCCGCTTGAGAACCGGAGGGTTGCCGGTTCAAGTCCCTGCCGAGGTGCCCCTGAGCAAGGCACCGATCCCTCAATTGCTCCACCCTCTGCGAAGGGTGGTAATATAATGTAATGTAAGTCGCTTTGGATAAAAGCGTCTGCCAAATGATTGTAATGTAATCTCTAAGTTCTGATGATTTGATGGTGGTTTGCCTTCTCATCTGCAAGAAGAATCAGTCCAAATTAAAGAAATCCTGCAAGTCATCAATTGACTAATTATCAGATTATGTGTTTGTTTTCCTGCCATGAATGGGTTCTGTTTGCAAGAAAAAAATAATAAAATCCCAAGAAGTAGAAGAAACTGAATCAACTCCTGCACTGTTCTCTTGCACTACATCTCTTGAACAAAGATATTACTCCAGAGAAGCGACCACAAACTCTGATAGCCACACACCATATTTTGACTTTTCATCATTGCGAGGAGGAGTTGATGCAAAACCCTGCTGTGTTCCTTCTGTATTTGAAGAAGTGAGATCAGACTCCTGAGCAGATCATCATGGCTTCAGCTACGTGTGTCACATTTCTAATGCTGTCAGCTTTGACTGGTGAAGGACGCAACATATCTTTCATTTATTGTTAAGGTTATTTGGTTTTGTTCTCATCAAGCTGTTTTCTCTGCAGGTGTTTGGAGTCAGACTCTGACTCAGTCTGAAGCAGTGGTAAAGCAGCATGGAGACTCTCACAAACTGACCTGTACATATGCAGGAATATCAGATGATGACGCTGATATCAGCTGGATCAGACAAGCTGAAGGGAAAGGACTGGAATGGATCTCCCACATTTCTGCTCCGAGTGGTGGCACTAAATTGTATTCCCAGTCTGTGAAGAACCGCTTCACCATTTCCAGAGACAACAACATGGACCAGGTGTATCTGCAGATGAACAGCCTGAAGACTGAAGACTCTGCTGTTTATTATTGTGCTAGAGAGCCACAGTGACTGGAGTAGATTGAGCAGCTGTGCAAAATCCTTCATTTCTCACCCTCCCGTACTCTGTCAAGTCACAAACATGATAAACTGAGTTTAAATGATAATTAATGTTGATAGACATTCTGGACTTCGTAAATGCCTCACAAAATTCAAATGAAGTCTTTAGAGCGACTCATGTAGAATAAGTGAGGGCCAGCACATCCTCTCCCCCTGAGAGAATTAGCAGCACTGGATTATTAACAGCTATTATAAATATAAATCTCTCTCTATATATTTACCTTCAACAGAATTATTCTTGATTCACAGTAAAAATAAGTATTTTTCTCAACTCCACTCAAACAGAAAGTATTTTGATAAGCAGAAACAATGTTTTTCCTCTTCTTGTCATGTGATATATGAACTAACTAACAAACTCTTGTGCACATTTCATCAACCAGTCGTGACTTTTCGTCTTTGTTCATATGAACAAATATTGATGATGAGGCCCATGGAAGTTTTCATGAAGTTTGAGTGCCAGATTTTTTCCTACTTTTTTTTTTTTTTTTTTTTACATGGGTTAATTGAAACAAATCCAAATCCAGTCTTACCTGTTTGAGACTGAGGACTGAGGACTGAATGCAGCTGTGTGTGTTTGTCCCAATGAGACACAGTGGAATAAACAAAGCAGAACTTAGTGTGATTGTGTTTCTTCCTGACAAATAAAGAAGTGAATGATAGGAGACTATTGATGTCTGTCTTCTTGTAGCCCAGATCAATAAAGTGCGAGTGCATTACAGATTCATGTCCCCAATATTAACAGATCTTTGATAACATGCGGTTGATCATAGACTCATCTGAATGAAACTATGATGAAACTGTTAATCTTTGTCCAAAAACTCAAAAACATGTGTGATATCTACAAAAGCTGTGATTCACACATCATCATCTGAGATCTGAACAGTGAAACTTGTTTGTGTAACATGTTCCTCTATTTAAACCTGTAGGGGGCGGTCTATGCAAACTCTTCCTTCTTTATATACCAACAACCAGTGACATTTGTGACAGAACAACTGGAACTTTGAGCAGAAAACTCTTCATCCCACTGTTTATAAGATGATTGTGTGCAGTTTGTTCTTTCTAGTAACTCTTCATGGTGCGTCAGGGATTTGTGTAGTTACACACTTTAAGCTTTCTGTGTCACTGACTCACATGAGAGTTTAACATTTGATGGATGTCCTTTTCTTTGCTTATAGGAGTGTTAGGTGACATCAAACTGGACCAGTCTCCCTCTCAGGTGAAGAGACCTGGAGAGACAGTGAAGATGTCATGTGTCATATCTGGGTTTGACATGACAGCTTACTATATTCATTGGATACGGCAGAGACCAGGGAAAGCTCTGGAGTGGATGGCATATATGAACACAGGTTCAAACTCTGCTACCTATAGCAGCTCCTTTGAAAGCCGTTTGACGCTGACTGAAGATGTGCCCAGCAGCACTCAGTACCTGGAGGCCAGGAGCCTGACAGCAGAGGATTCTGCTGTTTACTTCTGTGCTCGAGAGCCACAGTGACTGAAGACAGTGGAGCAGCTGTGACCAAACCTCCACAGACAACAAGCAGGGAAATGATCTCACAAAAGTACTTCATGTTGCATCAACATACACTATATACACACATTTAAGGTATAATGTATTCATTTTATACATTTAATTATTAAAGTATAAATATGAATCTATCAATGATTATCTTGAAGAATCAATTTAGTGAACCACAATAAAAACTAGTTAAGTTATTGGAAATAAACAAAGGGACGGAGAGATTGATGATTCAAAACTTCAACATCAATCTGAGCTGTACTGATATTATATCATTATTGTTACTGTTATTTACTACTGGAGACAGAAATTTAGAGAATAGTTTCATTCCTCCAGATACAAATGTAACATATTTTCCTGTTCAAACCTATGAAGGGTAGATTGAGTTTGTTGTACATTGATGGTCATGAAATGACAAAAAAAATCAACCAGTGATCTTTGCTGTTGTGCTGTGTGACAAAGGCTTTGTGTAGAAAAAGATCCTGTATGTTTCTTACATGTAAATACATGAACACAAAGTAATTTTGCAGTTCTACATTTTGACTAAACAGCAACTGAGAGTAAAGTCCAGTCCAGTTGTGTCCTTCCTCCCTGTGAGGAGGAGTCAATGCAAAACTTGGATGTCTTGCTCCTCTACATATGTGACTGCAGAGAGGCTGACAGAGAACAGTGGACACACACTTTAGCATGATGGACTACAGGACAGGACTGCTGCTTTTAGCTGTCTGCTGGGCAGGTGAAGCTCTACACATCTGGATCTGATGTTTCCAATGATGTCAAGAATGCACTTCAATGTATATAATGATCTTTTATTATCTTGACAGGTGTTGCTGCCCAAACTCTGACACAATCTGAAGCAGTGGTTAAAAACCCTGCAGACTCACACAAACTGACCTGTTATGTCTATGGGTTCACACTCAGCAGCTACTGGATGCATTGGATCAGACAGGCTGCTGGAAAAGGACTGGAGTGGGTTGCTTATCACAATAATGCCAATGGTTACTACTCTCAGTCAGTCAAGGGCCGGTTTATCATCTCCAGAGACAACAGCAGACAGCAGGTGTATCTGCAGATGAACAATCTGAAGACTGAAGATTCTGCTGTTTATTATTGTGCGCGAGAGCCACAGTGACTGAAGTTGTGAAGCAGCTGTACAAAATCCTACTGAACTCACACTTTGAGAACACTCACTGTCTTGAATCATGAAAAGCTTCAGCTGTATAAAATGACCTCAGAAACAACTGAGTTCATGTTAAAAACACAACAAGTCCATAATGTTCTTCCTTTATAATCCACATACAGTTTCCTGACACTGCACCTCCTCAGTTGTTGTTGGTGGAATTGTTGCTCTTATCTAAAAAGGAAAAAGACACAGTACTTCATTCACAATAACAATTCAAAATACATTACCATCTATTTTGATACATTATTATTTATTCATTATGTGTACATTACAACGTACCAGCTCATAAATGTCATTATGTATATTGTATCTCATTCTCTAGTTAATACTCTATAGATTTATTTACTTCAAGTTTTATACTCAAACGAAATATGGCAAAAAATGTTTCATGTATATCTTAATTTTTTTATTTTTTATTTTTAATTTTTTGTGTGCTATTTGTATTTATTAAAGCAAACATTTTACATGACATTGCACATACAATTATAGGATAAGATGTATCATGTATATCTGTATGAAGACGTTGAAGTCATGTCATCTGGGAGGCAGTAGTCGAGTGGGTAGAGCTTCCGCTTGAGAACCGGAGGGTTGCCGGTTCAAGTCCCTGCCGAGGTGCCCCTGAGCAAGGCACCGTTCCCTCAATTGCTCCACCCTCTGCGAAGGGTGGTAATATAATGTAATGTAAGTCGCTTTGGATAAAAGCGTCTGCCAAACGATTGTAGTGTAATCTCTAAGTTCTGATGATCTGATGGTGGTTTGCCTTCTCATCTGCAAGAAGAATCAGTCCAAATCAAAGAAATCCTGCAAGTCATCAATTGACTAATTATCAGATTATGTGTTTGTTTTCCTGCCATGAATGGGTTCTGTTTGCAAGAAAAAAATAATAAAATCCCAAGAAGTAGAAGAAACTGAATCAACTCCTGCACTGTTCTCTTGCACTACATCTCTTGAACAAAGATATTACTCCAGAGAAGCGACCACAAACTCTGATGGCCACACACCATATTTTGACTTTTCATCATTGCGAGGAGGAGTCGATGCAAAACCCTGCTGTGTTCCTTCTGTATTTGAAGAAGTGAGATCAGACTCCTGAGCAGATCATCATGGCTTCAGCTACGTGTGTCACATTTCTAATGCTGTCAGCTTTGACTGGTGAAGGACGCAACATATCTTTCATTCATTGTTAAGGTTATTTGGTTTTGTTCTCATCAAGCTGTTTTCTCTGCAGGTGTTTGGAGTCAGACTCTGACTCAGTCTGAAGCAGTGGTAAAGCAGCATGGAGACTCTCACAAACTGACCTGTACATATGCAGGAATATCAGATGATGACGCTTTTATCAGCTGGATCAGACAAGCTGAAGGGAAAGGACTGGAATGGATCTCCCACATTTCTGCTCCGAGTGGTGGCACTAAATTGTATTCCCAGTCTGTGAAGAACCGCTTCACCATTTCCAGAGACAACAACATGGACCAGGTGTATCTGCAGATGAACAGCCTGAAGACTGAAGACTCTGCTGTTTATTATTGTGCTAGAGAGCCACAGTGACTGGAGTAGATTGAGCAGCTGTGCAAAATCCTTCATTTCTCACCCTCCCGTACTCTGTCAAGTCACAAACATGATAAACTGAGTTTAAATGATAATTAATGTTGATAGACATTCTGGACTTCGTAAATGTCTCACAAAATTCAAATGAAGTCTTTAGAGCGACTCATGTAGAATAAGTGAGGGCCAGCACATCCTCTCCCCCTGAGAGAATTAGCAGCACTGGATTATTAACAGCTATTATAAATATAAATCTCTCTCTATATATTTACCTTCAACAGAATTATTCTTGATTCACAGTAAAAATAAGTATTTTTCTCAACTCCACTCAAACAGAAAGTATTCTGATAAGCAGTAACAATGTTTTTCCTCTTCTTGTCATGTGATATATGAACTAACTAACAAACTCTTGTGCACATTTCATCAACCAGTCGTGACTTTTCGTCTTTGTTCATATGAACAAATATTGATGATGAGGCCCATGGAAGTTTTCATGAAGTTTGACAGCCAGAATCCAGTCTAACATGTCTGACACAGTCTGCAGTATCATAAGCTGGCTGTAATACCAGCAGACAGCAGGTTGAAGTGAAGTGTTACAGTGAAGCTCAGTAAGCTGTTTCTGCAAATGACTCAAATCTACTTCATCCATTTGCTTCTCTGTTATATTCACGTCAGTGTGTCATGTGCTCAGTATGTAAATGACTCAGTCTCCATGTTCAGATATAAAGACTTCATATCCGCCTGTCAGTGGAGGTTAAAGAGGAACAGAAGCTTCCATCTCTTCAGCTCCAACACAATCATGTTCTGTGTGACTTTGCTGCTGCTGCTGCTGACTGCTGGATGCTGTGAGTGTCTCAGAGTTGGACTGCATCAGCATTTCTCCCTTTGCAAAGGAACTGGCTAATTTCTCACACATATTTCTTTTTTAAACAGGTGTGAAGTGTGAACAGCTGACACAGCCAGGCTCTGTGAGTAAGCAGCCAGGTCAACGTCTGACCATCTCCTGTCAGGTCTCTTATTCTGTTAACAGCTATTACACAGCTTGGATCAGACAGCCTGCAGGGAAAGGACTGGAGTGGATTGGAATGAAACAATCATCAACTTCATACTACAAAGATTCACTAAAGAACATCTTCAGTATCTCCTTAGATGATTCCACCAACACAGCGACTCTGTACGGACAGAATATGCAGCCTGAAGACTCTGCTGTGTATTACTGTGCCAGAGACCCACAATGATACAAACCATCAGTGGACCTGCACAAAAACCCCTCAGCTGGAGACACATCCTGTGCAAGCAGCACTTTCAGGGCAGAGACTGAGGACTGAATGCAGCTGTGTGTGTTTGTCCCAATGAGACACAGAGGAATAAACAAAGCAAAACTTAGTGTGATTGTGTTTCTTCCTGACAAATAAAGAAGTGAATGATAGGAGACTATTGATGTCTGTCTTCTTGTAGTCCAGATCAATAAAGTGCGAGTGCATTACAGATTCATGTCCCCAATATTAACAGATCTTTGATAACATGCGGTTGATCATAGACTCATCTGAATGAAACTATGATGAAACTGTTAATCTTTGTCCAAAAACTCAAAAACATGTGTGATATCTACAAAAGCTGTGACTCACACATCATCATCTGAGATCTGAACAGTGAAACTTGTTTGTGTAACATGTTCCTCTATTTAAACCTGTAGGGGGCGGTCTATGCAAACTCTTCCTTCTTTATATACCAACAACCAGTGACATTTGTGACAGAACAACTGGAACTTTGAGCAGAAAACTCTTCATCACACTGTTTATAAGATGATTGTGTGCAGTTTGTTCTTTCTAGTAACTCTTCATGGTAAGTCAGGGATTTGTGTAGTTACACACTTTAAGCTTTCTGTGTCACTGACTCACATGAGAGTTTAACATTTGATGGATGTCCTTTTCTTTGCTTATAGGAGTGTTAGGTGACATCAAACTGGACCAGTCTCCCTCTCAGGTAAAGAGACCTGGAGAGACAGTGAAGATGTCATGTGTCATATCTGGGTTTGACATGACAGATTATTATATTCATTGGATACGGCAGAGACCAGGGAAAGCTCTGGAGTGGATGGCAAGAATGAACTCAGGTTCAAACTCTGCTAGCTATAGCAGCTCCTTTGAAAGCCGTTTCACGCTGACTGAAGATGTGCCCAGCAGCACTCAGTACCTGGAGGCCAGGAGCCTGACAGCAGAGGATTCTGCTGTTTACTTCTGTGCTCGAAGAGCCACAGTGACTGAAGACAGTGGAGCAGCTGTGACCAAACCTCCACAGACAACAAGCAGGGAAATGATCTCACAAAAGTACTTCATGTTGCATCAACATACACTATATACACACATTTAAGGTATAATGTATTCATTTTGTACATTTAATTATTAAAGTATAAATATGAATCTATCAATGATTATCTTGAAGAATCAATTTAGTGAACCACAATAAAAACTAGTTAAGTTATTGGAAATAAACAAAGAGACGGAGAGATTGATGATTCAAAACTTCAACATCAATCTGAGCTGTACTGATATTATATCATTATTGTTACTGTTATTTACTACTGGAGACAGAAGTTTAGAGAATAGTTTCATTCCTCCAGATACAAATGTAACATATTTTCCTGTTTAAACCTATGAAGGGTAGATTGAGTTTGTTGTACATTGATGGTCATGAAATGACAAAAAAAATCAACCAGTGATCTTTGCTGTTGTGCTGTGTGACAAAGGCTTTGTGTAGAAAAAGATCCTGTATGTTTCTTACATGTAAATACATGAACACAAAGTAATTTTACTGTTCTACATTTTGACTAAACAGCAACTGAGAGCAAAGTCCAGTCCAGTTGTGTCCTTCCTCCCTGTGAGGAGGAGTCAATGCAAAACTTGGATGTCTTCCTCCTCTACATATGTGACTGCAGAGAGGCTGACAGAGAACAGTGGACACACACTTTAGCATGATGGACTACAGGACAGGACTGCTGCTTTTAGCTGTCTGCTGGGCAGGTGAAGCTCTACACATCTGGATCTGATGCTTCCAATGATGTCAAGAATGCACTTCAATGTAAATAATGATCTTTTATTATCTTGACAGGTGTTGCTGCTCAAACTCTGACACAATCTGAAGCAGTGGTTAAAAACCCTGCAGACTCACACAAACTGACCTGTACAGTCTCTGGGTTCTCACTCAGCAGCTACAGGATGGGCTGGATCAGACAGGCTCCTGGAAAAGGACTGGAGTGGGTTGCTACTCATGATACTAGCAGTGCTTACTACTCTCAGTCAGTCAAGGGCCGGTTTATCATCTCCAGAGACAACAGCAGACAGCAGGTGTATCTGCAGATGAACAATCTGAAGACTGAAGACTCTGCTGTTTATTATTGTGCTGGAGAGCCACAGTGACTGAAGTTGTGAAGCAGCTGTACAAAATCCTACTGAACTCACACTTTGAGAACACTCACTGTCTCACATCACTGACAGCTCTTTGAATCCTTAA
Organism: Genypterus blacodes; assembly: GCF_046128005.1. Taxonomy (NCBI): domain Eukaryota; kingdom Metazoa; phylum Chordata; class Actinopteri; order Ophidiiformes; family Ophidiidae; genus Genypterus; species Genypterus blacodes. The sequence continues at coordinate 332,823 of NW_027467082.1, forward strand.
ATACTGTACAAAGTTTTATATTTCTCCCTCTTAAGCCCAAAATACTAACCAGAGCTACAGCTGGAATAAGATATAGAATAAAAAATAAAATGAATATCGCATATTTAGGAAAATATTGATAATGAAATGTCCACATGAACAGATAAACAAAAGATGATAGAGTTAATAAATTAAGAATATCTCTCATATTTAGGCAAAGGAATTAAGTGAAAATCAACCAGAACCTGATATTGAACAATATAATAACCAACACTAATAACACCACCACTGTAAACACTCACATGTTCTTTTGTTTTGCATGATATTTTGCTCCAGATGCATGGAATCACAGATGCTGGCTGAGATGTGGGAGGAGTTTGCAATAAACAAATTGTGTGAGGGAGACAGCTCCCATCATATTTAAAGGGCTTTCATTGCTTTGAAGCCATACTAAGCACGCTGTAAACATGGCTGACATGAAGCTAACGCTCTTGCTCGCTGCTCTGTTTGTTTGCACGGGTGTTAAAGGTTGGAGCATAACCGAGTCTGGACCGGTGCTGAAAACACCTGGAGAATCCCACAGACTCACCTGCACAACCTCAGGGTTTAGTTTTAGTAGCTCAGGGTGGAATTGGATCAGGCAGGCTGCGGGTAAAGGACCAGAGTGGATCGCTTACATACACACAGGTAGTACTTCCATCTATTACTCCCAGTCAGTCAAGGGCAGATTCACAATCTCCAGAGACGACTCCAGCCAGAAAGTCTACCTACAGATGAACCATCTGAAGGCCGAGGACACTGCAGTGTATCACTGTGCAGGAGGAACACAGTGGGAAACAGTAACAGAGACAACATACACAAACCACTTCCTCTATTTAGCTGAAGCACTGGAATGTTAGTCAGTTGTTGTCAGTTATTTGACATCAGAGTAGTTTAATCATGACCCACTCTCTTTTTTCCAAACTATTTATATTGAACTATTGATTTGTTTGTGTAATTAGCATACATAATGTAGAAATGAAAACAGTAAATTACACAAAACCAAACACTGCCTCATAAACAAATAAATAGATGAACTGATCCAAAACTTCACCATGAAGCTGAGCTGTACTAATATGTTATGGTTATTATAATTATAATTATAATTATAATTATAATTATAATTATAATTATAATTATTATTATTATTATTATTATTATTATTATTATTATTATTATTATTATTATTATTTTCTAATGTTTTACTGGAGACAGAAGTTTAGAGAATAGTTTCATTCCTCCAGATTCAAATGTAACATATTTTCCTGTTTAAACCTATGAAGGGTAGATTGAGTTTGTTGTACATTGATGGCCATGAAATGACAAAAAAATCAACGAGTGATCTTTGCTGTTGTGCTGTGTGACAAAGGCTTTGTGTAGAAAAAGATCCTGTATGTTTCTTATATGTAAATACATGAACACAAAGTAATTTTGCTGTTCTACATTTTGACTAAACAGCAACTGAGAGCAAAGTCCAGTCCAGTTGTGTCCTTCCTCCCTGCGAGGAGGAGTCAATGCAAAACTTGGATGTCTTCCTCCTCTACATATGTGACTGCAGAGAGGCTGACAGAGAACAGTGGACACACACTTTAGCATGATGGACTACAGGACAGGACTGCTGCTTTTAGCTGTCTGCTGGGCAGGTGAAGCTCTACACATCTGGATCTGATGTTTCCAATGATGTCAAGAATGCACTTCAATGTATATAATGATCTTTTATTATCTTGACAGGTGTTGCTGCTCAAACTCTGACACAATCTGAAGCAGTGGTTAAAAACCCTGCAGACTCACACAAACTGACCTGTACAGTCTCTGGGTTCACACTCAGCAGCTACTGGATGGGCTGGATCAGACAGGCTACTGGAAAAGGACTGGAGTGGGTTGCTACTCATAGTGGTAGCACTGCTTACTACTCTCAGTCAGTCAAGGGCCGGTTTATCATCTCCAGAGACAACAGCAGACAGCAGCTGAATCTGCAGATGAACAATCTGAAGACTGAAGATTCTGCTGTTTATTATTGTGCTCGAGAGCCACAGTGACTGAAGTTGTGAAGCAGCTGTACAAAATCCTACTGAACTCACACTTTGAGAACACTCACTGTCTTCAATCATGAAAAGCTTCAGCTGTATAAAATGACCTCAGAAACAACTGAGTTCATGTTAAAAACACAACAAGTCCATAATGTTCTTCCTTTATAATCCACATAGTTTCCTGACACTGCACCTCCTCAGGTGGTGTCGGTGGAATTGTTGCTCTTATCTAAAAAAGGAAAAAGACACAGTACTTCATTCACAATAACAATTGAAAATACATTAACAATCTATTTTGATACATTATTATTTATTCATTATGTGTACATTACAACGTACCAGCTCATAAATGTCATTATGTATATTGTATCTCATTCTCTAGTTTATACTCTATAGATTTATTTACTTCAAGTTTTATACTCAAACGAAATATGGCAAAAAATGTTTCATGTATATTATTTTTTTATTTTTTTATTTTTTATTTTTTTTGTGCTATTTTTTTTTATTGAAGCAAACATTTAACATGACATTGTGCATGCAATTATAGGATAAGATCTATCATGTTTTTTTTTTCTTTATGAAGAAGCTCAAGTCATCTCTAAGTTCTGATGATCTACGTGTGTCACATTTCTAATGCTGTCAGCTTTGACTGGTGAAGGACGCAACATATCTTTCATTCATTGTTAAGGTTATTTGGTTTTGTTCTCATCAAGCTGTTTTCTCTGCAGGTGTTTGGAGTCAGACTCTGACTCAGTCTGAAGCAGTGGTAAAGCAGCATGGAGACTCTCACAAACTGACCTGTACATATGCAGGAATATCAGATTCTAGCGCTGATATCAGCTGGATCAGACAAGCTGAAGGGAAAGGACTGGAATGGATCGCCTACATTTCTGCTCCGAGTGGTAGCACTATATCGTATTCCCAGTCTGTGAAGAACCGCTTCACCATTTCTAGAGACAACAACATGGACCAGGTGTATCTGCAGATGAACAGCCTGAAGACTGAAGACTCTGCTGTTTATTATTGTGCTTGAGAGCCACAGTGACTGGAGTAGATTGAGCAGCTGTGCAAAATCCTTCATTTCTCACCCTCCTGTACTCTGTCAAGTCACAAACATGATAAACTAAGTGTAAATGATAATTAATGTTTATAGACATTCTGGACTTAGTAAATGTCTCACAAAATTTCTCACCCTCCTGTACTCTGTCAAGTCAAGCACAGAGCATTCACCCGCCCACCCACCCATCCACCCACCCATCCATCTGTCTGTCTGCATGTCTAACCGCTCGACCTCCTGCCAGTCTATTCCTACATTTTCTTTCCACTCATCCACCCAAATATCCATCCATTATTTTGTGTTTCTTGTATACAGTATGCTCTTTAGCTACAGTCAGCACCCAGCAGCAGAACTCTGTGAGTGTGTGGAAGCTACACACTTATACAACAGGAAAACAGAGCTCAACTGAAAACTGAAAAATGTTCTATTTATAGCAGAGCCCTCGAGGTAAGAAATATGTCTTTTAATCCTTCTATATACTGTAGTTTGTGTAGTATATCACTATTGTAAACACTGTGCATGAGAGATTTCCAGTGGAGTTTGGTTTTTGTATCAGTGTGTATCATTGTGGCACTATGGGGTGGGCCACTAAGAAAGATGCCTATACAAAAACCAAAGTGCAAAAACCTCAAGTTTATGCACATTTGTGATGAGAAAATCGGAGAGGAAAAACATATTTGTGTATCTTGTCTTTATATCATGACGTAACGCTTATGTCATGATGTTTGTGAGTTATTTAGTAGGCAAAAGTTTGGGTTATTACACAGATAAAAGAATACGTCTTCCAGTAAATGTTACTTATAGATCTGCTCATGTATCAATAAAACATTAAAACATTTAGGATGACTGTAATATATTATATTACCCACATGATAAACCATGTTACTGTTTATTTCATGCATTTACTGAAGTTTTAGTGTGGTTTTTAGATGCTCAGGGTTTTTGTTCAAGCACTGAATGGAGATGTATCACTGTGTTACTTTGACCTGTGGGGTCGTGGGACCAAAGTCACCGTTTCTTCAGGTAAGTCACGTTTGATCAGAATATCTACTGTTCACCAGGATATTTTACATTTATGCCTTGAAAGTGTCAAGGTCAAGTGTCCTGAGGGTAGAGAGCAGATTTGGTGTCTTTGTGGTTTTCGGTTAAGGTTAGACAGATGAAAGATATTTGATGCAACAGGTTTTTAGAAAGCTGAAAAAAAACCCGTAACTATACAGTTTGATATTAATTTATGAAGGTAAAATGTAACTGCTGGTGATGAATGTCTGCATCTGTGTAGAGCCTTTATTATCCTTTAGTTTGTTTTCTTTAGTATACTGTGTGTAAACAATAGTTGTTAAATATGAAATCTAAAACACGTCCTTCACTTAACAATTGAATAGACACCAGCAAGTAAATATTTTCAAGAAACTTGTTTTAAAACGACAAAGTGCAAATATACTACAGGTCAAACTTGATCATCGGAACGTTTTCAATGAATTATTTCACTGAAAACGTTACATTTTCAAATAATTAATTGTTTGTCCTGTGGACGTCGATCAAACTGTGTCACATTAATGTTTTTCTTGAGTAATCTTCCTTTATTTAAATCAAAAATAACTTTGATTTGATATGTCTTCTGTTTTTGCAACTTGCCATTAATCCATTTTTTTTAATAATTTCAAATGTATATTGTAATTGTAATTTGTGAAATTATTAATTGAAATTTCCAAATTTTTCAAAGATCTCTACAGCAGATGCATGTTGAAACATAGTGATACTAATATTGTTGATATGATTACAGTGACAAAAATGCAGTTTGAGAGATTCGATAAATTGTGTTTGAATGTAAATATCTGTGTGCATTTAGTTTTCTTTTCTTTTTTTACAATTTAGATGTCTTTGTATTCATGTGTTATAACACCTTTTACAACTTCTTTACACAGTTCAAACCCCAACAACACCACCGTCTGTGGTCCCTTTGCATCAATGCAGCACTGGGGCTGGAAATACAATCACACTGGGATGCCTCGCATATGGCTTCTACCCAGAAGCTGTCACTTTTCAGTGGACGAGTAGCAGTGGCAGCGAATTGTCTTCTCAACAATATCCCTCGGTTATGAGGAACAGCGCTTATACGGGGGTCAGCCTGGTCCACGTAGCGAGATCTCAATGGGATTCCAGGAGCTCTTTTCGTTGTTCTGTAAATCATGAAGGAACCCCTCAAACAGTGACTGTAGAAAGTATGTGATAGTAAAAATGTTACGTCTTTCTAAGATTTATATACTCATTGAAGACAATCATTTTGATATTTATATCTGACAATGAATGACCTCTATACCTATGTTTCCCCTTGTTCTCAGATTCTGTATTTCACCCAGAAGTAACTTTACTCTCAGTGCCAAATGGAGATACCCAGTCCCTCATATGCATGATTGAAGCCTTTCGCCCTGTAACCTTGTCAGTCAAATGGAAGAAAAATAACCAAGAGCTGAATGGTTTCAACAAGTGGTCCACCCTGAAAACGGGTTCCCTCCATTCTGCTGTCAGTGTCCTGAAGGTCAACAAGACAGAGTGGGACAGTAACGATGTCTATAGCTGTGAGGTCATTCACAGTGGAAAAACCATTGCAAAGAAAGCCTCAACAGGTACAGTATGAGCCAGGTTGTCACTATCTGAAAGTAATCTATATAGCATTGAAAGGATTAGGACAGAATGGTGTCTTTCTCCTGTCATGTGGACATGGACGTGTGTTCTCTCTCTGTCACTCCCTCCTGTAGCTCCTGTGACAATGACACTGCATCCTCCAAGAGCACACATGATCTTCAAGAACAACCAGGCAGAGTTTGAATGCACCATTACTGGAGTGGACAACGACATTGTATCCAACACTAGAATCAGTTGGCAGGTTGATGGGCAAAATGTCAGCAGTGATACAAATCCACCGCTAAAGAAGGAAGGAAAACTTTACAGCAAAACCAACACGCTGATTCGCAGAGACTGGGCCACTGTTAACAAAGTCCGCTGTTATGCCCTGTGGGAGGACATGACACCAGTTATTCAAGATCTCTCTCTCCACAAAGGAGGTATGTTGCCATCTGATGTTACTATACTCACTAAACAACACACACAGACATGTCATATAGGCATAAGGCTCATATATCAGCCTCCATGGTAAACCAAATATCTGTTTCAGATGGAAAGGACCTTAAAGTAACAGTCTATGTGCCTCCAGAGGAGGAAATCAGCCAATCAGGCTCCGTCAGTCTGGTGTGTCTGGTCTCCAGTGCCTCGCAGTGTGATTACTACATCACCTGGTCAGAACAAGTTGGCAATAAGACTGGGAGCTACACTGACGGCATCACCTTCCCACCAAGGGAGACCCAAAATGGCTTCTCGGTTACAAATGTTTACACCACCACCAAGGAAAAGTGGGAAAAGAATGTAGTTTTCTCCTGCAATGTTTGGTATGCTGGCGCCAAAGATGCTGTCAAACCAAGAGGAGTGTCTAAGGAGCAGCGTAACACATGTGAAAGTAAATAGGCTTCACCTTTAGACGTGGTCTTTTGTGTATGTTGCCCTTCTGTCTCTCTGTGGAAAACGTTCACTCTGTGATGGCTTTGTACGTGTCACTTTGGTTTTTGTCGTCGTGTTATGTGCTTAATGTTGTACCTGTGCAAGTCACTGCATTGTCAGTGTGATACGTGTTTCAATAAATGTTGCAGCATGGAGACGCTTTTTGTTGAATGTCCTTGATTTGACTTAAATGCAAAGTAAGAGCAAAGAAAGTGAAAGGTTTGTGTCAGCAGAGAGCTCACATACTGTACTCAGTTTCACACATGCTGATCATGCAAGTAGTTTAATTGCTATATTATAAATACTATAATACATATTCCAAGATTAAATTCTGGTATAATTTCACTAATATAAAACACACACACATACACATTTACAGAATACCTCAGCTAATCTCATGTACCTTCTCCTTCGTAGAGCTGCCTACGGATTGTGCTCTAAACTGCACAGACAATGACGTGGACTATGATGAGTTCAGCAGTCTGTGGTCCACAGCCTCGTCCTTCATATTCCTCTTCATATTCTCTCTCTCCTATACCATGATATTCAGCCTGATCAAGGTAAACGAATGACAGGAAGCAGCTTCTAGCACCAATAAGAAGAACAATATGGGACAGACGGGGACAGCCTGTAGATTTGTAGGGGGGCCTGCAGGGGTTAATCACGAGTGCGAGGGTGACTGCTTTTTATTTGTAACTGTTTAGCTGTAGTTTTAAATTGTTTTTTAACTACATTTTCGTTGTTTCTTTCAGATGCAGAGACAGTAAAGGGAGTCGTAGCCGATCGGCATTTTGGATTTTTTGTTTTTACAAATGGAAGTCGTAGAAAAACAAGCAAAACAAAGTTACCTATATTTCCTATATGAAATGATACCCAAACCTAATGTTGCTAAGGAATGATTTAGTTTTTGTAACAACTTTCAACTTGTTAATTAACATTCCATTGATATGTAAATGAGATGTATCTGTGGCAGTTTGTAAAGTAAATATCACCACATTTATTATTGGGCTTTTATGGCCATGTCTGTAAGTGGGCTTTCTTAAACTAAGGGGGAGAGACAACTGAATACAGATGTAACATGTGTTCAAACGTGTAAATGACTCCAACTTGGTATGATACTGTCTTTGTAAATGCTTTTGAGGTCTTTTGTGCTCTCACTTCTGTTATCAGTTAAGTGAAGGAGGTATTTGTGTTTCCTGTGGCTTCTAAAGATATCTTCCCTAGAGAGCTTCCCCTCCCTCCCCCACCCCACACACAAACAGTCAGAGCTACAAATAACCTTCCTCGAAACAAGACAAACATCCTTTGGTGTGTGTCCATTGGTATATCAAGTGTTTGTGCTGATTGTCTTACTGCAATTACATATGACAGCCATAGCATAGATAGATCTTCATATACATATGGTATTTTATTCTTTTTATTCTTTTGTACATTGACTACAGCGTATGGTAGTGGATGTGCAATATTTAAGCTTAGATGTATTCGTTGTGTTGAACTGGATGGCATAATAAATGTTTTTAGAGCGTATAAGATAAATGTTTGATGTGTTTTCCTTTTTAGTGGTGAGAACAGTTACTAAGGAAATCTACACATTCATTTTAAGATGCTTTGCTGCATGACAACATGGAAGATACCAACAAATGGAGTGGATGAAAATTAAAGTCACATCAGCATCAGGCAGTTACAATAGAACGGTGCTGGCAGTAGACTTTGTAATTGTAATTTCTTTTTTATTGGCTTTCATTGGACTTCTAGACTTTTCATGTTTTGCTAGACTGGACAAAACATTTAGTCTCACAAAAAAAAGAGCTTTTTTCCACAAACGTCTCTGTTCTATAAATCATCATGATAATAATTTATGTGATCTAAATACATAATAAATACATTTATACAGCTTTTAGAATAATTTTCTAAAATAAATGATTGCTCCTTTAAAATTCTTGTTTTGTTTGTCTCCAAAATAAAACATTTTCAGGGTAAAAAGGGTGCAATCTATCCTGTTCTTAATGTATTTTTCAGTGCTGAGTCATAACAAATATAGAATGACGGTTATATATTTGTAATGACTGTGTTGACACAAGCCTCACCAGTGACTCACCAGTACAGGGGCCCTGACGTACAGGAGGGGGCAGTATTAGCTAGATTAAAAGTGACAGATAGGTAAAAAAAATACATCCATGTGCATACTTCATACACATGTTAATCCACAGCAAACGATCATGTCATTAAAATGTATTAATACTACTTATACTAGTATAGGTACTTGTACTGGCCAGAGGCCCAGGACGTCCAAGCTCTGCCAAAACAGTGACCAAACTGACCAAGCCAACCGTTTCATAGTAGTAGTACTCATACTAGGACTGCTACCACTATGAGGACTTTTGCAAGTATTTTTAGTACTACTATTATACAACAATATTACAATAAAACAATACTCATACCAGTTCTACAACTAGTAGTACCTTTACCAGTACTTTTAGCAAGACTACTACTTTTACTAATACTTCTAATGAGCCAATACTCCCAGTTAGTATAAAAAGGTGTAACTGTAGAGTGTGAGAAATTACAGAATTTGGACATCAAGGACATTTTAGTGTTCTGACCATGTCTATTTCATTTTTTGTTAAGTTATAATTTTATTTACTTTTAGCTTTTAAAAAGAAAGAAAGAAGCACAGGAAGGTCAGAAAAGCACACGACACTTATGTAATTATGAGTAGTGTTCAAGCTTTAATTGACACTGAAGATCCTAAAGCACAGCCAGAAGAAATACAACAACACAATACAAACATTATGGGTACATATAACTACTATAAAGTCTCTGGCTCATCACATATTTGTGATTTGGTTTTATCAGTAGAATCGTATAGTGAGAGGAAGACCGTACATATTTTCTGACCTCTTGGCCAGTCTCTGTGTATTTATATATGCCTAAAAAAATAGAAGCTGCTGCAATCTGTAGCTGACCGCTGCCCAGGAGGCCCAAGATCAAGGCTCAGACCAGAACACGAAGATGTCGATCATAACGCTGATGTCTCACATTTAAAAATGCTTAACCCTTGTCTGCTCCAAATGAGGATTCTAAAAATAATCCAGGTTGGTCCCAACGCGTACCTCATAACCAGAAGGTCCTGTGGTCAAACCCGGCCCGGTTATCATCTTTTGGGTGGTCTGGTTTCCTATTCCTATTCCAAGTGGGTATAGGTGACCTGGAATCTCTCAATTTGATGTGATTGCATCGGTTTCCTCGCTCCTTTATCCAAAAATGTGTGCCAAGGTTTTTGCACACCCATATGCCACTGTGGTGGGGTGGGGTGGGGTGGCACAGTGTTACACACCATAACAAAAACCAAGTTGTGACAACAATTGTGTCACGTCTGCTGTTGTTAATCAAGAGTATGTAAAGAATAAAAAGAATAAATGATGAGCATGACTCATTTCAGTTCAATTGAGAATCGCTTTCCCCTGCAGTTATGTGCACAACACAAATCAGACAAGTTAAGTTGCATGTTTTTTGCTCCACATTGCATTCACATTTATATTTCAGTGTAATTCAGTGTAATGTTCGGAGTTATTTCGATTGTACCAGCAGAACAGCACTGCAAGATTTCAATAGCTACGATGTTAAGCAATGAACAAACTCTAAATGTTGCCTCATGTGATTTCCTTTTTAGGGCAAATGTATTTCTAAAACAAAAATGTATTTGTGTAATTGAAAAACAATAAAATGTTCCTTCAAACAAACAAAACTACAAATAAAACAAAAGATGCTGTCTTTGATGATAATATTCAGTTTTACAGTAACTACATGTAAATGCATGTGAATGAAAGGATGAATGATGGTGGCACTGTTGTGAGTGTGCAGCAGGTTTTGGCAGTGCTTTGTTTCACTGTGTACACGGGGACCCACAGTGCTTCACACAGTGATCAAAACCTCTCTGAAGTGTTTTAGAATGCAAATCAACACTAGGTCTAATTCTTGAAAGTTGTTGATGCGCAATATGAGCTTCTTCCAAAGAAGAAATGTTAGTAGATAATAGTTTATTATTACATGACAATAGTTGCTTAGGTTTAATAAAGCAGAATTTAACCTATAGTTATACAGGAAGTGTCAAAAGTTGAAAATTGCATTTTATTTTTAATTTCCTTAACTAGAGTCATATTACATTTAGTATGATGACTTTTATTGTGGAACAAAGGTACTACAAAATAATTTACCCTGCTGAAAAAAGAAAACGTTGCCACACATCAACATTCGAGGATTCAAGAGGAGGCCAAAGGTTTTTGTATGAGGATGTGTCACTGTGTATACACTGGGTACCACAGTGATACATGGCATGACAAAAACCTGTTGACTTTAATGAGTTTCCTCCTTTGTACTCACAAAGAATCTGGGGGTATGTTTTATGTTAGTAGAGGTCAGTTGTATGATTAAATTCACTACACTGATGGGATTTTGTCTTTTGTCTGATTAACAGGTAAAATTGTAGCGACAGTGAGTCCATGCAGAATTTGTGACACATTTGGTACGATTTCACATAGAGTGCATTATCAAGCACATGTATTACATTTAACAATGAATAAGATAGGAATCAGTTCATCAACTTAACTGTTATTGAGCACAAAGTTAACAAAATCCAGTTAGCAACTACCCATAAGTGTGAAAAGTAATATCATAATAGAGATTTAATGGGAAAATAATATTACATATATTATATTACTACACTCGTTCCAATCCTTGAAAGTTATGTCTCTATTAATGTGAAATCAATCCACTTGTTGATGTGCAATATGAGCTTTTTCCATAGAAGAAATTATTTGAAAAAATATATATGTTAGATAATTGAAGAAATGATTGTAGATAACAGTTGGAGTAGAAGCGTTGTGGTTTAAAGTGAATGCACTGTAATTGTGACTTGTGGAAGCTGATACACAGGGCGGGGTTTTTGTAAAGATTTGTATCACTGTGGTTCATATAGCAACCACAGTGATATAACCTATGACAAAAACCACCCTCTACAACCAGAGGGAAAGACTCTGCAATGTGTGAATGACTTTCAGCAGAGTTGGAGGTTGATAGAGGATTCTTTTATAATTGATATGGCATTTTTGACACTAATTCTTTAATATTGTACATATTTGATGTTTTATAAAATGTCTTCAATACTAAAGTCCCACTCACATTGAAAATATTCACGTGTATCCCATGATGGTTTATTAACTGGGGTTAAAACAGATCCAGCTTTTGATAGTGAAATATATGAGCTCAAGAGATTTATCTATACAGGTGAAATAATAAAATAATGAAATTATAATTAAAAGTATACATAGAAAAGTGTCAAAAGTTGAGAGTTGCATTTTTTTTTTTGCTTAACTAGAGTAATATTACATTTATTATGATGACTTTTATTGTGGAACAAAGGTACTACAAAATAAATGACCCTGCTGAAGAAAAGAAAACGTTGCCACACATCAACATTAAAAGAGGAGGCCAAAGGTTTTTGTATGAGGATGTGTCACTGTGTATACGGGGGGGTACCACAGTGATACATGGCATGACAAAAACCTGTTGGCTTTAATGAGCTTCCTCCTTTGTACTCACAAAGAATCCGGGGGTATGTTTTATGTTAGTAGAGATCAGTTGGATGATTAAATTCACTACACTGACGGACTTTTGTCTTTTGTCAATTTAACAGGTAAAATGTAGCAACAGTGAGTCCATGCAGAATTTGTGACACATTTGGTACGATTTCACATAGAGTGCATTATCAAGCACATGTATTACATTTAAAAATGAATAAGATAGGAATCAGTTCATCAACTTTACTGTTATTGAGCACAAAGTTAACAAAATCCAGTTAGCAACTACCCATAAGTGTGAAAAGTAATATCATAATAGATATTTAATGGGAAAATAATATTACATATATTATATTACAACACTCGTTCCAATCCTTGAAAGTTATGTCTCTATTAATGTGCAATCAATCCACTTGTTGATGCGCAATATGAGCTTTTTCCATAGAAGAAATGATTTGAAAAAATATATATGTTAGATAATTGAAGAAATGATTGTAGATAACAGTTGGAGTAGAAGCGTTGTGGTTTAAAGTGAATGCACTGTAATTGTGACTTGTGGAAGCTGATACACAGGGCGGGGTTTTTGTAAAGATTTGTATCACTGTGGTTCATATAGCAACCACAGTGATATAACCTATGACAAAAACCACCCTCTACAACCAGAGGGAAAGACTCTGCAATGTGTGAGTTGGAGGTTGATAGAGGATTCTTTTATAATTGATATGGCATTTTTGACACTAATTCTTTAATATTGTACATATTTGATGTTTTATAAAATGTCTTCAATACTAAAGTCCCACTCACATTGAAAATATTCACGTGTATCCCATGATGGTTTATTAACTGGGGTTAAAACAGATCCAGCTTTTGATAGTGAAATATATGAGCTCAAGAGATTTATCTATACAGGTGAAATAATATGACCAAAACATACGACTACCATTAAGTGTGTAACTAAGGTGATGTCAGCCAGCCAGTTACATTCAGAAGATGATGATGTTAGAAAAAGCCTGCTACATATTTGCTTAACAAGATCTCATAAGCACAAACCACAACAAATAACAAAAATAGTTGATATTACTCCACAATACTTGCTTAGGTTTGATGAAGCAGAATTCAACCTATAAGTTTATATATAAAAGTGTCAAAAGTTGAGAGTTGCATTTTTATTGTTTTTGCTTAACTAGAGTAATATTATATCTATTATGATGACTTTTATTGTGGAACAAAGGTACTACAAAATGAGTGACCCTGCTGAAGAAAAGAAAACATTGCCACACATCAACATTAAAAGAGGAGGTGAAAGGTTTTTGTATAGGGATGTGTCACTGTGACTACTCGGGGGGTGGCACAGTGATACATGGCATGACAAAAACCTGTTGGCTTTAATGAGCTTCTTCCTTTGTACTCACAACGAATCCGGGGGTATGTTTTATGTTAGTAGAGGTCAGTTGGATGATTAAATTCACTACACTGACGGACTTTTGTCTTTTGTCAATTTAACAGGTAAAATGTAGCAACAGTGAGTCCATGCAGAATTTGTGACACATTTGATACGATTTCACATAGAGTGCATTATCAAGCACATGCACCAGTTAGCAACTACCCATAAGTGTGAAAAGTAATATCATAACAGAGATTTAATGGGAAAATAATATTACATATATTATATTACAACACTCGTTCCAATCCTTGAAAGTTATGTCTCTATTAATGTGCAATCAATCCACTTGTTGATGCGCAATATGAGCTTTTTCCATAGAAGAAATGATTGTAGATAACAATAACATGTGTAACGGGATCATTTGTTTTTTAACAGGGACCACCACTACTTGCACTTCTCTAAATAACTAAAGATGATCACCCTCTTAGGTAAGGTCATCCAAAGGGGCAAAAAATGTGTGAGGAAATTGAATTTCAATGCCTCAGATTCCAGGAGAGTGTAGAGGGTTTGTGTTATGATTATATTATATTATACACATAAAATAGTAATAATAAATAATAATATTATAAAATAATAATTAAAATTATAGATAGAAAAGTGTCAAAAGTTGAAAGTCGCATTTTTATTGTTTTTTGCTTAACTAGAGTAATATTACATTTATTATGATGACTTTGATTGTGGAACAAAGGTACTACAAAATAAATGAGCCTGCTGAAGAAAAGAAAATGTTGCCACACATCAACATTAAAAGAGAAGGTCAGAGGTTTTTGTATGAGGATGTGTCACTGTGTGTACGGGAACTGGCACAGTGATACATGGCATGACAAAAACCTCTGTTGGCTGTAGTGAGCTTCCTCCTTTGTACTCAAAAAGTATCTGGGGGTATTTTTCAGAACTGTACACATTTTGAACTTTTGGCAATCAACATCCTATCTGGGTAATATTTCTATAACACACAGGAAACTTCACCACAGCAGGTGCTTCCGCATCCAGTTAACAAACTGAAACCACAGACTGGAACCTATTAACTAAATGTGACGGCCAAAGTCTCTCACACCAGTGGCAAATTTCATGCTGCAGAAAAGCTCTGGAATTACTCACTCAAACAATTATATTAGAAAAGATGTTTGTCCGGTACACATAAATGAATTGTTTGCACTGAATCAGTCTACTGAAAAAACTAGTTCCTTTGGGAGATAAAATGTAGTAAGAGTGGTAAGAGTCCTTTGACGCCTAAACATGTAATTAAGATGTCGCACAAAGCACCTGTTTAGGTCCACTCTCAATTCTCGTTATCTATCAATAAAATTTACTCTACAATTACAAATGCATCACTTTAATGTAAATGATACCATCCTCTACTGTTGTTGGACAAACCTTTGCTCAGCTGTTGTAACGCTTTCAGGCTCTTAAGCTTGCTGACTCTATCCCTAAAACTAATTAAAATGGGTGAGGGTCCCGACCCCCATGTCTCTGCCATTCCAACTGCACCCCCCACCCCCATTTTTGTCTCTTCTGTCTTTCTTTTGCTTTTCGTGCCCAGTTACATTTTTTCATACCATTACATTTTTTATACCGACATTCATTATTTGATGTGGCATTCATCATTCAGTGTGGCATTCTTCAGTCAGCAGCTTTCTTGACGAATCAACAATGGCGTGATTGCCAATTACGTATAAAGCCTGCAGACTGATATACAGAAGTTGCACCTTCAAATTCAATCAGAAAACATTTCACACACTTTGCTTCCCCAAACTAACACATTTCTAGTGTCAGACTCAGCCCCAAGTTTCCGACCTTACCTGTAGGTGAGGCACGGGTGTCGTTGTGGTTGTAACACTTCTGACTGACAGGTGCACACAAAGAATGCCACACTGAAGGAAGAAGGCCACATTAAATATTGAATGTTGGCAGGCATCCGATGATAAATGCCCAAATCAAGTAATAAAATCAGGATATCTAGTATTAAAATTTCCATCTTAAAATAAAACATATTTGGTTTGTTTGTCAAATGTATTATTTGACCTAGACTATATTATTTGATGGTTAGATTATGATACTTGGTGTGAATGTTTTTTTTAGTTGAAGCAAGCATTTTACATGACATTGCGAGGGATAGAGGTCTATAGGAGCCACAGGCGGTGGGGTCTTTGTCTTTTTTGGGGAGGAGAGCTACTGAAGCTTGACCCAAGGTGGGCGGAAGTGTGCCTTTCTCTAGAGATTCATTAAACATTGCAAGGAGTAGGGGTGCAGGTTTAGTACTGAATTTCCTGAAACACTCTACGGGAAATCCATCGGGGCCTGGGGCTTTGTTGGATTGCATGGCTCTGATTGCGGAGTGTAATTCTTCAAGAGAAATTGAAGAATCCAGTGCTATCGCAATGTCGGATTTGATGTTTGGGAAATTGAGGTTGGCAAGGAACTGATTCATCTCTGTGATGTCTGAAGGAAATTCGGACTTGTAAAGGGAGGAGTAGAATGATTAACATGTGGTGTTTATTTCCACGGGGTCAGTAGTGGGGGTGTTCGTTTCAGTACAGATCCTGGGTGTCAGACGGGAGGTGGATTGTCTTTTTAACTGATGTGCCAATAGACGACTGGGTTTATTGCCATGTTCGTAGTAAGTGGCACGGGTTTGTAGTAGTAGGCGCTCGGTATCCTTGGTGGATATAAGATCAAATTCGGTCTGAAGGTTAAGGCGTTTCTTGAAAGGTTCTGGGGAGGGATCCGATGCGCACTCTTGGTCGAGGGAGGTGATGGTAGCAGAGAGTTTTTTAACCTTGCTGTTGTGTTTTTTACTGGAGTGAGAAGAGTAGGAAATAATTTGACCTCTAAGTCTTTCAGCGACTCCCAGAGCAATGAGTATGAAGTAGAGTCGTTTTCACTAAACAAAAGAAAGTCATCAATGGAATCGGAGATTGTTATCTGCCAGCAGTAATGAGTTAAACCTCCACACGGGAGGGGAGGATTTGTATGTAGACAGTTGGATATGTAATAATCCAGGGGGCATGGTCAGATATTAGGATGCTTAGGTAATCAGAGGAAGCGACACAGGATTTGAGAGAGTTGTCTTTAAGAAAATAATCTATCCTAGAGTATGAATTGTGCACCTGGGAGAAGAATGAGAACTTTTTGACCGTGAATGAATTTGTTTTTTCATCATCAGTGCTCCCCACATGACTTTGAGACTTCAATCAGATTGTTCCTGGACAATCATGTTCATGGGTGTCTTCCTTAAGTCTCCCAGAACTTGATTGTCTGATCTGTACTGGATTCAGCTGTTAATGGCACACAGTTCAACAAATCTGAGCATTGTGTCCATTTCCCAGTTCAGGCCTAACATCTGATCGTAGCTAATCATATGCAATCATTTCACTCATATGCAATCATTGCACTCGTCCTATGTTACTGTTGCAAACGTTTTCTGATGACCATTTCTGTAGCTGCCTTCCTTTTTCATAGAGATTACTGTCCCCGTGGCCGCCTTTAGAAACACCATATCTGCCAATTTGAAGAGAGTGAGTTGATTTGGTCACAAATCCCAACAAGTGAGATATTACTGAAATGCCCTGGATGTCCTCTCCACAGGTTTCAATATTGTAGCCAATTTCGGTTTTTGAAATGAAGATGATTGTATTGTATTTTCAAACACATTTGCATGTAAAGCTTATAATAGCTTACTACTTGTAAGGTAGTTCACCGATGGTCTGGAAGGATTTCCTAAATATACTAAAAGCCATTTTCTGAAAATGCAAGAATTGTACATATCTCAACTCCATAGTCATTCACTCCTCTTTCTGTCATTGGTATGTTTGGTGGTATGAATATGCTGCAGGAAATAGAGTTGGCAGGAATGTTTGAAAAAGAGGAAGTTTTCACCAACTGTTAGCAAACACACTTAATTTTATGTAACCCAGACCACAGGAAATGAACATCCCATGGGATATGGTTAATAAAGAGGGGCTTTGTCAGTGAAAAACGTTTGTCTTTATTGATTAAAATTATGTTTTGGTATTTGTATTACACACAGATAACTTGACATCACTGTGAGGACTACTTTGACTACTGGGGGAAAGGAACACAAGTCACCGTAACTTCTGGTAAGTAATATTAGAATCAATGTCAAGTCAAGATATATTGTTTTTCAATTTTAATTGTCATTATGTTGATGTATATTGCAGCCTTCCTTTAAATAGGATGAATACAGAAAACTACAAATGTAGATCAGGGAAAGTGTTAGGCGTATAATGTATTGAATCATTTCATTCGGTGATTCAAATTGGACTATGTTTTTGCGCTAAAGCGCTATTAAATCTGTCACTGTGATTACTACTTTGACTACTGGGGAAAAGGGACAACGGTGACTGTTACAACAGGTAAAAGCTTTGTTTTATTTTCATTCTCAAAATGCGCCGTTTAATGATTAATATTCGAAACAGTGGCTGAATTCAACAGCTTTTAGGAGCATGTTTTTGTACGCTGATTGTGTCAGAATATTATACTGTGACTATGGTTTTGACTACTGGGGAAAAGGCACAATGGTGACTGTCACATCAGGTAAGCCCTTCATTTTAGTGTGTCCAAATGTTTGAATTGAAATGTATTTTTTTACCAATTGTGATGCTTTGAGTGTCATGATAACCCGGCAAAATAGTTTGTTGGTTGAAATGATTTCATTTCATCCAGATAACCAAACAGGTAAGCCAACGCAAGATAAAAGCAATACAACGCCCTGTGTGGGTTTGTGGATGCAGGTTTTTTAATGCAGTAATACATAATTTGTGAGACTGTTAATAATGTAATCACATTATTAAAATGTTATTGTGATTTTTAGAAAATGACATTACCTTTAGTGTACAAATGTGCTATACATGATGGGAGGATAGTTTTTGTGAACAGTGTAGATTACATTTCACAACTGTGATAACTGGGCTTTTGACTATTGGGGGAAAGGCACGACAGTAACAGTATCATCAGGTAAGAGTTTGATTAATATTTATACATTAGAGTCTACAGCGGCACATGTTTCACACTGGGCATCGCCATGTTTAGAGTTTTATTTCTCAGTATTACTCATTGTGTCGAAAACTGCTGTGTGAAATGTATTTCATGGCTTTTTTTATTCAAGTTGTCTATCTAATGACGAAATACCATGTTAGTGTAAAGACAGAGTTTTTATACTGACTATTCAGCAAAAGTGACCTTACATACTAACTGGTAGTAGTAGATTTGGCACTGTGGTACTACGGTGCTTTTGATTACTGGGGCAAAGGTACAACAGTAACTGTGACATCAGGTAAGAATCGATTTGTCCTTGTAAATAATTGCTGTATTATTGCAAAGTTTCTTATATATACAGTTTATTCGGTAATATTCAGGGGGATAAAATGATATGGGTGACATTAATGCTGCCATGATCATCGACTATCAATGACATTAATATCATTCTCATATTTGAGGGAAATGCTGAATTTGTTTTTTTGTCTAACTTACTCTGAATGAAATATGATTAATTATCAGGAAGGTCATGAAGAATAGGGCAACACAAAGTTTAAACGTGACTGTTGGTTTTCTGCGATCTTTGAATTAAAATTGATGTTGAGGTTAATTTTTGCTTCATTATCTTAATGCCACATGTTTGCTTGTCTTCTCTCAGGCACACCAAGAGCACCGACTGTGTTTCCACTGATATCATGTCGTTCTGGGTCTGAGTCCACGGTCACTCTCGGCTGCTTTGCCACCGGATTCTCACCGTCCGCACTGACCTTCCAATGGACCCAAAATGGAAACAACCTGCCTGACTTTGTTCAATATCCTTCGGTGCAGAAAAACAACTTTTTCACCGGAGTGTCTAAGATCACTGTGAATCGTGCAGAATGGACCGCGACCGCGAACGTTTTTAAATGTTCTGCGACACTTCCAGGAGGAGATACTACTGATGCCCAGATACCACCACCAACACCACCACCCGGTAAGACTCTAAAACTATCAACATAACTAATAGGAATAATAATTTGTCATTTAACTGATATATACTATATCCATTTGCACCTTTATATCTTTACGTAAAGCTAATCTCTATATCTTGGTTTATATTTATTTGTACTAAATTGATTAATCCTAGTTTATTGGGGCGGAATTCAAAAGTGACTGTTTGTTCGTGTGCATTCCAAGTCCTATCAGTCACACTGTACTGTACTGTTCTATTTATTTTTACAATTTCAACCTAACATCGTTTGATTGGTAAAACGGGAATAACTAAATCCATTAGCAATAAGGATCATTTGTCTGGAAAACTTTGATTCCAGATATGTAAGCAAAATTAACTAGTTGTGCTGCTTTTGCTGATCCAACAATAATTCTATTTTGTTTGTAAACTAATGTAAATGGATGCATGGATAGTTGTAATAGTTATAATTGTGTGCCAGACAGGAAGGTGGAAGGAAAAGGCTGAAGTTTGTTTATGCTCATTGACTTTCTCACACTCATATATGTTCTTTTCACCTATTTTAGCGGTTTGTTAATGTTCCGCTTTTTTCCCTCCATCTGCGTAATCCCTGTTCTTTCCCCTCGCTGACTGCTTTCACTTGATCTGTCGATGATAATTCACTGTTAAAGCCTGTAAGGTTCAATCTGTTGCCTCTACAATCAATGTATATGCAGAAGCAAGCATGAAGGGCTCAGTCGTTTTAGTTTGTTTTCCCTTTGGACACCTCTGCAGACTTTAGCAAATAGCTTTCATGTTCGCATCAAGTGTGTGCATTTGTACATGCAAGTTCCCTGGAAAATTATAACCTAATAATACAACATTGTAGGGTATAGTTCACGTTGCTTCTTCATATATATTATTCCCTGCTTCTGCATACATATATTTGTGTATATGTTTGTTTTTCAGTGCCGTTTTTTAAGGCGCCAACTCTTGAAGTGTTGGCCTCCTCTGATGAGGAGACTGGAAGGACCTTCTCCTGCTTTGCCAAAGAGTTTTCACCTAAAGAATATGACATCAAATGGCTGAGAGATGGAACGGAAATCCAGAAAGACAATAATGAGATCAAAACACCTGCTGGTGAAACAGAGTATCACAATGGAAACAAAGTGTACAGTGCAGCAAGTTTTCTTCTGACCAATGAGACTGACGGCGTGTTTACATGCAAGTTTAACGGGAAAGATGCAGAAGGTACTCAAACTTGGAATGCAACTTGGAGCAAGAAAGAGAAGTGTGAAAGGGGTGAGTAGACCTGTTTTTCTTTTTTTTGGTTAATGTAAGTTAATTGCAACCCAATGAAACATCACTGATCCTTCACTCGACAGATCCCCCCACTGATGATTTGGTGAAAGTAGAGATCATCCCCCCTTCACTTGCTACATTGTTTCTAAACAAAACAGCAAACGTGGTGTGCAAAGTCACACTGACGTCAAATCCAGACGATTTGAACGAGATTATCTGGGAGGATGAGAACGGGAAAAAGCTTAAAACAATGAAAAAAAATGGAAAGAAATCACTCAGCCTCTCTCTTGAAATCCCTTATGAAACTTGGGCCGATGGATTGAAGAGAATCTGTTATGTACACCATTCACAGTTGCTGACACCAATTGAGACAGTTTATCAAAAGCAGAGAGGTAAGAAATTGTCGTTATCAATGTAGTTTGAAGCAGAAATGTCTGGGAAGATTTGCAGCATAAAGGCCTAATTGTTCTTTCCTGATTGCAGGAGGAAAGTTTCAGCGTCCGTCAGTGTTTCTGCTGCCTCCAGTAGAACAACGTAAAAGCAATATGGTGACCCTGACTTGCTATGTGAAAGACTTCTACCCACAGCAGATTGCGGTGTCTTGGCTTATTGATGATAAGCCTGCAGAGGCGGGCACATTCTCCACCACAATCCCTGTAGAAAATAATGACTCCTATTCTGTCTATGGCCAGTTAACCCTCAGCCGTGAGGACTGGGTAGATAATGATGTGGTATATAACTGTGTAGTTTACCACGAATCCATTTTGGACTCAACTGGCGTCATTATGAGGTCCATGGCTGAGAGATCACGTGAGAATGTCAACCTGGTCAACCTCAACATGAACGTCCCTCAAACGTGCTAGGCCCAGTAGATGTTGTGGTGTCTTGCTGTGTCTACTGCTGTTTGTTGTTTAATGTTTGTTGCTTGTGATATCATGTGCTGTTTGTGTTTTAAATGCAAATTCAAAATCAAAATAAAAAAAAATCACTTTGTAACTCTGTTGTAACTGTTGATGTACGTCTCGTGCAGTCTATGTGTTTAAGTGCAGCTGTGCTCATCTGTATTAGCCTCAAGCCAAGGTATTCCAATCAAACATATGCTTCAGGGTGTAGTGAAAATAGCAGGGCATAAACTTTCTCACATTTAATCCACCCGACTACTTTTAAGATTAACATTCAATCCAACTAAATATAGCCGTGCACCATCAATGTTTGTGCCTCGTCTTTGTCTGCTTGTGTTCCTCTACTGGGTCCAAGTCGTGCATCCCTGTGGGGTCTTTCAGAAACAAATCAGGATGATTGTAACTGCTACGGTGTCCAAAATAGGTCTTGACTATTAGATCTGATACAAAAGTGTCAAGTTACAATAACTTGGCATGAAATTAGGTCTCCAATCTTTTGCAAGCCAGTATTTATCCTAATGATGCGAAACGAGAGCTCAAGGAGATTCGGCAATAAGTCAATTTTACAACAACTGGGTAGAAGTCTTGTATTTAGCAAGTCAGGGTCACCATATCACTCTTACTTTGTTCTGCTGGAGGCAGCAGAAAAAGCTGAACCTAGAATTATGTTTTTTAAGGGGTTGGGATCTCAGTTCGGTTCTCATCCTCCCTCTTGTCCAAAACTCCTTCTATTGACTTAAGTGTGACTTTAATTTCAGAACAAGCATGCAGTACTTTTATATTCATTACTGCCAAGAAGCCATGAACTATGTGGCATAATGCATTCTGACCCCTGTAGAGACAAACGCCACAGCCCAAAAAGCTTTGTGATTATTTTCAAAACACACCCAGAACTTGTTGTGAATGGCCACTTACATAAAAGCAATAACTGAGGCTCTCTGGCTTAATACTAAATAGATCCAGATTACCTGATTGTGACTGACAGCCAATTAAGCAAAGACCTGACAGCATATGAAGACAGCATGGAGATCACAGGCCTCATCTTCATCCTCCTCTTCCTCATCACTCTGTTGTACAGCATTGGAACCACTGCTTTCAAGGTATGATTTTATTTTTTAATGACTTAAAATCAAGTTGGCAAAATACATATCGCATAGTGCTGACAATAATGACAAATATGCTGTACACATAGTTGTGCGTAGTTGTGAACAGTTATTATATTATCATAATGTAATTTAGTGTTACATTATATTATCAAAAGCATTATTTTTTCTGAAATTTTACTGATCATATGTTTAGCATATATCTATACATTTTTCAGTGTTTTGAGTTGTTCATGCAACAATGTATTGATTTATTTCAACCTTGAGATGTATAATCAGGTCAAACCAGATGGATCCCACATGAGGGTTTCCCTCCATTTCATGATGCAGCTATGATCTGTATACAGTATATGATGTGCATTAAGCTCAAATAGAATTAGAATGTATGTGTTTTTGTTTATATTGTTTGTGCACTAAGACTTTTTTGTTTTGTTTTTCTTTTCAGGTCAAATGAAAAGAAATTAACTTTCTGTTTTAAAACATTTCCACATTGACGTCCTCTTATACTTTGTTATTGTTCTCACTGTCTTGTTCAGGTTTACTTAGATTAGCATTACTACCTAAATAAACATTTAACTAAAGATAGCATTTAAAAATGTGTTTCTATTCCTAAAAATATGATGTCCATTACACTTTTCATGTCCTTGCTATTGCCATTTTATCTTTGAGTTTGAATGATCAATTATAACATGTTTGTTACTCACTTTCCCCTTTAAAACCTTTAATTATGTATCATATTTTTTTACTTCATAATTATGTTTTATCATACGTCTCTGAGCTGGTCAGCATCTGGAAATCAACAGACCATGTTCAATTCAATATGCAAATACTCTGTTGGTTCTCAACTCTATTATTAATAGCCATGAGAACTGAAACCTGTAGCAAAGTCACGAGTTATCATGTAAAAAGGATTTGAATGATAACATATGTAAACAGTTGTGAGATATTCAAATGTATAGTATATTTCTCTTACTGGCATAACCACACCTCACACCTGCTGTATGTGATGCACCGTTGCTCAGTGTCATGTTTCACTTCTGTTTTTCGGAGACTTTTTGTGATCTGGGTGTTACCCAATGCTTCTGCTTGCTGCACGCACTGATCACTCTGCTCTGTCATTCTGCAACATCTGTGCAACAGACTTCCAGCTACATTTCCACCTGAAACTGTAAAAGTACAAGTCTGCCATCTAGTCTAAATAAAAGAATAAGGCACCTAGATTTGAGACTGTATAGTTGTTCCTTGATCAATCACTTAAGGTATGTACATCTACATTTCTGATTGAATGATGTACATTTCTAAAATGTCCTGAGAGAGCTTGGACAATAAACTAATTGTTAAAAAATAACCTGTGTTCTTACCTCAGTGCTACGGGTTGTCTCTCCAAACATCACACTCTACCCTGTGTGGGAAGGTGAATTTGGGGCCTCAACAGTCAAACTCATCTGCACGCTAAGTGACTTCTTTCCAGGAGAACTCAGTGTGAAATGGGAAGTGGACAAAAGTACTCTAAACATTGTGCCAATCCAAAGAAGGCTGCAGAGTGTGCAGGAGGTGGGGAAAACCTTCAGTGTAACCAGTCAGATTGAGCCGGACATGAAGAAGTGGACAGAAGGCTCAGCGTATACATGCAAGTCCAACCATGGCAACAGGGAATCCGATGCATCAATGAGCATTTGTACAGGTAAGTGAATGTATCACAGTAAAAGCGTGAAATGCCTCCATCAGAGTGAGTAACGTTTTTGACCAGAACTATTTTATGTGACAGTTCACGGAAACTCCCCTCCAACCATTCATGTGGAGCTCCCCAGCTTCAAGACAGTAATGCTGGCAGGGTCTGAGGTGACAGCAACATGCTTGGTCAACACTGTCTTTGATGCCACAGTGACCTGGAAGATGGATGTAGCGTCTACACCCAGCAACGTGGGCCAGGCCAGAAACACATCTCATATCATCAGCAAACTGACAGTTCCCTTACAAAAGTGGAAAACCCTCAAGCATGTATCTTGCAGAGCTGAACACAGCTGCTTCCAAACCAAAGAGGAGTCTGTGAATATTACAGGTAAGAGGACTGTGCAGCACTCAAATCAGCCGTGGCGTTCCAATGAAATATATGAAAAAACATAATGTTTTGGTTCTCACCCAGGTCCTTCACTTTCAACTCCATCTGTGGCCATCAGGAGATTGTTGCCAGATGTACAGAAGAGAGACAGGTTTGTGCTGGCGTGTGACATCACACAGCTCTCCTCCAGCGACCTTTATGTCACGTTTCAGGCCAACGGGGTTGACATCTCTGAAAAACTGTTTGTTGAACTCCCGGAAGCCCCAGGCCACCATTCAGTCACAAGACACTTCCTTGTCGCTGAGCTTTACTGGAATGATGGGAAAACTTTCACATGCAAAGTGAATCAAGGCTTCTCCAACAGCTGGAAGTCCAACTCCATTGGGGGTATATTTGGTGAGCACAGCTACTGTTCTTCCATTAAACGGTTGATTTGCAGATGCAAGTTCCCTCTTTATTCCTTATAATTGGACCATTTGATTGATATATGTTTTTCAATATATTTAGAGGACCCATCAATGGAGCTCTCTCTGGTCCCAAGTGAAGAAACACAACCACAGACACTCCTATGCTCTGCATGGGGCTTCAACCCTCAAATTAAATGGAATTCTGGGTCTCCACAAACACCTGCATCAACCAGTGACATCAGCATGGGTGCAAATGGACGTGTGGGAATAAGAAGTCAACTTCCTGTCCCTCAAACAGAGTGGAAAACAGGGAAGGTCTTCACATGTGAGGTTTCTGACCGGTCAGGGATCAAAAAGGAAACAAAGAACATCAGCGTCTGTTCAGGTAAAGTGAAAACATAACACAATAACAGTCTCAACCCACTGCCAAATAGAAGCAATGGCTCTTATCAAAAGCTTGTAATTGAAAAGTCTTAAGTGGGTCATGGTCTTATTCTATGAAAAATATTTTGTTAGTAAAATTGCAATCTACTCAAGATTATGTCTTGCATCCTGCTATAAATAATTCTTCTTCTGTGGTTCCAGTAACAACTCATTCAGAGACTTCTCCCTCCATTCATGTGGAGCTCCCCAGCTTCAAGACAGTAATGCTTGCAGGGTCTGAGGTGAAGGCAACATGCTTGGTCAACACTGTCTTTGATGCCACAGTGACCTGGAAGATGGATGGACGGTCTACACCCAAGAAAGTGAGCCAGGCCAGAAACACATCTCATATCATCAGCAATCTGACAGTTCCCTTAAAAAAGTGGAAAACCCTCAAGCATGTATCTTGCAGCGCTAAACACAGCTGCTTCCAAACCAAAGAGGAGCCTGTGAATATTACAGGTAAGAGGACTGTGCAGCACTCAAATCAGCTGTGGCGTTCCAATGAAATATATGAAAAAACATAATGTTTTGGTTCTCACCCAGGTCCTTCACTTTCAACTCCATCTGTGGCCATCAGAAGATTGTTGCCAGATGTACAGAAGAGAGACAGGTTTGTGCTGGAGTGTGACATCACACAGCTCTCCTCCAGCGACCTTTATGTCACGTTTCAGGCCAACGGGGTTGACATCTCTGAAAAACTGTTTGTTGAACTCCCGGAAGCCCCAGGCCACCATTCAGTCACAAGACACTTCCCTGTCCCTGAGCTTTACTGGAATGATGGGAAAACTTTCACATGCAAAGTGAATCAAGGCTTCTCCAACAGCTGGAAGTCCAACTCCATTGGGGGTATATTTGGTGAGCACAGCTACTGTTCTTCCATTAAACGGTTGATTTGCAGATTTTAGTTCCCTCTTTATTCCTTTTAATTGGACCATTTGATTGATATATGTTTTTCAATATATTTAGAGGACCCATCAATGGAGCTCTCTCTTGTCCCCAGTGAAGAAACACAACCACAGACACTCCTATGCTCTGCATGGGGCTTCAACCCTCAAATTAAATGGATTTCTGGGTCCCCACAAACACCTGCATCAACCAGTGACATCAGCATGGGTGCAAATGGACGTGTGGGCATAAGAAGTCAACTTCCTGTCCCTCAAACAGAGTGGAAAACAGGGAAGGTCTTCACATGTGAGGTTTCTGACCAGTCAGGGATCAAAAAAGAAACAAAGAACATCAGCGTCTGTTCAGGTAAAGTGAAACTTAACACAATAACAGTCTCAACCCACTGCCAAATGGAAGCAGGTAAAATAAAGTAGTACGAAAGAAACATTCAACCGCCATAACAACAAACTTCAGGTGGAGTCAAACATTGGTATTTTATCCACTACAAAAGTGCCATAAAAAGTTTACCATCACATTCTGTTTTTCAGTTACACCACCATCATCCCATATAGTTGGTGTGTATGTTCAGGGACCGACCCTTCAAGAGCTCCAGAACAGTGGACAGATGAATATCTCTTGTCTTTTGGTTGGTCCGAGTCTCCGAGATTTCTTGATCACCTGGAAAATAGGGGGGAAAGAATCTCAACTGAATGTCCTTACAATGTCACCCGTCAGTCACAGCAATGGAACAGAGACTTTGTTGAGCTTCCTCAATGTATCAACAAGGGCCTGGAATTCATACAAAGAAGTGTCTTGTGAAGGAAAGCACAAATGTTCCAATAAGGTCTACGAGGACCGTGTAAGCAGAAGCACAGGTAGGATCCCAAAAACTATGCATAAGAATGTTATTGCTAATTCTGACCCAGCAAAATGTAAACCCTATTAATATTGTGCATTCTTTTTTTCTAAAGCCCTACATCCACCAATGCTGAAGATAATTCAGCCGACAATGTCTGAGTTGACAACATCAAACATGCTCACAGTGGTTTGTATGGTTACGGGATTTTTCCCATCCAATGTCATAGTGTACTGGGAGAGAGAGGGAGACAAGCTACCCTTATCTCACTACACCAACAGCCCTACGTGGAAATACACAGGGAGCAGCACTTATTCACTGAGCAGTCGACTCAACGCATCCAGGACAGAGGAGCAGGAATCGTATTCTTGTGTTGTTGAACATGAATCATCTGAAATTCCTCTCAAAAGAACAATAACAGATATTTTTGGTGAGTAAAGAGTCAATAGCTGTAGTAACGTGAAGCTCCCCAGCATCAATTCATACCAATGTGTGTATTCCCAGCTGCAGTAACCCCGTCGCAACCTTCTGCAACCTTGTTCCATGGCGCTGGTGAGCTGATGTGCCTGGTGTTTGGCTTCAGCCCCGCAAACATCAACATTACCTGGTTTCTGGATGACACCACAGAGCTGTTGGACTATAACACCAGTGAACCCCACCAAGGGCCAAAGGGAAAGTTCAGCATCCAAAGCCGGCTTCGTCTGGACCCAGGCATTTGGGCATCTGGGGTGGTCTACAACTGCATCGTGACACACACTACTGTCACCATAGCCCTGAATATATCTAAACCAGGTGCCAGTTGCTCCATAAATTGAAATGGTTTACTCCCATGCAACTATCTAGCTTGTACTGTAGCAAAGTCAATGTTGATCATACTTAACAGACATCTCTCAACATGATTCTTTTACAGTGATCCCAGAGACAAGTGCTGTCTTTGATTACAACGTGCATGCTGATGTCAACCGGGACTTGGAGGAGGAGAATGTGTACATGTATATGGTTTTCACAGTCCTCTTCCTTTTCCTTGTGTCCATCATCTATAATGTCTTAGTCACGCTCATCAAGGTGAGATTGACAGTTCAATTTGAATATAAAACCGTCCAACAGATCCGTCTGATTTTCTGATTTTTTCATTTCAGACCAAATGATGAGGAGCACAGAGGGATGATGATCACTATTTCCTGGCCCTGATATGGATTTTTATTTTTTAGGGCACATGGTTTAACAAAAGAATCCTGGCATTTTTGTCACACTTCACATATTGAGTTGTGTTTAGTTTTTTCATGTTATTTTGTGTGTGTTTTTTTTTCATCATAACGGGAGAAAGTTTTGGAGAAAAATAGCACATTTCTGCCTTCTTGAATACAGTGATTAAATGCATTATGACACAAAACTCCATGTCTGTTGTTTTAAAGTTACTTATGCAAATCATTGTGTGCACTGGCACAGTACCAACATTTTCTGTGTTACTCAAACTGTCCAGAAGAGTGAGCTATAGCTCTACATGAAGCAGTAGTGATTTGACATTTCCCAGATGAAATGCTCGTCATGAGCTGCAGCTTGCCAGTGCTGTTAGGTCTTAAGAGGACTTTTACATGTCAAGATTAAGGTACATCCCCATGACATGAGAGATATCTGTGTGCTCCATTTTCAATAGTTTACATATATGCACACTCACTGTGAGTAAGAGCTGTGTAGCTTGCGGCTTTGAAGGAATTCACATCTGGGAGGGATGACACTTAGCTCATCCAGGCTAACCATTGGCTGCCTCTGGAGTCATCTGGCACAGTGCGTGGCCTTTATTGGCAGAGGACCCTGTGGCAGCCGGCCCAAGTCTGTGACGCTGGTGGTGGGATGGAGTCACTGAATGAATGCTGAAATAATGCTCACATGTGGCTACAAGTCCTATTACCAAGAGGGGAAAAGACAGACAAAAACACAAAGTGAACACTATGCTATATTTGGATACATACACACACATGCCTAGTGTATATACATGTACTGTTAAACACATTTGACTGTATATCTACAGTGTATCAAATATTGAATATAGTATTTTTAATGTCTCACATAAAGAAATGAAAGCCTCAACTCTAAATCTGAGCCTTCAAGGGTTATGACTTCTTTGTTCCATATGTGTATGGACAGAATACAGAGTATGCTTCAGACATACAAATCAGAGTCATTTATTCATCAGGTTACATATATAAAAAACACTTAAATAGTAAAGAAAAACGAGATTGATGTGACAGGAGTCTTATAGGAGGAGGTTATAGGCTGTGATGCTGTGATAGAGCTGCAGAGCCACCTGTTGGTCATCAGCACAAAACACACCACACACACACACATCTATTCATGAATCTATGCATTAGACTGTTTCTATACATATATATCTATATATCTATATCTATATATAGATCTATATATAGATATAGATATATAGATCTATATATATATATCTATCTATCATGGATGTGAAATATGTTGGAGATACTGTGTTTCTATCATAACTTTAAGAAATTGCCCATGCATAGGAAATGGGAGATGGAGTGCTATCCTCCAGTTGTGATTCTTTTCCATCATTTTCCCAAGGAAAGATGACCGCCCTGTCCCATCACGTCTGCTTTAGCACATTTCTATTCAACAATTACCTTAAACATAGAATAATGTGCTATGTGGATGGCGGAAATATGGTTGTTGGATTTCACATTGTGAGGTTTTCCTGTGAACCTGATCCCATCCATGAAGTGTGTGATGAGCTGATGTGTTGCTCATTAGGTGGTCAAATAGCACCATCTAGTCGACTTTCAGTAAAAGTGTGGTTTGGTTTTGTCCCACCGGTTTGACTGTTGTGAAATCCTGCCGATGTGTGTTTACACTTGGACTGACAAATACAATGTACAATATGTCTCCCGTTGATGGGTGAATGTAGTAAATGAAGCGTTCCACAAATAAATGAAGGGGGACAGAAGGTTTATGTTTAAAATGTATTTGTTAAACTAAAATGTACTTGTGAAATTGAAAATCTATTTCCATCAAAGGGGTGTGACTCAAATAATTTGGGTGAAGTCATCGCTAACTCCTCTATAGGACTCATGCAGCCTTAAAGGCCCAGAGAACCAACGCTTAAAGATCTAGGAGAAGATTACATAACATATCAGTTATTTGGGATTTCAGCCTACATAGAAGAGCAGAAAACTTGCAGAACGGTGTAGTAAAAACCACAGTACTCACCCCAGAATTTAAACCTGGAACTTAATGATAGCATGATAAGTAATGATAGCACAATTTGTCAATGCTAGAGACGAGCCTACTTGCTCTCAAGTTTCCAACTGCTTGGATGAAAATAATGACATTTCAGTACACTACACAAGTGTTGCAATTTCAGTGCTCGTTAAAAGTCAAGTGCAATTGTAAATCTAGTTCATCCTTGTTGGTGTCACCAGAGCACTATTAGCCAATACATTTCCAGGTGAATGAAGACAGACGCTAGCAAACTTGGACTGTTTTTTGGAAGGCATATGTTAGCTGCTCGTGTGGTTTACCGGAAGCGGCAACACATTCAACACTTCGTTAAGGCTTAGGATAATAGCATATCACAAATAGAGTGGTGAACGTCATTTCCAGCTGTACATGAACATAAAAGGTAAACACACAGCCAAGAAAGTAACAACCACAGCTAGTTATATACAATAGCAGAGCGTAAGCATCATGTAAGAGCTTTAACATTCAGCAAGAAGCATCACAAGTCCGAAAAACCACCTCTAAATAAGACAATAACACATCAGCAGCTAAGGCAAAATTTGGTTCCTAGCTGTTGCCGCCATCTTGTTGTCGAAAGACAGCGACACACATTTCCCAGTAATTTATAAATAATAATAATCTGGTTTAAAAGATGACGGATTGAGTCCGGGTGGGACATTTCTGCCAGAAAAACAAGTAAGAACTTCTGAGTCCGAAGTTCTAAATTAAATCACAGCACAGCATGACAATGTCGATGAACATACCCGACACATAAAGAGCAAGTCATCATATTTAATTATAATTTAAAGTGCATCCTAGCAAGTACATCGACTATCCATGCAACTAAATGAAAAACAAAACATCAATACAGTTGTTATGGTTATGCGATTGTGGAAGCCTTATTATGAAAACATGTAGAAAAGACATAAAAAACACAACTGGACACATAACACAAACACACAAGCGCACACAAAGTCAAAATGAAAGCACCAGCTGTATTTGCAGTTGGTTTGTTTCCTGTTACGTGGGCTTTCATGATATGTTTCCATTACACAGCACATAAAACACCAAGGTGACTTCCGATTGAAGAAAAACAGAAGTCAACTTGTTCCGTCTCTGTCAGCCATTTTTACCTTTGCACCGAAGTGAAATGCAGGAAATCAATACAACCAACATGTCCGGGAGTAGAACCCACCGTGCCCATGATCGTTTTCACCTCTAGGTGGGGATACAGACCAACACGAATCCACACGTTTTGACGAAGAGCTGTACAGTGACTTTTATACAGTTAATTAAGAGCATGAACATTTTCAGAAACCTTTGCTGTGATGTGAACAAACATGAATGTGATAGTTCAAAGGAAAAACGATAATGATCATTAATTGCACATTGACCCTGAATCATAATTTGTCAGTAATCTGAAGTCAAGGTTCCTGAATGTATCCGGGACCAGTAGATAATTGTAGTATAACTGAAGATCTGAGACAAGAATGTGAAACCGTATAAAAAAATTATTATCAGTTTTAACTTAGAGGAGGACTCTTAAAGGAATTACACCAGTGTTCAAATAGTTTGTTGAAGGCAGGAGTGTTACTGCAATGTTCAGACAAAGAATGATGTAATTTCTGGGCCTGAACCAGTCTGGCACAAAAATAGAGTATGGGATATTATCATCAACCCACATACAGCAGGACTCCAGTGCAGTACTCATACAGAGTGCAATTTTAAGCAAATATTTGAAAAGTAAACAAAATTCCTTCAGGAAATAGGGAAATATTAAATGATAACTTCTGAAACAAATCCAAGTATTGTCTGCTTGTAATAGGACAGTCTGACCTGGAGCCTCTTTTATAGCCTGTCAGTGTCCTTTTCTATGCAAAGTGAACTTCCTTCCAGTCTGCTATAAACTCTTCCTATCATGCTGTCAGCTGAGGCAGAAGGAGAGAAGCTCCCAGCAGATCACCTTCAATACCAACCATGTTCTCTGTAGCTCTGCTGCTGCTGCTGCTGTCTGCTGGATCCTGTGAGTAGCTTCCAGTGGATTCATACCACCGCACATTACAGACACTGAGCAGTGAGATGAATGATGAAGATCTATTGTTTCTTCTCTTTCCACAGGTGTGTACAGTATTGATCTCATCCAGCCAGACTCAGTGGATGTGCAGCCTGGACAGTCTTTGTCCATCACCTGTCAGGTCTCTGGTTATTCTTTGACTGATAACAGCTATGCAACAGGTTGGATCAGACAGAGCAAAGAAAAACCACTGGAATGGATTTTCCATCAGTGGGATGGAGGCGACTTGCATCAAAATGAAGCTCTGAAGAACAAATTCAGTTACAGCAGAGACACTTCAGTTGAGACAGTGATTATAAAAGGACAGAACCTGCAGCCTGAAGACTCTGCTGTGTATTACTGTGTACGTCTCCCCACAGAAAAACAAACAACCAATAATCGAGTATGTGCTCTGCGGGGACACCACAATGATTCAAACCACCAGCAGACCGGCACAAATACCAAACAGCTTTGAGGAGGAGGGATCACATGGAAACAAATGATGTCATTTCTGGGTGTGACAGGTTACTGTCAACAGTGGATCTGTGACTATGCAGCCCTTGAATCCCCACTCTCTGAATTCACTCATGGCCATGGACTGACTGTTACTGACCGACTCACTCCTTATGCTCGCTGACCTTAAAACTTCTTTCTGCAGAAGCTACACATCTTCATCAGACGCATGCATCTGCATCTGCATCTGGCAAACTCATAATAAATCAAGCTATCCGCTCAGACTCAATGAGCTGCTTGAGAGAAAACTGACTAAGCACTTCTCGTGGACATTACTCTATCCCACCTACACTGACTTTATCAATGTTGGTTTGTTCCAATAGCAGAGCTTCTAAGCTTTTAGGCAACACCCTGCTTGCTCCAATCGTGTGCTGTTTGCTGGAGATATGTGGCCATGACGCGATATCATTTAAAGCAGGGGTCTCCAACCTTTTTGTCTCGGAGAGCTACTTTGACAAAATAAAAGTGTCCGAGAGCTACTCATGTTTTACATTTTTCGTAACATTTATCCACATGGCCGATTCTCCACCCGAACCAGCTGAATAAGCGTCTTTTGTGTGAACATTTACAAAATGTTGATATCCAACACTCAACACTCACATTTTGTATCAAAATGCACTTCAATTCAACAACATGAGCTTGTTTTTTTCTGTATACATTTTCAGTATCAACCTCAAAACCAATAAATTCACATGATATTAATCTCATAGTAAAAAAACAAAACAATGTTATTACTTATTTTACTATTTAACTAATACTATACCTTCATATTTCTCATTTTCTGTCTGTCCACATATCACTGCCACAACTTCCCTTCACATTCCCTGTAATTCAGGGAATTCCCTGTAGTTCCCATATCATCTGTACTTCACATGCATTCATTCTGTTCTGATGTTAATAAAATGATAGTGAATGTGGTTTCATTTTCACGAAGAATTAAAATAGTTCTGTAATGTACTTGCAGTGAAGCACGTTCTCTGTCATACAGTTTGGAGTGTTTTCCTGTTTGGAAGAACACACACTGGATTGAGAGCCTGGGTGGAGCTTCTTTTTTCTTAGCAATGGACTGTTGGATGCACAGTTCTCATGTCTGTGCAGGTTTTTTTAAGGACCCTACTCGACATGACAGCTTACTTCTGCAAATTCTGCATTCTGCCTTTTTGTTGTCTCAATTGTTAAATTGCATCCAAATGCTGCTTTTTCCCCCAGCTGTCACTCATCTTTTCGCGCACTACTCTGTACCTGTAGTAGACCGAGACCATCCTATCATTCTGTCTTGTGTTAAGTTGCAGAAAAAATTGAAACAGCTCTTGGACGGGAGACGGCTCCCATTGTTCACCTAAAAGAGCTAAAAGACATGATATGGGAACTCTAGGGAATTCTTCACACATGACGCCCTGCTAGCAGCTGGAAAGTCCCGTGAAAAGCTGCCGTGGACTTTGGTGGAGTGGCGCTCCACAGACGGGTTCGCAAATGAGATACGCACACACTTGCCATTCACATTCGTAATTTGTTGCCTTTTATCGGGGCTGTTTACAGGGCGGTCATTGCCAAATCCAGCGTGCGCCTGCTGGCCGAATATTACTGCAAATGCAGGTTTTGTACATTGATGTGGTAAAAATATGAATTATAAAAAACATTTTAGCCTTTCTGAAAAGGACTGTCACATTCAAAATTCTTCTTCAGGCCGGCAAGCAGGAATTCAAGTAGAGAGAGGTCACATAAAAAGCTGTTTATTAAGCAATAGAGAAGTATTGACTCAGCTGAGGACTCGTGGTCTCAGTTGAGGTCTCATCTGCTTCCCAGTTAGCAGTCTACATTTTCACAACATAAGCCCCGAAGCTTTGATTTTCATACAATATATACTGTTCAATGTATGTGTGTCTTCTTCCTGTTGGTTTTTGATTGTTGCACAGGCGAGTCCACGCCTCTTGTTGTATGACTCCTTAGTGATGTAAAAGCTCAAGAATTTCATTTTCGTTTATTGAAAAATGTGGGGGTTTTACTTGTATTTTTATTTAGAATGGTACATTTTGTGATTCAACACGTGGAATCTCATGGTAAAGGTGTCTACAACAAATGTTGGGGTCCTAGACTCTAGGACTCCAACGTTAGGACTGCCTAACCCTGACCTTCTAGCCACTGAGACGGCGGATAAGAAAGTGGATTTCCTGATGTCCGTTCGCTACAACGCCACAGTGGTAAATTCACGATTAAGGTTTTGCATACTTCCCCTCCAAATGAGATAGTGGTGCATTAGGAGTTCCGTTATGCCTCAGGGCTGTGGCAGCTGCTGAGAAGGCTGTTGTTGTATCACATGATATTGTGGGTTGTGCTCCGTTGAATTTGCCCGTTCTTCACGCTTTTTATTCCATCCCACTCGAGCAGAAGACATCACACTTATCTCCTGCGAGATGGCTTCTTTACAACAACATCCTGTTCTGCCTTCCAAACATAACTGTTGAGTGCTGTAGGCTTAGGGGACGCGGCTTTTGCTGTTGAAAGTGATTCTGGTGTCATTGAAACCAACTGCCTACAAGATAATTGTTCTGTTCAAGTTGCTGAGCTCCATGTCCTCACTCAGGCATATATGTTGTCCGCAGGGTGTTCCCTTACTGCAGGGTGTTCCCTTACTGTTCATACAGGCAACAGATAGGCATTTTTGGTACCCTGTGGAAAATCAGGTGTCGTCACCTCACAGGCAAACAAACAGGACGCAGATCAAAGACAGGCCTAAGATAAAAATGTAGAAAGTATGTAAAATACTTTTACATCTATAACATTCCTATTGAGTATCATTTTTTTACAAGGTATCCTCCTATTTGGATTAAAGCCTCTGCCAAATGCTCGTAATGTTATGTAATGTAATGAATCCCAAGTGGCAGTAACTGGGCCGAATCTCTCCACAAAAGCTAGGACATGCACTGATGTACAGTAGTACGCAGTATGATGTACATCAACAGTGAGAAAGAACTCACAAAGTGAAAC
This sequence comes from Genypterus blacodes, assembly GCF_046128005.1. Lineage (NCBI taxonomy): Eukaryota > Metazoa > Chordata > Actinopteri > Ophidiiformes > Ophidiidae > Genypterus > Genypterus blacodes. Next base: position 369,175 of record NW_027467082.1, read on the forward strand.
CAATTTGTGAGAAATACGACAATGTACATACAAACATTCAAATGTACTACTACATACTACTAGTAGTATACGTTGGTGCAATTACTTTTAGTACTATTAGTACTTCTTCTATGACCCACCAGGAATGACCCAACAGCCCCCTGGCCAGACGCCAGAATATCCTGCCCCAGCTGTGACTAAACTTACCAAGCCCACTGCTCATACCAGTATTGCTACTACTACTACTTTTACTATTACTTTAAGTCCTAGTAAACCATTTCTGCTATCATTTGTACCAGTTCTACTACTAGTAGTAGTACTTTTACTAGTAGCTTCAGTACTATTGGTATCTCTCAACTTGATGTAATTGCATTAGTTTCCTCACTCCTTTATCCTAACATTTGTGCCAAGGTTTTTGCACGTGCATATGCCACTGTGGTGACCCCTTGGGGAGCACTGTGTTACACACTATAACAAAAACCAGGTTGTGACACCAAGCGGAGCACAACAAGACAGAATGATGAGCATTACTCACTTTTGTTGAATTTATAAATGCTTTCCCCTGCAGTTATGGGCACATCATAGCAAGGGGTGTGTTACAAACAAGTTACTTATTTGTTTGCTGCAGATATTTCCTTAATTTGCTCCAGTAAGAAAGCGTTTTCTGTTGGCGGGGGGGGGGAGAGAGTGCACAAGACACAAGACACAGAGCACAAGACACAACACTGTCTTGTGCACTCTTTACTTTATTCTCATAGACCATTAGATTAGGGTGCCGACTCGGCCGGGTGTGCAGCGGCGTACTTGCCGGTGTTTGCTAACTTTTAACGATATGCTTAAAAAAAAAAAAATATATATATATATATATTTTTATTTTATTTTTTTTCGGAATGCGATGCAATCGCAGGTCGATCGCGATCGACATATTGGGCACCCCTGATGTACAGTAATTACAAATACTGTCAACTTTACATAAACAAATGAAATTAAGTGGCTGTAACAAATGTCTTACATGAAGACACAATTTGAACATTGCTAGAAGAATTTAAAGTGTATGATTTCTTAAAGCTGTATAATGTACGGCGAAAAAAATATGATTTTATAGTTTAACAATAATAGGTAAACTCTAATATAATAATAACCTACAATTATACTAGTTGTGCTAAAAGTAAAAAGTTCTTTATGTTTTAAAATGTCAACATTAAAAGAGGAGGTCAAAGGTTTTTGTATGTGAGTATGTTGAGTATGTGTCACTGTGTACACTGGGCTACCACAGTGATACATCACATGACAAAAACCCTTCCTCCTTTATACAAAAAAAAGAAAATAAGTTGAAAGCAGAAATGCTCTTTCACAGTAAAAGCTACACAGTATTAAATGGTTAGACTTTTTAAAAATAAATTCCAGTGGAGTTTGGTAGCTAAAGTGTGTGTGTGTGTGTGTGTGTGTGTGTTTGCACACGCAATGAGGTAGAAAAGTTTGGGAACCACTGATCTAATGGAAAGATTTACTTAAAAAAAACTTAATTTTCGGAAAAAACTTCTGCAAGAATTGTACATATTTTAACTTGATGATCATTATTCATCACTCCTCTATGTTATTGCTTTGGTTGTTGCTGCAGGAAATAAACTTGGCAGGAATGTTTGAAAAAGAGAAAGTTTTCACCAACCAGAGCAACCACAGGAAATGGGTTACATCAAACTGGATATGGGATCTGGTTAATAAAGAGGGGCTTTGTCAGTGAAACATATTGGTCTTTCTTCATTTCAATTATTTGTATTAAATGCAGATATCTAGGCATCACTGTAGCAGCTACTGGGGATAAATAAACTACTGGGGGAAGTTACATAAGTCACTGTGACCTCTGGTAAGTAAAATAAAATCACTTTCAGTCAAGATGAATTGTTTCTCAATATTATTTGTAATGATATCGATGCATATGGCCGCTTTTCTGTACTCAAAAACAAAAAGGAAAGCAGAAGCAAGATGATTGTTTGTGGGAGCAGGTTTTTGAATGCTGTGGCAATTAATTTGTTACACTGTGTAAAGAATGCGTATGTTGGCGGACAGAGACTACAGTCACTGTCTCCTCAGGTATGTCAACATTTATGATAAGCAAGATACATTTTTAATCACATTAATAAAATGTTATGATTGTCATAATTGGAAATTTACCTGCATAGAATACGGTTTCCTTCTTTGTTTGTAATGACCAAACTTAACTTTTAAAGAAACTGCACTGTAAATTCTATTGTGAAAAAAATGACATTCTTTCAGTAACACTGATAGATACTGCTATTTTAGCATATTTTTACAACGGTAAAACACAATTTTCAATATTTGGCAGTTTACAGTTTTTAACTATTGCAATGTTTACATAATTTAACCATTAATTTCACTGACATTACTGTTTTTACAGTGCAAGGTTTTTGTGACTACTGGGGTAAAGGTACAACATTAACTGTAACATCAGGTAAGAATACATTTTGTTCTGGTCAAAAATCGCTGTATTATTTCAAATATTATTTTATAATTGAATCCCTCTGAATATTACTGAATAAACTGTATAAGAGTGACATTAATGATGCCATGGGCATCGACTATCAATGACATATTTGAGGATAATGCTTAATACAGGTAGGATAAGCTCAGGAAGAATAGGGAAAATAATATAGAAAAAGATAAAATAAAGTAAGATAAAGTTCAAATGTCACTTTTTTTGTTGTCTGCAATGTTTAAATTAAAATGTATTTACATTGAGGTTTATTTTTGCTTCATTATCTTAATGCCACATTCTTGCTTGTCTTTTCTCAGGCACAGCAAGAGCACCGACTGTGTTTCCACTGATGCCATGTGGTTCTGAGACCGGGGACATGGTCACTCTCGGCTGCTTTGCCACGGGATTCTCACCGTCCGCACTGACCTTCCAATGGACCCAAAATGGAAACAACCTGTCTGACTTTGTTCAATATCCTTCGGTGCAGAAAAACAACTTTTTTACAGGAGTCTCTCAGATCCGGGTGAAGGATGCAGACTGGACCCCAAACAACACTTTTCAATGTTCCACGACACTTCCAGGGGGAGTTTTTGTTCATGGTCCGATAATACGACCTGGTAAGACTCTAAAACTATCAACATAAAATAAATGAAATGTACTATAACTATGTACTATATCTATTAGCAGCATCTGCATAATCCCTGTTCTTTCCCCTCGCTGACTGCTTTCACTTAATCTGCCCATGATAATTCACTTTTAAAGCCTGTAAGGTTCAATCTGTTGCCTCTACAATCAATGTATATGTAGAAGCAAGCATGAAGTGCTTATATTATAACCTAATAATACAACATTGTAGGGTATAGTTCACGTTGCTTCTTCATATATATTATTCCCTGCTTCTGCATACATATATTTGTGTATATGTTTGTTTTTCAGTGATGTTTTTTAAGGCGCCAACTCTTGAAGTGTTGGCCTCCTCTGATGAGGAGACTAGAAGGACCTTCTCCTGCTTTGCCAAAGAGTTTTCACCTAAAGATTATGACATCAAATGGCTGAGAGATGGAATGGAAATCCAGAAAAACAATCATGAGATCAAAACACCTGCTGCAACAAAGTATGACAATGGAACCAAAGTGTACAGTGCAGCAAGTTTTCTTCTGACCAATGAGACTGACGGCGAGTTTACATGCGAGTTTAACGGGAAAGATGCCGAAGGTCTCCAAACTTGGAATGCAACTTGGAGCAAGAAAGAGAAGTGTCAAAGTGGTGAGTAGACCTGTTTTTTTTGGTTAATGTAAGTTAATTACAACCCAATGAAACATCACTGATCCTTCACCCGACAGAGGCCCCCACTGATGATTTGGTGAATGTAGAGATCATCCCCCCTTCACTTGCTACATTGTTTCTAAACAAAACAGCAAACGTGGTGTGCAAAGTCACACTTAAGTCAAAAAGAGGATATTTGGACAAGATTACCTGGGAGGATGAGAACGGGAATGAGCTTGAAACAATGAAAAAAAATGGAAAGAAATCACTCAGCCTCTCTCTTGAAATCCCTTATGAGACTTGGGCCGATGGATTGAAGAGAACCTGTTTTGTACACCATTTACTGTTGCTGACACCAATTAAGACAGTTTATCGAAAGCAGAGAGGTAAGAAATTGTCATTATCAATGTAGTTTGAAGCAGGAATGTCTGGGAAGGTTTGCAGCATAAAGGCCTGATTGTTCTCTCCTGATTGCAGGAGGAAAGTTTCAGCGTCCGTCAGTGTTTCTGCTGCCTCCAGTAGAACAACGTAAAAGCAATATGGTGACCCTGACTTGCTATGTGAAAGACTTCTACCCACAGCAGATTGCGGTGTCTTGGCTTATTGACGATAAGCCTGCAGAGGCGGGCACATTCTCCACCACAATCCCTGTAGAAAATAATGGCTCCTATTCTGTCTATGGCCAGTTAACCCTCAGCCGTGAGGACTGGGTAGATAATGATGTGGTATATAACTGTGTAGTTTACCACGAATCCATTTTGGACTCAACTGGCGTCATTATGAGGTCCATGGCTGAGAGATCACGTGAGAATGTCAACCTGGTCAACCTCAACATGAACGTCCCTCAAACGTGCAAGGCCCAGTAGATGTTGTGGTGTCTTGCTGTGTCTACTGCTGTTTGTTGTTTAATGTTTGTTGCTTGTGATATCATGTGCTGTTTGTGTTTTAAATGCAAATTCAAAATCAAAATTAAAACAAATCCATTTCTAACTGAGGTTGATGTACGTCTCGTACAGTCTATCTGTTTAGCTAAGTGCACCTGTGCTCATCCACATTAAGTCTGAAACCAAGGTACTCCCATCAAACATAGTACATACTGTGTATGCCTCAGAGTATAGTGAAAATAGCAGGGCATAAAGTTTCCACCACCATCTGACTGATAACTACTCTTAAGATTAACATCCACTAAATAATCAGCCAACTTAATATAGCCAGTGCACCATCAATGTTTGTGCCTCCTCTATGTTTGCATGTTCCTCTACTGGGTTAGGTTGTGCATCCCTGTGGGGTCTTTCAGTGACAAATCAGGATCATTGTAACTGCTAAGGTGTCTAAAATATGTCTTGAGTATTAGATTTGATACAAAAGTAGCAATAACCTGTATTCCCATTTTTCACTGACTGTGAGCTCAAGGGGATTTGTCAATGAGCCAAGTTACTACAATCTGCTCTGGGGAGTCTTTCACGTAGCGAGTCAGGGTCACCATATCGCTTTTACTTTGTCAGAAGCTGATGGACGCTGAAATGTTTCTCCCGTAAGCATGAGAGAACAATTTACATTTTTTTTTTTTTTTTTTAAAGATGTTGCAAGCTCAGTTCCGTTCTCCAGCAAAGAAACTTTTCTTTCCACTGCCATTAAAGAGAAAATGTCCCCAAACTTAGAATAAACAGTACTTTCAGTAAGATTCATTACTGCCAAGTAGCCATGGTGTATGTGGGATAATGCATTCTAACCCATGCAGAGACAAACGCCACAGCACAAAAAGCTTTGTGTGTTTTTAAAACACACACAACTTGTTGCTGATTGCCACATAAAAGCAATAACTGAAGCTCTCTGACTGAATACTACAGGTCCAGATTACCTGTTTCTGACTGACAGCCAATTTAGCGAAGACCTGAAAGCATATGAAGACAACATGGAGATCACAGGACTCATCTTCATCCTCCTCTTCCTCATCACTCTGCTATATAGCATTGGAACCACTGCTTTTAAAACCAAGTAGGCAAAATACAAAGCGTTATTATGGATATGTAGTATTTATATTGGATTTTGTGAATAGACTGCACGTTATCACACAGATACTGTGTTAGATGTTGTTGTAAAACATATGAATCAAATGACATTCATTCATTTGTTGGTGAAAAAATATAATAACTTAAATTAAATTAAATTATAATTGTAATGTATTTTACTGGCCAAATATTAGGATATGTCTATGTATTTTTCACATTTTTTGTGCAGTAATTCTTATACTTCCTCTTTTTTGTTTGTTTTTCCTTTCAGGTCAAATGAAAAGAAATGAAGTTTCCATTTAACATTTTCACATTGACATCCTTCTCTATACTCTGTGAATGCTCTCAATCAGCATTTAACTAAAGATAACATTCAGGAAATGTCCATTTCACATTTCATTTAATTGCCATTATCTTCAACTTTGATACATTATACTTATACTTATGACTCACTTTCCTTTTGAAAAATATATGAAGTTATATCACTTCTATGTATCATATTTTTTTCTTTATCACTGTTTTATTATGTGTTTCCTCTCGTTACCTCTTCTTTGACCTCAACAGCATCTGGAAATCAACAGACCATGTTCAATTCAATATGCAAATACTCTGTTGGTTCTCAACTCTATTATTAATAGCCATGAGAACTAAAACCTGTAGCAAAGTCACGAGTAGTCATGTAAAAAGATTTGAATGATAACATATGTAAACTGTTGTGAGAATGTTAATGTACAGTATATTTCTCTTACTGGCATAACCACACCTCACACCTGCTGTATGTGCTGCACCGTTGCTCAGTGTCATGTTTCACTTCTGTTTTTCGGAGACTTTTTGTGATCTGGGTGTTACCCAATGCTTCTGCTTGCTGCACGCACTGATCACTCTGCTCTGTCATTCTGAAACATCTGTGCAACAGACTTCCAGCTACATTTCCACCTGAAACTGTAAAAGTATAAGTCTGCCATCTAGTCTAAATAAAAGAATAAGGCACCTAGATTTGAGACTGTATAGTTTATTCCTTGATCAATCACTTAAGGTATGTACGTCTACATTTCTGATTGAATGATGTACATTTCTAAAATTTCCTGAGAGCTTTGACAATAAACTAAATGTTAACAAATAACCTGTGTTCTTACCTCAGTGCTACGGGTTGTCTCTCCAAACATCACACTCTACCCTGTGTGGGAAGGTGAATTTGGGGCCTCAACAGTCAAACTCATCTGCACCCTAAGTGACTTCTTTCCAGGAGAACTCAGTGTGGAATGGGAAGTGGACAAAAGTACTCTAAACATTGAGCCAATCAAAAGACAGTTTCCTTAATCTGACAGTTTCCTTTAAACAGTGGAAAACCCAGAATATGTCTTTGTTTAAATTAAAGAACAACAGTACGTCAGATTAACCCTTCGGTAACCTCCTTTGATCTGGCTAAGACCCCCAAACCGAGAGGCTCTTTTCTACCTTTTGCTGGCCCACAAATGCTTAGGCTTTGATAAGGTGATAGAGTGAACCTCAGCTGCACTCTTCACCTGTTGGCAGATATGTGTTATCTAGCCCACCTGGAGTGAGGATTGTCAAATCCTCTGGTTTACTGTTTCATTACCAGACTTGCCGGAGCCAGCAATTTGGTTACTGTAACTATATTAATCTCAGTTCCTGCATTTACTTATATATGTTTGACATTGTTATATTCCAACAGCTGCTTCCAAACCAAAGCTGTGGGGTTTGAATGAAATATAAGAAAAAAAGTAATGTTTTGGTTCTCACCCAGGTCCTTCACTTTCAACTCCATCTGTGGCCATCAGGAGATTTCTGTCAGATTTACAGAAGAGAGACAGGTTTGTGCTGGCGTGTGATCAGAAAAGAAACAAAGAACCTTAGCGTCTGTTCAGGTAAAATAAAGCAAAGTTCGAAAGAAACATTCAACCGGCATATAAACAAACTTCAGGTGGAGACAATCATTGGTACTTTATCCACTACAGAAGAGCCAAGTTTAACATCATCATTGAGATGGTTTACTCCCATGCAACTATCTAGCTTGTACTGTAGCAAAGTCAATGTTGATCATACTTAACAGACATCTCTCAACATGATTCTTTTACAGTGATCCCAGAGGCAAGTGCTGTCTTTGATTACAACGTGCATGCTGATGTCAACCGGGACTCGGAGGAGAATGTGTACATGTATATGGTTTTCACAGTCCTCTTCCTTGTGTCCATCATCTCTAATGTCTTGGTTACACTCAGCAAGGTGAGATACGCAAGATTGACAGTTCAAGTTAAATATAAAACCCTCCAACAGATCCCGACTGATTTTCTGATTTTTTCATTTTAGACCAAATGATGACGAGCACAGAGGGATGATGATCACTATTTTGTGACCCTGATATGGATTTTTATTTTTAAGAGCCCTCGGTCTAACAAAAGAATCCCGGCATTTTTGTTACACTTCACATATTGAGTTGTGTTTATTTTTTTCATGTTAATTTGTGTGTGTGTGTTTGTTTTCATCATAATGGGAGAAAGTTTTGGAGAAAAATAGAACATTTCTGCCTTCTTGAATACAGTGATTAAATGCATTATGACACAAAACTCCATGTCTGTTGTTTTAAAGTTACTTATGCAAATCATTGTGTGCAGTGGCACAGTACCAACATTTTCTGTGTTACTCAAACTAGGACTTTTACATGTCAAGATTAAGGTACATCCCCTTGACAACACAGAGATATCTTTGTGCTCCATTTTCAATAATTTACATATATGCACACACACTGTGAGTAAGAGCTGTGTACCTTGTGGCTTTGAAGGAATTCACATCTGGGAGGGATGACACTTAGCTCATCCAGGCTAACCATTGGCTGCCTCTGGAGTCATCTGGCACAGTGCGTGGCCTTTATTGGCAGAGGACCCTGTGGCAGCCGGCCCAAGTCTGTGACGCTGGTGGTGGGATGGAGTCACTGAATGAATGCTGAAATAATGCTCACATGTGGCTACAAGTCCTATTACCAAGAGGGGAAAAGACAGACAAAAACACAAAGTGAACACTATGCTATATTTGGATACATACACACACATGCCCAGTGTATATACATGTACTGTTAAACACATTTGACTGTATATCTACAGTGTATCAAATATTGAATATAGTATTTTTAATGTCTCACATAAAGAAATGAAAGCCTCAACTCTAAATCTGAGCCTTCAAGGGTTATGACTTCTTTGTTCCATATGTGTATGGACAGAATACAGAGTATGCTTCAGACATACAAATCAGAGTAATTTATTCATCAGGTTACATATATAAACAACACTTACATAGTAAAGAAAAACGAGATTGATGTGACAGGAGTCTTATAGGATATATATATATATGCATATATATATATATGCATATATATATATGCATATATATATGCATATATATATATATATATATATATATGCATATATATATATGCATATATATATATGCATATATATATATATATATATATATATATATATATATATATATATATATATATGCATATATTCATGAATAGGTGTGTGTGTGTGATGTGTTTTGTGCTGATGACACAGTATCTCAAACATATTTCACATCCCTGATATATATATATCAGGGATGTGAAATATGTTGGAGATACTGTGTTTCTATCATAACTTTAAGAAATGGCCCATGCATAGCAAATGGAGTGCTATCCTCCAGTTGTGGTTCTTTTACATTATGACCGCCCTGTCCCATCATGTCTGCTTTAGCACATTTCTATTCATTACACTACATTACGATCATTTGGCAGATGCTTTTATCCAGAGCGACTTACATTACATTACCACCCATTACAGAGGGGGGAGCAATTGATGGTTCGGTGCCTTGCTCAGGGGCGCCTCGGCAGGGACACACCGGCAACCCTCCGGTTTCCAAGCGGCGGCTTTACCCACTGAGCTACTGCCTCCCTTATTCAACAATTACCTTTAACATAGAATAATGTGCTATGTGGATAGCTGAAATATGGTTGTTTGATTTCACATTGTGAGGTTTTCCTGTGAACCTGATCCCATCCATGAAGTGTGTGATGAGCTAATGTGTTGTTCATTATGTGGTCAAATAGCACCATCTAGTCGACTTTCAGTAGAAGTGTGGTTTGGTTTGTCCCACCGGTTTGACTGTTGTGAAATCCTGCCGATGTGTGTTTACACTTGGACTGACAAATACAATGTACAATATGTCTCCCGGTGATGGGTGAATGTAGTTAATGAATAAAAATAAATAAAGGGGGAAAAGAAGGTTTATGTTTAAAATGTATTTGTTAAACTAAAATGTACTTGTGAAATTGAAAATCTATTTCCATCAAAGGGGTGTGACTCAAATGATTTGGGTGAGTCATCGCTAACTCCTCTATAGGACTCATGCAGCCTTAAAGGCCCAGAGAACCAACGCTTAAAGATCTAGGAGAAGATTACATAACATATCAGTTATTTGGGATTTCAGCCTACATAGAAGAGCAGAAAACTTGCAGAACGGTGTAGTAAAAACCACAGTACTCACCCCAGAATTTAAACCTGGAACTTAATGATAGCATGATTAGTAATGATAGCACAATTTGTCAATGCTAGAGACGAGCCTACTTGCTCTCAAGTTTCCAACTGCTTGGATGAAAATAATGACATTTCAGTACACTACACAAGTGTTGCAATTTCAGTGCTCGTTAAAAGTCAAGTGCAATAGTAAATCTAGTTAATGGTTGTTGGTGTCACCAGAGCACTATTAGCCAATACATTTCCAGGTGAATGAAGACAGACGCTAGCAAACTTGGACTGTTTTTTGGAAGGCATATGTTAGCTGCTCGTGTGGTTTACCGGAAGCGGCAACACATTCAACACTTCGTTAAGGCTTAGGATAATAGCATATCACAAATAGAGTGGTGAACGTCATTTTGAAGTCCCAACATCCTAAACTTTTGATAACAGCGTTCATGAGAAGCAGGATATATGCAATGAAAAAGGTTTGAAGCATGTGCTGTACATTTCCAGCTGTACATGAACATAAAAGGTAAACACACAGCCAAGAAAGTAACAACCACAGCTAGTTATATACCACAGCTAGTTATATAGAACAGCAGAGCGTAAGCATCATGTAAGAGCTTCAACATTCAGCAAGAAGCATCACAAGTCCGAAAAACCACCTCTAAATAAGACAATAACACATCAGAAGCTAAGGCAAAGTTTGGTTCCTAGCTGTTGCCGCCATCTTGTTATCGAAAGACAGCAACACACATTTCCCAGTAATTAAAAAATAATAATAATCTGGTTTAAACCATGACGGATTGAGTCCGGGTGGGACATTTCTGCCAGAAAAACAAGTAAGAACTTCTGAGTCGGAAGTTCTAAAATAAATCACAGCACAGCATGACAATGTCGATGAACATACCCGACACATAAAGAGCAAGTCATCATATTTAATTATAATTTAAAGTGCATCCTAGCAAGTACATCGACTATCCATGCAACTAAATGAAAAACAAAACATCAATACAGTTATTATGGTTATGCGATTGTGGAAGCCTTATTATGAAAACATGTAGAAAAGACATAAAAAACACAACTGGACACATAACACAAATACACAACTGACACAAAGTCAAAATGAAAGCACCAGCTGTATTTGCAGTTAGTTTGTTTCCTGTTACGTGGGCTTTCATGATATGTTTCCATAAAACTGCACCTAAACCACCAAAGTGACTTCCGATTGAAGAAAAACAGAAGTCAACTTGCTCCGTCTCTGTCAGCCATTTTTACCTTTGCACCGAAGTGAAATGCAGGAAATCAATACAACCAACATGTCTGGGAGTAGAACCCACCGTGCCCATGATCGTTTTCACCTCTAGGTGGGGATACAGACCAACACGAATCCACACGTTTTGACGAAGAGCTGTACAGTGACTTTTATACAGTTAATTAAGAGCATGAACATTTTCAGAAACCTTTGCTGTGATGTGAACAAACATGAATGTGATAGTTCAAAGGAAAAACGATAATGATCATTAATTGCACATTGACCCTGAATCATAATTTGTCAGTAATCTGAAGTCAAGGTTCCTGAATGTATCGGGGACCAGTAGATAATTGTAGTATAACTGAAGATCTGAGACAAGAATGTGAAACCGTATAAAAAAAATTATTATCAGTTTTAACTCAGTTTCAAATAGTTTGTTGAAGGCAGGAGTGTTACTGCAATGTTCAGACAAAGAATGATGTCATTTCTGGGCCTGAACCAGTCTGGCACAAAAATAGAGTATAGGATATTATCATCAGCCCACATACAGCAGGACTCCAGTGCAGTACTCATACAGAGTGCAATTTTAAGCAAATATTTGAAAAGTAAACAAAATTCCTTCAGGAAATAGGGAAATATTAAATGATAACTTCTGAAACAAATCCAAGCATTGTCTGCTTTTATAGGTCTCACTCTGTTCAACACCGACTAAAGATTGAACATGTTTTTCTTTACAGGTGTGAGGTGTGAACAGCTGACACAGCCAGCCTCTGTGAGTGTGCAGCCAGGTCAACAGCTGACCATCAGATGTCAGGTCTCTTATTCTCTTGGCTATTGGACAGCTTGGATCAGACAGCCTGCAGGGAAAGGACTGGAGTGGATTGGAATGAAAAATACTGGTGGCACTCTCTTCAAAGATTCACTGAAAAACAAGTTCAGTATCTCCTTGGAAACGTCCACAAAGACAGTGACTCTGATCGGACAGAATATGCAGCCTGAAGACTCTGCTGTGTATTACTGTGCCAGAGACTCACAATGATACAAACAATCAGTGGACCTGCACAAAAACCCCTCAGTGTCTGCACAGTTGTTCACGAAGCCACCAGAGGGGGCGCCATCACACCACTGTTTATCTTGACCTTTCTCTCTCTAACTCATAATGTGAGCAGTTACAACAGAGAGGAATGAAGCACAATACAGATTCTGCTGAAACATTATTTTGACACAATCTGAAATCTCCAAAAAGTCTCTTTAGCAACATTTGACTCATCACCGTCAATAATGATGAAGAGCATAAACACATGAATGTGTTCACTGAATCAGAACTGTGAGGTGAACTTCATGTGATGTGGAAAATATAACTATTACAGATACAACATGGAGGAGCAAGAACCTGGAAGCTGCACTTGTGTTAAAGTATAGATTCATCATTTATTCTTCATTCCAAAATGACTTTGTTACAAGTGAAAGACATCAATGAGGAAAAATGTTTGAGTAAAATGAACTTAGATGTTGATGTAAATTCTACTCAAGTATCAAAAGTATTTTGTGGATAATAACAGTACTCAAGTATTGAAAGTAAAATAATCTCTTTCTCCTCTTGGTGACATTCAGAACTTTTGATTCCGGCATGAACTTAATCTGAATTACCATAATATTATGTAATCTCTGTCACTTTCTGACTTTTTATCTTAAATATTTCATTGACACTTTTTTTGCCAACATTGCAATTCTTTTTAATTTTTTGTACCACAGTGGCCTAAATATCCATCCATCATCAAAGGTTGGAAAATAATGGACTACAAATATATATTTTAATTTGGATGTGTAGTCAAGTAAACACAAATATTTCTGAATATATATTTACTAAGTTAAGTAATCTGAAAAGTACTGTGTTGGTCTACATCACAAACAAAAACATTAGCAATGATAAATCGCACATCTATGAGTAACATTCCAATCATCTGAAATGAAGGAGCCTTCAAGTTAAATCTAGTTGAGAATTGTAAAATAACTGAAGGTCTGAGAGCATCAACACATTGTAATCATTTATCGTGTTTTACTTTTCCTTTACATACTTGATACACTTCAAGTTCAAATTCATGTAACAAATAAAGAGTAAGGGACATTATCATCTAAACATATACAGCAGGACCTGCAACACATTCAGTTTAAGTTAATGTATGAAAAATAAACTCATTTTCTGGGGGAAGTATTGAAATATTAAAAGATGACTCATACACACAATCCAAGTACTGTCTGCTTGTAATAGGACAGTCTGACCTGGAGCCTCTTTTATAGCCTGTCAGTGTCCTTTTCTATGCAAAGTGAACTTCCTTCCAGTCTGCTATAAACTCTTCCTATCATGCTGTCAGCTGAGGCAGAAGGAGAGAAGCTCCCAGCAGATCACCTTCAATACCAACCATGTTCTCTGTAGCTCTGCTGCTGCTGCTGCTGTCTGCTGGATCCTGTGAGTAGCTTCCAGTGGATTCATACCACCGCACATTACAGACACTGAGCAGTGAGAGGAATGATGAAGATTTATTGTTTCTTCTCTTTCCACAGGTGTGTACAGTATTGATCTCATCCAGCCAGACTCAGTGAACGTTCAGCCTGGACAGTCTTTATCCATCACCTGCACAGTCTCTGGTTATTCTTTGACTGATAACAGCTATGCAACAGGTTGGATCAGACAAAGCAAAGAAAAACCAATGGATTGGATTTTCCATCAGTGGGGTGGAGGCGACTTTTATAAAAATGAAGCTCTGAAGAACAAATTCAGTTACAGCAGAGACACTTCTGCCAGAATAGTGACTATAAAAGGACAGAATATGCAGCCTGAAGACTCTGCTGTGTATTACTGTGCCAGACACTCACAATGATACAAACCATCAGTGGACCTGCACAAAAACCCCTCAGTGTCTGCACAGTTCCACAAACCCACCAGAGGAGGCGCTATGAGACCTCACAATCATTCAAGACTGATTCCCTGCTTAACATGTTAGAGGCCACTGAATGTTATTCAATCATGCAGACATTCATATAAAATTGTGAAAGTGGAGAATTTAAAAAAACAAAGAATTGAACAGACAGCGTAGTAAAATGAGTAATATTACATGATGATGTCATCCACATCAGAGAAAGTCAAGGCTGGATGTAAACTCTAACATGACCTGCTGTTACATTGTGAGATATGGAGTTTATCCTGCAGATCAACATAATAATATCTACAAATATATATTTACAATTATTACTCTTCATATTTTTGTGCTACTCAGGTTTCAGGAACAACACAGATAAAACATGACTAACACTGAATCCACTCAGATACAGAGAAGCTGTACATGAGTGGCAGTACTGTAGCCACTCCCTCCTCCCTGTTTTTGGTTGCGTGCACTTTGTAAAGATCAGGAGCACCGGCAGTTGTGATGTCATCATTTGTATGTAAAGGTGTATTTGAATAACCTCTGACCTTCATCACAATGCAAATACAGAGCTGCAGAGTGCTTACATCTGTCCTCACACTGACTGGCTGTCTCACTGTGCTGTGTGGAGCAGCTGACTTCACATCTTCAACTCTAGGATGGCCAACAAACTGTGCCTTCTGCTGACAGCTCTCTTCCTGCCCTGTGAGTGTGTGACGCTTCATGCTGCTTGAAAGAGGAAAAAAGGTTTTTGGTTGTTTTACAGTTCCTCCTTATTCTCCTTTTTCTCACCTTCTGTCTGTTCTCTTGTTGTTTGGCAGCTGTGAATGGCCAGGCTATGGAGTCCATTCCCTCCACTCCAGTGTTGAAACAGCCTCAGGAAACTCTCAGTCTTTCCTGCAGGGGTACTGGCTTTACCTTCAGCAGCTATTATATGGGCTGGATAAGACAAGCTGAAGGAAAAGCTTTTGAATGGTTGGCGTATATTAGCACCGGTGGAAGCACAACAGCTTATGCCAGCAGTGTGAAAGGACGTGCAGAAATCACAAGAGATGATAGCAACAGCATGCTTTATCTGAGACTGCCCAACCTGAAGCCAGAGGACTCTGCAGTCTATTACTGTGCCAGAGACTCACAGTGATGAGAACAAGGAGAGAGGCTTTACAAAAACCCAAAGAAGTGTTTTATATATTGACCTCCAGGGGGCAGCAGGAGGTGTAAATGAAGACAATGAGGACTGCTCCTTAGTTGATGTGAAGTCAGTGTGAAAGAAACAGCTGTGCTTATGGTTGAACAACGTTGCATGTACGAAAGTGTAATGATGAATATTATAATCATGAGTTATAATGACAAGCATAGGACAAATAAAAAGCTGGATTTGATAGAAATCTCTGATGAAAATTGCCATAATCAATAGAGACAATATTCATAAAAAATAATCAGAGGTTAATCTGTGTCTGCTCTTTATTATTGTGCTGGAGAGCCACAGGGACTAAAGTTAGCTGAGCAACTGGACAAAGTCCTACTGTACTCATACTTACACTGAGCTGATATACCCATCATACATACCCATATAGTTAATGTCTTTATACTTAGGTATATATACAGGAGCTGCACTGTCAGTTAATCTGAGGTCTGTTTATCATCTCCAGAGACAGCAGCAGACAGCAGCAGGTGTATCTTCACATCAACACCATACTTAACACTACAACAACCTCTAATATTGAAGATTCTGCTCTTTATTATTGTGCTGGAGAGCCACAGTGACACAGGAGAGAGCAACACTCTGTACAACAACAATTACAATGGTGAATCCCAGTAATTTTCCAATAATCTGAAATGAAGGAGCCTTCAAGTTAAAACTAGTTGAGAACTGAATAATAACTGAAGGTCTGAGACAAGAGCATGATCACATATTAATCATTTATCTTGTTTTTCCTTTCTGTGACATACTTGATACACTTCAAATGTACGTAACAAATAAAGAGTAAGGGACATTATCATCTAAACATATACAGCAGGACCTGCAACACATTCAGTTTCAGTTAATGTATGAAAAATAAACTCATTTTCTGGGGGAAGTATTGAAATATTAAAAGATGACTCATACACACAATCCAAGTACTGTCTGCTTGTAATAGGACAGTCTGACCTGGAGCCTCTTTTATAGCCTGTCAGTTTCCTTTTCTATGCAAAGTGAACTTCCTTCCAGTCTGCTATAAACTCTTCCTATCATGCTGTCAGCTGAGGCAGAAGGAGAGAAGCTCCCAGCAGATCACCTTCAATACCAACCATGTTCTCTGTAGCTCTGCTGCTGCTGCTGCTGTCTGCTGGATCCTGTGAGTTTCACTGAGACTCTTTTATAGGTCTCACTCTGTTCAACACCGACTGAAGATTGAACATGTTTTTCTTTACAGGTGTGAGGTGTGAACAGCTGACACAGCCAGCCTCTGTGAGTGTGCAGCCAGGTCAACAGCTGACCATCAGATGTCAGGTCACGTATTCTTTTAGCAGCTATTATGCAGCTTGGATCAGACAGCCTGCAGGGAAAGGACTGGAGTGGATTGGAATGAAAAGTACTCATTACACTTTCTTCAAAGATTCACTTAAAAACAAGTTCAGTATCTCCTTGGAAACGTCTACAAACACAGCGACTCTGAACGGACAGAATATGCAGCCTGAAGACTCTGCTGTGTATTACTGTGCCAGAGACTCACAATGATACAAACCATCAGTGGACCTGCACAAAAACCCCTCAGTGTCTGCACAGTTGATGCACAAAGTGACCAGAGGAGGAGCCCATGTATTTTCACACTTTAAACTGATCAGGAAGAAAGATGCACATGGAGGGCAATGTTTTATTATGGAGGCACAACTTTATTTGTTAAAAATAAAACAAATAAAACAGTTTTGTCTGACCACTCTTCAGTTTCTTTGACTAATGTTTATATCATTTAAACCAACACACCAAAACAGAAAGACAACTCCAAAGCATCTGACGAATGGAAACATATTTGATCAATGGAGTTTGCTAGATTAAATCACTTTTGACGAGGCTGAGAATACAAATCGCAGTATTTGAGTAGCAGTAAATGTCACATTGAATCCCCAAACCACAGAGCCATAGTGTAAAATTGGCATCCAGCTATTATCAGCAAATGCCAAAATGGGTTTAGGGTGACACTGAATGCACCAAAGTTTGTAACATGAACAGAACACATTTTTACATCTGAGTAAATATGTTTTTAACAATGAAATAATTCAGAAAGAAGAAAACATTCAAGATTGCTTTTCCTCTATTTCCTCTATTTCCACACACGCTATCAGCTGTTGCCCATTTGACAAACAGTGCTTGTCTTTGTGATCTTTAAGTACCTCCAGATCAAGACTGGTAACAATGCAAATATGAGGATTGAGCCACAGTCTCCACCCAGTCTGTCCGTATCACACATCTCTTCATCTCCAGCAGTGGCAGATTCAGTAAGGTTTCCACCATGGCAGCTGTGGAAAGTGTCTTCCTCTTGGCTCTCATTTCAGGTGAGTGAAGTACTTATTCGCTGTTGGAAAATGGATCGCCTGCTGTCTTCCCATCATCTAAACTCTGCGTGTGTCTCTCAGCTGTTGGTGGCCAGTCCCTCACCTCCTCAGAGGCTGTGGTCAGGAGCGCCGCAGAGTCCGTCACACTGTCCTGTAAGGTGGATGGACTTCCTCTTGCATGGCTGCACTGGATTCGTCAGAAACCAGGAAAAGGACTGGAATGGATCGGACGTATTGACAGTGGAACTGGAACAATATTTGCCCAAAGTCTCCAGGGCCAGTTTACCATCACCAAAGACACTTCCCGAAATGTTGTGTACTTAGAGGTGAAGAGTCTGAAAGCTGAAGACTCTGCACTTTATCATTGTGCTCGTGAGGCACAGTGACACAAGAGCAAGCAACGCTGAACAAAATCATCACAGAGCTTTTCAAAGAGCGATCCTCCCTCCCCTCCCTCCACTGTAATGTCTACTTACCACAGTATAAAGTATTACATCACCATGAATACAGACTGAACATCCATATATAATTCAATTTGCTTAATGAATAACCAAGCACAAAAGATCTACTGAGTGAGCAGTTCAACCATTCACAATGATGACACGCTGTATATTTGATACAAACAACACTCGATAACATTTGTAGAAACATTATAAATGTGAAACATTGACCTCTGCAGTACTGTAGGAAATAAACAACAACTAAATGTCACCTAAAGTCATTCAGAATTCACAATAATATACAGTAGTTGTAAAGTCCTTTCCACGTTTATACAGAGATTGTGTCGTCTCTACTTGAACCTGTAGGGGGCGGCCAAACTCCTTAGATGTACAATCAAGCACTACTCACAGTTCACCAAACACGAGTTAGAGTCCAGACCAACTTCACGCCCTGTGAGGAGGAGTCAATGCAAAACTTGGATGTCTTCCTCCTCTACATATGTGACTGCAGAGAGGCTGACAGAGAACAGTGGACACACACTTTAGCATGATGGACTACAGGACAGGACTGCTGCTTTTAGCTGTCTGCTGGGCAGGTGAAGCTCTACACATCTGGATCTGATGTTTCCAATGATGTCAAGAATGCACTTCAATGTATATAATGATCTTTTATTATCTTGACAGGTGTTGCTGCTCAAACTCTGACACAATCTGAAGCAGTGGTTAAAAACCCTGCAGACTCACACAAACTGACCTGTACAGTCTCTGGGTTCTCACTCAGCAGCTACTGGATGGGCTGGATCAGACAGGCTCCTGGAAAAGGACTGGAGTGGGTTGCTTCTCATGATACTAGCACTGCTTACTACTCTCAGTCAGTCAAGGGCCGGTTTATCATCTCCAGAGACAACAGCAGACAGCAGCTGAATCTGCAGATGAACAATCTGAAGACTGAAGACTCTGCTGTTTATTATTGTGCTCGAGAGCCACAGTGACTGAAGTTGTGAAGCAGCTGCACAAAATCCTACTGAACTCACACTTTGAGAACACTCACTGTCTCACATCACTGACAGCTCTTTGAATCCTTAAATAAGGTACAAAGTTTGATATTTCTCCCTCTTAAGCCCAAAATACTAACCAGAGCTACAGCTGGAATAAGATATAGAATAAAAAATGAAATGAATATCGCATATTTAGAAAAATATTGATAGTGAAATGTCCACATGAACAAATCAACAAAAGATGATAGAGTTAATAAATTAAGAATATCTCTCATATTTAGGCAAAGGAATTAAGTGAAAATCAACCAGAACCTGATATTGAACAATAGAATAACCAACACTAATAACACCACCACTGTAAACACTCACATGTTCTTTTGTTTTGCATGATATTTTGCTCCAGATGCATGGAATCACAGATGCTGGCTGAGATGTGGGAGGAGTTTGCAATAAACAAATTGTGTGAGGGAGACAGCTCCCATCATATTTAAAGGGCTTTCATTGCTTTGAAGACATTCTAAGCACGCTGTAAACATGGCTGACATGAAGCTAACGCTCTTGCTTGCTGCTCTGTTTGTTTGCACGGGTGTTAAAGGTTGGAGCATAACCGAGTCTGGACCGGTGCTCAAAACACCTGGAGAATCCCACAGACTCACCTGCACAACCTCAGGGTTTAGTTTTAGTAGCACAGTGTGGAACTGGATCAGGCAGGCTGCGGGTAAAGGACCAGAATGGATCGCTTTCATACACACAGGTAGTACTTCCACCTACTACTCCCAGTCAGTCAAGGGCAGATTCACCATCTCCAGAGACGACTCCAGCCAGAAAGTCTACCTACAGATGAACCATCTGAAGGCCGAGGACACTGCAGTGTATCACTGTGCAGGAGGAACACAGTGGGAAACAGTAACAGAGACAACATACACAAACCACTTCCTCTATTTAGCTGAAGCACTGGAATGTTAGTCAGTTGTTGTCAGTTATTTGACATCAGAGTAGTTTAATCATGACCCACTCTCTTTTTTCTAAACTATTTATATTGAACTATTGATTTGTTTGTGTAATTAGCATATATAATGTAGAAATAAATACAGTAAATTACACAAAACCAAACACTGCCTCATAAACAAATAAATAGATGAACTGATCCAAAACTTCACCATGAAGCTGAGCTGTACTAATATGTTATGGTTATTATAATTATAATTATAATTATAATTATAATAATAATAATAATTATTATTATTATTATTATTATTATTATTATTATTATTATTATTAATATTTTATAATGTTTTACTGGAGACAGAAGTTTAGAGAATAGTTTCATTCCTCCAGATACAAATGTAACATATTTTCCTGTTTAAACCTATGAAGGGTAGATTGAGTTTGTTGTACATTGATGGCCATGAAATGACAAAAAAAATCAACCATTGATCTTTGCTGTTGTGCTGTGTGACAAAGGCTTTGTGTATAAAAAGATCCTGTATGTTTCTTATATGTAAATACATGAACACAAAATAATTTTGCTGTTCTACATTTTGACTAAACAGCAACTGAGAGCAAAGTCCAGTCCAGTTGTGTCCTTCCTCCCTGTGAGGAGGAGTCAATGCAAAACTTGGATGTCTTCCTCCTCTACATATGTGACTGCAGAGAGGCTGACAGAGAACAGTGGACACACACTTTAGCATGATGGACTACAGGACAGCACTGCTGCTTTTAGCTGTCTGCTGGGCAGGTGAAGCTCTACACATCTGGATCTGATGTTTCCAATGATGTCAAGAATGCACTTCAATGTATATAATGATCTTTTATTATCTTGACAGGTGTTGCTGCTCAAACTCTGACACAATCTGAAGCAGTGGTTAAAAACCCTGCAGACTCACACAAACTGACCTGTACAGTCTCTGGGTACACGCTCAGCAGCTACTGGATGGGCTGGATCAGACAGGCTCCTGGAAAAGGACTGGAGTGGGTTGCTAATCATTATAGTAGCACTGCTTACTACTCTCAGTCAGTCAAGGGCCGGTTTATCATCTCCAGAGACAACAGCAGACAGCAGGTGTATCTGCAGATGAACAATCTGAAGACTGAAGACTCTGCTGTTTATTATTGTGCTCGAGAGCCACAGTGACTGAAGTTGTGAAGCAGCTGTACAAAATCCTACTGAACTCAAACTTTGAGAACACTCACTGTCTTGAATCATGAAAAGCTTCAGCTGTATAAAATGACCTCAGAAACAACTGAGTTCATGTTAAAGACACAACAAGTCCATAATGTTCTTCCTTTATAATCCACATACAGTTTCCTGACACTGCACCTCCTCAGGTGTTGTTGGTGGAATAATTTTTTTATTTATTTTTTGTGCTATTTGTTTTTATTGAAGCAAACATTTTACATGACATTGTGCATACAATTATAGGATAAGATGTATCATGTATATCTTTATGAAGGAGCTCAAGTCATCTCTAAGTTCTGATGATCTGATGGTGGTTTGCCTTCTCATCTGCAAGAAGAATCAGTCCAAATCAAAGAAATCCTGCAAGTCATCAATTGACTAATTATCAGATTATGTGTTTGTTTTCCTGCCATGAATGGGTTCTGTTTGCAAGAAAAAAATAATAAAATCCCAAGAAGTAGAAGAAACTGAATCAACTCCTGCACTGTTCTCTTGCACTACATCTCTTGAACAAAGATATTACTCCAGAGAAGCGACCACAAACTCTGATGGCCACACACCATATTTTGACTATTCATGATTGCGAGGAGGAGTCGATGCAAAACCCTGCTGTGTTCCTTCTGTATTTGAAGAAGTGAGATCAGACTCCTGAGCAGATCATCATGGCTTCAGCTAC
Source organism: Genypterus blacodes (assembly GCF_046128005.1). Lineage (NCBI taxonomy): Eukaryota > Metazoa > Chordata > Actinopteri > Ophidiiformes > Ophidiidae > Genypterus > Genypterus blacodes. The sequence goes on from NW_027467082.1 coordinate 391,452, forward strand.
GTGTGTCACATTTCTAATGCTGTCAGCTTTGACTGGTGAAGGACGCAACATATCTTTCATTCACTGCTTCAGACTCTGACTCAGTCTGAAGCAGTGGTAAAGCAGCATGGAGACTCTCACAAACTGACCTGTACATATGCAGGAATATCAGATGATGACGCTCATATTGGCTGGATCAGACAAGCTGAAGGGAAAGGACTGGAATGGATCGCCTACATTTCTGCTCCGAGTGGTAGCACTATATCGTATTCCCAGTCTGTGAAGAACCGCTTCACCATTTCTAGAGACAACAACATGGACCAGGTGTATCTGCAGATGAACAGCCTGAAGACCGAAGACTCTGCTGTTTATTATTGTGCTCGAAAGCCACAGTGGCTGGAGTAGATTGAGCAGCTGGACAAAATCCTTCATTTCTGACCCTCCTGTACTCTGTCAAGTCACAAACATGATAAACTGAGTGTAAATGATAATTAATGTTGATAGACATTCTGGACTTAGTAAATGTCTCACAAAATTTCTCACCCTCCTGTACTCTGTCAAGTCAAGCACAGAGCATTCAGCCGCCCACCCACCCATCCACCCACCCATCCACCCACCCATCCTTCTGTCTGTCTGCATGTCTAACCGCTCGACCTCCCGCCAGTCTATTCCTACATTTTCTTTCCACTCATCCACCCAAATATCCATCCATTATCCATTTGTGTTTCTTGTATACAGTATGCTCTTTAGCTACAGTCAGCACCCAGCAGCAGAACTCTGTGAGTGTGTGGAAGCTACACACTTATACAACAGGAAAACAGAGCTCAACTGAAAACTGAAAAATGTTCTATTTATAGCAGAGCCCTCGAGGTAAGAAATATGTCTTTTAATCCTTCTATATACTGTAGTTTGCGTAGTATATCACTATTGTAAACACTGTGCATGAGAGATTTCCAGTGGAGTTTGGTTTTTGTATCAGTGTGTATCATTGTGGCACTATGGGATGGGCCACTAAGAAAGATGCCTTTACAAAAACCAAAGTGCAAAAACCTCAAGTTTATGCACATTCGTGATGAGAAAAGGAAAAAGGAAAAAGACATTTGTATATCTTGTCTTTATATCATGACGTAACGGTTATGTCATGATGTTTGTGAGTTATTTAGTAGGCAAAAGTTTGGGTTATTACACAGATAAAAGAATACGTCTTCCAGTAAATGTTACTTATAGATCTGCTCATGTATCAATAAAACATTAAAACATTTAGGATGACTGTAATATATTATATTACCCACATGATAAACCATGTTACTGTTTATTTCATGCATTTACTGAAGTTTTAGTGTGGTTTTTAGATGCTCAGGGTTTTTGTTCAAGCACTGAATGGAGATGTATCACTGTGTTACTTTGACCTGTGGGGTCGTGGGACCAAAGTCACCGTTTCTTCAGGTAAGTCACGTTTGATCAGAATATCTACTGTTCACCAGGATATTTTACATTTATACCTTGAAAGTGTCAAGGTCAAGTGTCCTGAGGGTAGAGAGCAGATTTGGTGTCTTTGTGGTTTTCGGTTAAGGTTAGACAGATGAAAGATATTTGATGCAACAGGTTTTTAGAAAGCTGAAAAAAACCCCGTAACTATACAGTTTGATATTAATTTATGAAGGTAAAATGTAACTGCTGGTGATGAATGTCTGCATCTGTGTAGAGCCTTTATTACCCTTTAGTTTGTTTTCTTTAGTATACTGTGTGTAAACAATAGTTGTTAAATATGAAATCTAAAACACGTCCTTCACTTAACAATTGAATAGACACCAGCAAGTAAATATTTTCAAGAAACTTGTTTTAAAACGACAAAGTGCAAATATACTACAGGTCAAACTTGATCATCGGAACGTTTTCAATGAATTATTTCACTGAAAACGTTACATTTTCAAATAATTAATTGTTTGTCCTGTGGACGTCGATCAAACTGTGTCACGTTAATGTTTTTCTTGAGTAATCTTCCTTTATTCAAATCAAAAATAACTTTGATTTGATAAGTCTTCTGTTTTTGCAACTTGCCATTAATCCATTTTTTTTAATTATTTCAAATGTATATTGTAATTGTAATTTGTGAAATTATAAATTGAAATTTCCAAATTTTTCAAAGATCTCTACAGCAGATGCATGTTGAAACATAGTGATACTAATATTGTTGATATGATTACAGTGACAAAAATGCAGTTTGAGAGATTCGATAAATTGTGTTTGAATGTAAATATCTGTGTGCATTTAGTTTTCTTTTTTTTTTTTACAATTTAGATGTCTTTGTATTCATGTGTTATAACACCTTTTACAACTTCTTTACACAGTTCAAACCCCAACAACACCACCGTCTGTGGTCCCTTTGCATCAATGCAGCACTGGGGCTGGAAATACAATCACACTGGGATGCCTCGCATATGGCTTCTACCCAGAAGCTGTCACTTTTCAGTGGACGAGTAGCAGTGGCAGCAAATTGTCTTCTCAACAATATCCCTCGGTTATGAGGAACAACGCTTATACGGGGGTCAGCCTGGTCCACGTAGCGAGATCTCAATGGGATTCCAGGAGCTCTTTTCGTTGTTCTGTAAATCATGAAGGAACCCCTCAAACAGTGACTGTAGAAAGTATGTGATAGTAAAAATGTTACGTCTTTCTAAGATTTATATACTCATTGAAGACAATCATTTTGATATTTATATCTGACAATGAATGACCTCTATACCTATGTTTCCCCTTGTTCTCAGATTCTGTATTTCACCCAGAAGTAACTTTACTCTCAGTGCCAAATGGAGATACCCAGTCCCTCATATGCATGATTGAAGCCTTTCGCCCTGTAACCTTGTCAGTCAAATGGAAGAAAAATAACCAAGAGCTGAATGGTTTCAACAAGTGGTCCACCCTGAAAACGGGTTCCCTCCATTCTGCTGTCAGTGTCCTGAAGGTCAACAAGACAGAGTGGGACAGTAACGATGTCTATAGCTGTGAGGTCATTCACAGTGGAAAAACCATTACAAAGAAAGCCTCAACAGGTACAGTATGAGCCAGGTTGTCACTATCTGAAAGTAATCTAGCATTGAAAGGATTAGGACAGAATGGTGTCTTTCTCCTGTCATGTGGACATGGACGTGTGTTCTCTCTCTGTCACTCCCTCCTGTAGCTCCTGTGACAATGACACTGCATCCTCCAAGAGCACACATGATCTTCAAGAACAACCAGGCAGAGTTTGAATGCACCATTACTGGAGTGGACAACGACATTGTATCCAACACTAGAATCAGTTGGCAGGTTGATGGGCAAAATGTCAGCAGTGATACAAATCTACCGCTAAAGAAGGAAGGAAAACTTTACAGCAAAACCAACACGCTGATTCGCAGAGACTGGGCCACTGTTAACAAAGTCCGCTGTTATGCCCTGTGGGAGGACATGACACCAGTTATTCAAGATCTCTCTCTCCACAAAGGAGGTATGTTGCCATCTGATGTTACTATACTCACTAAACTACACACACAGACATGTCATATAGGCATAAGGCTCATATATCAGCCTCCATGGTAAACCAAATATCTGTTTCAGATGGAAAGGACCTTAAAGTAACAGTCTATGTGCCTCCAGAGGAGGAAATCAGCCAATCAGGCTCCGTCAGTCTGGTGTGTCTGGTCTCCAGTGCCTCGCAGTGTGATTACTACATCACCTGGTCAGAACAAGTTGGCAATAAGACTGGGAGCTACACTGACGGCATCACCTTCCCACCAAGGGAGACCCAAAATGGCTTCTCGGTTACAAATGTTTACACCACCACCAAGGAGAAGTGGGAAAAGAATGTAGTTTTCTCCTGCAATGTTTGGTATGCTGGCGCCGATTATGCTGTCAAACCAAGAGGAGTGTCTAAGGAGCAGCGTAACACATGTGAAAGTAAATAGGCTTCACCTTTAGACGTGGTCTTTTGTGTATGTTGCCCTTCTGTCTCTCTGTGGAAAACGTTCACTCTGTGATGGCTTTGTACGTGTCACTTTGGTTTTTGTCGTCGTGTTATGTGCTTAATGTTGTACCTGTGCAAGTCACTGCATTGTCAGTGTGATACGTGTTTCAATAAATGTTGCAGCATGGAGACGCTTTTTGTTGAATGTCCTTGATTTGACTTAAATGCAAAGTAAGAGCAAAGAAAGTGAAAGGTTTGTGTCAGCAGAGAGCTCACATACTGTACTCAGTTTCACACATGCTGATCATGCAAGTAGTTTAATTGCTATATTATAAATACTATAATACATATTCCAAGATTAAATTCTGGTATAATTTCACTAATATAAAACACACACACATACACATTTACAGAATACCTCAGCTAATCTCATGTACCTTCTCCTTCGTAGAGCTGCCTACGGATTGTGCTCTAAACTGCACAGACAATGACGTGGACTATGATGAGTTCAGCAGTCTGTGGTCCACAGCCTCGTCCTTCATATTCCTCTTCATATTCTCTCTCTCCTATACCATGATATTCAGCCTGATCAAGGTAAACGAATGACAGGAAGCAGCTTCTAGCACCAATAAGAAGAACAATATGGGACAGACGGGGACAGCCTGTAGATTTGTAGGGGGGCCTGCAGGGGTTAATCACGAGTGCGAGGGTGACTGCTTTTTATTTGTAACTGTTTAGCTGTAGTTTTAAGTTGTTTTTTAACTACATTTTCGTTGTTTCTTTCAGATGCAGAGACAGTAAAGGGAGTCGTAGCCGATCGGCATTTTGGATTTTTTGTTTTTACAAATGGAAGTCGTAGAAAAACTAGCAAAACAAAGTTACCTATATTTCCTATATGAAATGATACCCAAACCTAATGTTGCTAAGGAATGATTTAGTTTTTGTAACAACTTTCAACTTGTTAATTAACATTCCATTGATATGTAAATGAGATGTATCTGTGGCAGTTTGTAAAGTAAATATCACCACATTTATTATTGGGCTTTTATGGCCATGTCTGTAAGTGGGCTTTCTTAAACTAAGGGGGAGAGACAACTGAATACAGATGTAACATGTGTTCAAACGTGTAAATGACTCCAACTTGGTATGATACTGTCTTTGTAAATGCTTTTGAGGTCTTTTGTGCTCTCACTTCTGTTATCAGTTAAGTGAAGGAGGTATTTGTGTTTCCTGTGGCTTCTAAAGATATCTTCCCTAGAGAGCTTCCCCTCCCTCCCCCACCCCACACACAAACAGTCAGAGCTACAAATAACCTTCCTCGAAACAAGACAAACATCCTTTGGTGTGTGTCCATTGGTATATCAAGTGTTTGTGCTGATTGTCTTACTGCAATTACATATGACAGCCATAGCATAGATAGATCTTCATATACATATGGTATTTTATTCTTTTTATTCTTTTGTACATTGACTACAGCGTATGGTAGTGGATGTGCAATATTTAAGCTTAGATGTATTCGTTGTGTTGAACTGGATGGCATAATAAATGTTTTCAGTGCATATAAGATAAATGTTTGATGTGTTTTCCTTTTTAGTGGTGAGAACAGTTACTAAGGAAATCTACACGTTCATTTTAAGATGCTTTGCTGCATGACAACATGGAAGATACCAACAAATGGAGTGGATGAAAATTAAAGTCACATCAGCATCAGGCAGTTACAATAGAACGGTGCTGGCAGTAGACTTTGTAATTGTAATTTCTTTTTTATTGGCTTTCATTGGACTTCTAGACTTTTCATGTTTTGCTAGACTGGACAAAACATTTAGTCTCACAAAAAAAAAGGGTTTTTTTCCACAAACGTCTCTGTTCTATAAATCATCATGATAATAATTTATGTGATCTAAATACATAATAAATACATTTATACAGCTTTTAGAATAATTTTCTAAAATAAATGATTGCTCCTTTAAAATTCTTGTTTTGTTTGTCTCCAAAATAAAACATTTTCAGGGTAAAAAGGTCAACACATTTGGTTTAAAAGGGACTTAAAATCTATCCTGTTCTTAATGTATTTTTCAGTGCTGAGTCATAACAAATATAGAATGACGGTTATATATTTGTAATGACTGTGTTGACACAAGCCTCACCAGTGACTCACCAGTACAGGGGCCCTGACGTACAGGAGGGGGCAGTATTAGCTAGATTAAAAGTGACAGATAGGTGAAAAATACATCCATGTGCATACTTCATACACATGTTAATCCACAGCAAACGATCATGTCATTAAAATGTATTAATACTACTTATACTAGTATAGGTACTTGTACTGGCCAGAGGCCCAGGACGTCCAAGCTCTGCCAAAACAGTGACCAAACTGACCAAGCCAACCGTTTCATAGTAGTAGTACTCATACTAGGACTGCTACCACTCTGAGGAAGTGTTTTTAGTACTACTATTATACAACAATATAACAATAAAACAATACTCATACCAGTTCTACAACTAGTAGTACCTTTAGCAGTACTTTTAGCAAGACTACTACTTTTACTAATACTTCTAATGAGCCAATACTCCCAGTTAGTATAAAAAGGTGTAACTGTAGAGTGTGAGAAATTGCAGAATTTGGACATCAAGGACATTTTAGGGTTCTGACCATGTCTATTTCATTTTGTGACCTCCATCATTAAGCTATAATTTTATTTACTTCTAGCTTTTAAAAAGAAAGAAAGAAGCACAGGAAGGTCAGAAAAGCACACAACACTTACGTAATTATGAGTAGTGTTCAAGCTTTAATTGACACTGAAGATCCTAAAGCATAGCCAGAAGAAATACAACAACACAATACAAACATTATGGGTACATATAACTACTATAAAGTCTCTGGCTCATCACATATTTGTGATTTGGTTTTATCAGTAGAATCGTATAGTGAGAGGAAGACCGTACATATTTTCTGACCTCTTGGCCAGTCTCTGTGTATTTATATATGCATGAGCCTAAAAAAATAGAAGCTGCTGCAATCTGTAGCTGACCGCTGCCCAGGAGGCCCAAGATCAAGGCAGTGTTACACACCATAACAAAAACCAAGTTGTGACAACAATTGTGTCACGTCTGCTGTTGTTAATCAAGAGTATGTAAAGAATAAAAAGAATAAATGATGAGCATGACTCATTTCAGTTCAATTGAGAATCGCTTTCCCCTGCAGTTATGTGCACAACACAAATCAGACAAGTTAAGTTGCATGTTTTTTGCTCCACATTGCATTCACATTTATATTTCAGTGTAATTCAGTGTAATGTTCGGAGTTATTTCGATTGTACCAGCAGAACAGCACTGCAAGATTTCAATAGCTACGATGTTAAGCAATGAACAAACTCTAAATGTTGCCTCATGTGATTTCCTTTTTAGGGCAAATGTATTTGTAAAACAAAAATGTATTTGTGTAATTGAAAAACAATAAAATGTTCCTTCAAACAAACAAAACTACAAATAAAACAAAAGATGCTGCCTTTGATGATAATATTCAGTTTTACAGTAACTACATGTAAATGCATGTGAATGAAAGGATGAATGATGGTGGCACTGTTGTGAGTGTGCAGCAGGTTTTGGCAGTGCTTTGTTTCACTGTGTACACGGGGACCCACAGTGCTTCACACAGTGATCAAAACCTCTCTGAAGTGTTTTAGTGCAAATGAACACTAGGTCTAATTCTTGAAAGTTGTTGATGCGCAATATGAGCTTCTTCAAAAGAAGAAATGTTAGTAGATAATAGTTTATTATTACATGACAATAGTTGCTTAGGTTTAATGAAGCAGAATTTAACCTATAGTTATACAGGAAGTGTCAAAAGTTGAAAATTGCATTTTATTTTTAGAGTCATATTACATTTAGTATGATGACTTTTATTGTGGAACAAAGGTACTACAAAATAAATGACCCTGCTGAAAAAAGAAAACGTTGCCACACATCAACATTCGAGGATTCAAGAGGAGGTCAAAGGTTTTTGTATGAGGATGTGTCACTGTGTATACAGTGGGTACCACAGTGATACATGGCATGACAAAAACCTGTTGACTTTAGTGAGTTTCCTCCTTTGTACTCACAAAGAATCTGGGGGTATGTTTTATGTTAGTAGAGGTCAGTTGTATGATTAAATTCACTACACTGATGGGCTTTTGTCTTTTGTCTGATTAACAGGTAAAATGTAGCGACAGTGAGTCCATGCAGAATTTGTGACACATTTGGTACGATTTCACATAGAGTGCATTATCAAGCACATGTATTACATTTAAAAATGAATAAGATAGGAATCAGTTCATCAACTTTACTGTTATTGAGCACAAAGTTAACAAAATCCAGTTAGCAACTACCCATAAGTGTGAAAAGTAATATCATAATAGAGATTTAATGGGAAAATAATATTACATATATTATATTACAACACTCGTTCCAATCCTTGAAAGTTATGTCTCTATTAATGTGCAATCAATCCACTTAGTGATGCACAATATGAGCTTTTTCCATAGAAGAAATTATTAAAAAATATATATACGTTAGATAATTGAAGAAATGATTGTAGATAACAGTTGGAGTAGAAGCGTATTGGTTTAAAGTGAATGCACTGTAGTTGTGACATGTGGAAGCTGAAAGACAGGGCGGGGTTTTTGTAAAGATTTGTATCACTGTGGTTCATATAGCAGCAGCTACCACAGTGATATAACCTATGACAAAAAACACCCTCTACAACCAGAGGGAAAGACTCTGCAATGTGTGAATGACTTTCAGCAGAGTTGGAGATTGATAGAGGATTCTTTTATAATTGAAATGGCATTTTTGACACTAATTCTTTAGTATTGTACATATTTGATGTTTTATAAAATGTCTTCAATACTAAAGTCCCACTCACATTGAAAATATTCACGTGTATCCCATGATGGTTTATTAACTGGGGTTAAAACAGATCCAGCTTTTGATAGTGAAATATATAAGCTCAAGAGATTTATTTATCCAGGTGAAATAATAAAATAATGAAATTATAATTAAAAGTATATATAGAAAAGTGTCAAAAGTTGAGAGTTGCATTTTTTTTTTGCTTAACTAGAGTAATATTACATTTATTATGATGACTTTTATTGTGGAACAAAGGTACTACAAAATAAATGACCCTGCTGAAGAAAAGAAAACGTTGCCACACATCAACATTAAAAGAGGAGGTCAAAGGTTTTTGTATGAGGATGTGTCACTGTGTAAGGGGGGATGTGGCACAGTGATACATGGCATGACAAAAACCTGTTGGCTTTAGTGAGTTTCCTCCTTTGTACTCACAAAGAATCCGGGGGTATGTTTTATGTTAGTAGAGGTCAGTTGGATGATTAAATTCACTACACTGATGGACTTTTGTCTTTTGTCAATTTAACAGGTAAAATGTAGCAACAGTGAGTCCATGCAGAATTTGTGACACATTTGGTACGATTTCACATAGAGTGCATTATCAAGCACATGTATTACATTTAAAAATGAATAAGATAGGAATCAGTTCATCAACTTTACTGTTATTGAGCACAAAGTTAACAAAATCCAGTTAGCAACTACCCATAAGTGTGAAAAGTAATATCATAACAGTGATTTAATGGGAAAATAATATTACATATATTATATTACAACACTCGTTCCAATCCTTGAAAGTTATGTCTCTATTAATGTGCAATCAATCCACTTGTTGATGCGCAATATGAGCTTTTTCCATAGAAGAAATGATTGTAGATAACAATAACATGTGTAACGGGATCATTTGTTTTTAACAGAGACCACCACTACTTGCACTTCTCTAAATAACTAAAGATGATCACCCTCTTAGGTAAGGTCATCCAAAGGGGCAAAAAATGTGTGAGGAAATTGAATTTCAATGCCTCAGATTCCAGGAGAGTGTAGAGGGTTTGTGTTATGATTATATTATATTATACACATAAAATAGTAATAATAAATAATAATATTATAAAATAATAATTAAAATTATAGATAGAAAAGTGTCAAAAGTTGAAAGTCGCATTTTTATTGTTTTTGCTTAACTAGAGTAATATTACATTTATTATGATGACTTTGATTGTGGAACAAAGGTACTACAAAATAAATGAGCCTGCTGAAGAAAAGAAAATGTTGCCACACATCAACATTAAAAGAGAAGGTCAGAGGTTTTTGTATGAGGATGTGTCACTGTGTATACGGGAACTGGCACAGTGATACATGGCATGACAAAAACCTCTGTTGGCTGTAGTGAGCTTCCTCCTTTGTACTCAAAAAGTATCTGGGGGTATTTTTCAGAACTGTACACATTTTGAACTTTTGGCAATCAACATCCTATCTGGGTAATATTTCTATAACACACAGGAAACTTCACCACAACAGGTGCTTCCGCATCCAGTTAACAAACTGAAACCACAGACTGGAACCTATTAACTAAATGTGACGGCCAAAGGCTCTCACACCAGTGGCAAATTTCATGCTGCAGAAAAGCTCTGGAATTACTCACTCAAACAATTATATTAGAAAAGATGTTTGTCCGGTACACATAAATGAATTGTTTGCACTGAATCAGTCTACTGAAAAAACTAGTACCTTTGGGAGATAAAATGTAGTAAGAGTGGTAAGAGTCCTTTGACGCCTAAACATGTAATTAAGATGTCGCACAAAGCTCCTGTTTAGGTCCACTCTCAATTCTCGTTATCTATCAATAAAATTTACTCTACAATTACAAATGCATCACTTTAATGTAAATGATACCATCCTCTACTGTTGTTGGACAAACCTTTGCTCAGCTGTTGAAACGCTTTCAGGCTCTTAAGCTTGCTGAATCCCTAAAACTAATTAAAATGGGTGAGGGTCCCGACCCCCATGTCTCTGCCATTCCAACTGCACCCCCCACCCCCATTTTTGTCTCTTCTGTCTTTCTTTTGCTTTTCGTGCCCAGTTACATTTTTTCATACCATTACATTTTTTATACCGACATTCATTATTTGATGTGGCATTCATCATTCAGTGTGGCATTCTTCAGTCGATGCAGCTTTCTTGACGAATCAACAATGGCGTGATTGCCAATTACGTATAAAGCCTGCAGACTGATATACAGAAGTTGCACCTTCAAATTCAATCACAAAACATTTCACACATTTTGCTTCCCCAAACTAACACATTTCTAGTGTCAGACTCAGCCCCAAGTTTCCGACCTTACCTGTAGGTGAGGCACGGGTGTCGTTGTGGTTGTAACACTTCTGACTGACAGGTGCACACAAAGAATGCCACACTGAAGGAAGAAGGCCACATTGAATATTGAATGTTGGCAGGCATCCGATGATAAATGCCCAAATCAAGTAATAAAATCAGGATATCTAGTATTAAAATTTCCATCTTAAAATTAAACATATTTGGTTTGTTTGTCAAATGTATTATTTGACCTAGACTACATTATTTGATGGTTAGATTATGATACTTGGTGTGAATGTTTTTTTTAGTTGAAGCAAGCATTTTACATGACATTGCAAGGGATAGAGGTCTATAGGAGCCACAGGCGGTGGGGTCTTTGTCTTTTTTGGGGAGGAGAGCTATTGAAGCTTGACCCAAGGTGGGCGGAAGGGTGCCTTTCTCTAGAGATTCATTAAACATTGTAGGGGTGCAGGTTTAGTACTGAATTTCCTGAAAAAATCTATGGGAAATCCATCGGGGCCTGGGGCTTTGTTGGATTGCATGGCTCTGATTGCGGAGTGTAATTCTTCAAGAGAAATTGAAGAATCCAGTGCTATCGCAATGTCGGATTTGATGTTTGGGAAATTGAGGTTGGCAAGGAACTGATTCATCTCTGTGATGTCTGAAGGAAATTCGGACTTGTAAAGGGAGGAGTAGAATGATTAACATGTGGTGTTTATTTCCACGGGGTCAGTAGTGGGGGTGTTCGTTTCAGTACAGATCTTGGGTGTCAGACGGGAGGTGGATTGTCTTTTTAACTGATGTGCCAATAGACGACTGGGTTTATTGCCATGTTCGTAGTAAGTAGCACGGGTTTGTAGTAGTAGGCGCTCGGTATCCTTGGTGGATATAAGATCAAATTCGGTCTGAAGGTTAAGGCGTTTCTTGAAAGGTTCTGGGGAGGGATCCGATGCGCACTCTTGGTCGAGGGAGGTGATGGTAGCAGAGAGTTTTTTAACCTTGCTGTTGTGTTTTTTACTGGAGTGAGAAGAGTAGGAAATAATTTGACCTCTAAGTCTTTCAGCGACTCCCAGAGCAATGAGTATGAAGTAGAGTCGTTTTCACTAAACAAAAGAAAGTCATCAATGGAATCGGAGATTGTTATCTGCCAGCAGTAATGAGTTAAACCTCCACACGGGAGGGGAGGATTTGTATGTAGACAGTTGGATATGTAATAATCCAGGGGGCATGGTCAGATATTAGGATGCTTAGGTAATCAGAGGAAGCGACACAGGATTTGAGAGAGTTGTCTTTAAGAAAATAATCTATCCTAGAGTATGAATTGTGCACCTGGGAGAAGAATGAGAACTTTTTGACCGTGAATGAATTTGTTTTTTCATCATCAGTGCTCCCCACATGACTTTGAGGACTTCAATCAGATTGTTCCTGGACAATCATGTTCATGGGTGTCTTCCTTAAGTCTCCCAGAACTTGATTGTCTGATCTGTACTGGATTCAGCTGTTAATGGCACACAGTTCAACAAATCTGAGCATTGTGTCCATTTCCCAGTTCAGGCCTAACATCTGATCGTAGCTAATCATATGCAATCATTTCACTCATATGCAATCATTGCACTCGTCCTATGTTACTGTTGCAAACGTTTTCTGATGACCATTTCTGTAGCTGCCTTCCTTTTTCATAGAGATTACTGTCCCCGTGGCCGCCTTTAGAAACACCATATCTGCCAATTTGAAGAGAGTGAGTTGATTTGGTCACAAATCCCAACAGGTGAGATATTACTGAAATGCCCTGGATGTCCTCTCCACAGGTTTCAATATTGTAGCCAATTTCGGTTTTTGAAATGAAGATGATTGATTCATGTCCCCTACAGAGGACATCCACATGCATTCCTTTAGAAGTCAAACTAGGAGGATTCATTCCACTCCCATTATCCCAGCAAATACTCGTACATGTGTACAATTTCAAAATAGTACTATAAAGACTAACACATACTCTGTTATTATTATTTTTTTTTTCCCATTGTTGTACTTTCAAACACATTTGCATGTAAAGCTTATAATAGCTTACTACTTGTATGGTAGTTCACCGATGGTCTGGAAGGATTTCCTAAATATACTAAAAGCCATTTTCTGAAAATGCAAGAATTGTACATATCTCAACTCCATAGTCATTCACTCCTCTTTCTGTCATTGGTATGTTTGGTGGTATGAATATGCTGCAGGAAATAGAGTTGGCAGGAATGTTTGAAAAAGAGGAAGTTTTCACCAACTGTTAGCAAACACACTTAATTTTATGTAACCCAGACCACAGGAAATGAACATCCCATGGGATACGGTTAATAAAGAGGGGCTTTGTCAGTGAAAAACGTTTGTCTTTATTGATTTAAGTGTTAGGCGTATAATGTATTGAATCATTTCATTCGGTGATTCAAATTGGACTATGTCTTTGCGCTAAAGCGCTATTAAATCTGTCACTGTGATTACTACTTTGACTACTGGGGAAAAGGGACAACGGTGACTGTTACAACAGGTAAAAGCTTTGTTTTATTTTCATTCTCAAAATGCGCCGTTTAATGTTTAATATTCGAAACAGTGGCTGAATTCAACAGCTTTTAGGAGCATGTTTTTGTACGCTGATTGTGTCAGAATATTATACTGTGACTATGGTTTTGACTACTGGGGAAAAGGCACAATGGTGACTGTCACATCAGGTAAGCCCTTCATTTTAGTGTGTCCAAATGTTTGAATTGAAATGTATTTTTTTACCAATTGTGATGCTTTGAGTGTCATGATAACCCGGCAAAATAGTTTGTTGGTTGAAATTATTTCATTTCATCCAGATAACCAAACAGGTAAGCCAACGCAAGATAAAAGCAATACAAAGCCCTGTGTGGGTTTGTGGATGCAGGTTTTTTAATGCAGTAATACATAATTTGTGAGACTGTTAATAATGTAATCACATTATTAAAATGTTATTGTGATTTTTAGAAAATGACATTACCTTTAGTGTACAAATGTGCTACATGATGGGAGGATAGTTTTTGTGAACAGTGTAGGTTACATTTCACAACTGTGATAACAGGGCTTTTGCCTATTGGGGGAAAGGCACGACAGTAACAGTATCATCAGGTAAGAGTTTGATTAATATTTATACATTAGAGTCTACAGCGGCACATGTTTCACACTGGGCATCGCCATGTTTAGAGTTTTATTTCTCAGTATTACTCATTGTGTCGAAAACTGCTGTGTGAAATGTATTTCATGGCTTTTTTTATTCAAGTTGTCTATCTAATGACGAAATACCATGTTAGTGTAAAGACAGAGTTTTTATACTGACTATTCAGCAAAAGTGACCTTACATATTAACTGGTAGTAGTAGATTTGGCACTGTGGTACTACGGTGCTTTTGATTACTGGGGCAAAGGTACAACAGTAACTGTGACATCAGGTAAGAATCGATTTGTCCTTGTAAATAATTGCTGTATTATTGCAAAGTTTCTTATATATACAGTTTATTCGGTAATATTCAGGGGGATAAAATGATATGGGTGACATTAATGCTGCCATGATCATCGACTATCAATGACATTAATATCATCCTCATATTTGAGGGAAATGCTGAATTTGTTTTTTTGTCTAACTTACTCTGAATGAAATATGATTAATTATCAGGAAGGTCATGAAGAATAGGGCAACACAAAGTTTAAACGTGACTGTTGGTTTTCTGCGATCTTTGAATTAAAATTGATGTTGAGGTTAATTTTTGCTTCATTATCTTAATGCCACATGCTTGCTTGTCTTCTCTCAGGCACACCAAGAGCACCGACTGTGTTTCCACTGATGCCATGTCGTTCTGGGTCTGAGCCCACGGTCACTCTCGGCTGCTTTGCCACCGTATTCTCACCGTCCGCACTGACCTTCCAATGGACCCAAAATGGAAACAACCTGCCTGACTTTGTTCAATATCCTTCGGTGCAGAAAAACAACTTTTTCACCGGAGTCTCTAAGATCACTGTGAATCGTGCAGAATGGACCGCGACCGCGAACGTTTTTAAATGTTCTGCGACACTGCCAGGAGGAGATACTACTGATGCCCAGATACCACGACCACCCGGTAAGACTCTAAAACTATCAACATAACTAATAGGAATAATAATTGTCATTTAACTGATATATACTATATCCATTTGCACCTTTATATCTTTACGTAAAGCTAATCTCTATATCTTGGTTTATATTTATTTGTACTAAATTGATTAATCCTAGTTTATTGGGGCGGAATTCAAAAGTGACTGTTTGTTATTGTGCATTCCAAGTCCTATCAGTCACACTGTACTGTACTGTCCTATTTATTTTTACAATTTTAACCTAACATCGTTTGATTGGTAAAACGGGAATAACTAAATCCATTAGCAATAAGGATCATTAGTCTGGAAAACTATGATTCCAGATATGTAAGCAAAATTAACTAGTTGTGCTGCTTTTGCTGATCCAACAATAATTCTATTTTGTTTGTAAACTAATGTAAATGGATCCATGGATAGTTGTAATAGTTGTAATTGTGTGCCAGACAGGAAGGTGGAAGGAAAAGGCTGAAGTTTGTTTATGCTCATTGACTTTCTCACACTCATATATGTTCTTTTCACCTATTTTAGCGGTTTGTTAATGTTCCGCTTTTTCCCCTCCATCTGCATAATCCCTGTTCTTTCCCCTCGCTGACTGCTTTCACTTGATCTGTCGATGATAATTCACTGTTAAAGCCTGTAAGGTTCAATCTGTTGCCTCTACAATCAATGTATATGCAGAAGCAAGCATGAAGGGCTCAGTCGTTTTAGTTTGTTTTCCCTTTGGACACCTCTGCAGACTTTAGCAAATAGCTTTCATGTTCGCATCAAGTGTGTGCATTTGTACATGCAAGTTCCCTGGAAAATTATAACCTAATAATACAACATTGTAGGGTATAGTTCACGTTGCTTCTTCATATATATTATTCCCTGCTTCTGCATACATATATTTGTGTATATGTTTGTTTTTCAGTGCCGTTTTTTAAGGCGCCAACTCTTGAAGTGTTGGCCTCCTCTGATGAGGAGACTGGAAGGACCTTCTCCTGCTTTGCCAAAGAGTTTTCACCTAAAGATTATGACATCAAATGGCTGAGAGATGGAACGGAAATCCAGAAAGACAATAATGAGATCAAAACACCTGCTGGTGAAACAAAGTATGGCAATGGAACCAAAGTGTACAGTGCAGCAAGTTTTCTTCTGACCAATGAGACTGACGGCGTGTTTACATGCAAGTTTAACGGGAAAGATGCAGAAGGTCCTCAAACTTGGAATGCAACTTGGAGCAAGAAGTGTGGAACTGGTGAGTAGACCTGTTTTTCTTCTTTTTGGTTAATGTAAGTTAATTACAACCCAATGAAACATCACTGATCCTTCACCCGACAGATCCTTCCATTGAGCCTCCCTCTGATGATTTGGTGAAAGTAGAGATCATCCCCCCTTCACTTGCTACATTGTTTCTAAACAAAACAGCAAACGTGGTGTGCAAAGTCACACTGAAGTCAAATCCAGACCATTTGAACGAGATTATCTGGGAGGATGAGAACGGGAATAAGCTTAAAACAATGAAAAAAAATGGAAAGAAATCACTCAGCCTCTCTCTTGAAATCCCTTATGAAACTTGGGCCGATGGATTGAAGAGAATCTGTTATGTACACCATTCACAGTTGCTGACACCAATTGAGACAGTTTATCAAAAGCAGAGAGGTAAGAAATTGTCATTATCAATGTAGTTTGAAGCAGAAATGTCTGGGAAGGTTTGCAGCATAAAGGCCTAATTGTTCTTTCCTGATTGCAGGAGGAAAGTTTCAGCGTCCGTCAGTGTTTCTGCTGCCTCCAGTAGAACAACGTAAAAGCAATATGGTGACCCTGACTTGCTATGTGAAAGACTTCTACCCACAGCAGATTGCGGTGTCTTGGCTTATTGATGATAAGCCTGCAGAGGCGGGCACATTCTCCACCACAATCCCTGTAGAAAATAATGACTCCTATTCTGTCTATGGCCAGTTAACCCTCAGCCGTGAGGACTGGGTAGATAATGATGTGGTATATAACTGTGTAGTTTACCACGAATCCATTTTGGACTCAACTGGCGTCATTATGAGGTCCATGGCTGAGAGATCACGTGAGAATGTCAACCTGGTCAACCTCAACATGAACGTCCCTCAAACGTGCTAGGCCCAGTAGATGTTGTGGTGTCTTGCTGTGTCTACTGCTGTTTGTTGTTAAATGTTTGTTGCTTGTGTGATATGATGTGCTGTTTGTGTTTTAAATGCAAATTCAAAATCAAAATAAAAAAAAATCACTTTGTAACTCTGTTGTAACTGTTGATGTACGTCTCGTGCAGTCTATGTGTTTAAGTGCAGCTGTGCTCATCTATATTAGCCTCAAGCCAAGGTATTCCAATCAAACATATGCTTCAGGGTGTAGTGAAAATAGCAGGGCATAAACTTTCTCACATTTAATCCACCCAACTACTTTTAAGATTAACATTCAATCCAACTAAATATAGCCGTGCACCATCAATGTTTGTGCCTCGTCTTTGTCTGCTTGTGTTCCTCTACTGGGTCCAAGTCGTGCATCCCTGTGGGGTCTTTCAGAAACAAATCAGGATGATTGTAACTGCTACGGTGTCCAAAATAGGTCTTGACTATTAGATCTGATACAAAAGTGTCAAGTTACAATAACTTGGCATGAAATTAGGTCTCCAATCTTTTGCAAGCCAGTATTTATCCTAATGATGCGAAACGAGAGCTCAAGGAGATTCGGCAATAAGTCAATTTTACAACAACTGGGTAGAAGTCTTGTATTTAGCAAGTCAGGGTCACCATATCACTCTTACTTTGTTCTGCTGGAGGCAGCAGAAAAAGCTGAACCTAGAATTATGTTTTTTAAGGGGTTGGGATCTCAGTTCGGTTCTCATCCTCCCTCTTGTCCAAAACTCCTTCTATTGACTTAAGTGTGACTTTAATTTCAGAACAAGCATGCAGTACTTTTATATTCATTACTGCCAAGAAGCCATGAACTATGTGGCATAATGCATTCTGACCCCTGTAGAGACAAACGCCACAGCCCAAAAAGCTTTGTGATTATTTTCAAAACACACCCAGAACTTGTTGTGAATGGCCACTTACATAAAAGCAATAACTGAAGCTCTCTGACTTAATACTAAATAGATCCAGATTACCTGATTGTGACTGACAGCCAATTAAGCAAAGACCTGACAGCATATGAAGACAGCATGGAGATCACAGGCCTCATCTTCATCCTCCTCTTCCTCATCACTCTGTTGTACAGCATTGGAACCACTGCTTTCAAGGTATGATTTTATTTTTTAATGACTTAAAATCAAGTTGGCAAAATACATATCGCATAGTGCTGACAATAATGACAAATATGCTGTACACATAGTTGTGCGTAGTTGTGAACAGTTATTATATCATAATGTAATTTAGTGTTACATTATATTATCAAAAGCATTATTTTTTCTGAAATTTTACTGATCATATGTTTAGCATATATCTATACATTTTTCAGTGTTTTGAGTTGTTCATGCAACAATGTATTGATTTATTTCAACCTTGAGATGTATAATCAGGTCAAACCAGATGGATCCCACATGAGGGTTTCCCTCCATTTCATGATGCAGCTATGATCTGTATACAGTATATGATGTGCATTAAGCTCAAATAGAATTAGAATGTATGTGTTTTTGTTTATATTGTTTGTGCACTAAGACTTTTTTGTTTTGTTTTTCTTTTCAGGTCAAATGAAAAGAAATTAACTTTCTGTTTTAAAACATTTCCACATTGACGTCCTCTTATACTTTGTTATTGTTCTCACTGTCTTGTTCAGGTTTACTTAGATTAGCATTACTACCTAAATAAACATTTAACTAAAGATAGCATTTAAAAATGTGTTTCCATTTCTAAAAATATGATGTCCATTACACTTTTCATGTTCTTGCTTTAGCCATTTTATCTTTGAGTTTGAATGATCAATTATAACATGTTTGTTACTCACTTTCCCCTTTAAAACCTTTAATTATGTATCATATTTTTTTACTTCATAATTATGTTTTATCATACGTCTCTGAGCTGGTCAGCATCTGGAAATCAACAGACCATGTTCAATTCAATATGCAAATACTCTGTTGGTTCTCAACTCTATTATTAATAGCCATGAGAACTGAAACCTGTAGCAAAGTCACAAGTTATCATGTAAAAAGGATTTGAATGATAACATATGTAAACAGTTGTGAGATATTCAAATGTATAGTATATTTCTCTTACTGGCATAACCACACCTCACACCTGCTGTATGTGATGCACCGTTGCTCAGTGTCATGTTTCACTTCTGTTTTTCGGAGACTTTTTGTGATCTGGGTGTTACCCAATGCTTCTGCTTGCTGCACGCACTGATCACTCTGCTCTGTCATTCTGCAACATCTGTGCAACAGACTTCCAGCTACATTTCCACCTGAAACTGTAAAAGTACAAGTCTGCCATCTAGTCTAAATAAAAGAATAAGGCACCTAGATTTGAGACTGTATAGTTGTTCCTTGATCAATCACTTAAGGTATGTACATCTACATTTCTGATTGAATGATGTACATTTCTAAAATGTCCTGAGAGAGCTTGGACAATAAACTAATTGTTAAAAAATAACCTGTGTTCTTACCTCAGTGCTACGGGTTGTCTCTCCAAACATCACACTCTACCCTGTGTGGGAAGGTGAATTTGGGGCCTCAACAGTCAAACTCATCTGCACGCTAAGTGACTTCTTTCCAGGAGAACTCAGTGTGAAATGGGAAGTGGACAAAAGTACTCTAAACATTGTGCCAATCCAAAGAAGGCTGCAGAGTGTGCAGGAGGTGGGGAAAACCTTCAGTGTAACCAGTCAGATTGAGCCGGACATGAAGAAGTGGACAGAAGGCTCAGCGTATACATGCAAGTCCAACCATGGCAACAGGGAATCCGATGCATCAATGAGCATTTGTACAGGTAAGTGAATGTATCACAGTAAAAGCGTGAAATGCCTCCATCAGAGTGAGTAACGTTTTTGACCAGAACTATTTTATGTGACAGTTCACGGAAACTCCCCTCCAACCATTCATGTGGAGCTCCCCAGCTTCAAGACAGTAATGCTGGCAGGGTCTGAGGTGACAGCAACATGCTTGGTCAACACTGTCTTTGATGCCACAGTGACCTGGAAGATGGATGGACGGTCTACACCCAAGAACGTGAGCCAGGCCAGAAACACATCTCATATCATCAGCAAACTGACAGTTCCCTTACAAAAGTGGAAAACCCTCAAGCATGTATCTTGCAGAGCTGAACACAGCTGCTTCCAAACCAAAGAGGAGTCTGTGAATATTACAGGTAAGAGGACTGTGCAGCACTCAAATCAGCCGTGGCGTTCCAATGAAATATATGAAAAAACATAATGTTTTGGTTCTCACCCAGGTCCTTCACTTTCAACTCCATCTGTGGCCATCAGGAGATTGTTGCCAGATGTACAGAAGAGAGACAGGTTTGTGCTGGCGTGTGACATCACACAGCTCTCCTCCAGCGACCTTTATGTCACGTTTCAGGCCAACGGGGTTGACATCTCTGAAAAACTGTTTGTTGAACTCCCGGAAGCCCCAGGCCACCATTCAGTCACAAGACACTTCCTTGTCGCTGAGCTTTACTGGAGTGATGGGAAAACTTTCACATGCAAAGTGAATCAAGGCTTCTCCAACAGCTGGAAGTCCAACTCCATTGGGGGTATATTTGGTGAGCACAGCTACTGTTCTTCCATTAAACGGTTGATTTGCAGATGCAAGTTCCCTCTTTATTCCTTATAATTGGACCATTTGATTGATATATGTTTTTCAATATATTTAGAGGACCCATCAATGGAGCTCTCTCTGGTCCCAAGTGAAGAAACACAACCACAGACACTCCTATGCTCTGCATGGGGCTTCAACCCTCAAATTAAATGGAATTCTGGGTCTCCACAAACACCTGCATCAACCAGTGACATCAGCATGGGTGCAAATGGACGTGTGGGCATAAGAAGTCAACTTCCTGTCCCTCAAACAGAGTGGAAAACAGGGAAGGTCTTCACATGTGAGGTTTCTGACCGGTCAGGGATCAAAAAGGAAACAAAGAACATCAGCGTCTGTTCAGGTAAAGTGAACACATAACACAATAACAGTCTCAACCCACTGCCAAATAGAAGCAGTGGCTCTTATCAAAAGCTTGTAATTGAAAAGTCTTAAGTGGGTCATGGTCTTATTCTATGAAAAATATTTTTTTAGTAATATTGCAATCTACTCAAGATTATGTCTTGCATCCTGCTATAAATAATTCTTCTTCTGTGGTTCCAGTAACAACTCATTCAGAGACTTCTCCCTCCATTCATGTGGAGCTCCCCAGCTTCAGGACAGTAATGCTTGCAGGGTCTGAGGTGAAGGCAACATGCTTGGTCAACACTGTCTTTGATGCCACAGTGACCTGGAAGATGGATGGACGGTCTACACCCAAGAAAGTGAGCCAGGCCAGAAACACATCTCATATCATCAGCAATCTGACAGTTCCCTTAAAAAAGTGGAAAACCCTCAAGCATGTATCTTGCAGCGCTAAACACAGCTGCTTCCAAACCAAAGAGGAGCCTGTGAATATTACAGGTAAGAGGACTGTGCAGCACTCAAATCAGCTGTGGCGTTCCAATGAAATATATGAAAAAACATAATGTTTTGGTTCTCACCCAGGTCCTTCACTTTCAACTCCATCTGTGGCCATCAGAAGATTGTTGCCAGATGTACAGAAGAGAGACAGGTTTGTGCTGGAGTGTGACATCACACAGCTCTCCTCCAGCGACCTTTATGTCACGTTTCAGGCCAACGGGGTTGACATCTCTGAAAAACTGTTTGTTGAACTCCCGGAAGCCCCAGGCCACCATTCAGTCACAAGACACTTCCCTGTCCCTGAGCTTTACTGGAATGATGGGAAAACTTTCACATGCAAAGTGAATCAAGGCTTCTCCAACAGCTGGAAGTCCAACTCCATTGGGGGTATATTTGGTGAGCACAGCTACTGTTCTTCCATTAAACGGTTGATTTGCAGATGCAAGTTCCCTCTTTATTCCTTTTAATTGGACCATTTGATTGATATATGTTTTTCAATATATTTAGAGGACCCATCAATGGAGCTCTCTCTTGTCCCCAGTGAAGAAACACAACCACAGACACTCCTATGCTCTGCATGGGGCTTCAACCCTCAAATTAAATGGATTTCTGGGTCCCCACAAACACCTGCATCAACCAGTGACATCAGCATGGGTGCAAATGGACGTGTGGGCATAAGAAGTCAACTTCCTGTCCCTCAAACAGAGTGGAAAACAGGGAAGGTCTTCACATGTGAGGTTTCTGACCAGTCAGGGATCAAAAAAGAAACAAAGAACATCAGCGTCTGTTCAGGTAAAGTGAAACTTAACACAATAACAGTCTCAACCCACTGCCAAATGGAAGCAGGTAAAATAAAGTAGTACGAAAGAAACATTCAACCGCCATAACAACAAACTTCAGGTGGAGTCAAACATTGGTATTTTATCCACTACAAAAGTGCCATAAAAAGTTTACCATCACATTCTGTTTTTCAGTTACACCACCATCATCCCATATAGTTGGTGTGTATGTTCAGGGACCGACCCTTCAAGAGCTCCAGAACAGTGGACAGATGAATATCTCTTGTCTTTTGGTTGGTCCGAGTCTCCGAGATTTCTTGATCACCTGGAAAATAGGGGGGAAAGAATCTCAACTGAATGTCCTTACAATGTCACCCGTCAGTCACAGCAATGGAACAGAGACTTTGTTGAGCTTCCTCAATGTATCAACAAGGGCCTGGAATTCATACAAAGAAGTGTCTTGTGAAGGAAAGCACAAATGTTCCAATAAGGTCTACGAGGACCGTGTAAGCAGAAGCACAGGTAGGATCCCAACAACTATGCATAAGAATGTTATTGCTAATTCTGACCCAGCAAAATGTAAACCCTATTAATATTGTGCATTCTTTTTTTCTAAAGCCCTACATCCACCAATGCTGAAGATAATTCAGCCGACAATGTCTGAGTTGACAACATCAAACATGCTCACAGTGGTTTGTATGGTTACGGGATTTTTCCCATCCAATGTCATAGTGTACTGGGAGAGAGAGGGAGACAAGCTACCCTTATCTCACTACACCAACAGCCCTACGTGGAAATACACAGGGAGCAGCACTTATTCACTGAGCAGTCGACTCAACGCATCCAGGACAGAGGAGCAGGAATCGTATTCTTGTGTTGTTGAACATGAATCATCTGAAATTCCTCTCAAAAGAACAATAACAGATATTTTTGGTGAGTAAAGAGTCAATAGCTGTAGTAACGTGAAGCTCCCCAGCATCAATTCATACCAATGTGTGTATTCCCAGCTGCAGTAACCCCGTCGCAACCTTCTGCAACCTTGTTCCATGGCGCTGGTGAGCTGATGTGCCTGGTGTTTGGCTTCAGCCCCGCAAACATCAACATTACCTGGTTTCTGGATGACACCACAGAGCTGTTGGACTATAACACCAGTGAACCCCACCAAGGGCCAAAGGGAAAGTTCAGCATCCAAAGCCGGCTTCGTCTGGACCCAGGCATTTGGGCATCTGGGGTGGTCTACAACTGCATCGTGACACACACTACTGTCACCATAGCCCTGAATATATCTAAACCAGGTGCCAGTTGCTCCATAAATTGAAATGGTTTACTCCCATGCAACTATCTAGCTTGTACTGTAGCAAAGTCAATGTTGATCATACTTAACAGACATCTCTCAACATGATTCTTTTACAGTGATCCCAGAGACAAGTGCTGTCTTTGATTACAACGTGCATGCTGATGTCAACCGGGACTTGGAGGAGGAGAATGTGTACATGTATATGGTTTTCACAGTCCTCTTCCTTTTCCTTGTGTCCATCATCTATAATGTCTTAGTCACGCTCATCAAGGTGAGATTGACAGTTCAATTTGAATATAAAACCGTCCAACAGATCCCGTCTGATTTTCTGATTTTTTCATTTCAGACCAAATGATGAGGAGCACAGAGGGATGATGATCACTATTTCCTGGCCCTAATATGGATTTTTATTTTTTAGGGAGCATGGTTTAACAAAAGAATCCTGGCATTTTTGTCACACTTCACATATTGAGTTGTGTTTAGTTTTTTCATGTTATTTTGTGTGTGTGTGTTTTTTTTCCATCATAACGGGAGAAAGTTTTGGAGAAAAATAGCACATTTCTGCCTTCTTGAATACAGTGATTAAATGCATTATGACACAAAACTCCATGTCTGTTGTTTTAAAGTTACTTGTGCAAATCATTGTGTGCACTGGCACAGTACCAACATTTTCTGTGTTACTCAAACTGTCCAGAAGAGTGAGCTATAGCTCTACATGAAGCAGTAGTGATTTGACATTTCCCAGATGAAATGCTCGTCATGAGCTGCAGCTTGCCAGTGCTGTTAGGTCTTAAGAGGACTTTTACATGTCAAGATTAAGGTACATCCCCATGACAAGAGAGATATCTGTGTGCTCCATTTTCAATAGTTTACATATATGCACACTCACTGTGAGTAAGAGCTGTGTAGCTTGCAGCTTTGAAGGAATTCACATCTGGGAGGGATGACACTTAGCTCATCCAGGCTAACCATTGGCTGCCTCTGGAGTCATCTCCACAGCACAGTGCGTGGCCTTTATTGGCAGAGGACCCTGTGGCAGCCGGCCCAAGTCTGTGACGCTGGTGGTGGGATGGAGTCACTGAATGAATGCTGAAATAATGAAATAATGCTCACATGTGGCTACAAGTCCTATTACCAAGAGGGGAAAAGACAGACAAAAACACAAAGTGAACACTATGCTATATTTGGATACATACACACACATGCCCAGTGTATATACATGTACTGTTGGACACATTTGACTGTATATCTACAGTGTATCAAATATTGAATGTAGTATTTTTAATGTCTCACATAAAGAAATGAAAGCCTCAACTCTAAATCTGAGCCTTCAAGGGTTATGACTTCTTTGTTCCATATGTGTATGGACAGAATACAGAGTATGCTTCAGACATACAAATCAGAGTCATTTATTCATCAGGTTACATATATAAACAACACTTAAATAGTAAAGAAAAACGAGATTGATGTGACAGGAGTCTTATAGGAGGAGGTTATAGGCTGTGATGCTGTGATAGAGCTGCAGAGCCACCTGTTGGTCATCAGCACAAAACACACCACACACACACACATCTATTCATGAATCTATGCATTAGACTGTTTCTATACATATATATCTATATATCTATATCTATATATAGATCTATATATCTATATATAGATATAGATATATAGATCTATATATATATATATCTATCATGGATGTGAAATATGTTGGAGATACTGTGTTTCTATCATAACTTTAAGAAATTGCCCATGCATAGGAAATGGGAGATGGAGTGCTATCCTCCAGTTGTGATTCTTTTCCATCATTTTCCCAAGGAAAGATGACCACCCTGTCCCATCACGTCTGCTTTAGCACATTTCTATTCAACAATTACCTTAAACATAGAATAATGTGCTATGTGGATGGCGGAAATATGGTTGTTGGATTTCACATTGTGAGGCTTTCCTGTGAACCTGATCCCATCCATGAAGTGTGTGATGAGCTGATGTGTTGCTCATTAGGTGGTCAAATAGCACCATCTAGTCGACTTTCAGTAAAAGTGTGGTTTGGTTTTGTCCCACCGGTTTGACTGTTGTGAAATCCTGCCGATGTGTGTTTACACTTGGACTGACAAATACAATGTACAATATGTCTCCCGGTGATGGGTGAATGTAGTTAATGAATAAAAATAAATGAAGGGGGAAAAGAAGGTTTATGTTTAAAATGTATTTGTTAAACTAAAATGTACTTGTGAAATTGAAAATCTATTTCCATCAAAGGGGTGTGACTCAAATGATTTGGGTGAGTCATCGCTAACTCCTCTATAGGACTCATGCAGCCTTAAAGGCCCAGAGAACCAATGCTTAAAGATCTAGGAGAAGATTACATAACATATCAGTTATTTGGGATTTCAGCCTACATAGAAGAGCAGAAAACTTGCAGGATGGTGTAGTAAAAACCACAGTACTCACCCCAGAATTTAAACCTGGAACTTAATGATAGCATGATTAGTAATGATAGCACATTACATTACATTACATTACGATCATTTAGCAGACGCTTTTATCCAGAGCGACTTACAATAAGTGTGTTCAACAAAGGTAGATAAAAGAACTTCAGGTCACAAGAAATCGTAAGCGCATTTCCTTCCTAAACCAACAGCTAAGAGCATAACTAGAGCTAGAGTAGAAGTGCAATAAGTTAGGTACTATGATGAATGAGAAAAAAGGACAAATTAGAAATGAAAGAAAAAAGGACAAATTAGAAATGAAAGATTAGAAAACAAGAGCATCAGAGGAGCTAGGACAGAGTAGGTGATGTCCTAAGAGCACAATTTGTCAATGCTAGAGACGAGCCTACTTGCTCTCAAGTTTCCAACTGCTTGGATGAAAATAATGACATTTCAGTACACTACACAAGTGTTGCAATTTCAGTGCTCGTTAAAAGTCAAGTGCAATAGTAAATCTAGTTAATCCTTGTTGGTGTCACCAGAGCACTATTAGCCAATACATTTCCAGGTGAATGAAGACAGACGCTAGCAAACTTGGACTGTTTTTTGGAAGGCATATATGTTAGCTGCTCGTGTGGTTTACCGGAAGCGGCAACACATTCAACACTTCGTTAAAGCTTAGGATAATAGCATATCACAAATAGAGTGGTGAACGTCATTTTGAAGTCCCAACATCCTAAACTTTTGATAACAGCTTTCATGAGAAGCAGGATATATGCAATGAAAAAGGTCTATTGCATGTGCTGTACATTTCCAGCTGTACATGAACATAAAAGGTAAACACACAGCCAAGAAAGTAACAACCACAGCTAGTTATATACCACAGCTAGTTATATACAACAGCAGAGCGTAAGCATCATGTAAGAGCTTCAACATTCAGCAAGAAGCATCACAAGTCCGAAAAACCACCTCTAAATAAGACAATAACACATCAGCAGCTAAGGCAAAGTTTGGTTCCTAGCTGTTGACGCCATCTTGTTGTCGAAAGACAGCGACACACATTTCCCAGTAATTAAAAAATAATAATAATCTGGTTTAAACCATGACGGATTGAGTCCGGGTGGGACATTTCTGCCAGAAAAACAAGTAAGAACTTCTGAGTCGGAAGTTCTAAAATAAATCACAGCACAGCATGACAATGTCGATGAACATTCCCGACACATAAAGAGCAAGTCATCATATTTAATTATAATTTAAAGTGCATCCTAGCAAGTACATCGACTATCCATGCAACTAAATGAAAAACAAAACATCAATACAGTTATTATGGTTATGCGATTGTGGAAGCCTTATTATGAAAACATGTAGAAAAGACACAAAAAAAACACAACTGGACACATAACACAAATACACAAGCGCACACAAAGTCAAAATGAAAGCACCAGCTGTATTTGCAGTTGGTTTGTTTCCTGTTACGTGGGCTTTCATGATATGTTTCCATAAAACTGCACCTAAACCACCAAAGTGACTTCCGATTGAAGAAAAACAGAAGTCAACTTGCTCCGTCTCTGTCAGCCATTTTTACCTTTGCACCGAAGTGAAATGCAGGAAATCAATACAACCAACATGTCTGGGAGTAGAACCCACCGTGCCCATGATCGTTTTCACCTCTAGGTGGGGATACAGACCAACACGAATCCACACGTTTTGACGAAGAGCTGTACAGTGACTTTTATACAGTTAATTAAGAGCATGAACATTTTCAGAAACCTTTGCTGTGATGTGAACAAACATGAATGTGATAGTTCAAAGGAAAAACGATAATGATCATTAATTGCACATTGACCCTGAATCATAATTTTTCAGTAATTTGAAGTCAAGGTTCCTGAATGCATCGGGGACCAGTAGATAATTGTAGTATAACTGAAGATCTGAGACAAGAATGTGAAACCGTATAAAAAAAATTATTATCAGTTTTAACTTAGAGGAGGACTCTTAAGGGAATTACACCAGTGTTCAAATAGTTTGTTGAAGGCAGGAGTGTTACTGCAATGTTCAGACAAAGAATGATGTCATTTCTGGGCCTGAACCAGACTGGCACAAAAATAGAGTACAGGATATTATCATCAACCCACATACAGCAGGACTCCAGTGCAGTACTCATACAGAGTGCAATTTTAAGCAAATATTTGAAAAGTAAACAAAATTCCTTCAGGAAATAGGGAAATATTAAATGCTAACTTCTGAAACAAATCCAAGTATTGTCTGCTTGTAATAGGACAGTCTGACCTGGAGCCTCTTTTATAGCCTGTCAGTGTCCTTTTCTATGCAAAGTGAACTTCCTTCCAGTCTGCTATAAACTCTTCCTATCATGCTGTCAGCTGAGGCAGAAGGAGAGAAGCTCCCAGCAGATCACCTTCAATACCAACCATGTTCTCTGTAGCTCTGCTGCTGCTGCTGCTGTCTGCTGGATCCTGTGAGTTTCACTGAGACTCTTTTATAGGTCTCACTCTGTTCAACACCGACTGAAGATTGAACATGTTTTTCTTTACAGGTGTGAGGTGTGAACAGCTGACACAGCCAGCCTCTGTGAGTGTGCAGCCAGGTCAACAGCTGACCATCAGATGTCAGGTCACTTATGCTCTTAACAGCTATTACACAGCTTGGATCAGACAGCCTGCAGGAAAAGGACTGGAGTGGATTGGAATGAAAAGTACTGGTGCCTCTTACTACAAAGATTCACTGAAAAACAAGTTCAGTATCTCCTTGGAAACGTCCACAAAGACAGTGACTCTGAACGGACAGAATATGCAGCCTGAAGACTCTGCTGTGTATTACTGTGCCAGAGACTCACAATGATACAAACCATCAGTGGACCTGCACAAAAACCCCTCAGTGTCTGCACAGTTCCACAAACCCACCAGAGGAGGCGCTATGAGACCTCACAATCATTCAAGACTGATTCCCTGCTTAACATGTTAGAGGCCACTGAATGTTATTCAATTATGCAGATATTTTCTTTAATTTTCTTCAAATATGCATTGATGATTCATTAAAAATTATGAAAGTGGAGAATTAAAAAAAACAAAGAATTGAACTGACAGCGTAGTAAAATGAGTAATATTACATGATGATGTCATCCACATCCGAGAAAGTCAAGGCTGGATGTAAACTCTAACATGACCTGCTGTTACATTGTGAGATATGGAGTTTATCCTGCAGATCAACATAATAATATCTACTAATATATATTTACAATTATTACTCTTCATATTTTTGTGCTACTCAGGTTTCAGGAACAACACAGATAAAACATGACTAACACTGAATCCACTCAGATACAGAGAAGCTGTACATGAGTGGCAGTACTGTAGCCACTCCCTCCTCCCTGTTTTTGGTTGCGTGCACTTTGTAAAGATCAGGAGCACCGGCAGTTGTGATGTCATCATTTGTATGTAAAGGTGTATTTGAATAACCTCTGACCTTCTTCACAATGCAAATACAGAGCTGCAGAGTGCTTACATCTGTCCTCACACTGACTGGCTGTCTCACTGTGCTGTGTGGAGCAGCTGACTTCACATCTTCAACTCTAGGATGGCCAACAAACTGTGCCTTCTGCTGACAGCTCTCTTCCTGCCCTGTGAGTGTGTGACGCTTCATGCTGCTTGAAAGAGGAAAAAAGGTTTTTGGTTGTTTTACAGTTCCTCCTTATTCTCCTTTTTCTCACCTTCTGTCTGTTCTCTTGTTGTTTGGCAGCTGTGAATGGCGAAGCTATGGAGTCCATTCCCTCCACTCCAGTGTTGAAACAGCCTCAGGAAACTCTCAGTCTTTCCTGCAGGGGTACTGGCTTTACCTTCAGTAGCCATGGGATGAACTGGATAAGACAAGCTGAAGGAAAAGCTTTGGAATGGTTGGGATATATTTACACCGATGGAAGCGCAACAAATTATGCCAGCAGTGTGAAAGGACGTGCAGAAATCACAAGAGATAATAGCAACAGCATGGTTTATCTGAGACTGCCCAACCTGAAGCCAGAGGACTCTGCAGTCTATTACTGTGCCAGACGCACACAGTGATGAGAACAAGGAGAGAGGCTTTACAAAAACCCAAAGAAGTGTTTTATATATTGACCTCCAGGGGGCAGCAGGAGGTGTAAATGAAGACAATGAGGACTGCTCCTTAGTTGATGTGAAGTCAGTGTGAAAGAAACAGCTGTGCTTATGGTTGAATGACTTTGCATGTACGAAAGTGTAATGATGAATATTATAACCATGAGTTATAATGACAAGCATAGGCCAAATAAAAAGCTGGATTTGATAGAAAACGCTGATGAAAATTGCCATAATCAATAGAGACAATATTCATGAATAATAATCAGAGGTTAATCTGTGTCTGCTCTTTATTATTGTGCTGGAGAGCCACAGGGACTAAAGTTAGCTGAGCAACTGGACAAAGTCCTACTGTACTCATCCTTACACTGAGCTGATATACCCATCATACATACCCATATAGTTAATGTCTTTATACTTAGGTATATATACAGGAGCTGCACTGTCAGTTAATCTGAGGTCTGTTTATCATCTCCAGAGACAGCAGCAGACAGCAGCAGGTGTATCTCCACATCAACACCATACTAAACACTACAACAACCTCTAATATTGAAGATTCTGCTCTTTATTATTGTGCTGGAGAGCCACAGTGACACAGGAGAGAGCAACACTCTGTACAAAAACAATTACAATGCTAAGTCCCAGTAATTTTCCTAAAATCTGAAGTCAAGGAGCCTTCAAGTTAAAACTAGTTGAGAACTGAATAATAACTGAAGGTCTGAGACAAGAGCATGATCACATATTAATCATTTATCTTGTTTTTCCTTTCTGTGACATACTTGATACACTTCAAATGTACGTAACAAATAAAGAGTAAGGGACATTATCATCTAAACATATACAGCAGGACCTGCAACACATTCAGTTTGAGTTAATGTATGAAAACTAAACTCATTTTCTAGAGGAAGTATTGAAATATTAAAAGATGACTCATACACACAATCCAAGTACTGTCTGCTTGTAATAGGACAGTCTGACCTGGAGCCTCTTTTATAGCCTGTCAGTGTCCTTTTCTATGCAAAGTGAACTTCCTTCCAGTCTGCTATAAACTCTTCCTATCATGCTGTCAGCTGAGGCAGAAGGAGAGAAGCTCCCAGCAGATCACCTTCAATACCAACCATGTTCTCTGTAGCTCTGCTGCTGCTGCTGCTGTCTGCTGGATCCTGTGAGTTTCACTGAGACTCTTTTATAGGTCTCACTCTGTTCAACACCGACTGAAGATTGAACATGTTTTTCTTTACAGGTGTGAGGTGTGAACAGCTGACACAGCCAGCCTCTGTGAGTGTGCAGCCAGGTCAACAGCTGACCATCAGATGTCAGGTCACCTATGCTCTTAGCTATTGGACAGCTTGGATCAGACAGCCTGCAGGGAAAGGACTGGAGTGGATTGGATCAATATATACTGGTGACTCTTCCTACAAAGATGCACTAAAAAACAAGTTCAGTATCTCCTTGGAAACGTCCACAAAAACAGTGACTCTGAACGGACAGAATATGCAGCCTGAAGACTCTGCTGTGTATTACTGTGCCAGAGACTCACAATGATACAAACCATCAGTGGACCTGCACAAAAACCCCTCAGTGTCTGCACAGTTGTTCATGAAGCCACCAGAGGGGGCGCAATCACACCATTGTTTTTCTTGACTTTTCTCTCTTTAACTCATAATGTGAGCAGTTACAACAGAGAGGAATGAAGCACAATACAGATTCTGCTGAAACATTATTTTAAATGACACTCAGTGAATCTGAAATCTCCAAAAGTCTCTTTAGCAACATTTGACTCATCACATTTAATAACGATGAAGAGCATAAACCCATGAATTTGTTCACTGAATCAGAACTGTTTTATAATCTTTATGTGATGTGGAAAAATAAATATAACAGAAACAAAGAGGAGGAGCAAGAACCTGGAAGCTGCACTTGTGTTAAACTATAGAGTCATCATTTATTCTTCATTCCAAAATGACTTTGTTACAAGTGAAAGACATCAATGAGGAAAAATGTTTGAGTAAAATGAACTTAGATGTTGATGTAAATTCTACTCAAGTATCAAAAGTATTTTGTGGATAATAACAGTACTCAAGTATTGAAAGTAAAATAATCTCTTTCTCCTCTTGGTGACATTCAGAACTTTTGATTCCGGCATGAACTTAATCTGAATTACCATAATATTATGTAATCTCTGTCACTTTCTGACTTTTTATCTTAAATATTTCATTGACATTTTTTTTGCCTACATTGCAATTCTTTTTAATTTTTTGTACCACAGTGGCCTAAATATCCATCCATCATCAAAGGTTTGAAAATAATGGACTACAAATATATATTTTAATTTGGATGTGTAGTCAAGTAAACACAAATATTTCTGAATATATATTTACTAAGTTAAGTACTCTGAAAAGTACTGTGTTGGTCTACATCACAAACAAAAACATTAGCAATGATAAATCGCACATCTATGAGTAATTTTCCAATAATCTGAAATGAAGGACCCTTCAAGTTAAAACTAGTTGAGAATTGAATAATAACTGAAGGTCTGATACAAGAGCATGATCACATATTAATCATTTATCTTGTTTTTCCTTTCTGTGACATACTTGATACACTTCAAATGTAGATAACAAATAAAGAGTGAGGGACATTATCATCTAAACATATACAGCAGGACCTGCAACACATTCAGTTTCAGTTAATGTATGAAAAATAAACTCATTTTCTGGGGGAAGTATTGAAATATTAAAAGATGACTCATACACACAATCCAAGTATTGTCTGCTTGTAATAGGACAGTCTGACCTGGAGCCTCTTTTATAGCCTGTCAGTGTCCTTTTCTATGCAAAGTGAACTTCCTTCCAGTCTGCTATAAACTCTTCCTATCATGCTGTCAGCTGAGGCAGAAGGAGAGAAGCTCCCAGCAGATCACCTTCAATACCAACCATGTTCTCTGTAGCTCTGCTGCTGCTGCTGCTGTCTGCTGGATCCTGTGAGTTTCACTGAGACTCTTTTATAGGTCTCACTCTGTTCAACAGCGACTGAAGATTGAACATGTTTTTCTTTACAGGTGTGAGGTGTGAACAGCTGACACAGCCAGCCTCTGTGAGTGTGCAGCCAGGTCAACAGCTGACCATCAGATGTCAGGTCACCTATGCTCTTAGCAGCTATTACACAGCTTGGATCAGACAGCCTGCAGGGAAAGGACTGGAGTGGATTGGATCAAAAGATACTGGTGACTCTTACTACAAAGATTCACTGAAAAACAAGTTCAGTATCTCCTTGGAAACGTCCACAAAGACAGTGACTCTGAACGGACAGAATATGCAGTCTGAAGACTCTGCTGTGTATTACTGTGCCAGAGACTCACAATGATACAAACCATCAGTGGACCTGCACAAAAACCCCTCAGTGTCTGCACAGTTCCACAAACCCACCAGAGGAGGCGCTATGAGACCTCACAATCATTCAAGACTGATTCCCTGCTTAACATGTTAGAGGCCACTGAATGTTATTCAATCATGCAGACATTCATATAAAATTATGAAAGTGTGGACATTTTAAAGAAACAATTGAACTGACAGCGTAGTAAAATGAGTAATATTACATGATGATGTCATCCACATCCGAGAAAGTCAAGGCTGGATGTAAACTCTAACATGACCTGCTGTTACATTGTGAGATATGGAGTTTATCCTGCAGATCAACATAATAATATCTACTAATATATATTTACAATTATTACTCTTCATATTTTTGTGCTACTCAGGTTTCAGGAACAACACAGATAAAACATGACTAACACTGAATCCACTCAGATACAGAGAAGCTGTACATGAGTGGCAGTACTGTAGCCACTCCCTCCTCCCTGTTTTTGGTTGCGTGCACTTTGTAAAGATCAGGAGCACCGGCAGTTGTGATGTCATCATTTGTATGTAAAGGTGTATTTGAATAACCTCTGACCTTCATCACAATGCAAATACAGAGCTGCAGAGTGCTTACATCTGTCCTCACACTGACTGGCTGTCTCACTGTGCTGTGTGGAGCAGCTGACTTCACATCTTCAACTCTAGGATGGCCAACAAACTGTGCCTTCTGCTGACAGCTCTCTTCCTGCCCTGTGAGTGTGTGACGCTTCATGCTGCGAGAGGAAAAAAGGTTTTTGGTTGTTTTACAGTTCCTCCTTATTCTCCTTTTTCTCACCTTCTGTCTGTTCTCTTGTTGTTTGGCAGCTGTGAATGGCCAGGCTATGGAGTCCATTCCCTCCACTCCAGTGTTGAAACAGCCTCAGGAAACTCTCAGTCTTTCCTGCAGGGGTACTGGCTTTAGCTTCAGTAGCTATGATATGCACTGGATAAGACAAGCTGAGGGAAAAGCTTTGGAATGGTTGGGGTATTTTGACACTGGAAGCTCAACATATTATGCCAGCAGTGTGAAAGGACGTGCAGAAATCACAAGAGATAATAGCAACAGCATGGTTTATCTGAGACTGCCCAACCTGAAGCCAGAGGACTCTGCAGTCTATTACTGTGCCAGAGACTCACAGTGATGAGAACAAGGAGAGAGGCTTTACAAAAACCCAAAGAAGTGTTTTATATATTGACCTCCAGGGGGCAGCAGGAGGTGTAAATGAAGACAATGAGGACTGCTCCTTAGTTGATGTGAAGTCAGTGTGACAGAAACAGCTGTGCTAATGGTTGAATGACTTTGCATGTACGAAAGTGTAATGATGAATATTATAATCATGAGTTATAATGACAAGCAAAGGGCAAATAAAAAACTGGATTTGATATAAAACTTTCATGAAAATTGCCATAATCAATAGAGACAATATTCATAAATAATAATCAGAGGTTAATCTGTGTCTGCTCTTTATTATTGTGCTGGAGAGCCACAGGGACTAAAGTTAGCTGAGCAACTGGACAAAGTCCTACTGTACTCATCCTTACACTGAGCTGATATACCCATCATACATACCCATATAGTTAATGTCTTTATACTTAGGTATATATACAGGAGCTGCACTGTCAGTTAATCTGAGGTCTGTTTATCATCTCCAGAGACAGCAGCAGACAGCAGCAGGTGTATCTCCACATCAACACCATACTAAACACTACAACAACCTCTAATATTGAAGATTCTGCTCTTTATTATTGTGCTGGAGAGCCACAGTGACACAGGAGAGAGCAACACTCTGTACAAAAACAATTACAATGGTGAATCCCAGTAATTTTCCAATAATCTGAAATGAAGGAGCCTTCAAGTTAAAACTAGTTGAGAACTGAATAATAACTGAAGGTCTGAGACAAGAGCATGATCACATATTTATCAATTATGTTGGTTTTCCTTTCTGTGACATACTTGATACACTTCAAATGTAGATAACAAATAAAGAGTAAGGGACATTATCATCTAAACATATACAGCAGGACCTGCAACACATTCAGTTTGAGTTAATGTATAAAAAATAAACTCATTTTCTGGGGGAAGTATTGAAATATTAAAAGATGACTCATACACACAATCCAAGTATTGTCTGCTTGTAATAGGACAGTCTGACCTGGAGCCTCTTTTATAGCCTGTCAGTGTCCTTTTCTATGCAAAGTGAACTTCCTTCCAGTCTGCTATAAACTCTTCCTATCATGCTGTCAGCTGAGGCAGAAGGAGAGAAGCTCCCAGCAGATCACCTTCAATACCAACCATGTTCTCTGTAGCTCTGCTGCTGCTGCTGCTGCTGTCTGCTGGATCCTGTGAGTTTCACTGAGACTCTTTTATAGGTCTCACTCTGTTCAACACCGACTGAAGATTGAACATGTTTTTCTTTACAGGTGTGAGGTGTGAACAGCTGACACAGCCAGCCTCTGTGAGTGTGCAGCCAGGTCAACAGCTGACCATCAGATGTCAGGTGTCTTATTCTCTTAGCAGCTATTGGACAGCTTGGATCAGACAGCCTGCAGGGAAAGGACTGGAGTGGATTGGAATGAAAGATACTGGTAGCTCCTACTTCAAAGATTCACTGAAAAACAAGTTCAGTATCTCCTTGGAAACGTCCACAAAGACAGTGACTCTGAACGGACAGAATATGCAGCCTGAAGACTCTGCTGTGTATGACTGTGCCAGAGACTCACAATGATACAAACCATCAGTGGACCTGCACAAAAACCCCTCAGTGTCTGCACAGTTCCACAAACCCACCAGAGGAGGCGCTATGAGACCTCACAATCATTCAAGACTGATTCCCTGCTTAACATGTTAGAGGCCACTGAATGTTATTCAATCATGCAGATATTTTCTTTAATGTTATTTAATGATGAATTGATGATTCATGTACAATTATGAAAGTGGGGACATTTAAAAAAAACAAACAATTTAACTGACAGTGTAGTAAAGTGAGTAATATTACATGATGATGTCATCCACATCAGAGAAAGTCAAGGCTGGATGTAAACTCTAACATGACCTGCTGTTACATTGTGAGATATGGAGTTTATCCTGCAGATCAACATAATAATATCTACTAATATATATTTACAATTATTACTCTTCATATTTTTGTGCTACTCAGGTTTCAGGAACAACACAGATAAAACATGACTAACACTGAATCCACTCAGATACAGAGAAGCTGTACATGAGTGGCAGTACTGTAGCCACTCCCTCCTCCCTGTTTTTGGTTGCGTGCACTTTGTAAAGATCAGGAGCACCGGCAGTTGTGATGTCATCATTTGTATGTAAAGGTGTATTTGAATAACCTCTGACCTTCTTCACAATGCAAATACAGAGCTGCAGAGTGCTTACATCTGTCCTCACACTGACTGGCTGTCTCACTGTGCTGTGTGGAGCAGCTGACTTCACATCTTCAACTCTAGGATGGCCAACAAACTGTGCCTTCTGCTGACAGCTCTCTTCCTGCCCTGTGAGTGTGTGACGCTTCATGCTGCTTTAAAGAGGAAAAAAGGTTTTTGGTTGTTTTACAGTTCCTCCTTATTCTCCTTTGTCTCACCTTCTGTCTGTTCTCTTGTTGTTTGGCAGCTGTGAATGGCGAGGCTATGGAGTCCATTCCCTCCACTCCAGTGTTGAAACAGCCTCAGGAAACTCTCAGTCTTTCCTGCAGGGGTACTGGCTTTAGCTTCAGTAGCTTTAGAATGAGCTGGATAAGACAAGCTGAAGGAAAAGGTTTGGAATGGTTGGCGTGGATTTACACCGATGGAAGCACAACATCTTATGCCAGCAGTGTGAAAGGACGTGCAGAAATCACAAGAGATGATAGCAACAGCATGGTTTATCTGAGACTGCCCAACCTGAAGCCAGAGGACTCTGCAGTCTATTACTGTGCCAGAGACTCACAGTGATGAGAACAAGGAGAGAGGCTTTACAAAAACCCAAAGAAGTGTTTTATATATTGACCTCCAGGGGGCAGCAGGAGGTGTAAATGAAGACAATGAGGACTGCTCCTTAGTTGATGTGAAGTCAGTGTGAAAGAAACAGCTGTGCTTATGGTTGAATGACTTTGCATGTACGAAAGTGTAATGATGAATATATTAATCATGAGTCATAGTGACAAACATAGGACAAATAAAAAGCTGGATTTGATAGAAAACTCTGATGAAAATTGCCATAATCAATAGAGACAATATTCATAAATAATAATCAGAGGTTAATCTGTGTCTGCTCTTTATTATTGTGCTGGAGAGCCACAGGGACTAAAGTTAGCTGAGCAACTGGACAAAGTCCTACTGTACTCATACTTACACTGAGCTGATATACCCATCATACATACCCATATAGTTAATGTCTTTATACTTAGGTATATATACAGGAGCTGCACTGTCAGTTAATCTGAGGTCTGTTTATCATCTCCAGAGACAGCAGCAGACAGCAGCAGGTGTATCTCCACATCAACACCATACTAAACACTACAACAACCTCTAATATTGAAGATTCTGCTGTTTATTATTGTGCTGGAGAGCCACAGTGACACAGGAGAGAGCAACACTCTGTACAAAAACAATTACAATGCTAAGTCCCAGTAATTTTCCTAAAATCTGAAGTCAAGGACCCTTCAAGTTAAAACTAGTTGAGAACTGAATAATAACTGAAGGTCTGAGACAAGAGCATGATCACATATTAATCATTTATCTTGTTTTTCCTTTCTGTGACATACTTGATACACTTCAAATGTACGTAACAAATAAAGAGTAAGGGACATTATCATCTAAACATATACAGCAGGACCTGCAACACATTCCGTTTGAGTTAATGTATAAAAAATAAACTCATTTTCTAGAGGAAGTATTGAAATATTAAAAGATGACTCATACACACAATCCAAGTACTGTCTGCTTGTAATAGGACAGTCTGACCTGGAGCCTCTTTTATAGCCTGTCAGTGTCCTTTTCTATGCAAAGTGAACTTCCTTCCAGTCTGCTATAAACTCTTCCTATCATGCTGTCAGCTGAGGCAGAAGGAGAGAAGCTCCCAGCAGATCACCTTCAATACCAACCATGTTCTCTGTAGCTCTGCTGCTGCTGCTGCTGTCTGCTGGATCCTGTGAGTTTCACTGAGACTCTTTTATAGGTCTCACTCTGTTCAACACCGACTGAAGATTGAACATGTTTTTCTTTACAGGTGTGAGGTGTGAACAGCTGACACAGCCAGCCTCTGTGAGTGTGCAGCCAGGTCAACAGCTGACCATCAGATGTCAGGTCACTTATGATCTTGGCTATTACACAGCTTGGATCAGACAGCCTGCAGGGAAAGGACTGGAGTGGATTGGATTCAAACATACTAGTGCCTCTTACTACA
Organism: Genypterus blacodes; assembly: GCF_046128005.1. Lineage (NCBI taxonomy): Eukaryota > Metazoa > Chordata > Actinopteri > Ophidiiformes > Ophidiidae > Genypterus > Genypterus blacodes. The sequence continues at coordinate 430,724 of NW_027467082.1, forward strand.
AAGATTCACTAAAAAACAAGTTCAGTATCTCCTTGGAAACGTCCACAAAGACAGCGACTCTGAACGGACAGAATATGCAGCCTGAAGACTCTGCTGTGTATTACTGTGCCAGAGACTCACAATGATACAAACCATCAGTGGACCTGCACAAAAACCCCTCAGTGTCTGCACAGTTCCACAAACCCACCAGAGGAGGCGCTATGAGACCTCACAATCATTCAAGACTGATTCCCTGCTTAACATGTTAGAGGCCACTGAATGTTATGCAATCATGCAGACATTCATATAAAATTATGAAAGTGTGGACATTTTAAAGAAACAATTGAACTGACAGCGTAGTAAAATGAGTAATATTACATGATGATGTCATCCACATCCGAGAAAGTTAAGGCTGGATGTAAACTCTAACATGACCTGCTGTTACATTGTGAGATATGGAGTTTATCCTGCAGATCAACATAATAATATCTACTAATATATATTTACAATTATTACTCTTCATATTTTTGTGCTACTCAGGTTTCAGGAACAACACAGATAAAACATGACTAACACTGAATCCACTCAGATACAGAGAAGCTGTACATGAGTGGCAGTACTGTAGCCACTCCCTCCTCCCTGTTTTTGGTTGCGTGCACTTTGTAAAGATCAGGAGCACCGGCAGTTGTGATGTCATCATTTGTATGTAAAGGTGTATTTGAATAACCTCTGACCTTCATCACAATGCAAATACAGAGCTGCAGAGTGCTTACATCTGTCCTCACACTGACTGGCTGTCTCACTGTGCTGTGTGGAGCAGCTGACTTCACATCTTCAACTCTAGGATGGCCAACAAACTGTGCCTTCTGCTGACAGCTCTCTTCCTGCCCTGTGAGTGTGTGACGCTTCATGCTGCTTGAAAGAGGAAAAAAGGTTTTTGGTTGTTTTACAGTTCCTCCTTATTCTCCTTTGTCTCACCTTCTGTCTGTTCTCTTGTTGTTTGGCAGCTGTGAATGGCCAGGCTATGGAGTCCATTCCCTCCACTCCAGTGTTGAAACAGCCTCAGGAAACTCTCAGCCTTTCCTGCAGGGGTACTGGCTTTACCTTCAGCAGCTTTAATATGAACTGGATAAGACAAGCTGAAGGAAAAGCTTTGGAATGGTTGGCGTATATTAACTCCGCTGGAGGCACAACAGCTTATGCCAGCAGTGTGAAAGGACGTGCAGAAATCACAAGAGATAATAGCAACAGCATGGTTTATCTGAGACTGCCCAACCTGACGCCAGAGGACTCTGCAGTCTATTACTGTGCCAGAGACTCACAGTGATGAGAACAAGGAGAGAGGCTTTACAAAAACCCAAAGAAGTGTTTTATATATTGACCTCCAGGGGGCAGCAGGAGGTGTAAATGAAGACAATGAGGACTGCTCCTTAGTTGATGTGAAGTCAGTGTGAAAGAAACAGCTGTGCTTATGGTTCAATGGTTTTGCCCGTACAAAAGTGTAATAAGAAATAATATAGTCATGAGTTATAATGACAAGCAAAGGACAAATAAAAAGCTGGATTTGATAGAAAACTCTGAGGAAAACTGCCATAATCAACAGAAAACAGCTGCACTTGTGTTAAAGTATAGATTCATCATTTATTCTTCATTCCAAAATGACGTTGTTACAAGTGAAATACATCAATGAGGAAAAATGTTTGAGAAAAAATGAACTTAGATGTTGATGTAAATTCTACTCAAGTACCAAAAGTGTTTTTTGGATAATACCAGTACTCAAGTATTGAAAGTAAAATAATCAAGTGCTCCTCACGGTGACATGCAGAACTTCTGATACAGACATGAACTTAATCTAAATTACTATAATATTATGTTGTCTTTGTCACTTTTTTACTTCTATTTACAAAATCTTTCAGGTTTTTTTTTATCTCATTTTATTTTTTTTACAAACATTGCAATTAATTCTTTATTTTTGTACCATAGTGGCTTAAATATTCCATCACCAAAAGGGTTTGAAAATAAAGGACTACAAATATGTATTGTAATTTGGATGTGTAGTGAAGTAAACATAATCATTACTGTAAATATATTATATCCATGAAAGTAATAATTCTCTGAAAAAATACATTAATACTGTATTCAAATATTTGTACTTTGTTGCTCCACATCACAAACAAGGGCATGAACACATTTAATTATTTATCTTGTTTTTCCTTTCAGTGACATACTTCATACGCTTCAAATGTAGATAACAAATAAAGAGTAAGGGACATTATCATCTAAACATATACAGCAGGACCTGCAACACATTCAGTTTCAGTTAATGTATGAAAAATAAACTCATTTTCTAGAGGAAGTATTGAAATATTAAAAGATGACTCATACACACAATCCAAGTACTGTCTGCTTGTAATAGGACAGTCTGACCTGGAGCCTCTTTTATAGCCTGTCAGTGTCCTTTTCTATGCAAAGTGAACTTCCTTCCAGTCTGCTATAAACTCTTCCTATCATGCTGTCAGCTGAGGCAGAAGGAGAGAAGCTCCCAGCAGATCACCTTCAATACCAACCATGTTCTCTGTAGCTCTGCTGCTGCTGCTGCTGTCTGCTGGATCCTGTGAGTTTCACTGAGACTCTTTTATAGGTCTCACTCTGTTCAACACCGACTGAAGATTGAACATGTTTTTCTTTACAGGTGTGAGGTGTGAACAGTTGACACAGCCAGCCTCTGTGAGTGTGCAGCCAGGTCAACAGCTGACCATCAGATGTCAGGTCACTTATGATCTTAGCTATCGGACAGCTTGGATCAGACAGCCTGCAGGGAAAGGACTGGAGTGGATTGGAATGAAAGGAACTGGTAGCTCCTACTTCAAAGATTCACTGAAAAACAAGTTCAGTATCTCCTTGGAAACGTCCACAAAGACAGTGACTCTGAACGGACAGAATATGCAGCCTGAAGACTCTGCTGTGTATTACTGTGCCAGAGACTCACAATGATACAAACCATCAGTGGACCTGCACAAAAACCCCTCAGTGTCTGCACAGTTGTTCATGAAGCCACCAGAGGGGGCGCCACCACACCACTGTATTTCTTGACTTTTCTCTCACTAACTCATAATGTGAGCAGTTACAACAGAGAGGAATGAAGCACAATACAGATTCTGCTGAAACATTATTTTGACACTCAGTGAATCTGAAATCTCCAAAAAGTCTTTAGCAACATTTGACTCATCACTGTCAATAATGATGAAGATCATAAACACATGATCTTGATCACTGATTCAGAACTGTTTTATGATCTTTATGTGAAGTGGAAAAATAAATATAACAGATACAAAGAGGAGGGGCAGGTACCTGGAAGCTGCACTTGTGTAAAAGTATAGAGTCATCATTTATTTATTATTAAAAAATGACTTTGTTACAAGTATAATTCATCAATGAGGTAAAATGCTGTAGTTGTTAATTTTTACTCAGGTACAAGTATTTTTTGGATCCTCAGGTATTGAAAGTCAAATTATCTCTTGCTCCTCAGGTTAGCATTCAGAACTTGTGATACAGACATGAACAAAATCTCTATTTCCATAATATTATATTATCTTAATCACTTTTTGACTTTTTTATTCAAAATATTTCAGAGCTTTGAAAAATAATGGACTACAAATATAAATTTTACTTAGATGTGAAGTCCAGTAAACATAATTATTGATATATACTATATATACTCCACAAAACGACAAATTCATCCATTGATACTGTGATGAAATATTTAAACTTTGTTGCTCTGCACCACAAACAAAATCAAGGAGCCTTCAAGTTAAAACTTGATGAGAACTGAATAATAACTGAAGGTCTGAGACAAGAGCATCAACACATTGTAATCAATTATCTTGTTTTTCCTTTCTGTGACATACTTGATACACTTCAAATGTAGATAACAAATAAAGAGTAAGGGACATTATCATCTAAACATATACAGCAGGACCTGCAACACATTCAGTTTGAGTGTTGCTGAAACATGCTGAAACATTATTTTGACACAATCTGAAATCTCCAAAAAGTCTCTTTAGCAACATTTGACTCATCACCGTCAATAATGATGAAGAGCATAAACACATGAATTGTTCACTGAATCAGAACTGTTTAGTGAACCTCATGTGATGTGGAAAATATAACTATTACAGATACAACATGGAGGAGCAAGAACCAGGAAGCTGCACTTGTGTAAAAGTATAGATTCATCATTTATTCTTCATTCCAAAATGACTTTGTTACAAGTGAAATACATCAATGAGGAAAAATGTTTGAGTAAAATGAACTTAGCTATTTTTAATAATAACTCTACTCAAGTATTGAAAGTAAAATAATCTCTTACTCCTCACAGTGACATGCAGAACTTCAGATACAGACATGAACTTAATCTGAATTACCATAATATTATGTTATATTTGTCACTTTTTGACTTCTAGTTACAAAATCTTTCTGATTTGATTTTTTTTTTTTTTTTTTACAAACATTGCAATTAATTCTTTATTTTTGTACTACTGTGGCTTAAATATTCCATCACCAAAAGGTTTGAAAATAAAGGACTACAAAAATATATTTTAATTTGGATGTGTAGTGAAGTAAACATAATCATTTCTGAAAATATATCATATCCATGAAAGTAATAATTCTCTAAAAAAAATCCATCCTTCCAGTCTCTGGCTTCTGTGTATCCAGTAGATACAGAGAAGCTGTACATGAGTGGCAGTACTGTAGCATTACATTACATTACATTACGAGCATTTGGCAGACGCTTTTATCCAAAGCGACTTACATTACATTACATTACCACCCTTCGCAGAAGGGGGAGCAATTGAGGGTTCGGTGCCTTGCTCAGGGGCACCTCGGCAGGGTTCCCAAGCGGAAGCTCTACCAACTGAGCTACTGCCTCCCTGTAGCCACTCCCTCCAAGACATCCTGATGCAAATCTCTGGTGTGTGTTGTATATTTCTGTCCTGCTCACTGGGCTTGTGTTTGTGTTGAGCCTCAGAGGTCAAAAGATGATTTTTCTTCTGTTTCTCGCTCTCTCTCTGTCCCGTGAGTTCTCCTCTTGTTGATTGGACTTTTTAAGAGCCAACATGGATTCATGATCACTCAGTGATAGAAGGACATTTCATTGATCATTGTCTTATGTTCCTTGTCATTCTCTCTGTCTCTCTGTTTCTTTCTATCTCTTTGTCTCAGCAGGGTGCACAGGTCAGAGTATGGAGTCCATTCCTTCCAGTTCAGTGGTGAAGAATCCCGGGGAGACTCTCAGTCTGTCCTGCAGGGGATCTGGCTTCACGTTTAGCTGCTGTGCTATGACCTGGATAAGACAAACTGCAGGAAAACCGTTGGAATGGATAGGGAACAGTTTCTCTACTGCAAGCAGAAACACGTATGTCAGCAGTTAGAGAGGACGTTTAGAATTAAGTAGAGATGATGCCCAAAGCACAACATATCTGAGACTGCCCAACCTGAAGCCAGAGGACTCTGCAGTCTATAACTGTGCCAGAGACTCACAGTGATGAGAACAAGGAGAGAGGCTTTACAAAAACCCAAAGAAGTGTTTTATATATTGACCTCCAGGGGGCAGCAGGAGGTGTAAATGAAGACAATGAGGACTGCTCCTTAGTTGATGTGAAGTCAGTGTGAAAGAAACAGCTGTGCTTATGGTTGAATGACTTTGCATGTATGAAAGTGTAATGATGAATATTATAATCATGAGTTATAGTGACAAGCAAGACATTTTCCAAAATCAATAAAGAAATTATATTCATAAAAGCACAATATTCATAAATAATAATCAGAGGTTAATCTGTGTCTGCTCTTTATTATTGTGCTGGAGAGCCACAGGGACTAAAGTTAGCTGAGCAACTGGACAAAGTCCTACTGTACTCATACTTACACTGAGCTGATATACCCATCATACATACCCATATAGTTAATGTCTTTATACTTAGGTATATATACAGGAGCTGCACTGTCAGTTAATCTGAGGTCTGTTTATCATCTCCAGAGACAGCAGCAGACAGCAGCAGGTGTATCTCCACATCAACACCATACTAAACACTACAACAACCTCTAATATTGAAGATTCTGCTCTTTATTATTGTGCTGGAGAGCCACAGTGAGACAGGAGAGAGCAACACTCTGTACAACAACAATTACAATGCTAAGTCCCAGTAATTTTCCTAAAATCTGAAGTCAAGCAGCCTTCAAGTTAAAACTAGTTGAGAACTGAATAATAACTGAAGGTCTGAGACAAGAGCATGATCACAAAGAAATCATTTATCTTGTTTTTCCTTTCTGTGACATACTTGATACACTTCAAATGTAGATAACAAATAAAGAGTAAGGGACATTATCATCTAAACATATACAGCAGGACCTGCAACACATTCAGTTTGAGTTAATGTATGAAAAATAAACTCATTTTCTAGAGGAAGTATTGAAAAACTAAAAGATGACTCATACACACAATCCAAGTACTGTCTGCTTGTAATAGGACAGTCTGACCTGGAGCCTCTTTTATAGCCTGTCAGTGTCCTTTTCTATGCAAAGTGAACTTCCTTCCAGTCTGCTATAAACTCTTCCTATCATGCTGTCAGCTGAGGCAGAAGGAGAGAAGCTCCCAGCAGATCACCTTCAATACCAACCATGTTCTCTGTAGCTCTGCTGCTGCTGCTGCTGTCTGCTGGATCCTGTGAGTTTCACTGAGACTCTTTTATAGGTCTCACTCTGTTCAACACCGACTGAAGATTGAACATGTTTTTCTTTACAGGTGTGAGGTGTGAACAGCTGACACAGCCAGCCTCTGTGAGTGTGCAGCCAGGTCAACAGCTGACCATCAGATGTCAGGTCACTTATGATCTTGGCTATTGGACAGCTTGGATCAGACAGCCTGCAGGGAAAGGACTGGAGTGGATTGGAATGAAAGGAACTGGTAGCTCCTCCTTCAAAGATTCACTGAAAAACAAGTTCAGTATCTCCTTGGAAACGTCCACAAAGACAGTGACTCTGAACGGACAGAATATGCAGCCTGAAGACTCTGCTGTGTATTACTGTGCCAGAGACTCACAATGATACAAACCATCAGTGGACCTGCACAAAAACCCCTCAGTGTCTGCACAGTTCCACAAACCCACCAGAGGAGGCGCTATGAGACCTCACAATCATTCAAGACTGATTCCCTGCTTAACATGTTAGAGGCCACTGAATGTTATTCAATCATGCAGACATTCATATAAAATTATGAAAGTGGAGAATTTAAAAAAACAAAGAATTGAACTGACAGCGTAGTAAAATGAGTAATATTACATGATGATGTCATCCACATCCGAGAAAGTCAAGGCTGGATGTAAACTCTAACATGACCTGCTGTTACATTGTGAGATATGGAGTTTATCCTGCAGATCAACATAATAATATCTACTAATATATATTTACAATTATTACTCTTCATATTTTTGTGCTACTCAGGTTTCAGGAACAACACAGATAAAACATGACTAACACTGAATCCACTCAGATACAGAGAAGCTGTACATGAGTGGCAGTACTGTAGCCACTCCCTCCTCCCTGTTTTTGGTTGCGTGCACTTTGTAAAGATCAGGAGCACCGGCAGTTGTGATGTCATCATTTGTATGTAAAGGTGTATTTGAATAACCTCTGACCTTCATCACAATGCAAATACAGAGCTGCAGAGTGCTTACATCTGTCCTCACACTGACTGGCTGTCTCACTGTGCTGTGTGGAGCAGCTGACTTCACATCTTCAACTCTAGGATGGCCAACAAACTGTGCCTTCTGCTGACAGCTCTCTTCCTGCCCTGTGAGTGTGTGACGCTTCATGCTGCTTGAAAGAGGAAAAAAGGTTTTTGGTTGTTTTACAGTTCCTCCTTATTCTCCTTTGTCTCACCTTCTGTCTGTTCTCTTGTTGTTTGGCAGCTGTGAATGGCCAGGCTATGGAGTCCATTCCCTCCACTCCAGTGTTGAAACAGCCTCAGGAAACTCTCAGTCTTTCCTGCAGGGGTACTGGCTTTACCTTCAGTGACTATCATATGCACTGGATAAGACAAGCTGAAGGAAAAGCTTTGGAATGGTTGGCGTGGATTAAATACGATGGAAGCTCAACATCTTATGCCAGCAGTGTGAAAGGACGTGCAGAAATCACAAGAGATGATAGCAACAGCATGGTTTATCTGAGACTGCCCAACCTGAAGCCAGAGGACTCTGCAGTCTATTACTGTGCCAGAGACTCACAGTGATGAGAACAAGGAGAGAGGCTTTACAAAAACCCAAAGAAGTGTTTTATATATTGACCTCCAGGGGGCAGCAGGAGGTGTAAATGAAGACAATGAGGACTGCTCCTTAGTTGATGTGAAGTCAGTGTGAAAGAAACAGCTGTGCTTATGGTTGAATGACTTTGCATGTACGAAAGTGTAATGATGAATATTATAATCATGAGTTATAATGACAAGCAAAGGGCAAATAAAAAACTGGATTTGATATAAAACTCTCATGAAAATTGCCATAATCAATAGAGACAATATTCATAAATAATAATCAGAGGTTAATCTGTGTCTGCTCTTTATTATTGTGCTGGAGAGCCACAGGGACTAAAGTTAGCTGAGCAACTGGACAAAGTCCTACTGTACTCATACTTACACTGAGCTGATATACCCATCATACATACCCATATAGTTAATGTCTTTATACTTAGGTATATATACAGGAGCTGCACTGTCAGTTAATCTGAGGTCTGTTTATCATCTCCAGAGACAGCAGCAGACAGCAGCAGGTGTATCTCCACATCAACACCATACTAAACACTACAACAACCTCTAATATTGAAGATTCTGCTCTTTATTATTGTGCTGGAGAGCCACAGTGACACAGGAGAGAGCAACACTCTGTACAAAAACAATTACAATGATGAATCCCAGAAATTTTCCAATAATCTGAAATGAAGGAGCCTTCAAGTTAAAACTAGTTGAGAACTGAATAATAACTGAAGGTCTGAGACAAGAGCATGATCACATATTAATCAATTATCTTGTTTTTCCTTTCTGTGACATACTTGATACACTTCAAATGTAGATAACAAATAAAGAGTAAGGGACATTATCATCTAAACATATACAGCAGGACCTGCAACACATTCAGTTTAAGTTAATGTATGAAAAATAAACTCATTTTCTATAGGAAGTATTGAAATATTAAAAGATGACTCATACACACAATCCAAGTATTGTCTGCTTGTAATAGGACAGTCTGACCTGGAGCCTCTTTTATAGCCTGTCAGTGTCCTTTTCTATGCAAAGTGAACTTCCTTCCAGTCTGCTATAAACTCTTCCTATCATGCTGTCAGCTGAGGCAGAAGGAGAGAAGCTCCCAGCAGATCACCTTCAATACCAACCATGTTCTCTGTAGCTCTGCTGCTGCTGCTGCTGTCTGCTGGATCCTGTGAGTTTCACTGAGACTCTTTTAGAGGTCTCACTCTGTTCAACACCGACTGAAGATTGAACATGTTTTTCTTTACAGGTGTGAGGTGTGAACAGCTGACACAGCCAGCCTCTGTGAGTGTGCAGCCAGGTCAACAGCTGACCATCAGATGTCAGGTCACTTATGCTCTTAGCAGCTATTGGACAGCTTGGATCAGACAGCCTGCAGGGAAAGGACTGGAGTGGATTGGAATGAAATATACTGGTGACTCTTCCTACAAAGATTCACTGAAAAACAAGTTCAGTATCTCCTTAGAAACGTCCACAAAGACAGTGACTCTGAACGGACAGAATATGCAGCCTGAAGACTCTGCTGTGTATTACTGTGCCAGAGACTCACAATGATACAAACCATCAGTGGACCTGCACAAAAACCCCTCAGTGTCTGCACAGTTGTTCATGAAGCCACCAGAGGGGGCGCCACCACACCACTGTATTTCTTGACTTTTCTCTCACTAACTCATAATGTGAGCAGTTACAACAGAGAGGAATGAAGCACAATACAGATTCTGCTGAAACATTATTTTGACACTCAGTGAATCTGAAATCTCCAAAAAGTCTTTAGCAACATTTGACTCATCACTGTCAATAATGATGAAGATCATAAACACATGATCTTGATCACTGATTCAGAACTGTTTTATGATCTTTATGTGAAGTGGAAAAATAAATATAACAGATACAAAGAGGAGGGGCAGGTACCTGGAAGCTGCACTTGTGTAAAAGTATAGAGTCATCATTTATTTATTATTAAAAAATGACTTTGTTACAAGTATAATTCATCAATGAGGTAAAATGCTGTAGTTGTTAATTTTTACTCAGGTACAAGTATTTTTTGGATCCTCAGGTATTGAAAGTCAAATTATCTCTTGCTCCTCAGGTTAGCATTCAGAACTTGTGATACAGACATGAACAAAATCTCTATTTCCATAATATTATATTATCTTAATCACTTTTTGACTTTTTTATTCAAAATATTTCAGAGCTTTGAAAAATAATGGACTACAAATATAAATTTTACTTAGATGTGAAGTCCAGTAAACATAATTATTGATATATACTATATATACTCCACAAAACGACAAATTCATCTATTGATACTGTGATGAAATATTTAAACTTTGTTGCTCTGCACCACAAACAAAATCAAGGAGCCTTCAAGTTAAAACTTGATGAGAACTGAATAATAACTGAAGGTCTGAGACAAGAGCATCAACACATTGTAATCAATTATCTTGTTTTTCATTTCCGTGACATTCTTGATACACTTCAAATGTAGATAACAAATAAAGAGTAAGGGACATTATCATCTAAACATATACAGCAGGACCTGCAACACATTCAGTTTGAGTTAATGTATGAAAAATAAACTCATTTTCTGGGGGAAGTATTGAAATATTAAAAGATGACTCATACACACAATCCAAGTATTGTCTGCTTGTAATAGGACAGTCTGACCTGGAGCCTCTTATATAGCCTGTCAGTGTCCTTTTCTATGCAAAGTGAACTTCCTTCCAGTCTCTGGCTTCTGTGTATCCAGTAGATACAGAGAAGCTGTACATGAGTGGCAGTACTGTAGCATTACATTACATTACATTACGAGCATTTGGCAGACGCTTTTATCCAAAGCGACTTACATTACATTACATTACCACCCTTCGCAGAAGGGGGAGCAATTGAGGGTTCGGTGCCTTGCTCAGGGGCACCTCGGCAGGGTTCCCAAGCGGAAGCTCTACCCACTGAGCTACTGCCTCCCTGTAGCCACTCCCTCCAAGACATCCTGATGCAAATCTCTGGTGTGTGTTGTATATTTCTGTCCTGCTCACTGGGCTTGTGTTTGTGTTGAGCCTCAGAGGTCAAAAGATGATTTTTCTTCTGTTTCTCGCTCTCTCTCTGTCCCGTGAGTTCTCCTCTTGTTGATTGGACTTTTTAAGAGCCAACATGGATTCATGATCACTCAGTGATAGAAGGACATTTCATTGATCATTGTCTTATGTTCCTTGTCATTCTCTCTGTCTCTCTGTTTCTTTCTATCTCTTTGTCTCAGCAGGGTGCACAGGTCAGAGTATGGAGTCCATTCCTTCCAGTTCAGTGGTGAAGAATCCCGGGGAGACTCTCAGTCTGTCCTGCAGGGGATCTGGCTTCACGTTTAGCTGCTGTGCTATGACCTGGATAAGACAAACTGCAGGAAAACCGTTGGAATGGATAGGGAACAGTTTCTCTACTGCAAGCAGCAACACGTATGTCAGCAGTTTGAGAGGACGTTTAGAATTAAGTAGAGATGATGCCCAAAGCACAACATATCTGAGACTGCCCAACCTGAAGCCAGAGGACTCTGCAGTCTATTACTGTGCCAGAGACTCACAGTGATGAGAACAAGGAGAGAGGCTTTACAAAAACCCAAAGAAGTGTTTTATATATTGACCTCCAGGGGGCAGCAGGAGGTGTAAATGAAGACAATGAGGACTGATCCTTAGTTGATGTGAAGTCAGTGTGAAAGAAACAGCTGTGCTTATGGTTGAACGACGTTGCATGTATGAAAGTGTAATGATGAATATATTAATCATGAGACATAGTGACAAACATAGGACAAATAAAAAGATGGATTTGATATAAAACTCTGATGAAAATTGCCATAATCAATAGAGACAATATTCATAAATAATTATCAGAGGTTAATCTGTGTCTGCTCTTTATTATTGTGCTGGAGAGCCACAGGGACTAAAGTTAGCTGAGCAACTGGACAAAGTCCTACTGTACTCATCCTTACACTGAGCTGATATACCCATCATACATACCCATATAGTTAATGTCTTTATACTTAGGTATATATACAGGAGCTGCACTGTCAGTTAATCTGAGGTCTGTTTATCATCTCCAGAGACAGCAGCAGACAGCAGCAGGTGTATCTCCACATCAACACCATACTAAACACTACAACAACCTCTAATATTGAAGATTCTGCTGTTTATTATTGTGCTGGAGAGCCACAGTGACACAGGAGAGAGCAACACTCTGTACAAAAACAAGTACAATGATAAGTCCCAGTAATTTTCCAATCATTTGAAATGAAGGAGCCTTCAAGTTAAAACTAGTTGAGAACTGAATAATAACTGAAGGTCTGAGACAAGAGCATGATCACAAAGAAATCATTTATCTTGTTTTTCCTTTCTGTGACATACTTGATACACTTCAAATGTAGATAACAAATAAAGAGTAAGGGACATTATCATCTAAACATATACAGCAGGACCTGCAACACATTCAGTTTAAGTTAATGTTTGGAAACTAAACTCATTTTCTAGAGGAAGTATTGAAATATTAAAAGATGACTCATACACACAATCCAAGTACTGTCTGCTTGTAATAGGACAGTCTGACCTGGAGCCTCTTTTATAGCCTGTCAGTGTCCTTTTCTATGCAAAGTGAACTTCCTTCCAGTCTGCTATAAACTCTTCCTATCATGCTGTCAGCTGAGGCAGAAGGAGAGAAGCTCCCAGCAGATCACCTTCAATACCAACCATGTTCTCTGTAGCTCTGCTGCTGCTGCTGCTGTCTGCTGGATCCTGTGAGTAGTGGGAAAGGTTGTTGGTTGTTTAACAGTTGGTCCTTATTCTCCTTTGTCTCACCTTCTGTCTGTTCTCTTGTTGTTTGGCAGCTGTGAATGGCCAGGCTATGGAGTCCATTCCCTCCACTCCAGTGTTGAAACAGCCTCAGGAAACTCTCAGTCTTTCCTGCAGGGGTACTGGCTTTACCTTCAGTAGCTATGATATGCACTGGATAAGACAAGATGAAGGAAAAGCTTTGGAATGGTTGGGGTATATTGAATACGGTGGAAGCGCAACATATTATGCCAGCAGTGTGAAAGGACGTGCAGAAATCACAAGAGATAATAGCAACAGCATGGTTTATCTGAGACTGCCCAACCTGAAGCCAGAGGACTCTGCAGTCTATTACTGTGCCAGACACACACAGTGATGAGAACAAGGAGAGAGGCTTTACAAAAACCCAAAGAAGTGTTTTATATATTGACCTCCAGGGGGCAGCAGGAGGTGTAAATGAAGACAATGAGGACTGCTCCTTAGTTGATGTGAAGTCAGTGTGAAAGAAACAGCTGTGCTTATGGTTGAACGACTTTGCATGTACAAAGTGTAATGATGAATATTATAATCATGAGTTATAATGACAAGCAAGACATTTTCCAAAATCAATAAAGAAATAATATTCATAAAAGCACAATATTCATAAATAATAATCAGAGGTTAATCTGTGTCTGCTCTTTATTATTGTGCTGGAGAGCCACAGGGACTAAAGTTAGCTGAGCAACTGGACAAAGTCCTACTGTACTCATACTTACACTGAGCTGATATACCCATCATACATACCCATATAGTTAATGTCTTTATACTTAGGTATATATACAGGAGCTGCACTGTCAGTTAATCTGAGGTCTGTTTATCATCTCCAGAGACAGCAGCAGACAGCAGCAGGTGTATCTCCACATCAACACCATACTAAACACTACAACAACCTCTAATATTGAAGATTCTGCTCTTTATTATTGTGCTGGAGAGCCACAGTGAGACAGGAGAGAGCAACACTCTGTACAAAAACAATTACAATGATAAGTCCCAGTAATTTTCCAATAATCTGAAATGAAGGAGCCTTCAAGTTAAAACTAGATGAGAACTGAATAATAACTGAAGGTCTGAGACAAGAGCATGATCACATATTAATCAATTATGTTGTTTTTCCTTTCTGTGACATACTTGATACACTTCAAATGTAGATAACAAATAAAGAGTAAGGGACATTATCATCTAAACATATACAGCAGGACCTGCAACACATTCAGTTTAAGTTAATGTATGAAAAATTAAACTCATTTTCTGTAGGAAGTATTGAAATATTAAAAGATGACTTATACACACAATCCAAGTACTGTCTGCTTGTAAAAGGACAGTCTGACCTGGAGCCTCTTTTATAGCCTGTCAGTGTCCTTTTCTATGCAAAGTGAACTTCCTTCCAGTCTGCTATAAACTCTTCCTATCATGCTGTCAGCTGAGGCAGAAGGAGAGAAGCTCCCAGCAGATCACCTTCAATACCAACCATGTTCTCTGTAGCTCTGCTGCTGCTGCTGCTGTCTGCTGGATCCTGTGAGTTTCACTGAGACTCTTTTATAGGTCTCACTCTGTTCAACACCGACTGAAGATTGAACATGTTTTTCTTTACAGGTGTGAGGTGTGAACAGCTGACACAGCCAGCCTCTGTGAGTGTGCAGCCGGGTCAACAGCTGACCATCAGATGTCAGGTCACTTATGCTCTTAGCAGCTATTACACAGCTTGGATCAGACAGCCTGCAGGGAAAGGACTGGAGTGGATTGGATCAAAATATACTGGTGACTCTTACTACAAAGATTCACTGAAAAACAAGTTCAGTATCTCCTTGGAAACGTCCACAAAGACAGTGACTCTGAACGGACAGAATATGCAGCCTGAAGACTCTGCTGTGTATTACTGTGCCAGAGACTCACAATGATACAAACCATCAGTGGACCTGCACAAAAACCCCTCAGTGTCTGCACAGTTCCACAAACCCACCAGAGGAGGCGCTACGAGACCTCACAATCATTCAAGACTGATTCCCTGCTTAACATGTTAGAGGCCACTGAATGTTATTCAATTATGCAGACATTCATATAAAATTATGAAAGTGTGGACATTTTAAAGAAACAATTGAACTGACAGCGTAGTAAAATGAGTAATATTACATGATGATGTCATCCACATCCGAGAAAGTCAAGGCTGGATGTAAACTCTAACATGACCTGCTGTTACATTGTGAGATATGGAGTTTATCCTGCAGATCAACATAATAATATCTACTAATATATATTTACAATTATTACTCTTCATATTTTTGTGCTACTCAGGTTTCAGGAACAACACAGATAAAACATGACTAACACTGAATCCACTCAGATACAGAGAAGCTGTACATGAGTGGCAGTACTGTAGCCACTCCCTCCTCCCTGTTTTTGGTTGCGTGCACTTTGTAAAGATCAGGAGCACCGGCAGTTGTGATGTCATCATTTGTATGTAAAGGTGTATTTGAATAACCTCTGACCTTCATCACAATGCAAATACAGAGCTGCAGAGTGCTTACATCTGTCCTCACACTGACTGGCTGTCTCACTGTGCTGTGTGGAGCAGCTGACTTCACATCTTCAACTCTAGGATGGCCAACAAACTGTGCCTTCTGCTGACAGCTCTCTTCCTGCCCTGTGAGTGTGTGACGCTTCATGCTGCTTTAAAGAGGAAAAAAGGTTTTTGGTTGTTTTACACTTCCTCCTTATTCTCCTTTGTCTCACCTTCTGTCTGTTCTCTTGTTGTTTGGCAGCTGTGAATGGCCAGGCTATGGAGTCCATTCCCTCCACTCCAGTGTTGAAACAGCCTCAGGAAACTCTCAGTCTTTCCTGCAGGGGTACTGGCTTTACCTTCAGTGACTATCATATGCACTGGATAAGACAAGCTGAAGGAAAAGCTTTGGAATGGTTGGCGTATATTAGCACCGGTGGAGGCACAACATCTTATGCCAGCAGTGTGAAAGGACGTGCAGAAATCACAAGAGATAATAGCAACAGCATGGTTTATCTGAGACTGCCCAACCTGAAGCCAGAGGACTCTGCAGTCTATTACTGTGCCAGAGACTCACAGTGATGAGAACAAGGAGAGAGGCTTTACAAAAACCCAAAGAAGTGTTTTATATATTGACCTCCAGGGGGCAGCAGGAGGTGTAAATGAAGACAATGAGGACTGCTCCTTAGTTGATGTGAAGTCAGTGTGAAAGAAACAGCTGTGCTTATGGTTGAACGACTTTGCATGTACGAAAGTGTAATGATGAATATTATAATCATGAGTTATAATGACAAGCATAGGACAAATAAAAAGCTGGATTTGATAGAAAACTATGAGGAAAATTGCTATAATCAATAGAGACAATATTCATAAATAATAATCAGAGGTTAATCTGTGTCTGCTCTTTATTATTGTGCTGGAGAGCCACAGGGACTAAAGTTAGCTGAGCAACTGGACAAAGTCCTACTGTACTCATACTTACACTGAGCTGATATACCCATCATACATACCCATATAGTTAATGTCTTTATACTTAGGTATATATACAGGAGCTGCACTGTCAGTTAATCTGAGGTCTGTTTATCATCTCCAGAGACAGCAGCAGACAGCAGCAGGTGTATCTCCACATCAACACCATACTAAACACTACAACAACCTCTAATATTGAAGATTCTGCTGTTTATTATTGTGCTGGAGAGCCACAGTGACACAGGAGAGAGCAACACTCTGTACAAAAACAATTACAATGCTAAGTCCCAGTAATTTTCCTAAAATCTGAAGTCAAGGACCCTTCAAGTTAAAACTAGTTGAGAACTGAATAATAACTGAAGGTCTGAGACAAGAGCATGATCACATATTAATCATTTATCTTGTTTTTCCTTTCTGTGACATACTTGATACACTTCAAATGTACGTAAAAAATAAAGAGTAAGGGACATTATCATCTAAACATATACAGCAGGACCTGCAACACATTCCGTTTGAGTTAATGTATGAAAAATAAACTCATTTTCTAGAGGAAGTATTGAAATATTAAAAGATGACTCATACACACAATCCAAGTATTGTCTGCTTGTAATAGGACAGTCTGACCTGGAGCCTCTTTTATAGCCTGTCAGTGTCCTTTTCTATGCAAAGTGAACTTCCTTCCAGTCTGCTATAAACTCTTCCTATCATGCTGTCAGCTGAGGCAGAAGGAGAGAAGCTCCCAGCAGATCACCTTCAATACCAACCATGTTCTCTGTAGCTCTGCTGCTGCTGCTGCTGTCTGCTGGATCCTGTGAGTTTCACTGAGACTCTTTTATAGGTCTCACTCTGTTCAACACCGACTGAAGATTGAACATGTTTTTCTTTACAGGTGTGTGGTGTGAACAGCTGACACAGCCAGCCTCTGTGAGTGTGCAGCCAGGTCAACAGCTGACCATCAGATGTCAGGTGTCTTATGCTCTTAGCAGCTATTACACAGCTTGGATCAGACAGCCTACAGGGAAAGGACTGGAGTGGATTGGAATGAAAGATACTGATGACTCTTACTACAAAGATTCACTGAAAAACAAGTTCAGTATCTCCTTGGAAACGTCCACAAAAACAGTGACTCTGAACGGACAGAATATGCAGCCTGAAGACTCTGCTGTGTATTACTGTGCCAGAGACTCACAATGATACAAACCATCAGTGGACCTGCACAAAAACCCCTCAGTGTCTGCACAGTTGTTCATGAAGCCACCAGAGGGGGCGCCACCACACCACTGTATTTCTTGACTTTTCTCTCTCTAACTCATAATGTGAGCAGTTACAACAGAGAGGAATGAAGCACAATACAGATTCTGCTGAAACATTATTTTGACACTCAGTGAATCTGAAATCTCCAAAAAGTCTTTAGCAACATTTGACTCATCACATTCAATAACGATGAAGAGCATAAACCCATGAATTTGTTCACTGAATCAGAACTGTTTTATCATCTTTATGTGATGCGGAAAAATAAATATAACAGAAACAAAGAGGAGGGGCAAGAACCTGGAAGCTGCACTTGTGTTAAAGTATAGATTCATCATTTATTCTTCATTCCAAAATGACGTTGTTACAAGTGAAATACATCAATGAGGTAAAATGTTTGAGTGAAATGAACTCAGCTGTTGATGTTAATTCTACTCAAGTACCAAAAGTATTTTTTGGATAATAACTGTACTCCAGTATTGAAAGTAAAATAATCTCTTGCTCCTCACGGTGACATGCAGAACTTCTGATGCAGACATGAACTAAATCTGTACATCCATAATATTATGTAATCTCTGTCACTTTTTGACTTTTTTTATTAGAAATATTTCAGGCAATTAAATTTCATTCATAATATTTTGTAATTTGTATATACATATATGTATATATATATATATTTTTTAATAAATATTTCAGTTCTATTTACATTTTTTCACCACAGGGACATGAATATTCCATCATCAAAGCTTTGAGGGTAATGGACTGAAAGTATGTATTTTAATTTGGTTATGGAGTGAAGCAAACACAAATATTTCTGAAAATATATATACACCACAAAAGTGAAGATTCTCTCAAGAACAACAAACAAAAACATCAACAATGATAAATCGAACATCTCTCAGTAATTTTCCAATAATCTGAAATGAAGGAGCTTTCAAGTTAAAACTAGTTGAGAACTGAATAATAACTGAAGGTCTGAGACAAGAGCATGATCACATATTAATCATTTATCTTGTTTTTCCTTTCTGTGACATACTTGATACACTTCAAATGTAGATAACAAATAAAGAGTAAGGGACATTATCATCTAAACATATACAGCAGGACCTGCAACACATTCAGTTTGAGTTAATGTATGAAAAATAAACTCATTTTCTGGGGGAAGTATTGAAATATTAAAAGATGACTCATACACACAATCCAAGTATTGTCTGCTTGTAATAGGACAGTCTGACCTGGAGCCTCTTTTATAGCCTGTCAGTGTCCTTTTCTATGCAAAGTGAACTTCCTTCCAGTCTGCTATAAACTCTTCCTATCATGCTGTCAGCTGAGGCAGAAGGAGAGAAGCTCCCAGCAGATCACCTTCAATACCAACCATGTTCTCTGTAGCTCTGCTGCTGCTGCTGCTGTCTGCTGGATCCTGTGAGTTTCACTGAGACTCTTTTAGAGGTCTCACTCTGTTCAACACCGACTGAAGATTGAACATGTTTTTCTTTACAGGTGTGAGGTGTGAACAGCTGACACAGCCAGCCTCTGTGAGTGTGCAGCCAGGTCAACAGCTGACCATCAGATGTCAGGTCTCCTATTCTCTTGGCTATTACACAGCTTGGATCAGACAGCCTGCAGGGAAAGGACTGGAGTGGATTGGACAGAAATATACTGGTGGCACTCACTTCAAAGATTCACTAAAGAACAAGTTCAGTATCTCCTTGGAAACGTCCACAAAGACAGTGACTCTGAACGGACAGAATATGCAGCCTGAAGACTCTGCTGTGTATTACTGTGCCAGAGACTCACAATGATACAAACCATCAGTGGACCTGCACAAAAACCCCTCAGTGTCTGCACAGTTCCACAAACCCACCAGAGGAGGCGCTATGAGACCTCACAATCATTCAAGACTGATTCCCTGCTTAACATGTTAGAGGCCACTGAATGTTATTCAATCATGCAGACATTCATATAAAATTATGAAAGTGGAGACATTTTAAAGAAACAATTGAACTGACAGCGTAGTAAAATGAGTAATATTACATGATGATGTCATCCACATCCGAGAAAGTCAAGGCTGGATGTAAACTCTAACATGACCTGCTGTTACATTGTGAGATATGGAGTTTATCCTGCAGATCAACATAATAATATCTACTAATATATATTTACAATTATTACTCTTCATATTTTTGTGCTACTCAGGTTTCAGGAACAACACAGATAAAACATGACTAACACTGAATCCACTCAGATACAGAGAAGCTGTACATGAGTGGCAGTACTGTAGCCACTCCCTCCTCCCTGTTTTTGGTTGCGTGCACTTTGTAAAGATCAGGAGCACCGGCAGTTGTGATGTCATCATTTGTATGTAAAGGTGTATTTGAATAACCTCTGACCTTCATCACAATGCAAATACAGAGCTGCAGAGTGCTTACATCTGTCCTCACACTGACTGGCTGTCTCACTGTGCTGTGTGGAGCAGCTGACTTCAACTCTAGGATGGCCAACAAACTGTGCCTTCTGCTGACAGCTCTCTTCCTGCCCTGTGAGTGTGTGACGCTTCATGCTGCTTGAAAGAGGAAAAAAGGTTTTTGGTTGTTTTACAGTTCCTCCTTATTCTCCTTTGTCTCACCTTCTGTCTGTTCTCTTGTTGTTTGGCAGCTGTGAATGGCTAGGCTATGGAGTCCATTCCCTCCACTCCAGTGTTGAAACAGCCTCAGGAAACTCTCAGTCTTTCCTGCAGGGGTACTGGCTTTACCTTCAGTAGCTATCATATGCACTGGATAAGACAAGCTGAAGGAAAACCGTTTGAATGGTTGGGGATCATTTACACTGATTCAAGCGCAACATATTATGCCAGCAGTGTGAAAGGACGTGCAGAAATCACAAGAGATAATAGCAACAGCATGGTTTATCTGAGACTGCCCAACCTGAAGCCAGAGGACTCTGCAGTCTATTACTGTGCCGGAGACTCACAGTGATGAGAACAAGGAGAGAGGCTTTACAAAAACCCAAAGAAGTGTTTTATATATTGACCTCCAGGGGGCAGCAGGAGGTGTAAATGAAGACAATGAGGACTGCTCCTTAGTTGATGTGAAGTCAGTGTGAAAGACAGCTGTGCTTATGGTTGAATGACTTTGCATGTACGAAAGTGTAATGATGAATATTATAATCATGAGTCATAGTGACAAGCAAAGGACAAATAAAAAGCTGGATTTGATAGAAAACTGATGAAAATTGACAAAATCAACAAAAAACAATATGGATAAATGTATAATATTCATAAATAATAAAAACAGGTTCATCTGTGGTGCAATGATGTCACATTGATGATAGACAATGTAAAGAAAAAGTGTAACTGATAGTAAAATATGTGGAGTGTGAAGCTTCTATCAGTGATGGTGACAGCACTTTACTACTCTCAGTCAATCCAGGGCCGCTTGATCATCTCCAGAGACAACAGCAGACAGCAGGTGTATCTCCAGATGAACAGCCTGAAAACAGAAGATTCTGCTGTTTATTATTGTGCTCCACAGCCACAGAGACACAGGAGAGAACAACACAAACACTCAGCACACAAAGCCAAGTGAAGAGTTGCTGTTTATACTTCACATTCACAAAACAAATAAAGAATGGAGGACATTAACAGATCAAAATAGATAGATAGATAGATAGATAGATAGATAGATAGATAGATAGATAGATAGATAGATAGATAGATAGATAGATAGATAGATAGATAGATAAAACATACGAATGAAAACATATTAAGCGTCTACAAATCAATAGGTGAAAAGACGGAGATATTAAACAATATCTTCTAAAACAAATCCAAGTATTGTCTGCTTGTAATAGGACAGTCTGACCTGGAGCCTCTTTTATAGCCTGTCAGTGTCCTTTTCTATGTAAAGTGAACTTCCTTCCAGTCTGCTATAAACTCTTCCTATCATGCTGTCAGCTGAGGCAGAAGGAGAGAAGCTCCCAGCAGATCACCTTCAATACCAACCATGTTCTCTGTAGCTCTGCTGCTGCTGCTGCTGTCTGCGGGATCCTGTGAGTAGTGGGAAAGGTTGTTGGTTGTTTTACAGTTGGTCCTTATTCTCCTTTTTCTCACCTTCTGTCTGTTCTCTTGTTGTTTGGCAGCTGTGAATGGCCAGGCTATGGAGTCCATTCCCTCCACTCCAGTGTTGAAACAGCCTCAGGAAACTCTCAGTCTTTCTTGCAGGGGTACTGGCTTTACCTTCAGTAGCTATTATATGGGCTGGATAAGACAAGCTGAAGGAAAAGCTTTGGAATGGTTGGCATATATTGGCACAAGGTCAACCCCAATATATTATGCCAGCAGTGTGAAAGGACGTGCAGAAATCACAAGAGATGATAGCAACAGCATGCTTTATCTGAGACTGCCCAACCTGAAGCCAGAGGACTCTGCAGTCTATTACTGTGCCAGAGACTCACAGTGATGAGAACAAGGAGAGAGGCTTTACAAAAACCCAAAGAAGTGTTTTATATATTGACCTCCAGGGGGCAGCAGGAGGTGTAAATGAAGACAATGAGGACTGCTCCTTAGTTGATGTGAAGTCAGTGTGAAAGAAACAGCTGTGCTTATGGTTGAACGACTTTGCATGTACAAAGTGTAATGATGAATATTATAATCATGAGTTATAATGACAAGCAAAGGGCAAATAAAAAGCTGGATTTGATAGAAAACTCTGATGAAAATTGCTATAATCAATAGAGACAATATTCATAAATAATAATCAGAGGTTAATCTGTGTCTGCTCTTTATTATTGTGCTGGAGAGCCACAGGGACTAAAGTTAGCTGAGCAACTGGACAAAGTCCTACTGTACTCATACTTACACTGAGCTGATATACCCATCATACATACCCATATAGTTAATGTCTTTATACTTAGGTATATATACAGGAGCTGCACTGTCAGTTAATCTGAGGTCTGTTTATCATCTCCAGAGACAGCAGCAGACAGCAGCAGGTGTATCTCCACATCAACACCATACTAAACACTACAACAACCTCTAATATTGAAGATTCTGCTCTTTATTATTGTGCTGGAGAGCCACAGTGACACAGGAGAGAGCAACACTCTGCACAACAACAATCACAATGATGAATCCAAGTAATTTTCATGTAATCTGAAATGAAGGAGCCTTCAAGTTAAAACTAGTTGAGAACTGAATAATAACTGAAGGTCTGAGACAAGAGCATGATCACATATTAATCATTTATATTGTTTTTCCTTTCTGTGACATACTTGATACACTTCAAATGTAGATAACACATAAAGAGTAAGGGACATTATCATCTAAACATATACAGCAGGACCTGCAACACATTCAGTTTGAGTTAATGTATGAAAAATAAACTCATTTTCTGGGGGAAGTATTGAAATATTAAAAGATGACTCATACACACAATCCAAGTATTGTCTGCTTGTATTAGGACAGTCTGACCTGGAGCCTCTTTTATAGCCTGTCAGTGTCCTTTTCTATGCAAAGTGAACTTCCTTCCAGTCTGCTATAAACTCTTCCTATCATGCTGTCAGCTGAGGCAGAAGGAGAGAAGCTCCCAGCAGATCACCTTCAATACCAACCATGTTCTCTGTAGCTCTGCTGCTGCTGCTGCTGTCTGCTGAATCCTGTGAGTAGTGGGAAAGGTTGTTGGTTGTTTTACAGTTGGTCCTTATTATCCTTTTTCTCACCTTCTGTCTGTTCTCTTGTTGTTTGGCAGCTGTGAATGGCCAGGCTATGGAGTCCATTCCCTCCACTCCAGTGTTGAAACAGCCTCAGGAAACTCTCAGTCTTTCCTGCAGGGGTACTGGCTTTACCTTCAGTAGCTATTGGATGCACTGGATAAGACAAGCTGAGGGAAAAGCTTTGGAATGGTTGGCGTATATTAACTCCGCTGGAAGCTCAACATTATATGCCAGCAGTGTGAAAGGACGTGCAGAAATCACAAGAGATAATA
Source organism: Genypterus blacodes (assembly GCF_046128005.1). Taxonomy (NCBI): domain Eukaryota; kingdom Metazoa; phylum Chordata; class Actinopteri; order Ophidiiformes; family Ophidiidae; genus Genypterus; species Genypterus blacodes. Next base: position 454,565 of record NW_027467082.1, read on the forward strand.
GCAACAGCATAGTTTATCTGAGACTGCCCAACCTGAAGCCAGAGGACTCTGCAGTCTATTACTGTGCCAGAGACTCACAGTGATGAGAACAAGGAGAGAGGCTTTACAAAAACCCAAAGAAGTGTTTTATATATTGACCTCCAGGGGGCAGCAGGAGGTGTAAATGAAGACAATGAGGACTGCTCCTTAGTTGATGTGAAGTCAGTGTGAAAGAAACAGCTGTGCTTATGGTTGAATGACTTTGCATGTACGAAAGTGTAATGATGAATATTATAATCATGAGTTATAATGACAAGCATAGGGCAAATAAAAAGCTGGATTTGATAGAAAACTCTGATGAAAATTGCCGTAATCAATAGAGACAATATTCATAAATAATAATCAGAGGTTAATCTGTGTCTGCTCTTTATTATTGTGCTGGAGAGCCACAGGGACTAAAGTTAGCTGAGCAACTGGACAAAGTCCTACTGTACTCATACTTACACTGAGCTGATATACCCATCATACATACCCATATAGTTAATGTCTTTATACTTAGGTATATATACAGGAGCTGCACTGTCAGTTAATCTGAGGTCTGTTTATCATCTCCAGAGACAGCAGCAGACAGCAGCAGGTGTATCTCCACATCAACACCATACTAAACACTACAACAACCTCTAATATTGAAGATTCTGCTCTTTATTATTGTGCTGGAGAGCCACAGTGACACAGGAGAGAGCAACACTCTGTACAAAAACAATTACAATGCTAAGTCCCAGTAATTTTCCTAAAATCTGAAGTCAGGGAGCCTTCAAGTTAAAACTAGTTGAGAACTGAATAATAACTGAAGGTCTGAGACAAGAGCATGATCACAAAGAAATCATTTATCTTGTTTTTCCTTTCTGTGACATACTTGATACACTTCAAATGTGCGTAACAAATAAAGAGTAAGGGACATTATCATCTAAACATATACAGCAGGACCTGCAACACATTCCGTTTGAGTTAATGTATGAAAAATAAACTCATTTTCTAGAGGAAGTATTGAAATATTAAAAGATGACTCATACACACAATCCAAGTACTGTCTGCTTGTAATAGGACAGTCTGACCTGGAGCCTCTTTTATAGCCTGTCAGTGTCCTTTTCTATGCAAAGTGAACTTCCTTCCAGTCTGCTATAAACTCTTCCTATCATGCTGTCAGCTGAGGCAGAAGGAGAGAAGCTCCCAGCAGATCACCTTCAATACCAACCATGTTCTCTGTAGCTCTGCTGCTGCTGCTGCTGTCTGCTGGATCCTGTGAGTTTCACTGAGACTCTTTTATAGGTCTCACTCTGTTCAACACCGACTGAAGATTGAACATGTTTTTCTTTACAGGTGTGAGGTGTGAACAGCTGACACAGCCAGCCTCTGTGAGTGTGCAGCCAGGTCAACAGCTGACCATCAGATGTCAGGTCACCTATGCTCTTAGCAGCTATTACACAGCTTGGATCAGACAGCCTGCAGGGAAAGGACTGGAGTGGATTGGAATGAAATATACTGGTGACTCTCACTACAAAGATTCACTGAAAAACAAGTTCAGTATCTCCTTGGAAACGTCCACAAAGACAGTGACTCTGAACGGACAGAATATGCAGCCTGAAGACTCTGCTGTGTATTACTGTGCCAGAGACTCACAATGATACAAACCATCAGTGGACCTGCACAAAAACCCCTCAGTGTCTGCACAGTTCCACAAACCCACCAGAGGAGGCGCTATGAGACCTCACAATCATTCAAGACTGATTCCCTGCTTAACATGTTAGAGGCCACTGAATGTTATTCAATCATGCAGACATTCATATAAAATTATGAAAGTGTGGACATTTTAAAGAAACAATTGAACTGACAGCGTAGTAAAATGAGTAATATTACATGATGATGTCATCCACATCAGAGAAAGTCAAGGCTGGATGTAAACTCTAACATGACCTGCTGTTACATTGTGAGATATGGAGTTTATCCTGCAGATCAACATAATAATATCTACTAATATATATTTACAATTATTACTCTTCATATTTTTGTGCTACTCAGGTTTCAGGAACAACACAGATAAAACATGACTAACACTGAATCCACTCAGATACAGAGAAGCTGTACATGAGTGGCAGTACTGTAGCCACTCCCTCCTCCCTGTTTTTGGTTGCGTGCACTTTGTAAAGATCAGGAGCACCGGCAGTTGTGATGTCATCATTTGTATGTAAAGGTGTATTTGAATAACCTCTGACCTTCATCACAATGCAAATACAGAGCTGCAGAGTGCTTACATCTGTCCTCACACTGACTGGCTGTCTCACTGTGCTGTGTGGAGCAGCTGACTTCACATCTTCAACTCTAGGATGGCCAACAAACTGTGCCTTCTGCTGACAGCTCTCTTCCTGCCCTGTGAGTGTGTGACGCTTCATGCTGCTTTAAAGAGGAAAAAAGGTTTTTGGTTGTTTTACAGTTCCTCCTTATTCTCCTTTTTCTCACCTTCTGTCTGTTCTCTTGTTGTTTGGCAGCTGTGAATGGCCAGGCTATGGAGTCCATTCCCTCCACTCCAGTGTTGAAACAGCCTCAGGAAACTCTCAGTCTTTCCTGCAGGGGTACTGGCTTTAGCTTCAGTAGCTTTGAGATGAACTGGATAAGACAAGCTGAAGGAAAAGCTTTGGAATGGTTGGCGTATATTAGCACCGGTGGAGGCACAACATTATATGCCAGCAGTGTGAAAGGACGTGCAGAAATCACAAGAGATAATAGCAACAGCATGGTTTATCTGAGACTGCCCAACCTGAAGCCAGAGGACTCTGCAGTCTATTACTGTGCCAGAGACTCACAGTGATGAGAACAAGGAGAGAGGCTTTACAAAAACCCAAAGAAGTGTTTTATATATTGACCTCCAGGGGGCAGCAGGAGGTGTAAATGAAGACAATGAGGACTGCTCCTTAGTTGATGTGAAGTCAGTGTGAAAGAAACAGCTGTGCTTATGGTTGAATGACTTTGCATGTATGAAAGTGTAATGATGAATATTATAATCATGAGTTATAATGACAAGCATAGGACAAATAAAAAGCTGGATTTGATAGAAAACTGATGAAAATTGACAAAATCAACAAAAAACAATATGGATAAATGTATAATATTCATAAATAATAAAAACAGGTTCATCTGTGGTGCATTGATGTCACATTGATGATAGACAATGTGACAACAAAAAGTGTAACTGATAGTAAAATATGTGTAGTGTGAAGCTTCTATCAGTGATGGTGACAACACTTTACTACTCTCAGTCAATCCAGGGCCGCTTGATCATCTCCAGAGACAACAGCAGACAGCAGGTGTATCTCCAGATGAACAGCCTGAAAACAGAAGATTCTGCTGTTTATTATTGTGCTCCACAGCCACAGAGACACAGGAGAGAACAACACAAACACTCAACACACAAAGCCAAGTGAAGAGTTGCTGTTTATACTTCACATTCACAAAACAAATAAAGAATGAAGGTCATTAACAGATCAAAATAGATGGATAGATAGATAGATAGATAGATAGCTAGATAGATAGATGAAACATATGAATGAAAACATATTAAGCGTCTACAATTCAACAGGTGAAAAGACGGAGATATTAAACAATAATTTCTAAAACAAATCCAAGTATAGTCTGCTTGTAATAGGACAGTCTGACCTGGAGCCTCTTTTATAGCCTGTCAGTGTCCTTTTCTATGCAAAGTGAACTTCCTTCCAGTCTGCTATAAACTCTTCCTATCATGCTGTCAGCTGAGGCAGAAGGAGAGAAGCTCCCAGCAGATCACCTTCAATACCAACCATGTTCTCTGTAGCTCTGCTGCTGCTGCTGCTGTCTGCTGGATCCTGTGAGTTTCACTGAGACTCTTTTATAGGTCTCACTCTGTTCAACACCGACTGAAGATTGAACATGTTTTTCTTTACAGGTGTGAGGTGTGAACAGCTGACACAGCCAGCCTCTGTGAGTGTGCAGCCAGGTCAACAGCTGACCATCAGATGTCAGGTGTCTTATGCTCTTAGCAGCTATTGGACAGCTTGGATCAGACAGCCTGCAGGGAAAGGACTGGAGTGGATTGGAATGAAATATACTGGTGGCACTCACTTCAAAGATTCACTAAAAAACAAGTTCAGTATCTCCTTGGAAACGTCCACAAAAACAGTGACTCTGAACGGACAGAATATGCAGCCTGAAGACTCTGCTGTGTATTACTGTGCCAGAGACTCACAATGATACAAACCATCAGTGGACCTGCACAAAAACCCCTCAGTGTCTGCACAGTTGATGCACAACGTGACCAGAGGAGGAGCCCATGTATTTTCACACTTTAAACCGATCAGGAAGAAAGATGCACATGGAGGGCAATGTTTTATTATGGAGGCACAACTTTATTTGTTAAAAATAAAACAAATAAAACAGTTTTGTCTGACCGCTCTTCAGTTTGTTTGACTAATGTTTATATCATTTAAACTAACACACCAAAACAGAAAGACAACTCCAAAGCATCTGACGAATGGAAACATATTTGATCAATGGAGTTTGCTAGATTAAATCACTTTTGACGAGGCTGAGAATACAAATCGCAGTACTTGAATAGCAGTAAATGTCACATTGAATCCCCAAACCACAGAGCCATAGTGTAAAATTGGCATCCAGCTATTATCAGCAAATGCCAAAACGGGGTTAGGGTGACACTGAATGCACCAAAGTTTGTAACATGAACAGAACACATTTTTACATCTGAGCAAATGTGTTTTTAACAATGAAATAATTCAGAAAGAAGAAAACATTCAAGATTGCTTTTCCTCTATTTCCTCTATTTCCACACACGCTATCAGCTGTTGCCCATTTGACAAACAGTGCTTGTCTTTGTGATCTTTAAGTACCTCCAGATCAAGACTGGTAACAATGCAAATATGAGGATTGAGCCACAGTCTCCACCCAGTCTGTCCGTATCACATATATCTCTTCATCTCCAGCAGTGGCAGATTCAGTAAGGTTTCCACCATGGCAGCTGTGGAAAGTGTCTTCCTCTTGGCTCTCATTTCAGGTGAGTGAAGTACTTCTTCGCTGTTGGAAAATGGATCGCCTGCTGTCTTCCCATCATCTAAACTCTGCGTGTGTCTCTCAGCTGTTGGTGGCCAGTCCCTCACCTCCTCAGAGGCTGTGGTCAGGAGCGCCGCAGAGTCCGTCACACTGTCCTGTAAGGTGGATGGACTTCCTCTTGCACTGGGTGCACTGGATTCGTCAGAAACCAGGAAAAGGACTGGAATGGATCGGACGTATTGACAGTGGAACTGGAACAATATTTGCCCAAAGTCTCCAGGGCCAGTTTACCATCACCAAAGACACTTCCCGAAATGTTGTGTACTTACAGGTGAAGAGTCTGAAAGCTGAAGACTCTGCACTTAATTATTGTGCTCGTGAGGCACAGTGACACAAGAGCAAGCAACGCTGAACAAAATCATCACAGAGCTTTTCAAAGAGCGACCCTCCCTCCCCTCCCTCCACTGTAATGTCTACTTACCACAGTATAAAGTATTACATCACCATGAATACAGACTGAACATCCATATATAATTCAATTTGCTTAATGAATAACCAAGCACAAAAGATCTACTGAGTGAGCAGTTCAACCATTCACAATGATGACACGCTGTATATTTGATACAAACAACACTCGATAACATTTGTAGAAACATTATAAATGTGAAACATTGACCTCTGCAGTACTGTAGGAAATAAACATCAACTAAATGTCACCTAAAGTCATTCAGAATTCACAATAATATACAGTAGTTGTAAAGTCCTTTCCACGTTTATACAGAGATTGTGTCGTCTCTACTTGAACCTGTAGGGGGCGGCCAAACTCCTTAGATGTACAATCAAGCACTACTCACAGTTCACCAAACACGAGTTAGAGTCCAGACCAACTTCACGCCCTGTGAGGAGGAGTCAATGCAAAACTTGGATGTCTTCGTCCTCTACATATGTGACTGCAGAGAGGCTGACAGAGAACAGTGGACACACACTTTAGCATGATGGACTACAGGACAGGACTGCTGCTTTTAGCTGTCTGCTGGGCAGGTGAAGCTCTACACATCTGGATCTGATGTTTCCAATGATGTCAAGAATGCACTTCAATGTATATAATGATCTTTTATTATCTTGACAGGTGTTGCTGCTCAAACTCTGACACAATCTGAAGCAGTGGTTAAAAACCCTGCAGACTCACACAAACTGACCTGTACAGTCTCTGGGTTCTCACTCAGCAGCTACTGGATGGGCTGGATCAGACAGGCTGCTGGAAAAGGACTGGAGTGGGTTGCTTCTCATAGTGGCAGCACTGCTTACTACTCTCAGTCAGTCAAGGGCCGGTTTATCTCCAGCGACAACAGCAGACAGCAGATGTATCTGCAGATGAACAATCTGAAGACTGAAGACTCTGCTGTTTATTATTGTGCTCGAGAGCCACAGTGACTGAAGTTGTGAAGCAGCTGTACAAAATCCTACTGAACTCACACTTTGAGAACACTCTCTGTCTTCAATCATGAAAAGCTTAGGCTGTATAAAATGACCTCAGAAACAAATGAGCTCATGTTAAAAACACAAGAAGTCCATAATGTTCTTCCTTTATAATCCACATACAGTTTCCTGACACTGCACCTCCTCAGGTGTTGTTGGTGGAATTGTTGCTCTTATCTAAAAAAGGAAAAAGACACAGTACTTCATTCACAATAACAATTCAAAATACATTAAAAATCTATATTGATACATTATTATTTATTCATTATGTGTACATTACAACGTACCAGCTCATAAATGTTATAATGTATATTGTATCCCATTCACTAGTTTATACTCTATAGATTAATTTACTTCAAGTTTTATACTCAAACGAAATATGGCAAAAAATGTTTCATGTATATCTTTATTTATTTATTATTATTATTATTATTATTTTTTTTTGTGCTATTTATTTTTTATTGAAGCAAACATTTTACATGACATTGCACATACAATTATAGGATAAGATGTATCATGTTTATCTTTATGAAGGAGCTCAAGCCATCTCTAAGTTCTGATGATGTGATGGTGGTTTGCCTTCTCATCTGCAAGAAGAATCAGTCCAAATCAAAGAAATCCTGCAAGTCATCAATTGACTAATTATCAGATTATGTGTTTGTTTTCCTGCCATGAATGGGTTCTGTTTGCAAGAAAAAAATAATAAAATCCCAAGAAGTAGAAGAAACGGAATCAACTTCTGCACTGTTCTCTTGCACTACATCTCTTGAACAAAGATATTACTCCAGAGAAGCGACCACAAACTCTGATGGCCACACACCATATTTTGACTATTCATCATTGCGAGGAGGAGTCGATGCAAAACCCTGCTGTGTTCCTTCTGTATTTGAAGAAGTGAGATCAGACTCCTGAGCAGATCATCATGGCTTCAGCTACGTGTGTCACATTTCTAATGCTGTCAGCTTTGACTGGTGAAGGACGCAACATATCTTTCATTCATTGTTAAGGTTATTTGGTTTTGTTCTCATCAAGCTGCTTTTCTCTGCAGGTGTTTGGAGTCAGACTCTGACTCAGTCTGAAGCAGTGGTAAAGCAGCATGGAGACTCTCACAAACTGACCTGTACATATGCAGGAATATCAGATTCTAGCGCTGATATCGGCTGGATCAGACAAGCTGAAGGGAAAGGACTGGAATGGATCGCCTACATTAATGCTCCGAGTGGTAGCACTATATTGTATTCCCAGTCTGTGAAGAACCGCTTCACCATTTCCAGAGACAACAACATGGACCAGGTGTATCTGCAGATGAACAGCCTGAAGACTGAAGACTCTGCTGTTTATTATTGTGCTCGAGAGCCACAGTGACTGGAGTAGATTGAGCAGCTGTGCAAAATCCTTAATTTCTCACCCTCCCGTACTCTGTCAAGTCACAAACATGATAAACTGAGTTTAAATGATAATTAATGTCGATAGACATTCTGGACTTCATAAATGTCTCACAAAATTCAAATGAAGTCTTTAGAGCGACTCATGTAGAATAAGTGAGGGCCAGCACATCCTCTCCCCCTGAGAGAATTAGCAGCACTGGATTATTAACAGCTATTATAAATATAAATCTCTCTCTATATATTTACCTTCAACAGAATTATTCTTGATTCACAGTAAAAATAAGTATTTTTCTCAACTCCACTCAAACAGAAAGTATTCTGATAAGCAGAAACAATGTTTTTCCTCTTCTTGTCATGTGATATATGAACTAACTAACAAACTCTTTTTCGTCTTTGTTCTTATGAACAAATATTTATGATGAGGCCCATGGAAGTTTTCATGAAGTTTGACAGCCAGAATCCAGTCTAACATGTCTGACACAGTCTGCAGTATCATAAGCTGGCTGTAATACCAGCAGACAGCAGGTTGAAGTGAAGTGTTACAGTGAAGCTCAGTAAGCTGTTTCTGCAAATGACTCAAATCTACTTCATCCATTTGCTTCTCTGTTATATTCACGTCAGTGTGTCATGTGCTCAGTATGTAAATGACTCAGTCTCCATGTTCAGATATAAAGACTTCATATCCGCCTGTCAGTGGAGATTAAAGAGGAACAGAAGCTTCCATCTCTTCAGCTCCAACACAATCATGTTCTGTGTGACTTTGCTGCTGCTGCTGCTGACTGCTGGATGCTGTGAGTGTCTCAGAGTTGGACTGCATCAGCATTTCTCCCTTTGCAAAGGAACTGGCTAATTTCTCACACATATTTCTTTTTTAAACAGGTGTGAAGTGTGAACAGCTGACACAGCCAGCCTCTGTGAGTAAGCAGCCAGGTCAACGTCTGACCATCTCCTGTCAGGTCTCTTATTCTGTTAACAGCTACTACACAGCTTGGATCAGACAGCCTGCAGGGAAAGGACTGGAGTGGATTGGTCAGAAAGTTGGAACAACTTCATACTACAAAGATTCACTAAAGAACATCTTCAGTATCTCCTTAGATGCTTCCACCAACACAGCGACTCTGTACGGACAGAATATGCAGCCTGAAGACTCTGCTGTGTATTACTGTGCCAGAGACTCACAATGATACAAACCATCAGTGGACCTGCACAAAAACCCCTCAGCTGGAGACACATCCTGTGCAAGCAGCACTTTCAGGGCAGAGACTGAGGACTGAATGCAGCTGTGTGTGTTTGTCTCAATGAGACACAGTGGAATAAACAAAGCAAAACTTAGTGTGATTGTGTTTCTTCCTGACAAATAAAGAAGTGAATGATAGGAGACTATTGATGTCTGTCTTCTTGTAGCCCAGATCAATAAAGTGCGAGTGCATTACAGATTCATGTCCCCAATATTAACAGATCTTTGATAACATGCGGTTGATCATAGACTCATCTGAATGAAACTATGATGAAACTGTTAATCTTTGTCCAAAAACTCAAAAACATGTGTGATATCTACAAAAGCTGTGACTCACACATCATCATCTGAGATCTGAACAGTGAAACTTGTTTGTGTAACATGTTCCTCTATTTAAACCTGTAGGGGGCGGTCTATGCAAACTCTTCCTTCTTTATATACCAACAACCAGTGACATTTGTGACAGAACAACTGGAACTTTGAGCAGAAAACTCTTCATCCCACTGTTTATAAGATGATTGTGTGCAGTTTGTTCTTTCTAGTAACTCTTCATGGTGCGTCAGGGATTTGTGTAGTTACACACTTTAAGCTTTCTGTGTCACTGACTCACATGAGAGTTTAACATTTGATGGATGTCCTTTTCTTTGCTTATAGGAGTGTTAGGTGACATCAAACTGGACCAGTCTCCCTCTCAGGTGAAGAGACCTGGAGAGACAGTGAAGATGTCATGTGTCATATCTGGGTATCGCATGACAAGTTACAATATTGGTTGGATACGGCAGAGACCAGGGAAAGCTCTGGAGTGGATGGCATATATGAGCACAGGTTCAAACTCTGCTAGCTATAGCAGCTCCTTTGAAAGCCGTTTGACGCTGACTGAAGATGTGCCCAGCAGCACTCAGTACCTGGAGGCCAGGAGCCTGACAGCAGAGGATTCTGCTGTTTACTTCTGTGCTCGAAGAGCCACAGTGACTGAAGACAGTGGAGCAGCTGTGACCAAACCTCCACAGACAACAAGCAGGGAAATGATCTCACAAAAGTACTTCATGTTGCATCAACATACACTATATACACACATTTAAGGTATAATGTATTCATTTTATACATTTAATTATTAAAGTATAAATATGAATCTATCAATGATTATCTTGAAGAATCAATTTAGTGAACCACAATAAAAACTAGTTAAGTTATTGGAAATAAATAAAGAGACGGAGAGATTGATGATTCAAAACTTCAACATCAATCTGAGCTGTACTGATATTATATCATTATTGTTACTGTTATTTACAACTGGAGACAGAAGTTTAGAGAATAGTTTCATTCCTCCAGATACAAATGTAACATATTTTCCTGTTTAAACCTATGAAGGGTAGATTGAGTTTGTTGTACATTGATGGTCATGAAATGACAAAGAAAAATCAACCATTGATCTTTGCTGTTGTGCTGTGTGACAAAGGCTTTGTGTAGAAAAAGATCCTGTATGTTTCTTATATGTAAATACATGAACACAAAGTAATTTTGCTGTTCTACATTTTGACTAAACAGCAACTGAGAGCAAAGTCCAGTCCAGTTGTGTCCTTCCTCCCTGTGAGGAGGAGTCAATGCAAAACTTGGATGTCTTCCTCCTCTACATATGTGACTGCAGAGAGGCTGACAGAGAACAGTGGACACATACTTTAGCATGATGGACTACAGGACAGGACTGCTGCTTTTAGCTGTCTGCTGGGCAGGTGAAGCTCTACACATCTGGATCTGATGTTTCCAATGATGTCAAGAATGCACTTCAATGTATATAATGATCTTTTATTATCTTGACAGGTGTTGCTGCTCAAACTCTGACACAATCTGAAGCAGTGGTTAAAAACCCTGCAGACTCACACAAACTGACCTGTACAGTCTCTGGGTTCACACTCAGCAGCTACGAGATGAGCTGGATCAGACAGGCTCCTGGAAAAGGACTGGAGTGGGTTGCTTATCATTATAGTAGCACTGCTCTCTACTCTCAGTCAGTCAAGGGCCGGTTTATCATCTCCAGAGACAACAGCAGACAGCAGGTGTATCTGCAGATGAACAATCTGAAGACTGAAGATTCTGCTGTTTATTATTGTGCTCGAGAGCCACAGTGACTGAAGTTGTGAAGCAGCTGTACAAAATCCTACTGAACTCACGCTTTGAGAACACTCACTGTCTCACATCACTGACAGCTCTTTGAATCCTTAAATACTGTACAAAGTTTGATATTTCTCCCTCTTAAGCCCAAAATACTAACCAGAGCTACAGCTGGAATAAGATATAGAATAAAAAATAAAATGAATATCGCATATTTAGGAAAATATTGATAATGAAATGTCCACATGAACAAATAAACAAAAGATGATAGAGTTAATAAATTAAGAATATCTCTCATATTTAGGCAAAGGAATTAAGTGAAAATCAACCAGAACCTGATATTGAACAATAGAATAACCAACACTAATAACACCACCACTGTAAACACTCACATGTTCTTTTGTTTTGCATGATATTTTGCTCCAGATGCATGGAATCACAGATGCTGGCTGAGATGTGGGAGGAGTTTGCAATAAACAAATTGTGTGAGGGAGACAGCTCCCATCATATTTAAAGGGCTTTCATTGCTTTGAAGCCATACTAAGCACGCTGTAAACATGGCTGACATGAAGCTAACGCTCTTGCTCGCTGCTCTGTTTGTTTGCACGGGTGTTAAAGGTTGGAGCATAACCGAGTCTGGACCGGTGCTGAAAACACCTGGAGAATCCCACAGACTCACCTGCACAACCTCAGGGTTTAGTTTTAGTAGCACAGTGTGGAGCTGGATCAGGCAGGCTGCGGGTAAAGGACCAGAGTGGATCGCTTTCATACACACAGATAGTTCTCCCATCTATTACTCCCAGTCAGTCAAGGGCAGATTCACCATCTCCAGAGACGACTCCAGCCAGAAAGTCTACCTACAGATGAACCATCTGAAGGCCGAGGACACTGCAGTGTATCACTGTGCAGGAGGAACACAGTGGGAAACAGTAACAGAGACAACATACACAAACCACTTCCTCTATTTAGCTGAAGCACTGGAATGTTAGTCAGTTGTTGTCAGTTATTTGACATCAGAGTAGTTTAATCATGACCCACTCTCTTTTTTCCAAACTATTTATATTGAACTATTGATTTGTTTGTGTAATTAGCATACATAATGTAGAAATGATACATTATATAATATAAATAAATATATATAATTATTATTATTATCATTATTATTATTATTTTCTAATGTTTTACTGGAGACAGAAGTTTAGAGAATAGTTTCATTCCTCCAGATACAAATGTAACATATTTTCCTGTTTAAACCTATGAAGGGTAGAATGAGTTTGTTGTACATTGATGGCCATGAAATGACAAAAAAATCAACCAGTGATCTTTGCTGTTGTGCTGTGTGACAAAGGCTTTGTGTAGAAAAAGATCCTGTATGTTTCTTATATGTAAATACATGAACACAAAGTAATTTTGCTGTTCTACATTTTGACTAAACAGCAACTGAGAGCAAAGTCCAGTCCAGTTGTGTCCTTCCTCCCTGTGAGGAGGAGTCAATGCAAAACTTGGATGTCTTCCTCCTCTACATATGTGACTGCAGAGAGGCTGACAGAGAACAGTGGACACATACTTTAGCATGATGGACTACAGGACAGGACTGCTGCTTTTAGCTGTCTGCTGGGCAGGTGAAGCTCTACACATCTGGATCTGATGTTTCCAATGATGTCAAGAATGCACTTCAATGTATATAATGATCTTTTATTATCTTGACAGGTGTTGCTGCTCAAACTCTGACACAATCTGAAGCAGTGGTTAAAAACCCTGCAGACTCACACAAACTGACCTGTACAGTCTCTGGGTTCACACTCAGCAGCTACGAGATGAGCTGGATCAGACAGGCTCCTGGAAAAGGACTGGAGTGGGTTGCTTATCATTATAGTAGCACTGCTCTCTACTCTCAGTCAGTCAAGGGCCGGTTTATCATCTCCAGAGACAACAGCAGACAGCAGGTGTATCTGCAGATGAACAATCTGAAGACTGAAGATTCTGCTGTTTATTATTGTGCTCGAGAGCCACAGTGACTGAAGTTGTGAAGCAGCTGTACAAAATCCTACTGAACTCACACTTTGAGAACACTCTCTGTTTTCAATCATGAAAAGCTTAGGCTGTATAAAATGACCTCAGAAACAAATGAGCTCATGTTAAAAACACAACAAGTCCATAATGTTCTTCCTTTATAATCCACATACAGTTTCCTGACACTGCACCTCCTCAGTTGTTGTTGGTGGAATTGTTGCTCTTATCTAAAAAGGAAGAAGACGCAGTACTTCATTCACAATAACAATTCAAAATACATTAAAAATCTATATTGATACATTATTATTTATTCATTATGTGTACATTACAACGTACCAGCTCATAAATGTTATAATGTATATTGTATCTCATTCACTAGTTAATACTCTATAGATTTATTTACTTCAAGTTTTATACTCAAACGAAATATGGCAAAAAATGTTTCATGTATATCTTTATTTTTTTATTTTTTTATTTTTTTATTTTTTTTTGTGTTTTTTTTTTTTTATTGAAGCAAACATTTTACATGACATTGCACATACAATTATAGGATACGATGTTTATCTTTATGAAGGAGCTCATGTCATCTCTAAGTTCTGATGATCTGATGGTGGTTTGCCTTCTCATCTGCAAGAAGAATCAGTCCAAATCAAAGAAATCCTGCAAGTCATCAATTGACTAATTATCAGATTATGTGTTTGTTTTCCTGCCATGAATGGGTTCTGTTTGCAAGAAAAAAATAATAAAATCCCAAGAAGTAGAAGAAACTGAATCAACTCCTGCACTGTTCTCTTGCACTACATCTCTTGAACAAAGATATTACTCCAGAGAAGCGACCACAAACTCTAATGGCCACACACCATATTTTGACTATTCATGATTGCGAGGAGGAGTCGATGCAAAACCCTGCTGTGTTCCTTCTTTATTTGAAGAAGTGAGATCAGACTCCTGAGCAGATCATCATGGCTTCAGCTACGTGTGTCACATTTCTAATGCTGTCAGCTTTGACTGGTGAAGGACGCAACATATCTTTCATTCATTGTTAAGGTTATTTGGTTTTGTTCTCATCAAGCTGCTTTTCTCTGCAGGTGTTTGGAGTCAGACTCTGACTCAGTCTGAAGCAGTGGTAAAGCAGCATGGAGACTCTCACAAACTGACCTGTACATATGCAGGAATATCAGATTCTAGCGCTGATATCGGCTGGATCAGACAAGCTGAAGGGAAAGGACTGGAATGGATCGCCTACATTTCTGCTCCGAGTGGTAGCACTATATCGTATTCCCAGTCTGTGAAGAACCGCTTCACCATTTCCAGAGACAACAACATGGACCAGGTGTATCTGCAGATGAACAGCCTGAAGACTGAAGACTCTGCTGTTTATTATTGTGCTAGAGAGCCACAGTGACTGGAGTAGATTGAGCAGCTGTGCAAAATCCTTAATTTCTCACCCTCCCGTACTCTGTCAAGTCACAAACATGATAAACTGAGTGTAAATGATAATTAATGTCGATAGACATTCTGGACTTCGTAAATGTCTCACAAAATTCAAATGAAGTCTTTAGAGCGACTCATGTAGAATAAGTGAGGGCCAGCACATCCTCTCCCCCTGAGAGAATTAGCAGCACTGGATTATTAACAGCTATTATAAATATAAATCTCTCTCTATATATTTACCTTCAACAGAATTATTCTTGATTCACAGTAAAAATAAGTATTTTTCTCAACTCCACTCAAACAGAAAGTATTCTGATAAGCAGAAACAATGTTTTTCCTCTTCTTGTCATGTGATATATGAACTAACTAACAAACTCTTGTGCACATTTCATCAACCAGTCGTGACTTTTCGTCTTTGTTCATATGAACAAATATTGATGATGAGGCCCATGGAAGTTTTCATGAAGTTTGACAGCCAGAATCCAGTCTAACATGTCTGACACAGTCTGCAGTATCATAAGCTGGCTGTAATACCAGCAGACAGCAGGTTGAAGTGAAGTGTTACAGTGAAGCTCAGTAAGCTGTTTCTGCAAATGACTCAAATCTACTTCATCCATTTGCTTCTCTGTTATATTCACGTCAGTGTGTCATGTGCTCAGTATGTAAATGACTCAGTCTCCATGTTCAGATATAAAGACTTCATATCCGCCTGTCAGTGGAGGTTAAAGAGGAACAGAAGCTTCCATCTCTTCAGCTCCAACACAATCATGTTCTGTGTGACTTTGCTGCTGCTGCTGCTGACTGCTGGATGCTGTGAGTGTCTCAGAGTTGGACTGCATCAGCATTTCTCCCTTTGCAAAGGAACTGGTTAATTTATCAGACATATTTCTTTTTTAAACAGGTGTGAAGTGTGAACAGCTGACACAGCCAGCCTCTGTGAGTAAGCAGCCAGGTCAACGTCTGACCATCTCCTGTCAGGTCTCTTATTCTGTTAACAGCTACTACACAGCTTGGATCAGACAGCCTGCAGGGAAAGGACTGGAGTGGATTGGTCAGAAAGCTGGAACAACTTCATACTACAAAGATTCACTAAAGAACATCTTCAGTATCTCCTTAGATGCTTCCACCAACACAGCGACTCTGTACGGACAGAATATGCAGCCTGAAGATTCTGCTGTGTATTACTGTGCCAGAGACTCACAATGATACAAACCATCAGTGGACCTGCACAAAAACCCCTCAGCTGGAGACACATCCTGTGCAAGCAGCACTTTGAGGGCAGAGACTGAGGACTGAATGCAGCTGTGTGTGTTTGTCCCAATGAGACACAGTGGAATAAACAAAGCAAAACTTAGTGTGATTGTGTTTCTTCCTGACAAATAAAGAAGTGAATGATAGGAGACTATTGATGTCTGTCTTCTTGTAGCCCAGATCAATAAAGTGCGAGTGCATTACAGATTCATGTCCCCAATATTAACAGATCTTTGATAACATGCGGTTGATCATAGACTCATCTGAATGAAACTATGATGAAACTGTTAATCTTTGTCCAAAAACTCAAAAACATGTGTGATATCTACAAAAGCTGTGACTCACACATCATCATCTGAGATCTGAACAGTGAAACTTGTTTGTGTAACATGTTCCTCTATTTAAACCTGTAGGGGGCGGTCTATGCAAACTCTTCCTTCTTTATATACCAACAACCAGTGACATTTGTGACAGAACAACTGGAACTTTGAGCAGAAAACTCTTCATCCCACTGTTTATAAGATGATTGTGTGCAGTTTGTTCTTTCTAGTAACTCTTCATGGTAAGTCAGGGATTTGTGTAGTTACACACTTTAAGCTTTCTGTGTCACTGACTCACATGAGAGTTTAACATTTGATGGATGTCCTTTTCTTTGCTTATAGGAGTGTTAGGTGACATCAAACTGGACCAGTCTCCCTCTCAGGTGAAGAGACCTGGAGAGACAGTGAAGATGTCATGTGTCATATCTGGGTTTGACATGACAGCTTACTATATTCATTGGATACGGCAGAGACCAGGGAAAGCTCTGGAGTGGATGGCATATATGAACACAGGTTCAAACTCTGCTACCTATAGCAGCTCCTTTGAAAGCCGTTTGACGCTGACTGAAGATGTGCCCAGCAGCACTCAGTACCTGGAGGCCAGGAGCCTGACAGCAGAGGATTCTGCTGTTTACTTCTGTGCTCGAGAGCCACAGTGACTGAAGACAGTGGAGCAGCTGTGACCAAACCTCCACAGACAACAAGCAGGGAAATGATCTCACAAAAGTACTTCATGTTGCATCAACATACACTATATACACACATTTAAGGTATAATGTATTCATTTTATACATTTAATTATTAAAGTATAAATATGAATCTATCAATGATTATCTTGAAGAATCAATTTAGTGAACCACAATAAAAACTAGTTAAGTTATTGGAAATAAACAAAGGGACGGAGAGATTGATGATTCAAAACTTCAACATCAATCTGAGCTGTACTGATATTATATCATTATTGTTACTGTTATTTACTACTGGAGACAGAAATTTAGAGAATAGTTTCATTCCTCCAGATACAAATGTAACATATTTTCCTGTTCAAACCTATGAAGGGTAGATTGAGTTTGTTGTACATTGATGGTCATGAAATGACAAAAAAAATCAACCAGTGATCTTTGCTGTTGTGCTGTGTGACAAAGGCTTTGTGTAGAAAAAGATCCTGTATGTTTCTTATATGTAAATACATGAACACAAAGTAATTTTGCAGTTCTACATTTTGACTAAACAGCAACTGAGAGTAAAGTCCAGTCCAGTTGTGTCCTTCCTCCCTGTGAGGAGGAGTCAATGCAAAACTTGGATGTCTTGCTCCTCTACATATGTGACTGCAGAGAGGCTGACAGAGAACAGTGGACACACACTTTAGCATGATGGACTACAGGACAGGACTGCTGCTTTTAGCTGTCTGCTGGGCAGGTGAAGCTCTACACATCTGGATCTGATGTTTCCAATGATGTCAAGAATGCACTTCAATGTATATAATGATCTTTTATTATCTTGACAGGTGTTGCTGCCCAAACTCTGACACAATCTGAAGCAGTGGTTAAAAACCCTGCAGACTCACACAAACTGACCTGTACAGTCTCTGGGTTCTCACTCAGCAGCTACAGGATGGGCTGGATCAGACAGGCTCCTGGAAAAGGACTGGAGTGGGTTGCTACTCATGATACTAGCAGTGCTTACTACTCTCAGTCAGTCAAGGGCCGGTTTATCATCTCCAGAGACAACAGCAGACAGCAGGTGTATCTGCAGATGAACAATCTGAAGACTGAAGACTCTGCTGTTTATTATTGTGCTGGAGAGCCACAGTGACTGAAGTTGTGAAGCAGCTGTACAAAATCCTACTGAACTCACACTTTGAGAACACTCACTGTCTCACATCACTGACAGCTCTTTGAATCCTTAAATACTGTACAAAGTTTTATATTTCTCCCTCTTAAGCCCAAAATACTAACCAGAGGTACAGCTGGAATAAGATATAGAATAAAAAATAAAATGAATATCGCATATTTAGGAAAATATTGATAATGAAATGTCCACATGAACAAATAAACAAAAGATGATAGAGTTAATAAATTAAGAATATCTCTCATATTTAGGCAAAGGAATTAAGTGAAAATCAACCAGAACCTGATATTGAACAATAGAATAACCAACACTAATAACACCACCACTGTAAACACTCACATGTTCTTTTGTTTTGCATGATATTTTGCTCCAGATGCATGGAATCACAGATGCTGGCTGAGATGTGGGAGGAGTTTGCAATAAACAAATTGTGTGAGGGAGACAGCTCCCATCATATTTAAAGGGCTTTCATTGCTTTGAAGCCATACTAAGCACGCTGTAAACATGGCTGACATGAAGCTAACGCTCTTGCTCGCTGCTCTGTTTGTTTGCACGGGTGTTAAAGGTTGGAGCATAACCGAGTCTGGACCGGTGCTGAAAACACCTGGAGAATCCCACAGACTCACCTGCACAACCTCAGGGTTTAGTTTTAGTAGCTCAGGGTGGAATTGGATCAGGCAGGCTGCGGGTAAAGGACCAGAGTGGATCGCTTACATACACACAGGTAGTTCTCCCATCTATTACTCCCAGTCAGTCAAGGGCAGATTCACCATCTCCAGAGACGACTCCAGCCAGAAAGTCTACCTACAGATGAACCATCTGAAGGCCGAGGACACTGCAGTGTATCACTGTGCAGGAGGAACACAGTGGGAAACAGTAACAGAGACAACATACACAAACCACTTCCTCTATTTAGCTGAAGCACTGGAATGTTAGTCAGTTGTTGTCAGTTATTTGACATCAGAGTAGTTTAATCATGACCCACTCTCTTTTTTCCAAACTATTTATATTGAACTATTGATTTGTTTGTGTAATTAGCATACATAATGTAGAAATGAAAACAGTAAATTACACAAAACCAAACACTGCCTCATAAACAAATAAATAGATGAACTGATCCAAAACTTCACCATGAAGCTGAGCTGTACTAATATGTTATGGTTATTATAATAATAATTATAATTATAATTATAATTATAATTATAATTATAATTATTATTATTATTATTAGTAGTATTATTATTATTATTATTATTATTTTCTAATGTTTTACTGGAGACAGAAGTTTAGAGAATAGTTTCATTCCTCCAGATTCAAATGTAACATATTTTCCTGTTTAAACCTATGAAGGGTAGAATGAGTTTGTTGCACATTGATGGCCATGAAATGACAAAAAAATCAACCAGTGATCTTTGCTGTTGTGCTGTGTGACAAAGGCTTTGTGTAGAAAAAGATCCTGTATGTTTCTTATATGTAAATACATGAACACAAAGTAATTTTGCTGTTCTACATTTTGACTAAACAGCAACTGAGAGCAAAGTCCAGTCCAGTTGTGTCCTTCCTCCCTGTGAGGAGGAGTCAATGCAAAACTTGGATGTCTTCCTCCTCTACATATGTGACTGCAGAGAGGCTGACAGAGAACAGTGGACACACACTTTAGCATGATGGACTACAGGACAGGACTGCTGCTTTTAGCTGTCTGCTGGGCAGGTGAAGCTCTACACATCTGGATCTGATGTTTCCAATGATGTCAAGAATGCACTTCAATGTATATAATGATCTTTTATTATCTTGACAGGTGTTGCTGCTCAAACTCTGACACAATCTGAAGCAGTGGTTAAAAACCCTGCAGACTCACACAAACTGACCTGTACAGTCTCTGGGTTCACACTCAGCAGCTACTGGATGGGCTGGATCAGACAGGCTGCTGGAAAAGGACTGGAGTGGGTTGCTACTCATAGTGGTAGCACTGCTTACTACTCTCAGTCAGTCAAGGGCCGGTTTATCATCTCCAGAGACAACAGCAGACAGCAGCTGAATCTGCAGATGAACAATCTGAAGACTGAAGATTCTGCTGTTTATTATTGTGCTCGAGAGCCACAGTGACTGAAGTTGTGAAGCAGCTGTACAAAATCCTACTGAACTCACACTTTGAGAACACTCACTGTCTTCAATCATGAAAAGCTTCAGCTGTATAAAATGACCTCAGAAACAACTGAGTTCATGTTAAAAACACAACAAGTCCATAATGTTCTTCCTTTATAATCCACATAGTTTCCTGACACTGCACCTCCTCAGGTGGTGTCGGTGGAATTGTTGCTCTTATCTAAAAAAGGAAAAAGACACAGTACTTCATTCACAATAACAATTGAAAATACATTAACAATCTATTTTGATACATTATTATTTATTCATTATGTGTACATTACAACGTACCAGCTCATAAATGTCATTATGTATATTGTATCTCATTCTCTAGTTTATACTCTATAGATTTATTTACTTCAAGTTTTATACTCAAACGAAATATGGCAAAAAATGTTTCATGTATATTATTTTTTTATTTTTTTATTTTTTATTTTTTTTGTGCTATTTTTTTTTATTGAAGCAAACATTTAACATGACATTGTGCATGCAATTATAGGATAAGATCTATCATGTTTTTTTTTTCTTTATGAAGAAGCTCAAGTCATCTCTAAGTTCTGATGATCTACGTGTGTCACATTTCTAATGCTGTCAGCTTTGACTGGTGAAGGACGCAACATATCTTTCATTCATTGTTAAGGTTATTTGGTTTTGTTCTCATCAAGCTGTTTTCTCTGCAGGTGTTTGGAGTCAGACTCTGACTCAGTCTGAAGCAGTGGTAAAGCAGCATGGAGACTCTCACAAACTGACCTGTACATATGCAGGAATATCAGATTCTAGCGCTGATATCAGCTGGATCAGACAAGCTGAAGGGAAAGGACTGGAATGGATCGCCTACATTTCTGCTCCGAGTGGTAGCACTATATCGTATTCCCAGTCTGTGAAGAACCGCTTCACCATTTCTAGAGACAACAACATGGACCAGGTGTATCTGCAGATGAACAGCCTGAAGACTGAAGACTCTGCTGTTTATTATTGTGCTTGAGAGCCAGAGTGACTGGAGTAGATTGAGCAGCTGTGCAAAATCCTTCATTTCTGACCCTCCTGTACTCTGTCAAGTCACAAACATGATAAACTAAGTGTAAATGATAATTAATGTTTATAGACATTCTGGACTTAGTAAATGTCTCACAAAATTTCTCACCCTCCTGTACTCTGTCAAGTCAAGCACAGAGCATTCACCCGCCCACCCACCCATCCACCCACCCATCCATCTGTCTGTCTGCATGTCTAACCGCTCGACCTCCTGCCAGTCTATTCCTACATTTTCTTTCCACTCATCCACCCAAATATCCATCCATTATTTTGTGTTTCTTGTATACAGTATGCTCTTTAGCTACAGTCAGCACCCAGCAGCAGAACTCTGTGAGTGTGTGGAAGCTACACACTTATACAACAGGAAAACAGAGCTCAACTGAAAACTGAAAAATGTTCTATTTATAGCAGAGCCCTCGAGGTAAGAAATATGTCTTTTAATCCTTCTATATACTGTAGTTTGTGTAGTATATCACTATTGTAAACACTGTGCATGAGAGATTTCCAGTGGAGTTTGGTTTTTGTATCAGTGTGTATCATTGTGGCACTATGGGGTGGGCCACTAAGAAAGATGCCTATACAAAAACCAAAGTGCAAAAACCTCAAGTTTATGCACATTTGTGATGAGAAAATCGGAGAGGAAAAACATATTTGTGTATCTTGTCTTTATATCATGACGTAACGCTTATGTCATGATGTTTGTGAGTTATTTAGTAGGCAAAAGTTTGGGTTATTACACAGATAAAAGAATACGTCTTCCAGTAAATGTTACTTATAGATCTGCTCATGTATCAATAAAACATTAAAACATTTAGGATGACTGTAATATATTATATTACCCACATGATAAACCATGTTACTGTTTATTTCATGCATTTACTGAAGTTTTAGTGTGGTTTTTAGATGCTCAGGGTTTTTGTTCAAGCACTGAATGGAGATGTATCACTGTGTTACTTTGACCTGTGGGGTCGTGGGACCAAAGTCACCGTTTCTTCAGGTAAGTCACGTTTGATCAGAATATCTACTGTTCACCAGGATATTTTACATTTATGCCTTGAAAGTGTCAAGGTCAAGTGTCCTGAGGGTAGAGAGCAGATTTGGTGTCTTTGTGGTTTTCGGTTAAGGTTAGACAGATGAAAGATATTTGATGCAACAGGTTTTTAGAAAGCTGAAAAAAAACCCGTAACTATACAGTTTGATATTAATTTATGAAGGTAAAATGTAACTGCTGGTGATGAATGTCTGCATCTGTGTAGAGCCTTTATTATCCTTTAGTTTGTTTTCTTTAGTATACTGTGTGTAAACAATAGTTGTTAAATATGAAATCTAAAACACGTCCTTCACTTAACAATTGAATAGACACCAGCAAGTAAATATTTTCAAGAAACTTGTTTTAAAACGACAAAGTGCAAATATACTACAGGTCAAACTTGATCATCGGAACGTTTTCAATGAATTATTTCACTGAAAACGTTACATTTTCAAATAATTAATTGTTTGTCCTGTGGACGTCGATCAAACTGTGTCACATTAATGTTTTTCTTGAGTAATCTTCCTTTATTTAAATCAAAAATAACTTTGATTTGATATGTCTTCTGTTTTTGCAACTTGCCATTAATCCATTTTTTTTAATAATTTCAAATGTATATTGTAATTGTAATTTGTGAAATTATTAATTGAAATTTCCAAATTTTTCAAAGATCTCTACAGCAGATGCATGTTGAAACATAGTGATACTAATATTGTTGATATGATTACAGTGACAAAAATGCAGTTTGAGAGATTCGATAAATTGTGTTTGAATGTAAATATCTGTGTGCATTTAGTTTTCTTTTCTTTTTTTACAATTTAGATGTCTTTGTATTCATGTGTTATAACACCTTTTACAACTTCTTTACACAGTTCAAACCCCAACAACACCACCGTCTGTGGTCCCTTTGCATCAATGCAGCACTGGGGCTGGAAATACAATCACACTGGGATGCCTCGCATATGGCTTCTACCCAGAAGCTGTCACTTTTCAGTGGACGAGTAGCAGTGGCAGCGAATTGTCTTCTCAACAATATCCCTCGGTTATGAGGAACAACGCTTATACGGGGGTCAGCCTGGTCCACGTAGCGAGATCTCAATGGGATTCCAGGAGCTCTTTTCGTTGTTCTGTAAATCATGAAGGAACCCCTCAAACAGTGACTGTAGAAAGTATGTGATAGTAAAAATGTTACGTCTTTCTAAGATTTATATACTCATTGAAGACAATCATTTTGATATTTATATCTGACAATGAATGACCTCTATACCTATGTTTCCCCTTGTTCCCAGAATTTGTTCACCCAGAAGTAACTTTACTCTCAGTGCCAAATGGAGATACCCAGTCCCTCATATGCATGATTGAAGCCTTTCGCCCTGTAACCTTGTCAGTCAAATGGAAGAAAAATAACCAAGAGCTGAATGGTTTCAACAAGTGGTCCACCCTGAAAACGGGTTCCCTCCATTCTGCTGTCAGTGTCCTGAAGGTCAACAAGACAGAGTGGGACAGTAACGATGTCTATAGCTGTGAGGTCATTCACAGTGGAAAAACCATTACAAAGAAAGCCTCAACAGGTACAGTATGAGCCAGGTTGTCACTATCTGAAAGTAATCTAGCATTGAAAGGATTAGGACAGAATGGTGTCTTTCTCCTGTCATGTGGACATGGACGTGTGTTCTCTCTCTGTCACTCCCTCCTGTAGCTCCTGTGACAATGACACTGCATCCTCCAAGAGCACACATGATCTTCAAGAACAACCAGGCAGAGTTTGAATGCACCATTACTGGAGTGGACACTGACATTGTATCCAACACTAGAATCAGTTGGCAGGTTGATGGGCAAAATGTCAGCAGTGATACAAATCTACCGCCAAAGAAGGAAGGAAAACTTTACAGCAAAACCAACACGCTGATTCGCAGAGACTGGGCCACTGTTAACAAAGTCCGCTGTTATGCCCTGTGGGAGGACATGACACCAGTTATTCAAGATCTCTCTCTCCACAAAGGAGGTATGTTGCCATCTGATGTTACTATACTCACTAAACTACACACACAGACATGTCATATAGGCATAAGGCTCATATATCAGCCTCCATGGTAAACCAAATATCTGTTTCAGATGGAAAGGACCTTAAAGTAACAGTCTATGTGCCTCCAGAGGAGGAAATCAGCCAATCAGGCTCCGTCAGTCTGGTGTGTCTGGTCTCCAGTGCCTCGCAGTGTGATTACTACATCACCTGGTCAGAACAAGTTGGCAATAAGACTGGGAGCTACACTGACGGCATCACCTTCCCACCAAGGGAGACCCAAAATGGCTTCTCGGTTACAAATGTTTACACCACCACCAAGGAGAAGTGGGAAAAGAATGTAGTTTTCTCCTGCAATGTTTGGTATGCTGGCGCCGATTATGCTGTCAAACCAAGAGGAGTGTCTAAGGAGCAGCGTAACACATGTGAAAGTAAATAGGCTTCACCTTTAGACGTGGTCTTTTGTGTATGTTGCCCTTCTGTCTCTCTGTGGAAAACGTTCACTCTGTGATGGCTTTGTACGTGTCACTTTGGTTTTTGTCGTCGTGTTATGTGCTTAATGTTGTACCTGTGCAAGTCACTGCATTGTCAGTGTGATACGTGTTTCAATAAATGTTGCAGCATGGAGACGCTTTTTGTTGAATGTCCTTGATTTGACTTAAATGCAAAGTAAGAGCAAAGAAAGTGAAAGGTTTGTGTCAGCAGAGAGCTCACATACTGTACTCAGTTTCACACATGCTGATCATGCAAGTAGTTTAATTGCTATATTATAGATACTATAATACATATTCCAAGATTAAATTCTGGTATAATTTCACTAATATAAAACACACACACATACACATTTACAGAATACCTCAGCTAATCTCATGTACCTTCTCCTTCGTAGAGCTGCCTACGGATTGTGCTCTAAACTGCACAGACAATGACGTGGACTATGATGAGTTCAGCAGTCTGTGGTCCACAGCCTCGTCCTTCATATTCCTCTTCATATTCTCTCTCTCCTATACCATGATATTCAGCCTGATCAAGGTAAACGAATGACAGGAAGCAGCTTCTAGCACCAATAAGAAGAACAATATGGGACAGACGGGGACAGCCTGTAGATTTGTAGGGGGGCCTGCAGGGGTTAATCACGAGTGCGAGGGTGACTGCTTTTTATTTGTAACTGTTTAGCTGTAGTTTTAAATTGTTTTTTAACTACATTTTCGTTGTTTCTTTCAGATGCAGAGACAGTAAAGGGAGTCGTAGCCGATCGGCATTTTGGATTTTTTGTTTTTACAAATGGAAGTCGTAGAAAAACAAGCAAAACAAAGTTACCTATATTTCCTATATGAAATGATACCCAAACCTAATGTTGCTAAGGAATGATTTAGTTTTTGTAACAACTTTCAACTTGTTAATTAACATTCCATTGATATGTAAATGAGATGTATCTGTGGCAGTTTGTAAAGTAAATATCACCACATTTATTATTGGGCTTTTATGGCCATGTCTGTAAGTGGGCTTTCTTAAACTAAGGGGGAGAGACAACTGAATACAGATGTAACATGTGTTCAAACGTGTAAATGACTCCAACTTGGTATGGTACTGTCTTTGTAAATGCTTTTGAGGTCTTTTGTGCTCTCACTTCTGTTATCAGTTAAGTGAAGGAGGTATTTGTGTTTCCTGTGGCTTCTAAAGATATCTTCCCTAGAGAGCTTCCCCTCCCTCCCCCACCCCACACACAAACAGTCAGAGCTACAAATAACCTTCCTCGAAACAAGACAAACATCATTTGGTGTGTGTCCATTGGTATATCAAGTGTTTGTGCTGATTGTCTTACTGCAATTACATATGACAGCCATAGCATAGATAGATCTTCATATACATATGGTATTTTATTCTTTTTATTCTTTTGTACATTGACTACAGCGTATGGTAGTGGATGTGCAATATTTAAGCTTAGATGTATTCGTTGTGTTGAACTGGATGGCATAATAAATGTTTTCAGTGCATATAAGATAAATGTTTGATGTGTTTTCCTTTTTAGTGGTGAGAACAGTTACTAAGGAAATCTACACATTCATTTTAAGATGCTTTGCTGCATGACAACATGGAAGATACCAACAAATGGAGTGGATGAAAATTAAAGTCACATCAGCATCAGGCAGTTACAATAGAACGGTGCTGGCAGTAGACTTTGTAATTGTAATTTCTTTTTTATTGGCTTTCATTGGACTTCTAGACTTTTCATGTTTTGCTAGACTGGACAAAACATTTAGTCTCACAAAAAAAAAGAGCTTTTTTCCACAAACGTCTCTGTTCTATAAATCATCATGATAATAATTTATGTGATCTAAATACATAATAAATACATTTATACAGCTTTTAGAATAATTTTCTAAAATAAATGATTGCTCCTTTAAAATTCTTGTTTTGTTTGTCTCCAAAATAAAACATTTTCAGGGTAAAAAGGTCAAAACATTTGGTTTAAAAGGGACTTAAAATCTATCCTGTTCTTAATGTATTTTTCAGTGCTGAGTCATAACAAATATAGAATGACGGTTATATATTTGTAATGACTGTGTTGACACAAGCCTCACCAGTGACTCACCAGTACAGGGGCCCTGACGTACAGGAGGGGGCAGTATTAGCTAGATTAAAAGTGACAGATAGGTGAAAAATACATCCATGTGCATACTTCATACACATGTTAATCCACAGCAAACGATCATGTCATTAAAATGTATTAATACTACTTATACTAGTATAGGTACTTGTACTGGCCAGAGGCCCAGGACGTCCAAGCTCTGCCAAAACAGTGACCAAACTGACCAAGCCAACCGTTTCATAGTAGTAGTACTCATACTAGGACTGCTACCACTATGAGGAAGTGTTTTTAGTACTACTATTATACAACAATATAACAATAAAACAATACTCATACCAGTTCTACAACTAGTAGTACCTTTACCAGTACTTTTAGCAAGACTACTACTTTTACTAATACTTCTAATGAGCCAATACTCCCAGTTAGTATAAAAAGGTGTAACTGTAGAGTGTGAGAAATTACAGAATTTGGACATCAAGGACATTTTAGGGTTCTGACCATGTCTATTTCATTTTGTGACCTCCATCATTAAGCTATAATTTTATTTACTTCTAGCTTTTAAAAAGAAAGAAAGAAGCACAGGAAGGTCAGAAAAGCACACGACACTTACGTATTTATGATTAGTGTTCAAGCTTTAATTGACACTGAAGATCCTAAAGCACAGCCAGAAGAAATACAACAACACAATACAAACATTATG
Source organism: Genypterus blacodes (assembly GCF_046128005.1). Classification (NCBI taxonomy): domain Eukaryota; kingdom Metazoa; phylum Chordata; class Actinopteri; order Ophidiiformes; family Ophidiidae; genus Genypterus; species Genypterus blacodes. The sequence continues at coordinate 482,249 of NW_027467082.1, forward strand.
GGTACATATAACTACTATAAAGTCTCTGGCTCATCACATATTTGTGATTTGGTTTTATCAGTAGAATCGTATAGTGAGAGGAAGACCGTACATATTTTCTGACCTCTTGGCCAGTCTCTGTGTATTTATATATGCCTAAAAAAATAGAAGCTGCTGCAATCTGTAGCTGACCGCTGCCCAGGAGGCCCAAGATCAAGGCTCAGACCAGAACACGAAGGTGTCGATCATAACGCTGATGTCTCACATTTAAAAATGCTTAACCCTTGTCTGCTCCAAATGAGGATTATAAAAATAATCCAGGTTGGTCCCAACGCGTACCTCATAACCAGAAGGTCCTGTGGTCAAACCCGGCCCGGTTATCATCTTTTGGGTGGTCTGGTTTCCTATTCCTATTCCAAGTGGGTATAGGTGACCTGGAATCTCTCAATTTGATGTGATTGCATCGGTTTCCTCGCTCCTTTATCCAAAAATGTGTGCCAAGGTTTTTGCACACCCATATGCCACTGTGGTGGGGTGGGGTGGGGTGGCACAGTGTTACACACCATAACAAAAACCAAGTTGTGACAACAATTGTGTCACGTCTGCTGTTGTTAATCAAGAGTATGTAAAGAATAAAAAGAATAAATGATGAGCATGACTCATTTCAGTTCAATTGAGAATCGCTTTCCCCTGCAGTTATGTGCACAACACAAATCAGACAAGTTAAGTTGCATGTTTTTTGCTCCACATTGCATTCACATTTATATTTCAGTGTAATTCAGTGTAATGTTCGGAGTTATTTCGATTGTACCAGCAGAACAGCACTGCAAGATTTCAATAGCTACGATGTTAAGCAATGAACAAACTCTAAATGTTGCCTCATGTGATTTCCTTTTTAGGGCAAATGTATTTCTAAAACAAAAATGTATTTGTGTAATTGAAAAACAATAAAATGTTCCTTCAAACAAACAAAACTACAAATAAAACAAAAGATGCTGCCTTTGATGATAATATTCAGTTTTACAGTAACTACATGTAAATGCATGTAAATGAAAGGATGAATGATGGTGGCACTGTTGTGAGTGTGCAGCAGGTTTTGGCAGTGCTTTGTTTCACTGTGTACACGGGGACCCACAGTGCTTCACACAGTGATCAAAACCTCTCTGAAGTGTTTTAGTGCAAATCAACACTAGGTCTAATTCTTGAAAGTTGTTGATGCGCAATATGAGCTTCTTCCAAAGAAGAAATGTTTGTAGATAATAGTTTATTATTACATGACAATAGTTGCTTAGGTTTAATGAAGCAGAATTTAACCTATAGTTATACAGGAAGTGTCAAAAGTTGAAAATTGCATTTTATTTTTAATTTCCTTAACTAGAGTCATATTACATTTAGTATGATGACTTTTATTGTGGAACAAAGGTACTACAAAATAATTTACCCTGCTGAAAAAAGAAAACGTTGCCACACATCAACATTCGAGGATTCAAGAGGAGGTCAAAGGTTTTTGTATGAGGATGTGTCACTGTGTATACAGTGGGAACCACAGTGATACATGGCATGACAAAAACCTGTTGACTTTAATGAGTTTCCTCCTTTGTACTCACAAAGAATCTGGGGGTATTTTTCTTTTGTGTTTGTAGAGGTCAGTTGGATGATTAGATTCACTACACTGATGGACTTTTGTCTTTTGTCTGATTAACAGGTAAAATGTAGCAACAGTGAGTCCATGCAGAATTTGTGACACATTTGATACGATTTCACATAGAGTGCATTATCAAGCACATGTATTACATTTAAAAATGAATAAGATAGGAATCAGTTCATCAACTTTACTGTAATTGAGCACAAAGTTAACTCCAGTTGGCAACTACCCGTGAAAAGTAATATCATAACAGTGATTTAATGGGAAAATAATATTACATATATTATATTACAACACTCGTTCCAATCCTTGAAAGTTATGTCTCTATTAATGTGCAGAGTTGGAGATTGATAGAGGATTCTTTTATAATTGATATGGCATTTTTGACACTTATTCTTTAGTATTGTACATATTTGATATTTTATAAAATGTCTTCAATACTAAAGTCCCACTCACATTGAAAATATTCACGTGTATCCCATGATGGTTTATTAACTGGGGTTAAAACAGATCCAGCTTTTGATAGTGAAATATATGAGCTCAAGAGATTTATTTATTTTATGAAATAATAAGATAATGAAATTATAATTACAAGTATATATAGAAAAGTGTCAAAAGTTGAGAGTTGCATTTTTTTTTTGCTTAACTAGAGTTATATTACATTTATTATGATGACTTTTATTGTGGAACAAAGGTACTACAAAATAAATGACCCTGCTGAAGAAAAGAAAACGTTGCCACACATCAACATTAAACGAGGAGGCCAAAGGTTTTTGTATGAGGATGTGTCACTGTGTATACTGGGGGATGGGGCACAGTGATACATGGCATGACAAAAACCTGTTGGCTTTAATGAGCTTCCTCCTTTGTACTCACAAAGAATCTGGGGGTATTTTTCTTTTATGTTAGTAGAGATCAGTAGGATGATCAGATTCACTACACTGACGGACTTTTGTCTTTTGTCTATTCAACAGGTAAAATGTGGCGACAGTGAGTCCATGCAGAATTTGTGACACATTTGATACGATTTCACATAGAGTGCATTATCAAGCACTGATACACAGGGCGGGGTTTTTGTAAAGATTTGTATCACTGTGGTTCATATAGCAACCACAGTGATATAACCTATGACAAAAACCACCCTCTACAACCAGAGGGAAAGACTCTGCAATGTGTGAATGACTTTCAGCAGAGTTGGAGGTTGATAGAGGATTCTTTTATAATTGATATGGCATTTTTGACACCAATTCTTTAATATTGTACATATTTGAAATTTTATAAAATGTCTTCAATACTAAAGTCCCACTCACATTGAAAATATTCACGTGTATCCCATGATGGTTTATTAACTGGGGTTAAAACAGATCCAGCTTTTGATAGTGAAATATATGAGCTCAAGAGATTTATTTATCCAGGTGAAATAATATGACCAAAACATACGACTACCATTAAGTGTGTAACTAAGGTGATGTCAGCCAGCCAGTTACATTCAGAAGATGATGATGTTAGAAAAAGCCTGCTACATATTTGCTTAACAAGATCGCATAAGCACAAACCACAACAAATAACAAAAATAGTTGATATTACTCCACAATACTTGCTTAGGTTTGATGAAGCAGAATTCAACCTATAAGTTTATATATAAAAGTGTCAAAAGTTGAAAGTTGCATTTTTTATTGTTTTTGCTTAACTAGAGTAATATTATATATATTATGATGACTTTTATTGTGGAACAAAGGTACTACAAAATGAGTGACCCTGCTGAAGAAAAGAAAACATTGCCACACATCAACATTAAAAGAGGAGGTGAAAGGTTTTTGTATAGGGATGTGTCACTGTGACTACTCGGGGGGTGGCACAGTGATACATGGCATGACAAAAACCTCTGTTGGCTTTAATGAGCTTCCTCCTTTGTACTCAGAAAGAATCTGGGGGTATTTTTCTTTTATGTTAGTAGAGGTCAGTTAGATGATTAAATTTGCAATTGGTACGATTACACATAGAGTGCATTATCAAGCACATGTATTACATTCAAAAATGAATTAGCAGAATTCAACCTATAGTTACACAAAGTGTCAAAAGTTGAAAATTGCATTTTATTTTTAATTTCCTTAACTAGAGTCATATTACATTTAGTATGATGACTTTTATTGTGGAACAAAGGTACTACAAAATAATTTACCCTGCTGAAAAAAGAAAACGTTGCCACACATCAACATTCGAGGATTCAAGAGGAGGTCAAAGGTTTTTGTTTGAGGATGTGTCACTGTGTATACGGGGGGAACCACAGTGATACATGGCATGACAAAAACCTGTTGACTTTAGTGAGTTTCCTCCTTTGTACTCACAACGAATCCGGGGGTATGTTTTATGTTAGTAGAGGTCAGTTGGATGATTAAATTCACTACACTGACGGACTTTTGTCTTTTGTCAATTTAACAGGTAAAATGTAGCGACAGTGAGTCCATGCAGAATTTGTGACACATTTGATACGATTTCACATAGAGTGCATTATCAAGCACATGCACCAGTTAGCAACTACCCATAAGTGTGAAAAGTAATATCATAACAGTGATTTAATGGGAAAATAATATTACATATATTATATTACAACACTCGTTCCAATCCTTGAAAGTTATGTCTCTATTAATGTGCAATCAATCCACTTGTTGATGCGCAATATGAGCTTTTTCCATAGAAGAAATGATTTGAAAAAATATATATGATAGATAATTGAAGAAATGATTGTAGATAACAGTTGGAGTAGAAGCGTTGTGGTTTAAAGTGAATGCACTGTAATTGTGACTTGTGGAAGCTGATACACAGGGCGGGGTTTTTGTAAAGATTTGTATCACTGTGGTTCATATAGCAACCACAGTGATATAACCTATGACAAAAACCACCCTCTACAACCAGAGGGAAAGACTCTGCAATGTGTGAGTTGGAGGTTGATAGAGGATTCTTTTATAATTGATATGGCATTTTTGACACTAATTCTTTAATATTGTACATATTTGATGTTTTATAAAATGTCTTCAATACTAAAGTCCCACTCACATTGAAAATATTCACGTGTATCCCATGATGGTTTATTAACTGGGGTTAAAACAGATCCAGCTTTTGATAGTGAAATATATGAGCTCAAGAGATTTATCTATACAGGTGAAATAATATGACCAAAACATACGACTACCATTAAGTGTGTAACTAAGGTGATGTCAGCCAGCCAGTTACATTCAGAAGATGATGATGTTAGAAAAAGCCTGCTACATATTTGCTTAACAAGATCTCATAAGCACAAACCACAACAAATAACAAAAATAGTTGATATTACTCCACAATACTTGCTTAGGTTTGATGAAGCAGAATTCAACCTATAAGTTTATATATAAAAGTGTCAAAAGTTGAGAGTTGCATTTTTATTGTTTTTGCTTAACTAGAGTAATATTATATCTATTATGATGACTTTTATTGTGGAACAAAGGTACTACAAAATGAGTGACCCTGCTGAAGAAAAGAAAACATTGCCACACATCAACATTAAAAGAGGAGGTGAAAGGTTTTTGTATAGGGATGTGTCACTGTGACTACTCGGGGGGTGGCACAGTGATACATGGCATGACAACAACCTCGGTTGGCTTTAATGAGCTTCTTCCTTTGTACTCACAACGAATCCGGGGGTATGTTTTATGTTAGTAGAGGTCAGTTGGATGATTAAATTCACTACACTGACGGACTTTTGTCTTTTGTCAATTTAACAGGTAAAATGTAGCGACAGTGAGTCCATGCAGAATTTGTGACACATTTGCTACGATTTCACATAGAGTGCATTATCAAGCACATGCACCAGTTAGCAACTACCCATAAGTGTGAAAAGTAATATCATAACAGTGATTTAATGGGAAAATAATATTACATATATTATATTACAACACTCGTTCCAATCCTTGAAAGTTATGTCTCTATTAATGTGCAATCAATCCACTTGTTGATGCGCAATATGAGCTTTTTCCATAGAAGAAATGATTGTAGATAACAATAACATGTGTAACGGGATCATTTGTTTTTTAACAGGGACCACCACTACTTGCACTTCTCTAAATAACTAAAGATGATCACCCTCTTAGGTAAGGTCATCCAAAGGGGCAAAAAATGTGTGAGGAAATTGAATTTCAATGCCTCAGATTGCAGGAGAGTGTAGAGGGTTTGTGTTATGATTATATTATATTATACACATAAAATAGTAATAATAAATAATAATATTATAAAATAATAATTAAAATTATAGATAGAAAAGTGTCAAAAGTTGAAAGTCGCATTTTTATTGTTTTTGCTTAACTAGAGTAATATTACATTTATTATGATGACTTTGATTGTGGAACAAAGGTACTACAAAATAAATGAGCCTGCTGAAGAAAAGAAAACGTTGCCACACATCAACATTAAAAGAGAAGGTCAGAGGTTTTTGTATGAGGATGTGTCACTGTGTATACGGGAACTGGCACAGTGATACATGGCATGACAAAAACCTCTGTTGGCTGTAGTGAGCTTCCTCCTTTGTACTCAAAAAGTATCTGGGGGTATTTTTCAGAACTGTACACATTTTGAACATTTTGGCAATCAACATCCTTCCTGGGTAATATTTCTATAACACACAGGAAACTTCACCACAACAGGTGCTTCCGCATCCAGTTAACAAACTGAAACCACAGACTGGAACCTATTAACTAAATGTGACGGCCAAAGGCTCTCACACCAGTGGCAAATTTCATGCTGCAGAACAGCTCTGGAATTACTCACTCAAACAATTATATTAGAAAAGATGTTTGTCCGGTACACATAAATGAATTGTTTGCACTGAATCTACTGAGTCTACTGAAAAAACTAGTACCTTTGGGAGATAAAATGTAGTAAGAGTGGTAAGAGTCCTTTGACGCCTAAACATGTAATTAAGATGTCGCACAAAGCTCCTGTTTAGGTCCACTCTCAATTCTCGTTATCTATCAATAAAATTTACTCTACAATTACAAATGCATCACTTTAATGTAAATGATACCATCCTCTACTGTTGTTGGACAAACCTTTGCTCAGCTGTTGAAACGCTTTCAGGCTCTTAAGCTTGCTGACTCTATCCCTAAAACTAATTAAAATGGGTGAGGGTCCCGACCCCCATGTCTCTGCCATTCCAACTGCACCCCCCACCCCCATTTTTGTCTCTTCTGTCTTTCTTTTGCTTTTCGTGCCCAGTTACATTTTTTCATACCATTACATTTTTTATACCGACATTCATTATTTGATGTGGCATTCATCATTCAGTGTGGCATTCTTCAGTCGATGCAGCTTTCTTGACGAATCAACAATGGCGTGATTGCCAATTACGTATAAAGCCTGCAGACTGATATACAGAAGTATATCAGTAGTAGTATATACAGTTGCACCTTCAAATTCAATCACAAAACATTTCACACACTTTGCTTCCCCAAACTAACACATTTCTAGTGTCAGACTCAGCCCCAAGTTTCCGACCTTACCTGTAGGTGAGGCACGGGTGTCGTTGTGGTTGTACCACTTCTGACTGACAGGTGCACACAAAGAATGCCACACTGAAGGAAGAAGGCCACATTGAATATTGAATGTTGGCAGGCATCCGATGATAAATGCCCAAATCAAGTAAAAAAATCAGGATATCTAGTATTAAAATTTCCATCTTAAAATTAAACATATTTGGTTTGTTTGTCAAATGTATTATTTGACCTAGACTATATTATTTGATGGTTAGATTATGATACTTGGTGTGAATGTTTTTTTTAGTTGAAGCAAGCATTTTACATGACATTGCGAGGGATAGAGGTCTATAGGAGCCACAGGCGGTGGGGTCTTTGTCTTTTTTGGGGAGGAGAGCTACTGAAGCTTGACCCAAGGTGGGCGGAAGGGTGCCTTTCTCTAGAGATTCATTAAACATTGTAGGGGTGCAGGTTTAGTACTGAATTTCCTGAAAAAATCTATGGGAAATCCATCGGGGCCTGGGGCTTTGTTGGATTGCATGGCTCTGATTGCGGAGTGTAATTCTTCAAGAGAAATTGAAGAATCCAGTGCTATCGCAATGTCGGAAATTGATGTTTGGGAAATTGAGGTTGGCAAAGAACTGATTCATCTCTGTGATGTCTGAAGGAAATTCGGACTTGTAAAGGGAGGAGTAGAATGATTTACATGTGGTGTTTATTTCCACGGGGTCAGTAGTGGGGGTGTTCGTTTCAGTACAGATCCTGGGTGTCAGACGGGAGGTGGATTGTCTTTTTAACTGATGTGCCAATAGACGACTGGGTTTATTGCCATGTTCGTAGTAAGTGGCACGGGTTTGTAGTAGTAGGCGCTCGGTATCCTTGGTGGATATAAGATCAAATTCGGTCTGAAGGTTAAGGCGTTTCTTGAAAGCTTCTGGGGAGGGATCCGATGCGCACTCTTGGTCGAGGGAGGTGATGGTAGCAGAGAGTTTTTTAACCTTGCTGTTGTGTTTTTTACTGGAGTGAGAAGAGTAGGAAATAATTTGACCTCTAAGTCTTTCAGCGACTCCCAGAGCAATGAGTATGAAGTAGAGTCGTTTTCACTAAACAAAAGAAAGTCATCAATGGAATCGGAGAATGTTATCTGCCAGCAGTAATGAGTTAAACCTCCACAGGGGAGGGGAGGATTTGTATGTAGACAGTTGGATATGTAATAATCCAGGGGGCATGGTCAGATATTAGGATGCTTAGGTAATCAAAGGAAGCGACACAGGATTTGAGAGAGTTGTCTTTAAGAAAATAATCTATCCTAGAGTATGAATTGTGCACCTGGGAGAAGAATGAGAACTTTTTGACCGTGAATGAATTTGTTTTTTCATCATCAGTGCTCCCCACATGACTTTGAGGACTTCAATCAGATTGTTCCTGGACAATCATGTTCATGGGTGTCTTCCTTAAGTCTCCCAGAACTTGATTGTCTGATCTGTACTGGATTCAGCTGTTAATGGCACACAGTTCAACAAATCTGAGCATTGTGTCCATTTCCCAGTTCAGGCCTAACATCTGATCGTAGCTAATCATATGCAATCATTTCACTCATATGCAATCATTGCACTCGTCCTATGTTACTGTTGCAAACGTTTTCTGATGACCATTTCTGTAGCTGCCTTCCTTTTTCATAGAGATTACTGTCCCCGTGGCCGCCTTTAGAAACACCATATCTGCCAATTTGAAGAGAGTGAGTTGATTTGGTCACAAATCCCAACAAGTGAGATATTACTGAAATACCCTGGATGTCCTCTCCACAGGTTTCAATATTGTAGCCAATTTCGGTTTTTGAAATGAAGATGATTGATTCATGTCCCCTACAGAGGACATCCACATGCATTCCTTTAGAAGTCAAACTAGGAGGATTCATTCCACTCCCATGATCCAGCAAATACTCGTACATGTGTACAATTTCAAAATAGTACTATAAAGACTAACACATACTCTGTTATTATTATTATTTTTTTTCCATTGTTGTATTTTCAAACACATTTGCATGGAAAGCTTATAATAGCTTACTACTTGTATGGTAGTTCACCGATGGTCTGGAAGGATTTCCTAAATATACTAAAAGCCATTTTCTGAAAATGCAAGAATTATACATATCTCAACTCCATAGTCATTCACTCCTCTTTCTGTCATTGGTATGTTTGGTGGTATGAACATGCTGCAGGAAATAGAGTTGGCAGGAATGTTTGAAAAAGAGGAAGTTTTCACCAACTGTTAGCAAACACACTTAATTTTATGTAACCCAGACCACAGGAAATGAACATCCCATGGGATACGGTTAATAAAGAGGGGCTTTGTCAGTGAAAAACGTTTGTCTTTATTGATTTAAATTATGTTTTGGTATTTGTATTACACACAGATAACTTGACATCACTGTGACAACTACTTTGACTACTGGGGGAAAGGAACACAAGTCACCGTAACTTCTGGTAAGTAATATTAGAATCAATGTAAAGTCAAGATATATTGTTTTTCAATTTTAATTGTCATTATGTTGATGTATATCGCAGCCTTCCTTTAAATAGGATGAATACAGAAAACTACAAATGTAGATCAGGGAAAGTGTTAGGCGTATAATGTATTGAATCATTTCATTCGGTGATTCAAATTGGACTATGTTTTTGCGCTAAAGCGCTATTAAATCTGTCACTGTGATTACTACTTTGACTACTGGGGAAAAGGGACAACGGTGACTGTTACAACAGGTAAAAGCTTTGTTTTATTTTCATTCTCAAAATGCGCCGTTTAATGTTTAATATTCGAAACAGTGGCTGAATTCAACAGCTTTTAGGAGCATGTTTTTGTACGCTGATTGTGTCAGAATATTATACTGTGACTATGGTTTTGACTACTGGGGAAAAGGCACAATGGTGACTGTCACATCAGGTAAGCCCTTCATTTTAGTGTGTCCAAATGTTTGAATTGAAATGTATTTTTTTACCAATTGTGATGCTTTGAGTGTCATGATAACCCGGCAAAATAGTTTGTTGGTTGAAATGATTTCATTTCATCCAGATAACCAAACAGGTAAGCCAACGCAAGATAAAAGCAATACAACGCCCTGTGTGGGTTTGTGGATGCAGGTTTTTTAATGCAGTAATACATAATTTGTGAGACTGTTAATAATGTAATCACATTATTAAAATGTTATTGTGATTTTTAGAAAATGACATTACCTTTAGTGTACAAATGTGCTACATGATGGGAGGATAGTTTTTGTGAACAGTGTAGATTACATTTCACAACTGTGATAACTGGGGTTTTGACTATTGGGGGAAAGGCACGACAGTAACAGTATCATCAGGTAAGAGTTTGATTAATATTTATACATTAGAGTCTACAGCGGCACATGTTTCACACTGGGCATCGCCATGTTTAGAGTTTTATTTCTCAGTATTACTCATTGTGTCGAAAACTGCTGTGTGAAATGTATTTCATGGCTTTTTTTATTCAAGTTGTCTATCTAATGACGAAATACCATGTTAGTGTAAAGACAGAGTTTTTATACTGACTATTCAGCAAAAGTGACCTTACATATTAACTGGTAGTAGTAGATTTGGCACTGTGGTACTACGGTGCTTTTGATTACTGGGGCAAAGGTACAACAGTAACTGTGACATCAGGTAAGAATCGATTTGTCCTTGTAAATAATTGCTGTATTATTGCAAAGTTTCTTATATATACAGTTTATTCGGTAACATTCAGGGGGATAAAATGATATGGGTGACATTAATGCTGCCATGATCATCGACTATCAATGACATTAATATCATTCTCATATTTGAGGGAAATGCTGAATTTGTTTTTTTGTCTAACTTACTCTGAATGAAATATGATTAATTATCAGGAAGGTCATGAAGAATAGGGCAACACAAAGTTTAAATGTGACTGTTGGTTTTCTGCGATCTTTGAATTAAAATTGATGTTGAGGTTAATTTTTGCTTCATTATCTTAATGCCACATGCTTGCTTGTCTTCTCTCAGGCACACCAAGAGCACCGACTGTGTTTCCACTGATGCCATGTCGTTCTGGGTCTGAGCCCACGGTCACTCTCGGCTGCTTTGCCACCGGATTCTCACCGTCCGCACTGACCTTCCAATGGACCCAAAATGACAACAACCTGCCTGACTTTGTTCAATATCCTTCGGTGCAGAAAAACAACTTTTTCACCGGAGTGTCTAAGATCACTGTGAATCGTGCAGAATGGACCGCGACCGCGAACGTTTTTAAATGTTCTGCGACACTGCCAGGAGGAGATACTACTGATGCCCAGATACCACGACCACCCGGTAAGACTCGTTGCTAAAACTATCAACATAACTAATAGGAATAATAATTTGTCATTTAACTGATATATACTATATCCATTTGCACCTTTATATCTTTACGTAAAGCTAATCTCTATATCTTGGTTTATATTTATTTGTACTAAATTGATTAATCCTAGTTTATTGGGGCGGAATTCAAAAGTGACTGTTTGTTATTGTGCATTCCAAGTCCTATCAGTCACACTGTACTGTACTGTTCTATTTATTTTTACAATTTCAACCTAACATCGTTTGATTGGTAAAACGGGAATAACTAAATCCATTAGCAATAAGGATCATTTGTCTGGAAAACTTTGATTCCAGATATGTAAGCAAAATTAACTAGTTGTGCTGCTTTTGCTGATCCAACAATAATTCTATTTTGTTTGTAAACTAATGTAAATGGATCCATGGATAGTTGTAATAGTTATAATTGTGTGCCAGACAGGAAGGTGGAAGGAAAAGGCTGAAGTTTGTTCATGCTCATTGACTTTCTCACACTCATATATGTTCTTTTCACCTATTTTAGCGGTTTGTTAATGTTCCGCTTTTTTCCCTCCATCTGCATAATCCCTGTTCTTTCCCCTCGCTGACTGCTTTCACTTGATCTGTCGATGATAATTCACTGTTAAAGCCTGTAAGGTTCAATCTGTTGCCTCTACAATCAATGTATATGCAGAAGCAAGCATGAAGGGCTCAGTCGTTTTAGTTTGTTTTCCCTTTGGACACCTCTGCAGACTTTAGCAAATGGCTTTCATGTTCGCATCAAGTGTGTGCATTTGTACATGCAAGTTCCCTGGAAAATTATAACCTAATAATACAACATTGTAGGGTATAGTTCACGTTGCTTCTTCATATATATTATTCCCTGCTTCTGCATACATATATTTGTGTATATGTTTGTTTTTCAGTGCCGTTTTTTAAGGCGCCAACTCTTGAAGTGTTGGCCTCCTCTGATGAGGAGACTGGAAGGACCTTCTCCTGCTTTGCCAAAGAGTTTTCACCTAAAGAATATGACATCAAATGGCTGAGAGATGGAACGGAAATCCAGAAAGACAATAATGAGATCAAAACACCTGCTGGTGAAACAAAGTATGACAATGGAAACAAAGTGTACAGTGCAGCAAGTTTTCTTCTGACCAATGAGACTGACGGCGTGTTTACATGCAAGTTTAACGGGAAAGATGCAGAAGGTACTCAAACTTGGAATGCAACTTGGAGCAAGAAAGAGAAGTGTGGAAGTGGTGAGTAGACCTGTTTTTCTTTTTTTTGGTTAATGTAAGTTAATTGCAACCCAATGAAACATCACTGATCCTTCACTCGACAGATCCCCCCACTGATGATTTGGTGAAAGTAGAGATCATCCCCCCTTCACTTGCTACATTGTTTCTAAACAAAACAGCAAACGTGGTGTGCAAAGTCACACTGAAGTCAAATCCAGACGATTTGAACGAGATTATCTGGGAGGATGAGAACGGGAAAAAGCTTAAAACAATGAAAAAAAATGGAAAGAAATCACTCAGCCTCTCTCTTGAAATCCCTTATGAAACTTGGGCCGATGGATTGAAGAGAATCTGTTATGTACACCATTCACAGTTGCTGACACCAATTGAGACAGTTTATCAAAAGCAGAGAGGTAAGAAATTGTCATTATCAATGTAGTTTGAAGCAGAAATGTCTGGGAAGGTTTGCAGCATAAAGGCCTAATTGTTCTTTCCTGATTGCAGGAGGAAAGTTTCAGCGTCCGTCAGTGTTTCTGCTGCCTCCAGTAGAACAACGTAAAAGCAATATGGTGACCCTGACTTGCTATGTGAAAGACTTCTACCCACAGCAGATTGCGGTGTCTTGGCTTATTGATGATAAGCCTGCAGAGGCGGGCACATTCTCCACCACAATCCCTGTAGAAAATAATGACTCCTATTCTGTCTATGGCCAGTTAACCCTCAGCCGTGAGGACTGGGTAGATAATGATGTGGTATATAACTGTGTAGTTTACCACGAATCCATTTTGGACTCAACTGGCGTCATTATGAGGTCCATGGCTGAGAGATCACGTGAGAATGTCAACCTGGTCAACCTCAACATGAACGTCCCTCAAACGTGCTAGGCCCAGTAGATGTTGTGGTGTCTTGCTGTGTCTACTGCTGTTTGTTGTTTAATGTTTGTTGCTTGTGTGATATGATGTGCTGTTTGTGTTTTAAATGCAAATTCAAAATCAAAATAAAAAAAAATCACTTTGTAACTCTGTTGTAACTGTTGATGTACGTCTCGTGCAGTCTATGTGTTTAAGTGCAGCTGTGCTCATCTATATTAGCCTCAAGCCAAGGTATTCCAATCAAACATATGCTTCAGGGTGTAGTGAAAATAGCAGGGCATAAACTTTCTCACATTTAATCCACCCAACTACTTTTAAGATTAACATTCAATCCAACTAAATATAGCCGTGCACCATCAATGTTTGTGCCTCGTCTTTGTCTGCTTGTGTTCCTCTACTGGGTCCAAGTCGTGCATCCCTGTGGGGTCTTTCAGAAACAAATCAGGATGATTGTAACTGCTACGGTGTCCAAAATAGGTCTTGACTATTAGATTTGATACAAAAGTGTCAAGTCACAATAACTTGGCATGAAATTAGGTCTCCAATCTTTTGCAAGCCAGTATTTATCCTAATGATGCGAAACGAGAGCTCAAGGAGATTCGGCAATAAGTCAATTTTACAACAACTGGGTAGAAGTCTTGTATTTAGCAAGTCAGGGTCACCATATCACTCTTACTTTGTTCTGCTGGAGGCAGCAGAAAAAGCTGAACCTAGAATTATGTTTTTTAAGGGGTTGGGATCTCAGTTCGGTTCTCATCCTCCCTCTTGTCCAAAACTCCTTCTATTGACTTAAGTGTGACTTTAATTTCAGAACAAGCATGCAGTACTTTTATATTCATTACTGCCAAGAAGCCATGAACTATGTGGCATAATGCATTCTGACCCCTGTAGAGACAAACGCCACAGCCCAAAAAGCTTTGTGATTATTTTCAAAACACACCCAGAACTTGTTGTGAATGGCCACTTACATAAAAGCAATAACTGAGGCTCTCTGACTTAATACTAAATAGATCCAGATTACCTGATTGTGACTGACAGCCAATTAAGCAAAGACCTGACAGCATATGAAGACAGCATGGAGATCACAGGCCTCATCTTCATCCTCCTCTTCCTCATCACTCTTTTGTACAGCATTGGAACCACTGCTTTCAAGGTATGATTTTATTTTTTAATGACTTAAAATCAAGTTGGCAAAATACATATCGCATAGTGCTGACAATAATGACAAATATGCTGTACACATAGTTGTGCATAGTTGTGAACAGTTATTATATTATCATAATGTAATTTAGTGTTACATTATATTATCAAAAGCATTATTTTTTCTGAAATTTTACTGATCATATGTTTAGCATATATCTATACATTTTTCAGTGTTTTGAGTTGTTCATGCAACAATGTATTGATTTATTTCAACCTTGAGATGTATAATCAGGTCAAACCAGATGGATCCCACATGAGGGTTTCCCTCCATTTCATGATGCAGCTATGATCTGTATACAGTATATGATGTGCATTAAGCTCAAATAGAATTAGAATGTATGTGTTTTTGTTTATATTGTTTGTGCACTAAGACTTTTTTGTTTTGTTTTTCTTTTCAGGTCAAATGAAAAGAAATTAACTTTCTGTTTAAAAACATTTCCACATTGACGTCCTCTTATACTTTGTTATTGTTCTCACTGTCTTGTTCAGGTTTACTTAGATTAGCATTACTACCTAAATAAACATTTAACTAAAGATAGCATTTAAAAATGTGTTTCCATTTCTAAAAATATGATGTCCATTACACTTTTCATGTTCTTGCTTTAGCCATTTTATCTTTGAGTTTGAATGATCAATTATAACATGTTTGTTACTCACTTTCCCCTTTAAAACCTTTAATTATGTATCATATTTTTTTACTTCATAATTATGTTTTATCATACGTCTCTGAGCTGGTCAGCATCTGGAAATCAACAGACCATGTTCAATTCAATATGCAAATACTCTGTTGGTTCTCAACTCTATTATTAATAGCCATGAGAACTGAAACCTGTAGCAAAGTCACGAGTTATCATGTAAAAAGGATTTGAATGATAACATATGTAAACAGTTGTGAGATATTCAAATGTACAGTATATTTCTCTTACTGGCATAACCACACCTCACACCTGCTGTATGTGATGCACCGTTGCTCAGTGTCATGTTTCACTTCTGTTTTTCGGAGACTTTTTGTGATCTGGGTGTTACCCAATGCTTCTGCTTGCTGCACGCACTGATCACTCTGCTCTGTCATTCTGCAACATCTGTGCAACAGACTTCCAGCTACATTTCCACCTGAAACTGTAAAAGTACAAGTCTGCCATCTAGTCTAAATAAAAGAATAAGGCACCTAGATTTGAGACTGTATAGTTGTTCCTTGATCAATCACTTAAGGTATGTACATCTACATTTCTGATTGAATGATGTACATTTCTAAAATGTCCTGAGAGAGCTTGGACAATAAACTAATTGTTAAAAAATAACCTGTGTTCTTACCTCAGTGCTACGGGTTGTCTCTCCAAACATCACACTCTACCCTGTGTGGGAAGGTGAATTTGGGGCCTCAACAGTCAAACTCATCTGCACGCTAAGTGACTTCTTTCCAGGAGAACTCAGTGTGAAATGGGAAGTGGACAAAAGTACTCTAAACATTGTGCCAATCCAAAGAAGGCTGCAGAGTGTGCAGGAGGTGGGGAAAACCTTCAGTGTAACCAGTCAGATTGAGCCGGACATGAAGAAGTGGACAGAAGGCTCAGCGTATACATGCAAGTCCAACCATGGCAACAGGGAATCCGATGCATCAATGAGCATTTGTACAGGTAAGTGAATGTATCACAGTAAAAGCGTGAAATGCCTCCATCAGAGTGAGTAACGTTTTTGACCAGAACTATTTTATGTGACAGTTCACGGAAACTCCCCTCCAACCATTCATGTGGAGCTCCCCAGCTTCAAGACAGTAATGCTGGCAGGGTCTGAGGTGACAGCAACATGCTTGGTCAACACTGTCTTTGATGCCACAGTGACCTGGAAGATGGATGTAGCGTCTACACCCAGCAACGTGGGCCAGGCCAGAAACACATCTCATATCATCAGCAAACTGACAGTTCCCTTACAAAAGTGGAAAACCCTCAAGCATGTATCTTGCAGAGCTGAACACAGCTGCTTCCAAACCAAAGAGGAGTCTGTGAATATTACAGGTAAGAGGACTGTGCAGCACTCAAATCAGCCGTGGCGTTCCAATGAAATATATGAAAAAACATAATGTTTTGGTTCTCACCCAGGTCCTTCACTTTCAACTCCATCTGTGGCCATCAGGAGATTGTTGCCAGATGTACAGAAGAGAGACAGGTTTGTGCTGGCGTGTGACATCACACAGCTCTCCTCCAGCGACCTTTATGTCACGTTTCAGGCCAACGGGGTTGACATCTCTGAAAAACTGTTTGTTGAACTCCCGGAAGCCCCAGGCCACCATTCAGTCACAAGACACTTCCCTGTCCCTGAGCTTTACTGGAATGATGGGAAAACTTTCACATGCAAAGTGAATCAAGGCTTCTCCAACAGCTGGAAGTCCAACTCCATTGGGGGTATATTTGGTGAGCACAGCTACTGTTCTTCCATTAAACGGTTGATTTGCAGATGCAAGTTCCCTCTTTATTCCTTATAATTGGACCATTTGATTGATATATGTTTTTCAATATATTTAGAGGACCCATCAATGGAGCTCTCTCTGGTCCCAAGTGAAGAAACACAACCACAGACACTCCTATGCTCTGCATGGGGCTTCAACCCTCAAATTAAATGGAATTCTGGGTCTCCACAAACACCTGCATCAACCAGTGACATCAGCATGGGTGCAAATGGACGTGTGGGAATAAGAAGTCAACTTCCTGTCCCTCAAACAGAGTGGAAAACAGGGAAGGTCTTCACATGTGAGGTTTCTGACCGGTCAGGGATCAAAAAGGAAACAAAGAACATCAGCGTCTGTTCAGGTAAAGTGAAAACATAACACAATAACAGTCTCAACCCACTGCCAAATAGAAGCAATGGCTCTTATCAAAAGCTTGTAATTGAAAAGTCTTAAGTGGGTCATGGTCTTATTCTATGAAAAATATTTTGTTAGTAAAATTGCAATCTACTCAAGATTATGTCTTGCATCCTGCTATAAATAATTCTTCTTCTGTGGTTCCAGTAACAACTCATTCAGAGACTTCTCCCTCCATTCATGTGGAGCTCCCCAGCTTCAAGACAGTAATGCTTGCAGGGTCTGAGGTGAAGGCAACATGCTTGGTCAACACTGTCTTTGATGCCACAGTGACCTGGAAGATGGATGGACGGTCTACACCCAAGAAAGTGAGCCAGGCCAGAAACACATCTCATATCATCAGCAATCTGACAGTTCCCTTAAAAAAGTGGAAAACCCTCAAGCATGTATCTTGCAGCGCTAAACACAGCTGCTTCCAAACCAAAGAGGAGCCTGTGAATATTACAGGTAAGAGGACTGTGCAGCACTCAAATCAGCTGTGGTGTTCCAATGAAATATATGAAAAAACATAATGTTTTGGTTCTCACCCAGGTCCTTCACTTTCAACTCCATCTGTGGCCATCAGAAGATTGTTGCCAGATGTACAGAAGAGAGACAGGTTTGTGCTGGAGTGTGACATCACACAGCTCTCCTCCAGCGACCTTTATGTCACGTTTCAGGCCAACGGGGTTGACATCTCTGAAAAACTGTTTGTTGAACTCCCGGAAGCCCCAGGCCACCATTCAGTCACAAGACACTTCCCTGTCCCTGAGCTTTACTGGAATGATGGGAAAACTTTCACATGCAAAGTGAATCAAGGCTTCTCCAACAGCTGGAAGTCCAACTCCATTTGGGGTATATTTGGTGAGCACAGCTACTGTTCTTCCATTAAACGGTTGATTTGCAGATGCAAGTTCCCTCTTTATTCCTTATAATTGGACCATTTGATTGATATATGTTTTTCAATATATTTAGAGGACCCATCAATGGAGCTCTCTCTTGTCCCCAGTGAAGAAACACAACCACAGACACTCCTATGCTCTGCATGGGGCTTCAACCCTCAAATTAAATGGAATTCTGGGTCTCCACAAACACCTGCATCAACCAGTGACATCAGCATGGGTGCAAATGGACGTGTGGGAATAAGAAGTCAACTTCCTGTCCCTCAAACAGAGTGGAAAACAGGGAAGGTCTTCACATGTGAGGTTTCTGACCGGTCAGGGATCAAAAAAGAAACAAAGAACATCAGCGTCTGTTCAGGTAAAGTGAAACTTAACACAATAACAGTCTCAACCCACTGCCAAATGGAAGCAGGTAAAATAAAGTAGTACGAAAGAAACATTCAACCGCCATAACAATAAACTTCAGGTGGAGTCAAACATTGGTATTTTATCCACTACAAAAGTGCCATAAAAAGTTTACCATCACATTCTGTTTTTCAGTTACACCACCATCATCCCATATAGTTGGTGTGTATGTTCAGGGACCGACCCTTCAAGAGCTCCAGAACAGTGGACAGATGAATATCTCTTGTCTTTTGGTTGGTCCGAGTCTCTCCGATTTCTTGATCACCTGGAAAATAGGGGGGAAAGAATCTCAACTGAATGTCCTTACAATGTCACCCGTCAGTTACAGCAATGGAACAGAGACTTTGTTGAGCTTCCTCAATGTATCAACAAGGGCCTGGAATTCATACAAAGAAGTGTCTTGTGAAGGAAAGCACAAATGTTCCAATAAGGTCTACGAGGACCGTGTAAGCAGAAGCACAGGTAGGATCCCAAAAACTATGCATAAGAATGTTATTGCTAATTCTGACCCAGCAAAATGTAAACCCTATTAATATTGTGCATTCTTTTTTTCTAAAGCCCTACATCCACCAATGCTGAAGATAATTCAGCCGACAATGTCTGAGTTGACAACATCAAACATGCTCACAGTGGTTTGTATGGTTACGGGATTTTTCCCATCCAATGTCATAGTGTACTGGGAGAGAGAGGGAGACAAGCTACCCTTATCTCACTACACCAACAGCCCTACGTGGAAATACACAGGGAGCAGCACTTATTCACTGAGCAGTCGACTCAACGCATCCAGGACAGAGGAGCAGGAATCGTATTCTTGTGTTGTTGAACATGAATCATCTGAAATTCCTCTCAAAAGAACAATAACAGATATTTTTGGTGAGTAAAGAGTCAATAGCTGTAGTAACGTGAAGCTCCCCAGCATCAATTCATACCAATGTGTGTATTCCCAGCTGCAGTAACCCCGTCGCAACCTTCTGCAACCTTGTTCCATGGCGCTGGTGAGCTGATGTGCCTGGTGTTTGGCTTCAGCCCCGCAAACATCAACATTACCTGGTTTCTGGATGACACCACAGAGCTGTTGGACTATAACACCAGTGAACCCCACCAAGGGCCAAAGGGAAAGTTCAGCATCCAAAGCCGGCTTCGTCTGGACCCAGGCATTTGGGCATCTGGGGTGGTCTACAACTGCATCGTGACACACACTACTGTCACCATAGCCCTGAATATATCTAAACCAGGTGCCAGTTGCTCCATAAATTGAAATGGTTTACTCCCATGCAACTATCTAGCTTGTACTGTAGCAAAGTCAATGTTGATCATACTTAACAGACATCTCTCAACATGATTCTTTTACAGTGATCCCAGAGACAAGTGCTGTCTTTGATTACAACGTGCATGCTGATGTCAACCGGGACTTGGAGGAGGAGAATGTGTACATGTATATGGTTTTCACAGTCCTCTTCCTTTTCCTTGTGTCCATCATCTATAATGTCTTAGTCACGCTCATCAAGGTGAGATTGACAGTTCAATTTGAATATAAAACCGTCCAGCAGATCCCGTCTGATTTTCTGATTTTTTCATTTCAGACCAAATGATGAGGAGCACAGAGGGATGATGATCACTATTTCCTGGCCCTGATATGGATTTTTATTTTTTAGGGCACATGGTTTAACAAAAGAATCCTGGCATTTTTGTCACACTTCACATATTGAGTTGTGTTTAGTTTTTTCATGTTATTTTGTGTGTGTTTTTTTTTCATCATAACGGGAGAAAGTTTTGGAGAAAAATAGAACATTTCTGCCTTCTTGAATACAGTGATTAAATGCATTATGACACAAAACTCCATGTCTGTTGTTTTAAAGTTACTTATGCAAATCATTGTGTGCAGTGGCACAGTACCAACATTTTCTGTGTTACTCAAACTGTCCAGAAGAGTGAGCTATAGCTCTACATGAAGCAGTAGTGATTTGACATTTCCCAGATGAAATGCTCGTCATGAGCTGCAGCTTGCCAGTGCTGTTAGGTCTTAAGAGGACTTTTACATGTCAAGATTAAGGTACATCCCCATGACATGAGAGATATCTGTGTGCTCCATTTTCAATAGTTTACATATATGCACACTCACTGTGAGTAAGAGCTGTGTAGCTTGCGGCTTTGAAGGAATTCACATCTAGGAGGGATGACACTTAGCTCATCCAGGCTAACCATTGGCTGCCTCTGGAGTCATCTGGCACAGTGCGTGGCCTTTATTGGCAGAGGACCCTGTGGCAGCCGGCCCAAGTCTGTGACGCTGGTGGTGGGATGGAGTCACTGAATGAATGCTGAAATAATGCTCACATGTGGCTACAAGTCCTATTACCAAGAGGGGAAAAGACAGACAAAAACACAAAGTGAACACTATGCTATATTTGGATACATACACACACATGCCCAGTGTATATACATGTACTGTTAAACACATTTGACTGTATATCTACAGTGTATCAAATATTGAATATAGTATTTTTAATGTCTCACATAAAGAAATGAAAGCCTCAACTCTAAATCTGAGCCTTCAAGGGTTATGACTTCTTTGTTCCATATGTGTATGGACAGAATACAGAGTATGCTTCAGACATACAAATCAGAGTCATTTATTCATCAGGTTACATATATAAAAAACACTTAAATAGTAAAGAAAAACGAGATTGATGTGACAGGAGTCTTATAGGAGGAGGTTATAGGCTGTGATGCTGTGATAGAGCTGCAGAGCCACCTGTTGGTCATCAGCACAAAACACACCACACACACACACATCTATTCATGAATCTATGCATTAGACTGTTTCTATACATATATATCTATATATCTATATCTATATATAGATCTATATATAGATATAGATATATAGATCTATATATATATATCTATCTATCATGGATGTGAAATATGTTGGAGATACTGTGTTTCTATCATAACTTTAAGAAATTGCCCATGCATAGGAAATGGGAGATGGAGTGCTATCCTCCAGTTGTGATTCTTTTCCATCATTTTCCCAAGGAAAGATGACCGCCCTGTCCCATCACGTCTGCTTTAGCACATTTCTATTCAACAATTACCTTAAACATAGAATAATGTGCTATGTGGATGGCGGAAATATGGTTGTTGGATTTCACATTGTGAGGTTTTCCTGTGAACCTGATCCCATCCATGAAGTGTGTGATGAGCTGATGTGTTGCTCATTAGGTGGTCAAATAGCACCATCTAGTCGACTTTCAGTAAAAGTGTGGTTTGGTTTTGTCCCACCGGTTTGACTGTTGTGAAATCCTGCCGATGTGTGTTTACACTTGGACTGACAAATACAATGTACAATATGTCTCCCGTTGATGGGTGAATGTAGTAAATGAAGCGTTCCACAAATAAATGAAGGGGGACAGAAGGTTTATGTTTAAAATGTATTTGTTAAACTAAAATGTACTTGTGAAATTGAAAATCTATTTCCATCAAAGGGGTGTGACTCAAATAATTTGGGTGAAGTCATCGCTAACTCCTCTATAGGACTCATGCAGCCTTAAAGGCCCAGAGAACCAACGCTTAAAGATCTAGGAGAAGATTACATAACATATCAGTTATTTGGGATTTCAGCCTACATAGAAGAGCAGAAAACTTGCAGAACGGTGTAGTAAAAACCACAGTACTCACCCCAGAATTTAAACCTGGAACTTAATGATAGCATGATAAGTAATGATAGCACAATTTGTCAATGCTAGAGACGAGCCTACTTGCTCTCAAGTTTCCAACGGCTTGGATGAAAATAATGACATTTCAGTACACCACACAAGTGTTGCAATTTCAGTGCTCGTTAAAAGTCAAGTGCAATTGTAAATCTAGTTCATCCTTGTTGGTGTCACCAGAGCACTATTAGCCAATACATTTCCAGGTGAATGAAGACAGACGCTAGCAAACTTGGACTGTTTTTTGGAAGGCATATATGTTAGCTGCTCGTGTGGTTTACCGGAAGCGGCAACACATTCAACACTTCGTTAAGGCTTAGGATAATAGCATATCACAAATAGAGTGGTGAACGTCATTTTGAAGTCCCAACATCCTAAACTTTTGATAACAGCGTTCATGAGAAGCAGGATATATGCAATGAAAAAGGTTTGAAGCATGTGCTGTACATTTCCAGCTGTACATGAACATAAAAGGTAAACACACAGCCAAGAAAGTAACAACCACAGCTAGTTATATACCACAGCTAGTTATATAGAACAGCAGAGCGTAAGCATCATGTAAGAGCTTCAACATTCAGCAAGAAGCATCTCAAGTCCGAAAAACCACCTCTAAATAAGACAATAACACATCAGCAGCTAAGGCAAAGTTTGGTTCCTAGCTGTTGACGCCATCTTGTTGTCGAAAGACAGCGACACACATTTCCCAGTAATTAAAAAATAATAATAATCTGGTTTAAACCATGACGGATTGAGTCCGGGTGGGACATTTCTGCCAGAAAAACAAGTAAGAACTTCTGAGTCGGAAGTTCTAAAATAAATCACAGCACAGCATGACAATGTCGATGAACATACCCGACACATAAAGAGCAAGTCATCATATTTAATTATAATTTAAAGTGCATCCTAGCAAGTACATCGACTATCCATGCAACTAAATGAAAAACAAAACATCAATACAGTTATTATGGTTATGCGATTGTGGAAGCCTTATTATGAAAACATGTAGAAAAGACATAAAAAACACAACTGGACACATAACACAAATACACAAGCGCACACAAAGTCAAAATGAAAGCACCAGCTGTATTTGCAGTTGGTTTGTTTCCTGTTACGTGGGCTTTCATGATATGTTTCCATAAAACAGCAACTAAAACACCAAAGTGACTTCCGATTGAAGAAAAACAGAAGTCAACTTGCTCCGTCTCTGTCAGCCATTTTTACCTTTGCACCGAAGTGAAATGCAGGCAATCAATACAACCAACATGTCTGGGAGTAGAACCCACCGTGCCCATGATCGTTTTCACCTCTAGGTGGGGATACAGACCAACACGAATCCACACGTTTTGACGAAGAGCTGTACAGTGACTTTTATACAGTTAATTAAGAGCATGAACATTTTCAGAAACCTTTGCTGTGATGTGAACAAACATGAATGTGATAGTTCAAAGGAAAAACGATAATGATCATTAATTGCACATTGACCCTGAATCATAATTTGTCAGTAATCTGAAGTCAAGGTTCCTGAATGTATCGGGGACCAGTAGATAATTGTAGTATAACTGAAGATCTGAGACAAGAATGTGAAACCGTATAAAAAAAATTATTATCAGTTTTAACTTAGAGGAGGACTCTTAAGGGAATTACACCAGTGTTCAAATAGTTTGTTGAAGGCAGGAGTGTTACTGCAATGTTCAGACAAAGAATGATGTCATTTCTGGGCCTGAACCAGTCTGGCACAAAAATAGAGTATAGGATATTATCATCAACCCACATACAGCAGGACTCCAGTGCAGTACTCATACAGAGTGCAATTTTAAGCAAATATTTGAAAAGTAAACAAAATTCCTTCAGGAAATAGGGAAATATTAAATGATAACTTCTGAAACAAATTGTCTGCTTTTATAGGTCTCACTCTGTTCAACACCGACTGAAGATTGAACATGTTTTTCTTTACAGGTGTGAGGTGTGAACAGCTGACACAGCCAGCCTCTGTGAGTGTGCAGCCAGGTCAACAGCTGACCATCAGATGTCAGGTCTCTTATTCTCTTGGCTATTGGACAGCTTGGATCAGACAGCCTGCAGGGAAAGGACTGGAGTGGATTGGAATGAAAAATACTGGTGGCACTCTCTTCAAAGATTCACTTAAAAAACAAGTTCAGTATCTCCTTGGAAACGTCCACAAAGACAGTGACTCTGATCGGACAGAATATGCAGCCTGAAGACTCTGCTGTGTATTACTGTGCCAGAGACTCACAATGATACAAACCATCAGTGGACCTGCACAAAAACCCCTCAGTGTCTGCACAGTTGTTCATGAAGCCACCAGAGGGGGCGCCACCACACCACTGTTTTTCTTGACTTTTCTCTCTCTAACTCATAATGTGAGCAGTTACAACAGAGAGGAATGAAGCACAATACAGATTCTGCTGAAACATTATTTCAAATGACACTCAGTGAATCTGAAATCTCCAAAAAGTCTCTTTAGCAACATTTGACTCATCACATTTAATAACGATGAAGAGCATACACATGAATTTGTTCACTGAATCAGAACTGTTTTATCATCTTTATGTGATGTGGAAAAATAAATATAACAGAAACAAAGAGGAGGAGCAAGAACCTGGAAGCTGCACTTGTGTAAAAGTATAGAGTCATCATTTATTTATCATTCCAAAATGACGTTGTTACAAGTGAAATACATCAATGAGGAAAAATGTTTGAGTAAAATGAACTCAGCTGTTGATGTTAATTCTACTCAAGTACCAAAAGTATTTTTTGGATATTAACTGTACTCCAGTATTGAAAGTAAAATAATCTCTTTCTCCTCACGGTGACATGCAGAACTTCTGATGCAGACATGAACTAAATCTGTATATCCATAATATTATGTAATCTCTGTCACTTTTTGACTTTTTTTATTAAAAATATTTCTGGCAATTATAATTCATTCATAATTTTTTGAAATTTGTATATATATATATATATATATATATATATATATATATATATATTTTTTAACAAATATTGCAGTTCTATTTACATTTTTTCACCACAGGGACGTGAATATTCCATCATCAAAGCTTTGAAGGTAATGGACTGAAAGTATGTATTTTAATTTGGTTATGGAGTGAAGCAAACACAAATATTTCTGAAAATATAAATACACCACAAAAGTAAAGATTCTCTCAAGAACAACAAACAAAAACATCAACAATGATAAATCGAACATCTCTCAGTAATTTTCCAATAATCTGAAATGAAGGAGCCTTCAAGTTAAAACTAGTTGAGAACTGAATAATAACTGAAGGTCTGAGACAAGAGCATGATCACATATTAATCAATTATGTTGTTTTTCCTTTCTGTGACATACTTGATACACTTCAAATGTAGATAACAAATAAAGAGTGAGGGACATTATCATCTAAACATATACAGCAGGACCTGCAACACATTCAGTTTAAGTTAATGTATGAAAAATAAACTCATTTTCTATAGGAAGTATTGAAAAACTAAAAGATGACTCATACACACAATCCAAGTATTGTCTGCTTGTAATAGGACAGTCTGACCTGGAGCCTCTTTTATAGCCTGTCAGTGTCCTTTTCTATGCAAAGTGAACTTCCTTCCAGTCTGCTATAAACTCTTCCTATCATGCTGTCAGCTGAGGCAGAAGGAGAGAAGCTCCCAGCAGATCACCTTCAATACCAACCATGTTCTCTGTAGCTCTGCTGCTGCTGCTGCTGTCTGCCGGATCCTGTGAGTTTCACTGAGACTCTTTTATAGGTCTCACTCTGTTCAACACCGACTGAAGATTGAACATGTTTTTCTTTACAGGTGTGAGGTGTGAACAGCTGACACAGCCAGCCTCTGTGAGTGTGCAGCCAGGTCAACAGCTGACCATCAGATGTCAGGTCACGTATTCTTTTAGCAGCTATTACACAGCTTGGATCAGACAGCCTGCAGGGAAAGGACTGGAGTGGATTGGAATGAAAAGTACTCATTACACTTTCTTCAAAGATTCACTTAAAAACAAGTTCAGTATCTCCTTGGAAACGTCTACAAACACAGCGACTCTGAACGGACAGAATATGCAGCCTGAAGACTCTGCTGTGTATTACTGTGCCAGAGACTCACAATGATACAAACCATCAGTGGACCTGCACAAAAACCCCTCAGTGTTTGCACAGTTGATGCACAAAGTGACCAGAGGAGGAGCCCATGTATTTTCACACTTTTAACTGATCAGGAAGAAAGATGCACATGGAGGGCAATGTTTTATTATGGAGGCACAACTTTATTTGTTAAAAATAAAACAAATAAAACAGTTTTGTCTGACCTCTCTTTCCTTTCTTTGACTAATGTTTATATCATTTAAACCAACACACCAAAACAGAAAGACAACTCCAAAGCATCTGACGAATGGAAACATATTTGATCAATGGAGTTTGCTAGATTAAATCACTTTTGACGAGGCTGAGAATACAAATCGCAGTACTTGAATAGCAGTAAATGTCACATTGAATCCCCAAACCACAGAGCCATAGTGTAAAATTGGCATCCATCTATTATCAGCAAATGCCAAAACCGGGTTAGGGTGACACTGAATGCACCAAAGTTTGTAACATGAACAGAACACATTTTTACATCTGAGCAAATGTGTTTTTAACAATGAAATAATTCAGAAAGAAGAAAACATTCAAGATTGCTTTTCCTCTATTTACACACACACTATCAGCTGTTGCCCATTTGACAAACAGTGCTTGTCTTTGTGATCTTTAAGTACCTCCAGATCAAGACTGGTAACAATGCAAATATGAGGATTGAGCCACAGTCTCCACCCAGTCTGTCCGTATCACATATATCTCTTCATCTCCAGCAGTGGCAGATTCAGTAAGGTTTCCACCATAGCAGCTGTGGAAAGTGTCTTCCTCTTGGCTCTCATTTCAGGTGAGTGAAGTACTTATTCGCTGTTGGAAAATGGATCGCCTGCTGTCTTCCCATCATCTAAACTCTGCGTGTGTCTCTCAGCTGTTGGTGGCCAGTCCCTCACCTCCTCAGAGGCTGTGGTCAGGAGCGCCGCAGAGTCCGTCACACTGTCCTGTAAGGTGGATGGACTTCCTCTTGCATGGCTGCACTGGATTCGTCAGAAACCAGGAAAAGGACTTGAATGGATCGGACGTATTGACAGCGGAACTGGAACAATATTTGCCCAAAGTCTCCAGGGCCAGTTTACCATCACCAAAGACACTTCCCGAAATGTTGTGTACTTAGAGGTGAAGAGTCTGAAAGCTGAAGACTCTGCACTTTATTATTGTGCTCGTGAGGCACAGTGACACAAGAGCAAGCAACGCTGAACAAAATCATCACAGAGCTTTTCAAAGAGCGATCCTCCCTCCCCTCCCTCCACTGTAATGTCTACTTACCACAGTATAAAGTATTACATCACCATGAATACAGACTGAACATCCATATATAATTCAATTTGCTTAATGAATAACCAAGCACAAAAGATCTACTGAGTGAGCAGTTCAACCATTCACAATGATGACACGCTGTATATTTGATACAAACAACACTCGATAACATTTGTAGAAACATTATAAATGTGAAACATTGACCTCTGCAGTACTGTAGGAAATAAACATCAACTAAATGTCACCTAAAGTCATTCAGAATTCACAATAATATACAGTAGTTGTAAAGTCCTTTCCACGTTTATACAGAGATTGTGTCGTCTCTACTTGAACCTGTAGGGGGCGGCCAAACTCCTTAGATGTACAATCAAGCACTACTCACAGTTCACCAAACACGAGTTAGAGTCCAGACCAACTTCACGCCCTGTGAGGAGGAGTCAATGCAAAACTTGGATGTCTTCCTCCTCTACATATGTGACTGCAGAGAGGCTGACAGAGAACAGTGGACACACACTTTAGCATGATGGACTACAGGACAGGACTGCTGCTTTTAGCTGTCTGCTGGGCAGGTGAAGCTCTACACATCTGGATCTGATGTTTCCAATGATGTCAAGAATGCACTTCAATGTATATAATGATCTTTTATTATCTTGACAGGTGTTGCTGCTCAAACTCTGACACAATCTGAAGCAGTGGTTAAAAACCCTGCAGACTCACACAAACTGACCTGTACAGTCTCTGGGTTCGCACTCAGCAGCTACTGGATGGGCTGGATCAGACACGCTCCTGGAAAAGGACTGGAGTGGGTTGCTACTCATAATGGTGGCACTGCTTACTACTCTCAGTCAGTCAAGGGCCGGTTTATCATCTCCAGAGACAACAGCAGACAGCAGGTGTATCTGCAGATGAACAATCTGAAGACTGAAGACTCTGCTGTTTATTATTGTGCTCGACAGCCACAGTGACTGAAGTTGTGAAGCAGCTGCACAAAATCCTACTGAACTCACACTTTGAGAACACTCACTGTCTCACATCACTGACAGCTCTTTGAATCCTTAAATACTGTACAAAGTTTGATATTTCTCCCTCTTAAGCTCAAAATACTAACCAGAGCTACAGCTGGAATAAGATATAGAATAAAAAATAAAATGAATATCGTATATTTAGAAAAATATTGATAATGAAATGTCCACATGAACAAATAAACAAAAGATGATAGAGTTAATAAATTAAGAATATCTCTCATATTTAGGCAAAGGATTAAGTGAAAATCAACCAGAACCTGATATTGAACAATATAATAACCAACACTAATAACACCACCACTGTAAACACTCACATGTTCTTTTGTTTTGCATGATATTTTGCTCCAGATGCATGGAATCACAGATGCTGGCTGAGATGTGGGAGGAGTTTGCAATAAACAAATTGTGTGAGGGAGACAGCTCCCATCATATTTAAAGGGCTTTCATTGCTTTGAAGACATTCTAAGCACGCTGTAAACATGGCTGACATGAAGCTAACGCTCTTGCTCGCTGCTGTTTGTTTGCACGGGTGTTAAAGGTTGGAGCATAACCGAGTCTGGACCGGTGCTGAAAACACCTGGAGAATCCCACAGACTCACCTGCACAACCTCAGGGTTTAGTTTTAGTAGTTTAGCGTGAAGCTTGATCAGGCAGGCTGCGGGTAAAGGACCAGAGTGGATCGCTTACATAGACACAGCTAGTACTCCCATTTCTTACTCCCAGTCAGTCAAGGGCAGATTCACCATCTCCAGAGACGACTCCAGCCAGAAAGTCTACCTACAGATGAACCATCTGAAGGCCGAGGACACTGCAGTGTATCACTGTGCAAGAGGAACACAGTGGGAAACAGTAACAGAGACAACATACACAAACCACTTCCTCTATTTAGCTGAAGCACTGGAATGTAAGTCAGTTGTTGTCAGTTACTTGACATCAGAGTAGTTTAATCATGACCCACTCTCTTTTTTCTAAACTATTTATATTGAACTATTGATTTGTTTGTGTAATTAGCATATATAATGTAGAAATGAATACAGTAAATTACACAAAACCAAACACTGCCTCATAAACAAATAAATAGATGAACTGATCCAAAACTTCACCATGAAGCTGAGCTGTACTAATATGTTATTATTATGATTATTATGATTATTATTATTATTATAATTATTATTATTATTATTATTGTTATTATTATTACCATCATCATCATCATCATCATCATCATCATCATAATCTTTATTATTATTATTATTATTATTATTATAACCATTATAATCATCATCATCATCATCATCATCATCATCATTATCATCATCATCATCATCATTATTATTATTATTATTATTATTATTATTATAACCATCATAATCATCATCATCATCATCATCATTATCATCATCATCATCATCATCATTATTATTATTATTATTATTATTATTATTATTTTATAATGTTTTACTGGAGACAGAAGTTTAGAGAATAGTTTCATTCCTCCAGATACAAATGTAACATATTTTCCTGTTTAAACCTATGAAGGGTAGATTGAGTTTGTTGTACATTGATGGCCATGAAATGACAAAAAAATCAACCAGTGATCTTTGCTGTTGTGCTGTGTGACAAAGGCTTTGTGTAGAAAAAGATCCTGTATGTTTCTTATATGTAAATACATGAACACAAAGTAATTTTGCAGCTCTACATTTTGACTAAACAGCAACTGAGAGTAAAGTCCAGTCCAGTTGTGTCCTTCCTCCCTGTGAGGAGGAGTCAATGCAAAACTTGGATGTCTTCCTCCTCTACATATGTGACTGCAGAGAGGCTGACAGAGAACAGTGGACACACACTTTAGCATGATGGACTACAGGACAGGACTGCTGCTTTTAGCTGTCTGCTGGGCAGGTGAAGCTCTACACATCTGGATCTGATGTTTCCAATGATGTCAAGAATGCACTTCAATGTATATAATGATCTTTTATTATCTTGACAGGTGTTGCTGCTCAAACTCTGACACAATCTGAAGCAGTGGTTAAAAACCCTGCAGACTCACACAAACTGACCTGTACAGTCTCTGGGTTCACACTCAGCAGCTACTGGATGGGCTGGATCAGACAGGCTACTGGAAAAGGACTGGAGTGGGTTGCTTCTGATGATGGTGGCAGTGGTTACCACTCTCAGTCAGTAAAGGGCCGGTTTATCATCTCCAGAGACAGCAGCAGACAGCAGGTGTATCTGCAGATGAACAATCTGAAGAATGAAGACTCTGCTGTTTATTATTGTGCTCGAGAGCCACAGTGACTGAAGTTGTGAAGCAGCTGTACAAAATCCTACTGAACTCACACTTTGAGAACACTCACTGTCTTGAATCATGAAAAGCTTCAGCTGTATAAAATGACCTCAGAAACAAATGAGCTCATGTTAAAAACACAACAAGTCCATAATGTTCTTCCTTTATAATCCACATACAGTTTCCTGACACTGCACCTCCTCAGGTGGTGTTGGTGGAA
Organism: Genypterus blacodes; assembly: GCF_046128005.1. NCBI lineage: Eukaryota > Metazoa > Chordata > Actinopteri > Ophidiiformes > Ophidiidae > Genypterus > Genypterus blacodes. The sequence continues at coordinate 513,838 of NW_027467082.1, forward strand.
TTGTTGCTCTTATCTAAAAAGGAAAAAGACACAGTACTTCATTCACAATAACAATTCAAAATACATTAACAATCTATTTTGATACATTATTATTTATTCATTATGTGTACATTACAACGTACCAGCTCATAAATGTCATAATGTATATTGTATCTCATTCACTAGTTTATACTCTATAGATTTATTTACTTCAAGTTTTATACTCAAACGAAATATGGCAAAAAAATGTTTCATGTATATTATTTTTTTATTTTTTTATTTTTTATTTTTTTTGTGCTATTTTTTTTTATTGAAGCAAACATTTAACATGACATTGTGCATGCAATTATAGGATAAGATCTATCATGTTTTTTTTTTCTTTATGAAGAAGCTCAAGTCATCTCTAAGTTCTGATGATCTACGTGTGTCACATTTCTAATGCTGTCAGCTTTGACTGGTGAAGGACGCAACACATCATTCATTCATTGTTAAGGTTTTTTGGTTTTGTTCTCGTCAAGCTGCAGGTGTTTGGAGTCAGACTCTGACTCAGTCTGAAGCAGTGGTAAAGCAGCATGGAGACTCTCACAAACTGACCTGTACATATGCAGGAATATCAGATTCTAGCGCTGATATCGGCTGGATCAGACAAGCTGAAGGGAAAGGACTGGAATGGATCGCCTACATTTCTGCTCCGAGTGGTAGCACTATATCGTATTCCCAGTCTGTGAAGAACCGCTTCACCATTTCTAGAGACAACAACATGGACAAGGTGTATCTGCAGATGAACAGCCTGAAGACTGAAGACTCTGCTGTTTATTATTGTGCTCGAAAGCCACAGTGGCTGGAGTAGATTGAGCAGCTGTGCAAAATCCTTCATTTCTGACCCTCCTGTACTCTGTCAAGTCACAAACATGATAAACTAAGTGTAAATGATAATTAATGTTGATAGACATTCTGGACTTAGTAAATGTCTCACAAAATTTCTCACCCTCCTGTACTCTGTCAAGTCAAGCACAGAGCATTCAGCCGCCCACCCACCCATCCACCCACCCATCCACCCACCCATCCATCTGTCTGTCTGCATGTCTAACCGCTCGACCTCCTGCCAGTCTATTCCTACATTTTCTTTCCACTCATCCACCCAAATATCCATCCATTATTTTGTGTTTCTTGTATACAGTATGCTCTTTAGCTACAGTCAGCACCCAGCACCAGAAGTCTGTGAGTGTGTGGAAGCTACACAATTATACAACAGGAAAACAGAGCTCAACTGAAAACTGAAAAATGTTCTATTTATAGCAGAGCCCTCGAGGTAAGAAATATGTCTTTTAATCCTTCTTTATACTGTAGTTTGCGTAGTATATCACTATTGTAAACACTGTGCATGAGAGATTTCCAGTGGAGTTTGGTTTTTGTATCAGTGTGTATCATTGTGGCACTATGGGATGGGCCACTAAGAAAGATGCCTATACAAAAACCAAAGTGCAAAAACCTCAAGTTTATGCACATTTGTGATGAGAAAATCGGAGAGGAAAAACATATTTGTGTATCTTGTCTTTATATCATGACGTAACGCTTATGTCATGATGTTTGTGAATTATTTAGTAGGCAAAAGTTATAGTTATAACACAGATAAAAGAATACGTCTTCCAGTAAATGTTACTTATAGATCTGCTCATGTATCAATAAAACATTAAAACATTTAGGATGACTGTAATATATTATATTACCCACATGATAAACCATGTTACTGTTTATTTCATGCATTTACTGAAGTTTTAGTGTGGTTTTTAGATGCTCAGGGTTTTTGTTCAAGCACTGAATGGAGATGTATCACTGTGTTACTTTGACCTGTGGGGTCGTGGGACCAAAGTCACCGTTTCTTCAGGTAAGTCACGTTTGATCAGAATATCTACTGTTCACCAGGATATTTTACATTTATACCTTGAAAGTGTCAAGGTCAAGTGTCCTGAGGGTAGAGAGCAGATTTGGTGTCTTTGTGGTTTTCGGTTAAGGTTAGACAGATGAAAGATATTTGATGCAACAGGTTTTTAGAAAGCTGAAAAAAACCCCGTAACTATACAGTTTGATATTAATTTATGAAGGTAAAATGTAACTGCTGGTGATGAATGTCTGCATCTGTGTAGAGCCTTTATTATCCTTTAGTTTGTTTTCTTTAGTATACTGTGTGTAAGCAATAGTTGTTAAATATTTAATCTAAAACACGTCCTTCACTTAACAATTGAATAGACACCAGCAAGTAAATATTTTCAAGAAACTTGTTTTAAAACGACAAAGTGCAAATATACTACAGGTCAAACTTGATCATCAGAACGTTTTCAATGTATTATTTCACTGAAAACGTTACATTTTCAAATAATTAATTGTTTGTCCTGTGGACGTCGATCAAACTGTGTCACATTAATGTTTTTCTTGAGTAATCTTCCTTTATTTAAATCAAAAATAACTTTGATTTGATATGTCTTCTGTTTTTGCAACTTGCCATTAATCCATTTTTTTTAATAATTTCAAATGTATATTGTAATTGTAATTTGTGAAATTATTAATTGAAATTTCCAAATTTTTCAAAGATCTCTACAGCAGATGCATGTTGAAACATAGTGATACTAATATTGTTGATATGATTACAGTGACAAAAATGCAGTTTGAGAGATTCGATAAATTGTGTTTGAATGTAAATATCTGTGTGCATTTAGTTTTCTTTTCTTTTTTTACAATTTAGATGTCTTTGTATTCATGTGTTATAACACCTTTTACAACTTCTTTACACAGTTCAAACCCCAACAACACCACCGTCTGTGGTCCCTTTGCATCAATGCAGCACTGGGGCTGGAAATACAATCACACTGGGATGCCTCGCATATGGCTTCTACCCAGAAGCTGTCACTTTTCAGTGGACGAGTAGCAGTGGCAGCGAATTGTCTTCTCAACAATATCCCTCGGTTATGAGGAACAGCGCTTATACGGGGGTCAGCCTGGTCCACGTAGCGAGATCTCAATGGGATTCCAGGAGCTCTTTTCGTTGTTCTGTAAATCATGAAGGAACCCCTCAAACAGTGACTGTAGAAAGTATGTGATAGTAAAAATGTTACGTCTTTCTAAGATTTATATACTCATTGAAGACAATCATTTTGATATTTATATCTGACAATGAATGACCTCTATACCTATGTTTCCCCTTGTTCTCAGATTCTGTATTTCACCCAGAAGTAACTTTACTCTCAGTGCCAAATGGAGATACCCAGTCCCTCATATGCATGATTGAAACCTTTCGCCCTGTAACCTTGTCAGTCAAATGGAAGAAAAATAACCAAGAGCTGAACGGTTTCAACAAGTGGTCCACCCTGAAAACGGGTTCCCTCCATTCTGCTGTCAGTGTCCTGAAGGTCAACAAGACAGAGTGGGACAGTAACGATGTCTATAGCTGTGAGGTCATTCACAGTGGAAAAACCATTACAAAGAAAGCCTCAACAGGTACAGTATGAGCCAGGTTGTCACTATCTGAAAGTAATCTAGCATTGAAAGGATTAGGACAGAATGGTGTCTTTCTCCTGTCATGTGGACATGGACGTGTGTTCTCTCTCTGTCACTCCCTCCTGTAGCTCCTGTGACAATGACACTGCATCCTCCAAGAGCACACATGATCTTCAAGAACAACCAGGCAGAGTTTGAATGCACCATTACTGGAGTGGACAACGACATTGTATCCAACACTAGAATCAGTTGGCAGGTTGATGGGCAAAATGTCAGCAGTAACACAAATCTACCGCTAAAGAAGGAAGGAAAACTTTACAGCAAAACCAACACGCTGATTCGCAGAGACTGGGCCACTGTTAACAAAGTCCGCTGTTATGCCCTGTGGGAGGACATGACACCAGTTATTCAAGATCTCTCTCTCCACAAAGGAGGTATGTTGCCATCTGATGTTACTATACTCACTAAACTACACACACAGACATGTCATATAGGCATAAGGCTCATATATCAGCCTCCATGGTAAACCAAATATCTGTTTCAGATGGAAAGGACCTTAAAGTAACAGTCTATGTGCCTCCAGAGGAGGAAATCAGCCAATCAGGCTCCGTCAGTCTGGTGTGTCTGGTCTCCAGTGCCTCGCAGTGTGATTACTACATCACCTGGTCAGAACAAGTTGGCAATAAGACTGGGAGCTACACTGACGGCATCACCTTCCCACCAAGGGAGACCCAAAATGGCTTCTCGGTTACAAATGTTTACACCACCACCAAGGAGAAGTGGGAAAAGAATGTAGTTTTCTCCTGCAATGTTTGGTATGCTGGCGCCAAAGATGCTGTCAAACCAAGAGGAGTGTCTAAGGAGCAGAGTAACACATGTGAAAGTAAATAGGCTTCACCTTTAGACGTGGTCTTTTGTGTATGTTGCCCTTCTGTCTCTCTGTGGAAAACGTTCACTCTGTGATGGCTTTGTACGTGTCACTTTGGTTTTTGTCGTCGTGTTATGTGCTTAATGTTGTACCTGTGCAAGTCACTGCATTGTCAGTGTGATACGTGTTTCAATAAATGTTGCAGCATGGAGACGCTTTTTGTTGAATGTCCTTGATTTGACTTAAATGCAAAGTAAGAGCAAAGAAAGTGAAAGGTTTGTGTCAGCAGAGAGCTCACATACTGTACTCAGTTTCACACATGCTGATCATGCATAGTTTAATTGCTATATTATAGATACTATAATACATATTCCAAGATTAAATTCTGGTATAATTTCACTAATATAAAACACACACACATACACATTTACAGAATACCTCAGCTAATCTCATGTACCTTCTCCTTCGTAGAGCTGCCTACGGATTGTGCTCTAAACTGCACAGACAATGACGTGGACTATGATGAGTTCAGCAGTCTGTGGTCCACAGCCTCGTCCTTCATATTCCTCTTCATATTCTCTCTCTCCTATACCATGATATTCAGCCTGATCAAGGTAAACGAATGACAGGAAGCAGCTTCTAGCACCAATAAGAAGAACAATATGGGACAGACGGGGACAGCCTGTAGATTTGTAGGGGGGCCTGCAGGGGTTAATCACGAGTGCGAGGGTGACTGCTTTTTATTTGTAACTGTTTAGCTGTAGTTTTAAATTGTTTTTTAACTACATTTTCGTTGTTTCTTTCAGATGCAGAGACAGTAAAGGGAGTCGTAGCCGATCGGCATTTTGGATTTTTTGTTTTTACAAATGGAAGTCGTAGAAAAACTAGCAAAACAAAGTTACCTATATTTCCTATATGAAATGATACCCAAACCTAATGTTGCTAAGGAATGATTTAGTTTTTGTAACAACTTTCAACTTGTTAATTAACATTCCATTGATATGTAAATGAGATGTATCTGTGGCAGTTTGTAAAGTAAATATCACCACATTTATTATTGGGCTTTTATGGCCATGTCTGTAAGTGGGCTTTCTTAAACTAAGGGGGAGAGACAACTGAATACAGATGTAACATGTGTTCAAACGTGTAAATGACTCCAACTTGGTATGATACTGTCTTTGTAAATGCTTTTGAGGTCTTTTGTGCTCTCACTTCTGTTATCAGTTAAGTGAAGGAGGTATTTGTGTTTCCTGTGGCTTCTAAAGATATCTTCCCTAGAGAGCTTCCCCTCCCTCCCCCACCCCACACACAAACAGTCAGAGCTACAAATAACCTTCCTCGAAACAAGACAAACATCCTTTGGTGTGTGTCCATTGGTATATCAAGTGTTTGTGCTGATTGTCTTACTGCAATTACATATGACAGCCATAGCATAGATAGATCTTCATATACATATGGTATTTTATTCTTTTTATTCTTTTGTACATTGACTACAGCGTATGGTAGTGGATGTGCAATATTTAAGCTTAGATGTATTCGTTGTGTTGAACTGGATGGCATAATAAATGTTTTCAGTGCATATAAGATAAATGTTTGATGTGTTTTCCTTTTTAGTGGTGAGAACAGTTACTAAGGAAATCTACACATTCATTTTAAGATGCTTTGCTGCATGACAACATGGAAGATACCAACAAATGGAGTGGATGAAAATTAAAGTCACATCAGCATCAGGCAGTTACAATAGAACGGTGCTGGCAGTAGACTTTGTAATTGTAATTTCTTTTTTATTGGCTTTCATTGGACTTCTAGACTTTTCATGTTTTGCTAGACTGGACAAAACATTTAGTCTCACAAAAAAAAAAGAGCTTTTTTCCACAAACGTCTCTGTTCTATAAATCATCATGATAATAATTTATGTGATCTAAATACATAATAAATACATTTATACAGCTTTTAGAATAATTTTCTAAAATAAATGATTGCTCCTTTAAAATTCTTGTTTTGTTTGTCTCCAAAATAAAACATTTTCAGGGTAAAAAGGTCAAAACATTTGGTTTATAAGGGACTTAAAATCTATCCTGTTCTTAATGTATTTTTCAGTGCTGAGTCATAACAAATATCGAATGACGGTTATATATTTGTAATGACTGTGTTGACACAAGCCTCCCCAGTGACTCATGAGTACAGGGGCCCTGATGTACAGGAGGGGGCAGTATTAGCTAGATTAAAAGTGACAGATAGGTGAAAAATACATCCATGTGCATACTTCATACACATGTTAATCCACAGCAAACGATCATGTCATTAAAATGTATTAATACTACTTATACTAGTATAGGTACTTGTACTGGCCAGAGGCCCAGGACGTCCAAGCTCTGCCAAAACAGTGACCAAACTGACCAAGCCAACAGTTTCATAGTAGTAGTACTCATACTAGGACTGCTACCACTATGAGGAAGTGTTTTTAGTACTACTATTATACAACAATATAACAATAAAACAATACTCATACCAGTTCTACAACTAGTAGTACCTTTAGCAGTACTTTTAGCAAGACTACTACTTTTACTAATACTTCTAATGAGCCAATACTCCCAGTTAGTATAAAAAGGTGTAACTGTAGAGTGTGAGAAATTACAGAATTTGGACATCAAGGACATTTTAGGGTTCTGACCATGTCTATTTCATTTTGTGACCTCCATCATTAAGCTATAATTTTATTTACTTTTAGCTTTTAAAAAGAAAGAAAGAAGCACAGGAAGGTCAGAAAGGCACACGACACTTACGTATTTATGAGTAGTGTTCAAGCTTTAATTGACACTGAAGATCCTAAAGCACAGCCAGAAGAAATACAACAACACAATACAAACATTATGGGTACATATAACTACTATAAAGTCTCTGGCTCATCACATATTTGTGATTTGGTTTTATCAGTAGAATCGTATAGTGAGAGGAAGACCGTACATATTTTCTGACCTCTTGGCCAGTCTCTGTGTATTTATATATGCCTAAAAAAATAGAAGCTGCTGCAACCTGTAGTGTTACACACCATAACAAAAACCAAGTTGTGACAACAATTGTGTCACGTCTGCTGTTGTTAATCAAGAGTATGTAAAGAATAAAAAGAATAAATGATGAGCATGACTCATTTCAGTTCAATTGAGAATCGCTTTGCCCTGCAGTTATGTGCACAACACAAATCAGACAAGTTAAGTTGCATGTTTTTTGCTCCACATTGCATTCACATTTATATTTCAGTGTAATTCAGTGTAATGTTCGGAGTTATTTCGATTGTACCAGCAGAACAGCACTGCAAGATTTCAATAGCTACGATGTTAAGCAATGAACAAACTCTAAATGTTGCCTCATGTGATTTCCTTTTTGGGGCAAATGTATTTGTAAAACAAAAATGTATTTGTGTAATTGAAAAACAATAAAATGTTCCTTCAAACAAACAAAACTACAAATAAAACAAAAGATGCTGTCTTTGATGATAATATTCAGTTTTACAGTAACTACATGTAAATGCATGTGAATGAAAGGATGAATGATGGTGGCACTGTTGTGAGTGTGCAGCAGGTTTTGGCAGTGCTTTGTTTCACTGTGTACACGGGGACCCACAGTGCTTCACACAGTGATCAAAACCTCTCTGAAGTGTTTTAGAATGCAAATCAACACTAGGTCTAATTCTTGAAAGTTGTTGATGCGCAATATGAGCTTCTTCCAAAGAAGAAATGTTTGTAGATAATAGTTTATTATTACATGACAATAGTTGCTTAGGTTTAATGAAGCAGAATTTAACCTATAGTTATACAGGAAGTGTCAAAAGTTGACAATTGCATTTTATTTTTAATTTCCTTAACTAGAGTCATATTACATTTAGTATGATGACTTTTATTGTGGAACAAAGGTACTACAAAATAATTTACCCTGCTGAAAAAAGAAAACGTTGCCACACATCAACATTCGGGATTCAAGAGGAGGTCAAAGGTTTTTGTATGAGGATGTGTCACTGTGTATACACTGGGTACCACAGTGATACATGGCATGACAAAAACCTGTTGACTTTAATGAGTTTCCTCCTTTGTACTCACAAAGAATCTGGGGGTATGTTTTATGTTAGTAGAGGTCAGTTGTATGATTAAATTCACTACACTGATGGGCTTTTGTCTTTTGTCTGATTAACAGGTAAAATTGTAGCGACAGTGAGTCCATGCAGAATTTGTGACACATTTGGTACGATTTCACATAGAGTGCATTATCAAGCACATGTATTACATTTAACAATGAATAAGATAGGAATCAGTTCATCAACTTTACTGTTATTGAGCACAAAGTTAACAAAATCCAGTTAGCAACTACCCATAAGTGTGAAAAGTAATATCATAATAGAGATTTAATGGGAAAATAATATTACATATATTATATTACAACACTCGTTCCAATCCTTGAAAGTTATGTCTCTATTAATGTGCAATCAATCCACTTGTTGATGCGCAATATGAGCTTTTTCCATAGAAGAAATGATTTGAAAAAATATATATGTTAGATAATTGAAGAAATGATTGTAGATAACAGTTGGAGTAGAAGCGTTGTGGTTTAAAGTGAATGCACTGTAATTGTGACTTGTGGAAGCTGATACACAGGGCGGGGTTTTTGTAAAGATTTGTATCACTGTGGTTCATATAGCAACCACAGTGATATAACCTATGACAAAAACCACCCTCTACAACCAGAGGGAAAGACTCTGCAATGTGTGAATGACTTTCAGCAGAGTATGAGATTGAAAGAGGATTCTTTTGAAATTGATATGGCATTTTTGACACTAATTCTTTAATATTGTACATATTTGATGTTTTATAAAATGTCTTCAATACTAAAGTCCCACTCACGTTGAAAATATTCACGTGTATCCCATGATGGTTTATTAACTGGGGTTAAAACAGATCCAGCTTTTGATAGTGAAATATATGAGCTCAAGAGATTTATCTATACAGGTGAAATAATATGACCAAAACATACGACTACAATTAAGTGTGTAACTAAGGTGATGTCAGCCAGCCAGTTACATTCAGAAGATGATGATGTTAGAAAAAGCCTGCTACATATTTGCTTAACAAGATCGCATAAGCACAAACCACAACAAATAACAAAAATAGTTGATATTACTCCACAATACTTGCTTAGGTTTGATGAAGCAGAATTCAACCTATAAGTTTATATATAAAAGTGTCAAAAGTTGAAAGTTGCATTTTTATTGTTTTTGCTTAACTAGAGTAATATTATATTTATTATGATGACTTTTATTGTGGAACAAAGGTACTAAGAAAATGAGTGACCCTGCTGAAGAAAAGAAAACATTGCCACACATTAACATTAAAAGAGGAGGTGAAAGGTTTTTGTATAGGGATGTGTCACTGTGACTACTCGGGGGGGTGGCACAGTGATACATGGCATGACAAAAACCCCGGTTGGCTTTAATGAGCTTCCTCCTTTGTACTCAGAAAGAATCTGGGGGTATTTTTCTTTTATGTTAGTAGAGGTCAGTTAGATGATTAAATTTGCAATTGGTACGATTACACATAGAGTGCATTATCAAGCACATGTATTACATTCAAAAATGAATTAGCAGAATTCAACCTATAGTTACACAAAGTGTCAAAAGTTGAAAATTGCATTTTATTTTTAATTTCCTTAACTAGAGTCATATTACATTTAGTATGATGACTTTTATTGTGGAACAAAGGTACTACAAAATAATTTACCCTGCTGAAAAAAGAAAACGTTGCCACACATCAACATTCGAGGATTCAAGAGGAGGCCAAAGGTTTTTGTATGAGGATGTGTCACTGTGTATACAGTGGGTACCACAGTGATACATGGCATGACAAAAACCTGTTGACTTTAGTGAGTTTCCTCCTTTGTACTCACAACGAATCCGGGGGTATGTTTTATGTTAGTAGAGGTCAGTTGGATGATTAAATTCACTACACTGACGGACTTTTGTCTTTTGTCAATTTAACAGGTAAAATGTAGCAACAGTGAGTCCATGCAGAATTTGTGACACATTTGATACGATTTCACATAGAGTGCATTATCAAGCACATGCACCAGTTAGCAACTACCCATAAGTGTGAAAAGTAATATCATAACAGTGATTTAATGGGAAAATAATATTACATATATTATATTACAACACTCGTTCCAATCCTTGAAAGTTATGTCTCTATTAATGTGCAATCAATCCACTTGTTGATGCGCAATATGAGCTTTTTCCATAGAAGAAATGATTGTAGATAACAATAACATGTGTAACGGGATCATTTGATTTTTAACAGAGACCACCACTACTTGCACTTCTCTAATTAACTAAAGATGATCACCCTCTTAGGTAAGGTCATCCAAAGGGGCAAAAAATGTGTGAGGAAATTGAATTTCAATGCCTCAGATTCCAGGAGAGTGAAGAGGGTTTGTGTTATGATTATATTATATTATACACATAAAATAGTAATAATAAATAATAATATTATAAAATAATAATTAAAATTATAGATAGAAAAGTGTCAAAAGTTGAAAGTCGCATTTTTATTGTTTTTGCTTAACTAGAGTAATTTACATTTATTATGATGACTTTGATTGTGGAACAAAGGTACTACAAAATAAATGAGCCTGCTGAAGAAAAGAAAATGTTGCCACACATCAACATTAAAAGAGAAGGTCAGAGGTTTTTGTATGAGGATGTGTCACTGTGTGTACGGGAACTGGCACAGTGATACATGGCATGACAAAAACCTCTGTTGGCTGTAGTGAGCTTCCTCCTTTGTACTCAAAAAGTATCTGGGGGTATTTTTCAGAACTGTACACATTTTGAACTTTTGGCAATCAACATCCTTCCTGGGTAATATTTCTATAACACACAGGAAACTTCACCACAGCAGGTGCTTCCGCATCCAGTTAACAAACTGAAACCACAGACTGGAACCTATTAACTAAATGTGACGGCCAAAGGCTCTCACACCAGTGGCAAATTTCATGCTGCAGAAAAGCTCTGGAATTACTCACTCAAACAATTATATTAGAAAAGATGTTTGTCCGGTACACATAAATGAATTGTTTGCACTGAATCAGTCTACTGAAAAAACTAGTACCTTTGGGAGATAAAATGTAGTAAGAGTGGTAAGAGTCCTTTGACGCCTAAACATGTAATTAAGATGTCGCACAAAGCACCTGTTTAGGTCCACTCTCAATTCTCGTTATCTATCAATAACATTTACTCTACAATTACAAATGCATCACTTTAATGTAAATGATACCATCCTCTACTGTTGTTGGACAAACCTTTGCTAAGCTGTTGAAAAGCTTTCAGGCTCTTAAGCTTGCTGACTCTATCCCTAAAACTAATTAAAATGGGTGAGGGTCCCGACCCCCATGTCTCTGCCATTCCAACTGCACCCCCCACCCCCATTTTTGTCTCTTCTGTCTTTCTTTTGCTTTTCGTGCCCAGTTACATTTTTTCATACCATTACATTTTTTATACCGACATTCATTATTTGATGTGGCATTCATCATTCAGTGTGGCATTCTTCAGTCGATGCAGCTTTCTTGACGAATCAACAATGGCGTGATTGCCAATTACGTATAAAGCCTGCAGACTGATATACAGAAGTTGCACCTTCAAATTCAATCACAAAACATTTCACACACTTTGCTTCCCCAAACTAACACATTTCTAGTGTCAGACTCAGCCCCAAGTTTCCGACCTTACCTGTAGGTGAGGCACGGGTGTCGTTGTGGTTGTAACACTTCTGACTGACAGGTGCACACAAAGAATGCCACACTGAAGGAAGAAGGCCACATTGAATATTGAATGTTGGCAGGCATCCGATGATAAATGCCCAAATCAAGTAAAAAAATCAGGATATCTAGTATTAAAATTTCCATCTTAAAATTAAACATATTTGGTTTGTTTGTCAAATGTATTATTTGACCTAGACTATATTATTTGATGGTTAGATTGTGATACTTGGTGTGAATGTTTTTTTTAGTTGAAGCAAGCATTTTACATGACATTGCAAGGGATAGAGGTCTATAGGAGCCACAGGCGGTGGGGTCTTTGTCTTTTTTGGGGAGGAGAGCTATTGAAGCTTGACCCAAGGTGGGCGGAAGGGTGCCTTTCTCTAGAGATTCATTAAACATTGTAGGGGTGCAGGTTTAGTACTGAATTTCCTGAAAAAATCTATGGGAAATCCATCGGGGCCTGGGGCTTTGTTGGATTGCATGGCTCTGATTGCGGAGTGTAATTCTTCAAGAGAAATTGAAGAATCCAGTGCTATCGCAATGTCGGATTTGATGTTTGGGAAATTGAGGTTGGCAAGGAACTGATTCATCTCTGTGATGTCTGAAGGAAATTCGGACTTGTAAAGGGAGGAGTAGAATGATTTACATGTGGTGTTTATTTCCACGGGGTCAGTAGTGGGGGTGTTCGTTTCAGTACAGATCTTGGGTGTCAGACGGGAGGTGGATTGTCTTTTTAACTGATGTGCCAATAGACGACTGGGTTTATTGCCATGTTCGTAGTAAGTAGCACGGGTTTGTAGTAGTAGGCGCTCGGTATCCTTGGTGGATATAAGATCAAATTCGGTCTGAAGGTTAAGGCGTTTCTTGAAAGGTTCTGGGGAGGGATCCGATGCGCACTCTTGGTCGAGGGAGGTGATGGTAGCAGAGAGTTTTTTAACCTTGCTGTTGTGTTTTTTACTGGAGTGAGAAGAGTAGAAAATAATTTGACCTCTAAGTCTTTCAGCGACTCCCAGAGCAATGAGTATGAAGTAGAGTCGTTTTCACTAAACAAAAGAAAGTCATCAATGGAATTGGAGATTGTTATCTGCCAGCAGTAATGAGTTAAACCTCCACAGGGGAGGGGAGGATTTGTATGTAGACAGTTGGATATGTAATAATCCAGGGGGCATGGTCAGATATTAGGATGCTTAGGTAATCAGAGGAAGCGACACAGGATTTGAGAGAGTTGTCTTTAAGAAAATAATCTATCCTAGAGTATGAATTGTGCACCTGGGAGAAGAATGAGAACTTTTTGACCGTGAATGAATTTGTTTTTTCATCATCAGTGCTCCCCACATGACTTTGAGGACTTCAATCAGATTGTTCCTGGACAATCATGTTCATGGGTGTCTTCCTTAAGTCTCCCAGAACTTGATTGTCTGATCTGTACTGGATTCGGCTGTTAATGGCACACAGTTCAACAAATCTGAGCATTGTGTCCATTTCCCAGTTCAGGCCTAACATCTGATCGTAGCTAATCATATGCAATCATTGCACTCGTCCTATGTTACTGTTGCAAACGTTTTCTGATGACCATTTCTGTAGCTGCCTTCCTTTTTCATAGAGATTACTGTCCCCGTGGCCGCCTTTAGAAACACCATATCTGCCAATTTGAAGAGAGTGAGTTGATTTGGTCACAAATCCCAACAAGTGAGATATTACTGAAATGCCCTGGATGTCCTCTCCACAGGTTTCAATATTGTAGCCAATTTCGGTTTTTGAAATGAAGATGATTGATTCATGTCCCCTACAGAGGACATCCACATGCATTCCTTTAGAAGTCAAACTAGGAGGATTCATTCCACTCCCATGATCCAGCAAATACTCCTACATGTGTACAATTTCAAAATAGTACTATAAAGACTAACACATACTCTGTTATTATTATTTTTTTTTCCCATTGTTGTACTTTCAAACACATTTGCATGGAAAGCTTATAATAGCTTACTACTTGTATGGTAGTTCACCGATGGTCTGGAAGGATTTCCTAAATATACTAAAAGCCATTTTCTGAAAATGCAAGAATTGTACATATCTCAACTCCATAGTCATTCACTCCTCTTTCTGTCATTGGTATGTTTGGTGGTATGAATATGCTGCAGGAAATAGAGTTGGCAGGAATGTTTGAAAAAGAGGAAGTTTTCACCAACTGTTAGCAAACACACTTAATTTTATGTAACCCAGACCACAGGAAATGAACATCCCATGGGATATGGTTAATAAAGAGGGGCTTTGTCAGTGAAAAACGTTTGTCTTTATTGATTTAAATTATGTTTTGGTATTTGAATTACACACAGATAACTTGACATCACTGTGACAACTACTTTGACTACTGGGGGAAAGGAACACAAGTCACCGTAACTTCTGGTAAGTAATATTAGAATCAATGTCAAGTCAAGATATATTGTTTTTCAATTTTAATTGTCGTTGTGTTGATGTATATCGCAGCCTTCCTTTAAATAGGATGAATACAGAAAACTACAAATGTAGATCAGGGAAAGTGTTAGGCGTATAATGTATTGAATCATTTCATTCGGTGATTCAAATTGGACTATGTCTTTGCGCTAAAGCGCTATTAAATCTGTCACTGTGATTACTACTTTGACTACTGGGGAAAAGGGACAACGGTGACTGTTACAACAGGTAAAAGCTTTGTTTTATTTTCATTCTCAAAATGCGCCGTTTAATGTTTAATATTCGAAACAGTGGCTGAATTCAACAGCTTTTAGGAGCATGTTTTTGTATGCTGATTGTGTCAGAATATTATACTGTGACTATGGTTTTGACTACTGGGGAAAAGGCACAATGGTGACTGTCACATCAGGTAAGCCCTTCATTTTAGTGTGTCCAAATGTTTGAATTGAAATGTATTTTTTTTTACCAATTGTGATGCTTTGAGTGTCATGATAACCCGGCAAAATAGTTTGTTGGTTGAAATGATTTCATTTCATCCAGATAACCAAACAGGTAAGCCAAAGCAAGATAAAAGCAATACAACGCCCTGTGTGGGTTTGTGGATGCAGGTTTTTTAATGCAGTAATACATAATTTGTGAGACTGTTAATAATGTAATCACATTATTAAAATGTTATTGTGATTTTTAGAAAATGACATTACCTTTAGTGTACAAATGTGCTACATGATGGGAGGATAGTTTTTGTGAACAGTGTAGGTTACATTTCACAACTGTGATAACAGGGCTTTTGCCTATTGGGGGAAAGGCACGACAGTAACAGTATCATCAGGTAAGAGTTTGATTAATATTTATACATTAGAGTCTACAGCGGCACATGTTTCACACTGGGCATCGCCATGTTTAGAGTTTTATTTCTCAGTATTACTCATTGTGTCGAAAACTGCTGTGTGAAATGTATTTCATGGCTTTTTTTATTCAAGTTGTCTATCTAATGACGAAATACCATGTTAGTGTAAAGACAGAGTTTTTATACTGACTATTCAGCAAAAGTGACCTTACATATTAACTGGTAGTAGTAGATTTGGCACTGCGGTACTACGGTGCTTTTGATTACTGGGGCAAAGGTACAACAGTAACTGTGACATCAGGTAAGAATCGATTTGTCCTTGTAAATAATTGCTGTATTATTGCAAAGTTTCTTATATATACAGTTTATTCGGTAATATTCAGGGGGATAAAATGATTTGGGTGACATTAATGCTGCCATGATCATCGACTATCAATGACATTAATATCATCCTCATATTTGAGGGAAATGCTGAATTTGTTTTTTTGTCTAACTTACTCTGAATGAAATATGATTA
Source organism: Genypterus blacodes (assembly GCF_046128005.1). Lineage (NCBI taxonomy): Eukaryota > Metazoa > Chordata > Actinopteri > Ophidiiformes > Ophidiidae > Genypterus > Genypterus blacodes. The sequence goes on from NW_027467082.1 coordinate 529,798, forward strand.
ATTATCAGGAAGGTCATGAAGAATAGGGCAACACAAAGTTTAAACGTGACTGTTGGTTTTCTGCGATCTTTGAATTAAAATTGATGTTGAGGTTAATTTTTGCTTCATTATCTTAATGCCACATGCTTGCTTGTCTTCTCTCAGGCACACCAAGAGCACCGACTGTGTTTCCACTGATGCCATGTCGTTCTGGGTCTGAGCCCACGGTCACTCTCGGCTGCTTTGCCACCGGATTCTCACCGTCCGCACTGACCTTCCAATGGACCCAAAATGGAAACAACCTGCCTGACTTTGTTCAATATCCTTCGGTGCAGAAAAACAACTTTTTCACCGGAGTCTCTAAGATCACTGTGAATCGTGCAGAATGGACCGCGACCGCGAACGTTTTTAAATGTTCTGCGACACTGCCAGGAGGAGATACTACTGATGCCCAGATACCACCACCACCCGGTAAGACTCTAAAACTATCAACATAACTAATAGGAATAATAATTGTCATTTAACTGATATATACTATATCCATTTGCACCTTTATATCTTTACGTAAAGCTAATCTCTATATCTTGGTTTATATTTATTTGTACTTAATTGATTAATCCTAGTTTATTGGGGCGGAATTCAAAAGTGACTGTTTGTTATTGTGCATTCCAAGTCCTATCAGTCACACTGTACTGTACTGTCCTATTTATTTTTACAATTTTAACCTAACATCGTTTGATTGGTAAAACGGGAAAAACTAAATCCATTAGCAATAAGGATCATTTGTCTGGAAAACTATGATTCCAGATATGTAAGCAAAATTAACTAGTTGTGCTGCTTTTGCTGATCCAACAATAATTCTATTTTGTTTGTAAACTAATGTAAATGGATGCATGGATAGTTGTAATAGTTGTAATTGTGTGCCAGACAGGAAGGTGGAAGGAAAAGGCTGAAGTTTGTTTATGCTCATTGACTTTCTCACACTCATATATGTTCTTTTCACCTATTTTAGCGGTTTGTTAATGTTCCGCTTTTCCCCCTCCATCTGCATAATCCCTGTTCTTTCCCCTCGCTGACTGCTTTCACTTGATCTGTCGATGATAATTCACTGTTAAAGCCTGTAAGGTTCAATCTGTTGCCTCTACAATCAATGTATATGCAGAAGCAAGCATGAAGGGCTCAGTCGTTTTAGTTTGTTTTCCCTTTGGACACCTCTGCAGACTTTAGCAAATAGCTTTCATGTTCGCATCAAGTGTGTGCATTTGTACATGCAAGTTCCCTGGAAAATTATAACCTAATAATACAACATTGTAGGGTATAGTTCACGTTGCTTCTTCATATATATTATTCCCTGCTTCTGCATACATATATTTGTGTATATGTTTGTTTTTCAGTGCCGTTTTTTAAGGCGCCAACTCTTGAAGTGTTGGCCTCCTCTGATGAGGAGACTAGAAGGACCTTCTCCTGCTTTGCCAAAGAGTTTTCACCTAAAGATTATGACATCAAATGGCTGAGAGATGGAACGGAAATCCAGAAAGACAATAATGAGATCAAAACACCTGCTGGTGAAACAAAGTATGGCAATGGAACCAAAGTGTACAGTGCAGCAAGTTTTCTTCTGACCAATGAGACTGACGGCGTGTTTACATGCAAGTTTAACGGGAAAGATGCAGAAGGTCCTCAAACTTGGAATGCAACTTGGAGCAAGAAGTGTGGAACTGGTGAGTAGACCTGTTTTTCTTCTTTTTGGTTAATGTAAGTTAATTACAACCCAATAAAACATCACTGATCCTTCACCCGACAGATCCTTCCATTGAGCCTCCCTCTGATGATTTGGTGAAAGTAGAGATCATCCCCCCTTCACTTGCTACATTGTTTCTAAACAAAACAGCAAACGTGGTGTGCAAAGTCACACTGAAGTCAAATCCAGACCATTTGAACGAGATTATCTGGGAGGATGAGAACGGGAAAAAGCTTAAAACAATGAAAAAAAATGGAAAGAAATCACTCAGCCTCTCTCTTGAAATCCCTTATGAAACTTGGGCCGATGGATTGAAGAGAATCTGTTATGTACACCATTCACAGTTGCTGACACCAATTGAGACAGTTTATCAAAAGCAGAGAGGTAAGAAATTGTCATTATCAATGTAGTTTGAAGCAGAAATGTCTGGGAAGGTTTGCAGCATAAAGGCCTAATTGTTCTTTCCTGATTGCAGGAGGAAAGTTTCAGCGTCCGTCAGTGTTTCTGCTGCCTCCAGTAGAACAACGTAAAAGCAATATGGTGACCCTGACTTGCTATGTGAAAGACTTCTACCCACAGCAGATTGCGGTGTCTTGGCTTATTGATGATAAGCCTGCAGAGGCGGGCACATTCTCCACCACAATCCCTGTAGAAAATAATGGCTCCTATTCTGTCTATGGCCAGTTAACCCTCAGCCGTGAGGACTGGGTAGATAATGATGTGGTATATAACTGTGTAGTTTACCACGAATCCATTTTGGACTCAACTGGCGTCATTATGAGGTCCATGGCTGAGAGATCACGTGAGAATGTCAACCTGGTCAACCTCAACATGAACGTCCCTCAAACGTGCTAGGCCCAGTAGATGTTGTGGTGTCTTGCTGTGTCTACTGCTGTTTGTTGTTAAATGTTTGTTGCTTGTGTGATATGATGTGCTGTTTGTGTTTTAAATGCAAATTCAAAATCAAAATAAAAAAAAATCACTTTGTAACTCTGTTGTAACTGTTGATGTACGTCTCGTGCAGTCTATGTGTTTAAGTGCAGCTGTGCTCATCTATATTAGCCTCAAGCCAAGGTATTCCAATCAAACATATGCTTCAGGGTGTAGTGAAAATAGCAGGGCATAAACTTTCTCACATTTAATCCACCCAACTACTTTTAAGATTAACATTCAATCCAACTAAATATAGCCGTGCACCATCAATGTTTGTGCCTCGTCTTTGTCTGCTTGTGTTCCTCTACTGGGTCCAAGTCGTGCATCCCTGTGGGGTCTTTCAGAAACAAATCAGGATGATTGTAACTGCTACGGTGTCCAAAATAGGTCTTGACTATTAGATTTGATACAAAAGTGTCAAGTCACAATAACTTGGCATGAAATTAGGTCTCCAATCTTTTGCAAGCCAGTATTTATCCTAATGATGCGAAACGAGAGCTCAAGGAGATTCGGCAATAAGTCAATTTTACAACAACTGGGTAGAAGTCTTGTATTTAGCAAGTCAGGGTCACCATATCACTCTTACTTTGTTCTGCTGGAGGCAGCAGAAAAAGCTGAACCTAGAATTATGTTTTTTAAGGGGTTGGGATCTCAGTTCGGTTCTCATCCTCCCTCTTGTCCAAAACTCCTTCTATTGACTTAAGTGTGACTTTAATTTCAGAACAAGCATGCAGTACTTTTATATTCATTACTGCCAAGAAGCCATGAACTATGTGGCATAATGCATTCTGACCCCTGTAGAGACAAACGCCACAGCACAAAAAGCTTTGTGATTATTTTCAAAACACACCCAGAACTTGTTGTGAATGGCCACTTACATAAAAGCAATAACTGAAGCTCTCTGACTTAATACTAAATAGATCCAGATTACCTGATTGTGACTGACAGCCAATTAAGCAAAGACCTGACAGCATATGAAGACAGCATGGAGATCACAGGCCTCATCTTCATCCTCCTCTTCCTCATCACTCTGTTGTACAGCATTGGAACCACTGCTTTCAAGGTATGATTTTATTTTTTAATGACTTAAAATCAAGTTGGCAAAATACATATCGCATAGTGCTGACAATAATGACAAATATGCTGTACACATAGTTGTGCATAGTTGTGAACAGTTATTATATTATCATAATGTAATTTAGTGTTACATTATATTATCAAAAGCATTATTTTTTTCTGAAATTTTACTGATCATATGTTTAGCATATATCTATACATTTTTCAGTGTATTGAGTTGTTCATGCAACAATGTATTGATTTATTTCAACCTTGAGATGTATAATCAGGTCAAACCAGATGGATCCCACATGAGGGTTTCCCTCCATTTCATGATGCAGCTATGATCTGTATACAGTATATGATGTGCATTAAGCTCAAATAGAATTAGAATGTATGTGTTTTTGTTTATATTGTTTGTGCACTAAGACTTTTTTGTTTTGTTTTTCTTTTCAGGTCAAATGAAAAGAAATTAACTTTCTGTTTAAAAACATTTCCACATTGACGTCCTCTTATACTTTGTTATTGTTCTCACTGTCTTGTTCAGGTTTACTTAGATTAGCATTACTACCTAAATAAACATTTAACTAAAGATAGCATTTAAAAATGTGCTTCCATTTCTAAAAATATGATGTCCATTACACTTTTCATGTTCTTGCTTTAGCCATTTTATCTTTGAGTTTGAATGATCAATTATAACATGTTTGTTACTCACTTTCCCCTTTAAAACCTTTAATTATGTTTCATATTTTTTTACTTCATAATTATGTTTTATCATACGTCTCTGAGCTGGTCAGCATCTGGAAATCAACAGACCATGTTCAATTCAATATGCAAATACTCTGTTGGTTCTCAACTCTATTATTAATAGCCATGAGAACTGAAACCTGTAGCAAAGTCACGAGTTATCATGTAAAAAGGATTTGAATGATAACATATGTAAACAGTTGTGAGATATTCAAATGTACAGTATATTTCTCTTACTGGCATAACCACACCTCACACCTGCTGTATGTGATGCACCGTTGCTCAGTGTCATGTTTCACTTCTGTTTTTCGGAGACTTTTTGTGTTCTGGGTGTTACCCAATGCTTCTGCTTGCTGCACGCACTGATCACTCTGCTCTGTCATTCTGCAACATCTGTGCAACAGACTTCCAGCTACATTTCCACCTGAAACTGTAAAAGTACAAGTCTGCCATCTAGTCTAAATAAAAGAATAAGGCACCTAGATTTGAGACTGTATAGTTGTTCCTTGATCAATCACTTAAGGTATGTACATCTACATTTCTGATTGAATGATGTACATTTCTAAAATGTCCTGAGAGAGCTTGGACAATAAACTAATTGTTAAAAAATAACCTGTGTTCTTACCTCAGTGCTACGGGTTGTCTCTCCAAACATCACACTCTACCCTGTGTGGGAAGGTGAATTTGGGGCCTCAACAGTCAAACTCATCTGCACGCTAAGTGACTTCTTTCCAGGAGAACTCAATGTGGAATGGGAAGTGGACAAAAGTACTCTAAACATTGTGCCAATCCAAAGAAGGCTGCAGAGTGTGCAGGAGGTGGGGAAAACCTTCAGTGTAACCAGTCAGATTGAGCCGGACATGAAGAAGTGGACAGAAGGCTCAGCGTATACATGCAAGTCCAACCATGGCAACAGGGAATCCGATGCATCAATGAGCATTTGTACAGGTAAGTGAATGTATCACAGTAAAAGCGTGAAATGCCTCCATCAGAGTGAGTAACGTTTTTGACCAGAACTATTTTATGTGACAGTTCACGGAAACTCCCCTCCAACCATTCATGTGGAGCTCCCCAGCTTCAAGACAGTAATGCTGGCAGGGTCTGAGGTGACAGCAACATGCTTGGTCAACACTGTCTTTGATGCCACAGTGACCTGGAAGATGGATGTAGCGTCTACACCCAGCAACGTGAGCCAGGCCAGAAACACATCTCATATCATCAGCAAACTGACAGTTCCCTTACAAAAGTGGAAAACCCTCAAGCATGTATCTTGCAGAGCTGAACACAGCTGCTTCCAAACCAAAGAGGAGCCTGTGAATATTACAGGTAAGAGGACTGTGCAGCACTCAAATCAGCCGTGGCGTTCCAATGAAATATATGAAAAAACATAATGTTTTGGTTCTCACCCAGGTCCTTCACTTTCAACTCCATCTGTGGCCATCAGGAGATTGTTGCCAGATGTACAGAAGAGAGACAGGTTTGTGCTGGCGTGTGACATCACACAGCTCTCCTCCAGCGACCTTTATGTCACGTTTCAGGCCAACGGGGTTGACATCTCTGAAAAACTGTTTGTTGAACTCCCGGAAGCCCCAGGCCACCATTCAGTCACAAGACACTTCCCTGTCCCTGAGCTTTACTGGAATGATGGGAAAACTTTCACATGCAAAGTGAATCAAGGCTTCTCCAACAGCTGGAAGTCCAACTCCATTGGGGGTATATTTGGTGAGCACAGCTACTGTTCTTCCATTAAACGGTTGATTTGCAGATGCAAGTTCCCTCTTTATTCCTTATAATTGGACCATTTGATTGATATATGTTTTTCAATATATTTAGAGGACCCATCAATGGAGCTCTCTCTGGTCCCAAGTGAAGAAACACAACCACAGACACTCCTATGCTCTGCATGGGGCTTCAACCCTCAAATTAAATGGAATTCTGGGTCTCCACAAACACCTGCATCAACCAGTGACATCAGCATGGGTGCAAATGGACGTGTGGGAATAAGAAGTCAACTTCCTGTCCCTCAAACAGAGTGGAAAACAGGGAAGGTCTTCACATGTGAGGTTTCTGACCGGTCAGGGATCAAAAAGGAAACAAAGAACATCAGCGTCTGTTCAGGTAAAGTGAAAACATAACACAATAACAGTCTCAACCCACTGCCAAATAGAAGCAATGGCTCTTATCAAAAGCTTGTAATTGAAAAGTCTTAAGTGGGTCATGGTCTTATTCTATGAAAAATATTTTGTTAGTAAAATTGCAATCTACTCAAGATTATGTCTTGCATCCTGCTATAAATAATTCTTCTTCTGTGGTTCCAGTAACAACTCATTCAGAGACTTCTCCCTCCATTCATGTGGAGCTCCCCAGCTTCAAGACAGTAATGCTTGCAGGGTCTGAGGTGAAGGCAACATGCTTGGTCAACACTGTCTTTGATGCCACAGTGACCTGGAAGATGGATGGACGGTCTACACCCAAGAAAGTGAGCCAGGCCAGAAACACATCTCATATCATCAGCAATCTGACAGTTCCCTTAAAAAAGTGGAAAACCCTCAAGCATGTATCTTGCAGCGCTAAACACAGCTGCTTCCAAACCAAAGAGGAGCCTGTGAATATTACAGGTAAGAGGACTGTGCAGCACTCAAATCAGCTGTGGCGTTCCAATGAAATATATGAAAAAACATAATGTTTTGGTTCTCACCCAGGTCCTTCACTTTCAACTCCATCTGTGGCCATCAGAAGATTGTTGCCAGATGTACAGAAGAGAGACAGGTTTGTGCTGGAGTGTGACATCACACAGCTCTCCTCCAGCGACCTTTATGTCACGTTTCAGGCCAACGGGGTTGACATCTCTGAAAAACTGTTTGTTGAACTCCCGGAAGCCCCAGGCCACCATTCAGTCACAAGACACTTCCCTGTCCCTGAGCTTTACTGGAATGATGGGAAAACTTTCACATGCAAAGTGAATCAAGGCTTCTCCAACAGCTGGAAGTCCAACTCCATTGGGGGTATATTTGGTGAGCACAGCTACTGTTCTTCCATTAAACGGTTGATTTGCAGATTTTAGTTCCCTCTTTATTCCTTTTAATTGGACCATTTGATTGATATATGTTTTTCAATATATTTAGAGGACCCATCAATGGAGCTCTCTCTTGTCCCCAGTGAAGAAACACAACCACAGACACTCCTATGCTCTGCATGGGGCTTCAACCCTCAAATTAAATGGATTTCTGGGTCCCCACAAACACCTGCATCAACCAGTGACATCAGCATGGGTGCAAATGGACGTGTGGGCATAAGAAGTCAACTTCCTGTCCCTCAAACAGAGTGGAAAACAGGGAAGGTCTTCACATGTGAGGTTTCTGACCAGTCAGGGATCAAAAAAGAAACAAAGAACATCAGCGTCTGTTCAGGTAAAGTGAAACTTAACACAATAACAGTCTCAACCCACTGCCAAATGGAAGCAGGTAAAATAAAGTAGTACGAAAGAAACATTCAACCGCCATAACAACAAACTTCAGGTGGAGTCAAACATTGGTATTTTATCCACTACAAAAGTGCCATAAAAAGTTTACCATCACATTCTGTTTTTCAGTTACACCACCATCATCCCATATAGTTGGTGTGTATGTTCAGGGACCGACCCTTCAAGAGCTCCAGAACAGTGGACAGATGAATATCTCTTGTCTTTTGGTTGGTCCGAGTCTCCGAGATTTCTTGATCACCTGGAAAATAGGGGGGAAAGAATCTCAACTGAATGTCCTTACAATGTCACCCGTCAGTCACAGCAATGGAACAGAGACTTTGTTGAGCTTCCTCAATGTATCAACAAGGGCCTGGAATTCATACAAAGAAGTGTCTTGTGAAGGAAAGCACAAATGTTCCAATAAGGTCTACGAGGACCGTGTAAGCAGAAGCACAGGTAGGATCCCAACAACTATGCATAAGAATGTTATTGCTAATTCTGACCCAGCAAAATGTAAACCCTATTAATATTGTGCATTCTTTTTTTCTAAAGCCCTACATCCACCAATGCTGAAGATAATTCAGCCGACAATGTCTGAGTTGACAACATCAAACATGCTCACAGTGGTTTGTATGGTTACGGGATTTTTCCCATCCAATGTCATAGTGTACTGGGAGAGAGAGGGAGACAAGCTACCCTTATCTCACTACACCAACAGCCCTACGTGGAAATACACAGGGAGCAGCACTTATTCACTGAGCAGTCGACTCAACGCATCCAGGACAGAGGAGCAGGAATCGTATTCTTGTGTTGTTGAACATGAATCATCTGAAATTCCTCTCAAAAGAACAATAACAGATATTTTTGGTGAGTAAAGAGTCAATAGCTGTAGTAACGTGAAGCTCCCCAGCATCAATTCATACCAATGTGTGTATTCCCAGCTGCAGTAACCCCGTCGCAACCTTCTGCAACCTTGTTCCATGGCGCTGGTGAGCTGATGTGCCTGGTGTTTGGCTTCAGCCCCGCAAACATCAACATTACCTGGTTTCTGGATGACACCACAGAGCTGTTGGACTATAACACCAGTGAACCCCACCAAGGGCCAAAGGGAAAGTTCAGCATCCAAAGCCGGCTTCGTCTGGACCCAGGCATTTGGGCATCTGGGGTGGTCTACAACTGCATCGTGACACACACTACTGTCACCATAGCCCTGAATATATCTAAACCAGGTGCCAGTTGCTCCATAAATTGAAATGGTTTACTCCCATGCAACTATCTAGCTTGTACTGTAGCAAAGTCAATGTTGATCATACTTAACAGACATCTCTCAACATGATTCTTTTACAGTGATCCCAGAGACAAGTGCTGTCTTTGATTACAACGTGCATGCTGATGTCAACCGGGACTTGGAGGAGGAGAATGTGTACATGTATATGGTTTTCACAGTCCTCTTCCTTTTCCTTGTGTCCATCATCTATAATGTCTTAGTCACGCTCATCAAGGTGAGATTGACAGTTCAATTTGAATATAAAACCGTCCAACAGATCCCGTCTGATTTTCTGATTTTTTCATTTCAGACCAAATGATGAGGAGCACAGAGGGATGATGATCACTATTTCCTGGCCCTGATATGGATTTTTATTTTTTAGGGAGCATGGTTTAACAAAAGAATCCTGGCATTTTTGTCACACTTCACATATTGAGTTGTGTTTAGTTTTTTCATGTTATTTTGTGTGTGTGTGTTTTTTTTCCATCATAACGGGAGAAAGTTTTGGAGAAAAATAGCACATTTCTGCCTTCTTGAATACAGTGATTAAATGCATTATGACACAAAACTCCATGTCTGTTGTTTTAAAGTTACTTGTGCAAATCATTGTGTGCACTGGCACAGTACCAACATTTTCTGTGTTACTCAAACTGTCCAGAAGAGTGAGCTATAGCTCTACATGAAGCAGTAGTGATTTGACATTTCCCAGATGAAATGCTCGTCATGAGCTGCAGCTTGCCAGTGCTGTTAGGTCTTAAGAGGACTTTTACATGTCAAGATTAAGGTACATCCCCATGACAAGAGAGATATCTGTGTGCTCCATTTTCAATAGTTTACATATATGCACACTCACTGTGAGTAAGAGCTGTGTAGCTTGCAGCTTTGAAGGAATTCACATCTGGGAGGGATGACACTTAGCTCATCCAGGCTAACCATTGGCTGCCTCTGGAGTCATCTCCACAGCACAGTGCGTGGCCTTTATTGGCAGAGGACCCTGTGGCAGCCGGCCCAAGTCTGTGACGCTGGTGGTGGGATGGAGTCACTGAATGAATGCTGAAATAATGAAATAATGCTCACATGTGGCTACAAGTCCTATTACCAAGAGGGGAAAAGACAGACAAAAACACAAAGTGAACACTATGCTATATTTGGATACATACACACACATGCCCAGTGTATATACATGTACTGTTGGACACATTTGACTGTATATCTACAGTGTATCAAATATTGAATGTAGTATTTTTAATGTCTCACATAAAGAAATGAAAGCCTCAACTCTAAATCTGAGCCTTCAAGGGTTATGACTTCTTTGTTCCATATGTGTATGGACAGAATACAGAGTATGCTTCAGACATACAAATCAGAGTCATTTATTCATCAGGTTACATATATAAACAACACTTAAATAGTAAAGAAAAACGAGATTGATGTGACAGGAGTCTTATAGGAGGAGGTTATAGGCTGTGATGCTGTGATAGAGCTGCAGAGCCACCTGTTGGTCATCAGCACAAAACACACCACACACACACACATCTATTCATGAATCTATGCATTAGACTGTTTCTATACATATATATCTATATATCTATATCTATATATAGATCTATATATCTATATATAGATATAGATATATAGATCTATATATATATATATATCTATCATGGATGTGAAATATGTTGGAGATACTGTGTTTCTATCATAACTTTAAGAAATTGCCCATGCATAGGAAATGGGAGATGGAGTGCTATCCTCCAGTTGTGATTCTTTTCCATCATTTTCCCAAGGAAAGATGACCACCCTGTCCCATCACGTCTGCTTTAGCACATTTCTATTCAACAATTACCTTAAACATAGAATAATGTGCTATGTGGATGGCGGAAATATGGTTGTTGGATTTCACATTGTGAGGCTTTCCTGTGAACCTGATCCCATCCATGAAGTGTGTGATGAGCTGATGTGTTGCTCATTAGGTGGTCAAATAGCACCATCTAGTCGACTTTCAGTAAAAGTGTGGTTTGGTTTTGTCCCACCGGTTTGACTGTTGTGAAATCCTGCCGATGTGTGTTTACACTTGGACTGACAAATACAATGTACAATATGTCTCCCGGTGATGGGTGAATGTAGTTAATGAATAAAAATAAATGAAGGGGGAAAAGAAGGTTTATGTTTAAAATTTATTTGTTAAACTAAAATGTACTTGTGAAATTGAAAATCTATTTCCATCAAAGGGGTGTGACTCAAATGATTTGGGTGAGTCATCGCTAACTCCTCTATAGGACTCATGCAGCCTTAAAGGCCCAGAGAACCAATGCTTAAAGATCTAGGAGAAGATTACATAACATATCAGTTATTTGGGATTTCAGTCTACATAGAAGAGCAGAAAACTTGCAGGATGGTGTAGTAAAAACCACAGTACTCACCCCAGAATTTAAACCTGGAACTTAATGATAGCATGATTAGTAATGATAGCACATTACATTACATTACATTACGATCATTTAGCAGACGCTTTTATCCAGAGCGACTTACAATAAGTGTGTTCAACAAAGGTAGATAAAAGAACTTCAGGTCACAAGAAATCGTAAGCGCATTTCCTTCCTAAACCAACAGCTAAGAGCATAACTAGAGCTAGAGTAGAAGTGCAATAAGTTAGGTACTATGATGAATGAGAAAAAAGGACAAATTAGAAATGAAAGAAAAAAGGACAAATTAGAAATGAAAGATTAGAAAACAAGAGCATCAGAGGAGCTAGGACAGAGTAGGTGATGTCCTAAGAGCACAATTTGTCAATGCTAGAGACGAGCCTACTTGCTCTAAAGTTTCCAACTGCTTGGATGAAAATAATGACATTTCAGTACACTACACAAGTGTTGCAATTTCAGTGCTCGTTAAAAGTCAAGTGCAATAGTAAATCTAGTTCATCCTTGTTGGTGTCACCAGAGCACTATTAGCCAATACATTTCCAGGTGAATGAAGACAGACGCTAGCAAACTTGGACTGTTTTTTGGAAGGCATATATGTTAGCTGCTCGTGTGGTTTACCGGAAGCGGCAACACATTCAACACTTCGTTAAGGCTTAGGATAATAGCATATCACAAATAGAGTGGTGAACGTCATTTTGAAGTCCCAACATCCTAAACTTTTGATAACAGCTTTCATGAGAAGCAGGATATATGCAATGAAAAAGGTCTATTGCATGTGCTGTACATTTCCAGCTGTACATGAACATAAAAGGTAAACACACAGCCAAGAAAGTAACAACCACAGCTAGTTATATACCACAGCTAGTTATATACAACAGCAGAGCGTAAGCATCATGTAAGAGCTTCAACATTCAGCAAGAAGCATCACAAGTCCGAAAAACCACCTCTAAATAAGACAATAACACATCAGCAGCTAAGGCAAAGTTTGGTTCCTAGCTGTTGACGCCATCTTGTTGTCGAAAGACAGCGACACACATTTCCCAGTAATTAAAAAATAATAATAATCTGGTTTAAACCATGACGGATTGAGTCCGGGTGGGACATTTCTGCCAGAAAAACAAGTAAGAACTTCTGAGTCGGAAGTTCTAAAATAAATCACAGCACAGCATGACAATGTCGATGAACATTCCCGACACATAAAGAGCAAGTCATCATATTTAATTATAATTTAAAGTGCATCCTAGCAAGTACATCGACTATCCATGCAACTAAATGAAAAACAAAACATCAATACAGTTAGTATGGTTATGCGATTGTGGAAGCCTTATTATGAAAACATGTAGAAAAGACACAAAAAAAACACAACTGGACACATAACACAAATACACAAGCGCACACAAAGTCAAAATGAAAGCACCAGCTGTATTTGCAGTTGGTTTGTTTCCTGTTACGTGGGCTTTCATGATATGTTTCCATAAAACTGCACCTAAACCACCAAAGTGACTTCCGATTGAAGAAAAACAGAAGTCAACTTGCTCCGTCTCTGTCAGCCATTTTTACCTTTGCACCGAAGTGAAATGCAGGAAATCAATACAACCAACATGTCTGGGAGTAGAACCCACCGTGCCCATGATCGTTTTCACCTCTAGGTGGGGATACAGACCAACACGAATCCACACGTTTTGACGAAGAGCTGTACAGTGACTTTTATACAGTTAATTAAGAGCATGAACATTTTCAGAAACCTTTGCTGTGATGTGAACAAACATGAATGTGATAGTTCAAAGGAAAAACGATAATGATCATTAATTGCACATTGACCCTGAATCATAATTTTTCAGTAATTTGAAGTCAAGGTTCCTGAATGCATCGGGGACCAGTAGATAATTGTAGTATAACTGAAGATCTGAGACAAGAATGTGAAACCGTATAAAAAAAATTATTATCAGTTTTAACTTAGAGGAGGACTCTTAAGGGAATTACACCAGTGTTCAAATAGTTTGTTGAAGGCAGGAGTGTTACTGCAATGTTCAGACAAAGAATGATGTCATTTCTGGGCCTGAACCAGTCTGGCACAAAAATAGAGTACAGGATATTATCATCAACCCACATACAGCAGGACTCCAGTGCAGTACTCATACAGAGTGCAATTTTAAGCAAATATTTGAAAAGTAAACAAAATTCCTTCAGGAAATAGGGAAATATTAAATGCTAACTTCTGAAACAAATCCAAGTATTGTCTGCTTGTAATAGGACAGTCTGGCCTGGAGCCTCTTTTATAGCCTGTCAGTGTCCTTTTCTATGCAAAGTGAACTTCCTTCCAGTCTGCTATAAACTCTTCCTATCATGCTGTCAGCTGAGGCAGAAGGAGAGAAGCTCCCAGCAGATCACCTTCAATACCAACCATGTTCTCTGTAGCTCTGCTGCTGCTGCTGCTGTCTGCTGGATCCTGTGAGTTTCACTGAGACTCTTTTATAGGTCTCACTCTGTTCAACAGCGACTGAAGATTGAACATGTTTTTCTTTACAGGTGTGAGGTGTGAACAGCTGACACAGCCAGCCTCTGTGAGTGTGCAGCCAGGTCAACAGCTGACCATCAGATGTCAGGTCACCTATGCTCTTAGCAGCTTTTACACAGCTTGGATCAGACAGCCTGCAGGGAAAGGACTGGAGTGGATTGGATCAAAATATACTGGTGACTCTTACTACAAAGATTCACTGAAAAACAAGTTCAGTATCTCCTTGGAAACGTCCACAAAGACAGTGACTCTGAACGGACAGAATATGCAGCCTGAAGACTCTGCTGTGTATTACTGTGCCAGAGACTCACAATGATACAAACCATCAGTGGACCTGCACAAAAACCCCTCAGTGTCTGCACAGTTCCACAAACCCACCAGAGGAGGCGCTATGAGACCTCACAATCATTCAAGACTGATTCCCTGCTTAACATGTTAGAGGCCACTGAATGTTATTCAATCATGCAGACATTCATATAAAATTATGAAAGTGTGGACATTTTAAAGAAACAATTGAACTGACAGCGTAGTAAAATGAGTAATATTACATGATGATGTCATCCACATCCGAGAAAGTCAAGGCTGGATGTAAACTCTAACATGACCTGCTGTTACATTGTGAGATATGGAGTTTATCCTGCAGATCAACATAATAATATCTACTAATATATATTTACAATTATTACTCTTCATATTTTTGTGCTACTCAGGTTTCAGGAACAACACAGATAAAACATGACTAACACTGAATCCACTCAGATACAGAGAAGCTGTACATGAGTGGCAGTACTGTAGCCACTCCCTCCTCCCTGTTTTTGGTTGCGTGCACTTTGTAAAGATCAGGAGCACCGGCAGTTGTGATGTCATCATTTGTATGTAAAGGTGTATTTGAATAACCTCTGACCTTCTTCACAATGCAAATACAGAGCTGCAGAGTGCTTACATCTGTCCTCACACTGACTGGCTGTCTCACTGTGCTGTGTGGAGCAGCTGACTTCACATCTTCAACTCTAGGATGGCCAACAAACTGTGCCTTCTGCTGACAGCTCTCTTCCTGCCCTGTGAGTGTGTGACGCTTCATGCTGCTTTAAAGAGGAAGAAAGGTTTTTGGTTGTTTTACAGTTCCTCCTTATTCTCCTTTTTCTCACCTTCTGTCTGTTCTCTTGTTGTTTGGCAGCTGTGAATGGCGAAGCTATGGAGTCCATTCCCTCCACTCCAGTGTTGAAACAGCCTCAGGAAACTCTCAGTCTTTCCTGCAGGGGTACTGGCTTTACCTTCAGTAGCCATGGGATGAACTGGATAAGACAAGCTGAAGGAAAAGCTTTGGAATGGTTGGGATATATTTACACCGATGGAAGCGCAACAAATTATGCCAGCAGTGTGAAAGGACGTGCAGAAATCACAAGAGATAATAGCAACAGCATGGTTTATCTGAGACTGCCCAACCTGAAGCCAGAGGACTCTGCAGTCTATTACTGTGCCAGACGCACACAGTGATGAGAACAAGGAGAGAGGCTTTACAAAAACCCAAAGAAGTGTTTTATATATTGACCTCCAGGGGGCAGCAGGAGGTGTAAATGAAGACAATGAGGACTGCTCCTTAGTTGATGTGAAGTCAGTGTGAAAGAAACAGCTGTGCTTATGGTTGAATGACTTTGCATGTACGAAAGTGTAATGATGAATATTATAATCATGAGTTATAATGACAAGCATAGGACAAATAAAAAGCTGGATTTGATAGAAAACTGATGAAAATTGACAAAATCAACAAAAAACAATATGGATAAATGTATAATATTCATAAATAATAAAAACAGGTTCATCTGTGGTGCAATGATGTCACATTGATGATAGACAATGTAAAGAAAAAGTGTAACTGATAGTAAAATATGTGGAGTGTGAAGCTTCTATCAGTGATGGTGACAGCACTTTACTACTCTCAGTCAATCCAGGGCCGCTTGATCATCTCCAGAGACAACAGCAGACAGCAGGTGTATCTCCAGATGAACAGCCTGAAAACAGAAGATTCTGCTGTTTATTATTGTGCTCCACAGCCACAGAGACACAGGAGAGAACAACACAAACACTCAACACACAAAGCCAAGAGAAGAGTTGCTGTTTATACTTCACATTCACAAAACAAATAAAGAATTGAGGACATTAACAGATCAAAATAGATAGATAGATAGATAGATAGATAGATAGATAGATAGATAGATAGATAGATAAAACATACGAATGAAAACATATTAAGCGTCTACAAATCAATAGGTGAAAAGACGGAGATATTAAACAATTACTTCTAAAACAAATCCAAGTATTGTCTGCTTGTAATAGGACAGTCTGACCTGGAGCCTCTTTTATAGCCTGTCAGTGTCCTTTTCTATGCAAAGTGAACTTCCTTCCAGTCTGCTATAAACTCTTCCTATCATGCTGTCAGCTGAGGCAGAAGGAGAGAAGCTCCCAGCAGATCACCTTCAATACCAACCATGTTCTCTGTAGCTCTGCTGCTGCTGCTGCTGTCTGCTGGATCCTGTGAGTAGTGGGAAAGGTTGTTGGTTGTTTTACAGTTGGTCCTTATTCTCCTTTTTCTCACCTTCTGTCTGTTCTCTTGTTGTTTGGCAGCTGTGAATGGCCAGGCTATGGAGTCCATTCCCTCCACTCCAGTGTTGAAACAGCCTCAGGAAACTCTCAGTCTTTCTTGCAGGGGTACTGGCTTTACCTTCAGTAGCTATTATATGGGCTGGATAAGACAAGCTGAAGGAAAAGCTTTGGAATGGTTGGCATATATTGGCACAAGGTCAACCCCAATATATTATGCCAGCAGTGTGAAAGGACGTGCAGAAATCACAAGAGATGATAGCAACAGCATGGTTTATCTGAGACTGCCCAACCTGAAGCCAGAGGACTCTGCAGTCTATTACTGTGCCAGAGACTCACAGTGATGAGAACAAGGAGAGAGGCTTTACAAAAACCCAAAGAAGTGTTTTATATATTGACCTCCAGGGGGCAGCAGGAGGTGTAAATGAAGACAATGAGGACTGCTCCTTGGTTGATGTGAAGTCAGTGTGAAAGAAACAGCTGTGCTTATGGTTGAATGACTTTGCATGTACGAAAGTGTAATGATGAATATTATAACCATGAGTTATAATGACAAGCATAGGCCAAATAAAAAGCTGGATTTGATAGAAAACGCTGAGGAAAATTGCCATAATCAATAGAGACAATATTCATGAATAATAATCAGAGGTTAATCTGTGTCTGCTCTTTATTATTGTGCTGGAGAGCCACAGTGACTAAAGTTAGCTGAGCAACTGGACAAAGTCCTACTGTACTCATCCTTACACTGAGCTGATATACCCATCATACATACCCATATAGTTAATGTCTTTATACTTAGGTATATATACAGGAGCTGCACTGTCAGTTAATCTGAGGTCTGTTTATCATCTCCAGAGACAGCAGCAGACAGCAGCAGGTGTATCTCCACATCAACACCATACTAAACACTACAACAACCTCTAATATTGAAGATTCTGCTGTTTATTATTGTGCTGGAGAGCCACAGTGAGACAGGAGAGAGCAACACTCTGTACAAAAACAATTACAATGCTAAGTCCCAGTAATTTTCCTAAAATCTGAAGTCAAGGACCCTTCAAGTTAAAACTAGTTGAGAACTGAATAATAACTGAAGGTCTGAGACAAGAGCATGATCACATATTAATCATTTATCTTGTTTTTCCTTTCTGTGACATACTTGATACACTTCAAATGTACGTAACAAATAAAGAGTAAGGGACATTATCATCTAAACATATACAGCAGGACCTGCAACACATTCAGTTTGAGTTAATGTATGAAAAATAAACTGATTTTCTATAGGAAGTATTGAAATATTAAAAGATGACTCATACACACAATCCAAGTACTGTCTGCTTGTAATAGGACAGTCTGACCTGGAGCCTCTTTTATAGCCTGTGAGTGTCCTTTTCTATGCAAAGTGAACTTCCTTCCAGTCTGCTATAAACTCTTCCTATCATGCTGTCAGCTGAGGCAGAAGGAGAGAAGCTCCCAGCAGATCACCTTCAATACCAACCATGTTCTCTGTAGCTCTGCTGCTGCTGCTGCTGTCTGCTGGATCCTGTGAGTTTCACTGAGACTCTTTTATAGGTCTCACTCTGTTCAACACCGACTGAAGATTGAACATGTTTTTCTTTACAGGTGTGAGGTGTGAACAGCTGACACAGCCAGCCTCTGTGAGTGTGCAGCCAGGTCAACAGCTGACCATCAGATGTCAGGTCACCTATGCTCTTAGCAGCTATTCGACAGCTTGGATCAGACAGCCTGCAGGGAAAGGACTGGAGTGGATTGGATCAAAATATACTGGTGACTCTTCCTACAAAGATTCACTGAAAAACAAGTTCAGTATCTCCTTGGAAACGTCCACAAAGACAGTGACTCTGAACGGACAGAATATGCAGCCTGAAGACTCTGCTGTGTATTACTGTGCCAGAGACTCACAATGATACAAACCATCAGTGGACCTGCACAAAAACCCCTCAGTGTCTGCACAGTTGTTCATGAAGCCACCAGAGGGGGCGCCACCACACCACTGTATTTCTTGACTTTTCTCTCTCTAACTCATAATGTGAGCAGTTAGAACAGAGAGGAATGAAGCACAATACAGATTCTGCCGAAACATTATTTTGACACTCAGTGAATCTGAAATCTCCAAAAAGTCTTTAGCAACATTTGACTCATCACCGTCAATAATGATGAAGATCATAAACACATGACCTTGATCACTGATTCAGAACTGTTTTATGATCTTTATGTGAAGTGGAAAAATAAATATAACAGAAACAAAGAGGAGGGGCAGGTACCTGGAAGCTGCACTTGTGTAAAAGTATAGAGTCATCATTTATTTATTATTAAAAAATGACTTTGTTACAAGTATAATTCATCAATGAGGTAAAATGCTGTAGTTGTTAATTTTTACTCAGGTACAAGTATTTTTTGGATCCTCAGGTATAGAAAGTAAAATTATCTCTTGCTCCTCAGGTTAGCATTCAGAACTTGTGATACAGACATGAACAAAATCTCTATTTCCATAATATCATATTATCTTAATCACTTTTTGACTTTTTTATTCAAAATATTTCAGAGCTTTGAAAAATAATGGACTACAAATATAAATTTTACTTAGATGTGAAGTCCAGTAAACATAATTATTGATATATACTATATATACTCCACAAAACGACAAATTCATCTATTGATACTGTGATGAAATATTTAAACTTTGTTGCTCTGCACCACAAACAAAATCAAGGAGCCTTCAAGTTAAAACTTGATGAGAACTGAATAATAACTGAAGGTCTGAGACAAGAGCATCAACACATTGTAATCAATTATCTTGTTTTTCATTTCCGTGACATACTTGATACACTTCAAATGAAGATAACAAATAAAGAGTAAGGGACATTATCATCTAAACATATACAGCAGGACCTGCAACACATTCAGTTTGAGTTAATGTATGAAAAATAAACTCATTTTCTAGAGGAAGTATTGAAATATTAAAAGATGACTCATACACACAATCCAAGTATTGTCTGCTTGTAATAGGACAGTCTGACCTGGAGCCTCTTTTATAGCCTGTCAGTGTCCTTTTCTATGCAAAGTGAACTTCCTTCCAGTCTGCTATAAACTCTTCCTATCATGCTGTCAGCTGAGGCAGAAGGAGAGAAGCTCCCAGCAGATCACCTTCAATACCAACCATGTTCTCTGTAGCTCTGCTGCTGCTGCTGCTGTCTGCTGAATCCTGTGAGTAGTGGGAAAGGTTGTTGGTTGTTTAACAGTTGGTCCTTATTCTCCTTTGTCTCACCTTCTGTCTGTTCTCTTGTTGTTTGGCAGCTGTGAATGGCCAGGCTATGGAGTCCATTCCCTCCACTCCAGTGTTGAAACAGCCTCAGGAAACTCTCAGTCTTTCCTGCAGGGGTACTGGCTTTACCTTCAGTAGCTATTATATGCACTGGATAAGACAAGATGAAGGAAAAGCTTTGGAATGGTTGGGGTATATTGAATACGGTGGAAGCACAACATCTTATGCCAGCAGTGTGAAAGGACGTGCAGAAATCACAAGAGATAATAGCAACAGCATGCTTTATCTGAGACTGCCCAACCTGAAGCCAGAGGACTCTGCAGTCTATTACTGTGCCAGAGACTCACAGTGATGAGAACAAGGAGAGAGGCTTTACAAAAACCCAAAGAAGTGTTTTATATATTGACCTCCAGGGGGCAGCAGGAGGTGTAAATGAAGACAATGAGGACTGCTCCTTAGTTGATGTGAAGTCAGTGTGAAAGAAACAGCTGTGCTTATGGCTGAATGACTTTGCATGTATGAAAGTGTAATGATGAATATTATAATCATGAGTTATAATGACAAGCAAGACATTTTCCAAAATCAATAAAGAAATATTTTTCATAAATGCACAATATTCATAAATAATAATCAGAGGTTAATCTGTGTCTGCTCTTTATTATTGTGCTGGAGAGCCACAGGGACTAAAGTTAGCTGAGCAACTGGACAAAGTCCTACTGTACTCATACTTACACTGAGCTGATATACCCATCATACATACCCATATAGTTAATGTCTTTATACTTAGGTATATATACAGGAGCTGCACTGTCAGTTAATCTGAGGTCCGTTTATCATCTCCAGAGACAGCAGCAGACAGCAGCAGGTGTATCTCCACATCAACACCATACTAAACACTACAACAACCTCTAATATTGAAGATTCTGCTCTTTATTATTGTGCTGGAGAGCCACAGTGACACAGGAGAGAGCAACACTCTGTACAAAAACAATTACAATGATGAATCCCAGTAATTTTCATGTAATCTGAAATGAAGGAGCCTTCAAGTTAAAACTAGTTGAGAACTGAATAATAACTGAAGGTCTGAGACAAGAGCATGATCACATATTAATCATTTATCTTGTTTTTCCTTTCTGTGACATACTTGATACACTTCAAATGTAGATAACAAATAAAGAATAAGGGACATTATCATCTAAACATATACAGCAGGACCTGCAACACATTCAGTTTAAGTTAATGTATGAAAAATAAACTCATTTTCTATAGGAAGTATTGAAATATTAAAAGATGACTCATACACACAATCCAAGTATTGTCTGCTTGTAATAGGACAGTCTGACCTGGAGCCTCTTTTATAGCCTGTCAGTGTCCTTTTCTATGCAAAGTGAACTTCCTTCCAGTCTGCTATAAACTCTTCCTATCATGCTGTCAGCTGAGGCAGAAGGAGAGAAGCTCCCAGCAGATCACCTTCAATACCAACCATGTTCTCTGTAGCTCTGCTGCTGCTGCTGCTGTCTGCTGGATCCTGTGAGTTTCACTGAGACTCTTTTATAGGTCTCACTCTGTTCAACAGCGACTGAAGATTGAACATGTTTTTCTTTACAGGTGTGAGGTGTGAACAGCTGACACAGCCAGCCTCTGTGAGTGTGCAGCCAGGTCAACAGCTGACCATCAGATGTCAGGTCACCTATGCTCTTAGCAGCTATTACACAGCTTGGATCAGACAGCCTGCAGGGAAAGGACTGGAGTGGATTGGATCAAAAGATACTGGTGACTCTTACTACAAAGATTCACTGAAAAACAAGTTCAGTATCTCCTTGGAAACGTCCACAAAGACAGTGACTCTGAACGGACAGAATATGCAGTCTGAAGACTCTGCTGTGTATTACTGTGCCAGAGACTCACAATGATACAAACCATCAGTGGACCTGCACAAAAACCCCTCAGTGTCTGCACAGTTCCACAAACCCACCAGAGGAGGCGCTATGAGACCTCACAATCATTCAAGACTGATTCCCTGCTTAACATGTTAGAGGCCACTGAATGTTATTCAATCATGCAGACATTCATATAAAATTATGAAAGTGTGGACATTTTAAAGAAACAATTGAACTGACAGCGTAGTAAAATGAGTAATATTACATGATGATGTCATCCACATCCGAGAAAGTCAAGGCTGGATGTAAACTCTAACATGACCTGCTGTTACATTGTGAGATATGGAGTTTATCCTGCAGATCAACATAATAATATCTACTAATATATATTTACAATTATTACTCTTCATATTTTTGTGCTACTCAGGTTTCAGGAACAACACAGATAAAACATGACTAACACTGAATCCACTCAGATACAGAGAAGCTGTACATGAGTGGCAGTACTGTAGCCACTCCCTCCTCCCTGTTTTTGGTTGCGTGCACTTTGTAAAGATCAGGAGCACCGGCAGTTGTGATGTCATCATTTGTATGTAAAGGTGTATTTGAATAACCTCTGACCTTCTTCACAATGCAAATACAGAGCTGCAGAGTGCTTACATCTGTCCTCACACTGACTGGCTGTCTCACTGTGCTGTGTGGAGCAGCTGACTTCACATCTTCAACTCTAGGATGGCCAACAAACTGTGCCTTCTGCTGACAGCTCTCTTCCTGCCCTGTGAGTGTGTGACGCTTCATGCTGCTTTAAAGAGGAAAAAAGGTTTTTGGTTGTTGTACAGTTCCTCCTTATTCTCCTTTTTCTCACCTTCTGTCTGTTCTATTGTTGTTTGGCAGCTGTGAATGGCCAGGCTATGGAGTCCATTCCCTCCACTCCAGTGTTAATACAGCCTCAGGAAACTCTCAGTCTTTCCTGCAGGGGTACTGGCTTTACCTTCAGTAGCTATCATATGTACTGGATAAGACAAGCTGAAGGAAAAGCTTTGGAATGGTTGGCGTATATTAACTCCGCTGGAAGCACAACATCTTATGCCAGCAGTGTGAAAGGACGTGCAGAAATCACAAGAGATGATAGCAACAGCATGGTTTATCTGAGACTGCCCAACCTGAAGCCAGAGGACTCTGCAGTCTATTACTGTGCCAGAGACTCACAGTGATGAGAACAAGGAGAGAGGCTTTACAAAAACCCAAAGAAGTGTTTTATATATTGACCTCCAGGGGGCAGCAGGAGGTGTAAATTAAGACAATGAGGACTGCTCCTTAGTTGATGTGAAGTCAGTGTGAAAGAAACAGCTGTGCTTATGGTTGAATGACTTTGCATGTACGAAAGTGTAATGATGAATATTATAATCATGAGTTATAATGACAAGCAAAGGACAAATAAAAAGCTGGATTTGATAGAAAACTCTGATGAAAATTGCCATAATCAACAGAAAACAGCTGCACTTGTGTTAAAGTATAGATTCATCATTTATTCCTCATTCCAAAATGACTTTGTTACAAGTGAAATTCTTCACTGAGGAAAAATGTTTGATAAAATGAAGTTAGCTGTGATTTAAATTCTACTCAAGTACCAAAAGTGTTTTTTGGATAATAACAGTACTTAAGTATTGAAAGTAAAATAATCTCTTGCTCCTCACGGTGACATGCAGAACTTCTGATACAGACATGAACTTAATCTGAATTACTATAATATTATGTTGTCTTTGTCACTTTTTTACTTCTATTTACAAAATCTTTCAGGTTTCAATTTTTTTGAATTAATTTTTTTACAAACATTGCAATTAATTCTTTATTTTTGTACCATAGTGGCTCAAATATTCCATCATGAAAGGGTTTGAAAATAAGGGACTACAAATATATATTGTAATTTGGATGTCTAGTGAAGTAAACATAATCATTAGTGTAAATATATTATATCCATAAAAGTAATAATTCTCTGAAAAAATACATTAATACTGTATTCAAATATTTGTACTTTGTTGCTCCACATCACAAACAAGAGCATGAACACATTTAATTATTTATCTTGTTTTTCCTTTCTGTGACATACTTCATACACTTCAAATGCACATAACAAATAAAGAGTTAGGGACATTATCATCAAATCATATACAGCAGGACTACAGTGCAGAAATCATATCCATGAAACGAACAAATGCTCTTTTATAGCCAGTCAGTGTCCTTTTCTATGCAAAGTGAACTTCCTTCCAGTCTGCTATAAACTCTTCCTATCATGCTGTCAGCTGAGGCAGAAGGAGAGAAGCTCCCAGCAGATCACCTTCAATACCAACCATGTTCTCTATAGCTCTGCTGCTGCTGCTGCTGTCTGCTGGATCCTGTGAGTAGCGGGAAAGGTTGTTGGTTGTTTTACAGTTGGTCCTTATTCTCCTTTTTCTCACCTTCTGTCTGTTCTCTTGTTGTTTGGCAGCTGTGAATGGCCAGGCTATGGAGTCCATTCCCTCCACTCCAGTGTTGAAACAGCCTCAGGAAACTCTCAGTCTTTCCTGCAGGGGTACTGGCTTTACCTTCAGTAGCTATTATATGCACTGGATAAGACAAGCTGAAGGAAAAGCTTTGGAATGGTTGGCGTATATTAACACCGGTGGAGGCACAACATCTTATGCCAGCAGTGTGAAAGGACGTGCAGAAATCACAAGAGATAATAGCAACAGCATGCTTTATCTGAGACTGCCCAACCTGAAGCCAGAGGACTCTGCAGTCTATTACTGTGCCAGAGACTCACAGTGATGAGAACCATCAGTGGACCTGCACAAAAACCCCTCAGTGTCTGCACAGTTGTTCATGAAGCCACCAGAGGGGGCGCCATCACACCACTGTTTTTCTTGACTTTTCTCTCTCTAACTCATAATGTGAGCAGTTACAACAGAGAGGAATGAAGCACAATACAGATTCTGCTGAAACATTATTTTAAATGACACTAAGTGAATCTGAAATCTCCAAAAAGTCTCTTTAGCAGCATTTGACTCATCACATTCAATAATGATGAAGAGCATAAACACATGAATTGTTCACTGAATCAGAACTGTTTAGTGAACTTCATGTGATGTGGAAAATATAACTATTACAGATACAACATGGAGGAGCAAGAACCAGGAAGCTGCACTTGTGTAAAAGTATAGATTCATCATTTATTCTTTATTCCAAAATGACTTTGTTACAAGTGAAATACATCAATGAGGAAAAATATTTGAGTAAAATGAACTTAGCTATTTTTAATAATAACTCTGCTCAAGTATTTGAAAGTAAAATAATCTCTTACTCCTCACGGTGACATGCAGAACTTCAGATACAGACATGAACTTAATCTGAATTACCATAATAGTATGTTATATTTGTCACTTTTTGACTTCTAGTTACAAAATCTTTCTGTTTTGAATTTTTTTTTTTTTTTTTTACCTTCATTGCAATAAATTCTTTATTTTTGTACTACTGTGGCTTAAATATTCCATCACCAAAAGGTTTGAAAATAAAGGACTACAAAAATATATTTTAATTTAGATGTGTAGTGAAGTAAACATAATCATTTCTGAAAATATATTATATCCATGAAAGTAATAATTCTCTAAAAAAAATCCATTAATACTGTATTGAAATATTTGTACTTTTTTGCTCCACATCACAAACAAAAACATTAATAATGATGAAGCACACGTCTATCAGAAATGTTCCAGTAAACTGAAATCAAGGACCTTTGGTATAACAACTGAAGGTGTGAGACAAGAGCATGAACACATTTGAATCATTTATCTGGTTTTCCTTTCTGTGACATACTTCAACCACTTCAAATGCACATAACAAATAAAGAGTTAGGGACATTATCATCAAATCATATACAGCAGGACTACAGTGCAGAAATCATATCCATGAAACGAACAAATGCTCTTTTATAGCCTGTCAGTGTCCTTTTCTATGCAAAGTGAACTTCCTTCCAGTCTGCTATAAACTCTTCCTATCATGCTGTCAGCTGAGGCAGAAGGAGAGAAGCTCCCAGCAGATCACCTTCAATACCAACCATGTTCTCTGTAGCTCTGCTGCTGCTGCTGCTGTCTGCTGGATCCTGTGAGTTTCACTGAGACTCTTTTATAGGTCTCACTCTGTTCAACACCGACTGAAGATTGAACATGTTTTTCTTTACAGGTGTGAGGTGTGAACAGCTGACACAGCCAGCCTCTGTGAGTGTGCAGCCAGGTCAACAGCTGACCATCAGATGTCAGGTCACTTATGCTCTTAGCAGCTATTACACAGCTTGGATCAGACAGCCTGCAGGGAAAGGACTGGAGTGGATTGGAATGAAACATACTGGTGCCTCTTACTACAAAGATTCACTGAAAAACAAGTTCAGTATCTCCTTGGAAACGTCCACAAAAACAGTGACTCTGAACGGACAGAATATGCAGCCTGAAGACTCTGCTGTGTATTACTGTGCCAGAGACTCACAATGATACAAACCATCAGTGGACCTGCACAAAAACCCCTCAGTGTCTGCACAGTTGTTCATGAAGCCACCAGAGGGGGCGCCACCACACCACTGTTTTTCTTGACTTTTCTCTCTCTAACTCATAATGTGAGCAGTTACAACAGAGAGGAATGAAGCACAATACAGATTCTGCTGAAACATTATTTTAAATGACAATAAGTGAATCTGAAATCTCCAAAAAGTCTCTTTAGCAACATTTGACTCATCACCGTCAATAATGATGAAGAGCGTACACACCTGAATTTGTTCACTGAATCAGAACTGTGAGGTGAACTTCATGTGATGTGGAAAATATAACTATTACAGATACAACATGGAGGAGCAAGAACCTGGAAGCTGCACTTGTGTTAAAGTATAGATTCATCATTTATTCTTCATTACAAAATGACTTTGTTACAAGTGAAAGACATCAATGAGGAAAAATGTTTGAGTAAAATGAACTTAGCTATTTTTAATAATAACTCTACTCAAGTATTGAAAGTAAAATAATCTCTTGCTCCTCACGGTGACATGCAGAACTTCTGATACAGACATAAACTTAATCTGAATTACCATAATATTATGTTACATTGTCACTTTTTGACTTCTAGTTACAAAATCTTTCAGTTTTGAATTTTTCTTTATATTTTACAAACATTGCAATAAATTCTTTATTTTTGTGCTACTGTGGCTTAAATATTCCATCACCAAAAAGTTTGAAAATAAAGGACTACAAAAATATATTTTAATTTAGATGTGTAGTGAAGTAAACATAATCATTTCTGAAAATATATTATATCCATGAAAGTAATAATTCTCTAAAAAAAAATCCATTAATACTGTATTCAAATATCTGTACTTTTTTGCTCCACATCACAAACAAAAACATTAATAATGATGAAGCACACGTGTATCAGAAATGTTCCAGTAAACTGAAATCAAGGACCTTTGGTATAACAACTGAAGGTGTGAGACAAGAGCATGAACACATTTGAATCATTTATCTGGTTTTCCTTTCTGTGACATACTTCAACCACTTCAAATGCACATAACAAATAAAGAGTTAGGGACATTATCATCAAATCATATACAGCAGGACTACAGCGCAGAAATCATATCCATGAAAGAAACAAATGCTCTTTTATAGCCTGTCAGTGTCCTTTTCTATGCAAAGTTAACTTCCTTCCAGTCTGCTATAAACTCTTCCTATCATGCTGTCAGCTGAGGCAGAAGGAGAGAAGCTCCCAGCAGATCACCTTCAATACCAACCATGTTCTCTGTAGCTCTGCTGCTGCTGCTGCTGTCTGCTGGATCCTGTGAGTTTCACTGAGACTCTTTTATAGGTCTCACTCTGTTCAACACCGACTGAAGATTGAACATGTTTTTCTTTACAGGTGTGAGGTGTGAACAGCTGACACAGCCAGCCTCTGTGAGTGTGCAGCCAGGTCAACAGCTGACCATCAGATGTCAGGTCACTTATGATCTTAGCAGCTATTACACAGCTTGGATCAGACAGCCTGCAGGGAAAGGACTGGAGTGGATTGGAATGAAAGATACTGGTAGCTCCTACTTCAAAGATTCACTGAAAAACAAGTTCAGTATCTCCTTGGAAACGTCCACAAAAACAGTGACTCTGAACGGACAGAATATGCAGCCTGAAGACTCTGCTGTGTATTACTGTGCCAGAGACTCACAATGATACAAACCATCAGTGGACCTGCACAAAAACCCCTCAGTGTCTGCACAGTTGTTCATGAAGCCACCAGAGGGGGCGCCATCACACCACTGTTTTTCTTGACTTTTCTCTCTCTAACTCATAATGTGAGCAGTTACAACAGAGAGGAATGAAGCACAATACAGATTCTGCTGAAACATTATTTTGACACTCAGTGAATCTGAAATCTCCAAAAAGTCTTTAGCAACATTTGACTCATCACCGTCAATAATGATGAAGATCATAAACACATGAATTGTTCACTGAATCAGAACTGTGAGGTGAACTTCATGTGATGTGGAAAATATAACTTTTACAGATACAACATGGAGGAGCAAGAACCAGGAAGCTGCACTTGTGTTAAAGTATAGATTCATCATTTATTCTTCATTACAAAATGACTTTGTTACAAGTGAAATACATCAATGATGAAATATGTTTGAGTCAAATGAACTTAGATGTTGATGTAAGTTCTACTCAAGCTCCAAAAGTATATATTGGCGAATAACTGTACTCCAGTACTGAAAATAAAATAATCTCTTGCTCCTCACGGTGACATGCAGAACTTCTGATACAGACATGAACTTAATCTGTATTACCATAATATTATGTTATCAATATAATAATATCTACAAATATATATTTACAATTATTACTCTTCATATTTTTGTGCTACTCAGGTTTCAGGAACAACACAGATAAAACATGACTAACACTGAATCCACTCAGATACAGAGAAGCTGTACATGAGTGGCAGTACTGTAGCCACTCCCTCCTCCCTGTTTTTGGTTGCGTGCACTTTGTAAAGATCAGGAGCACCGGCAGTTGTGATGTCATCATTTGTATGTAAAGGTGTATTTGAATAACCTCTGACCTTCATCACAATGCAAATACAGAGCTGCAGAGTGCTTACATCTGTCCTCACACTGACTGGCTGTCTCACTGTGCTGTGTGGAGCAGCTGACTTCACATCTTCAACTCTAGGATGGCCAACAAACTGTGCCTTCTTCTGACAGCTCTTTTCCTGCCCTGTGAGTGTGTGACGCTTCATGCTGCGAGAGGAAAAAAGGTTTTTGGTTGTTTTACAGTTCCTCCTTATTCTCCTTTTTCTCACCTTCTGTCTGTTCTCTTGTTGTTTGGCAGCTGTGAATGGCCAGGCTATGGAGTCCATTCCCTCCACTCCAGTGTTGAAACAGCCTCAGGAAACTCTCAGTCTTTCCTGCAGGGGTACTGGCTTTACCTTCAGTAGCCATGGGATGAGCTGGATAAGACAAGCTGAAGGAAAAGGTTTGGAATGGTTGGGATATATTTACACCGATGGAAGCGCAACAAATTATGCCAGCAGTGTGAAAGGACGTGCAGAAATCACAAGAGATAATAGCAACAGCATGGTTTATCTGAGACTGCCCAACCTGAAGCCAGAGGACTCTGCAGTCTATTACTGTGCCAGACACACACAGTGATGAGAACAAGGAGAGAGGCTTTACAAAAACCCAAAGAAGTGTTTTATATATTGACCTCCAGGGGGCAGCAGGAGGTGTAAATGAAGACAATGAGGACTGCTCCTTAGTTGATGTGAAGTCAGTGTGAAAGAAACAGCTGTGCTTATGGTTGAATGACTTTGCATGTATGAAAGTGTAATGATGAATATTATAATCATGAGTTATAATGACAAGCAAGACATTTTCCATAATCAATAAAGAAATAATATTCAAAAATGCACAATATTCATAAATAATAATCAGAGGTTAATCTGTGTCTGCTCTTTATTATTGTGCTGGAGAGCCACAGGGACTAAAGTTAGCTGAGCAACTGGACAAAGTCCTACTGTACTCATCCTTACACTGAGCTGATATACCCATCATACATACCCATATAGTTAATGTCTTTATACTTAGGTATATATACAGGAGCTGCACTGTCAGTTAATCTGAGGTCTGTTTATCATCTCCAGAGACAGCAGCAGACAGCAGCAGGTGTATCTCCACATCAACACCATACTAAACACTACAACAACCTCTAATATTGAAGATTCTGCTGTTTATTATTGTGCTGGAGAGCCACAGTGACACAGGAGAGAGCAACACTCTGTACAAAAACAATTACAATGATGAATCCCAGTAATTTTCATGTAATCTGAAATGAGGGACCCTTCAAGTTAAAACTAGTTGAGAACTGAATAATAACTGAAGGTCTGAGACAAGAACATGATCACATATTAATCAATTATATTGTTTTTCCTTTCTGTGACATACTTGATACACTTCAAATGTAGATAACAAATAAAGAATAAGGGACATTATCATCTAAACATATACAGCAGGACCTGCAACACATTCAGTTTAAGTTAATGTATGAAAACTAAACTCATTTTCTAGAGGAAGTATTGAAATATTAAAAGATGACTTATACACACAATCCAAGTATTGTCTGCTTGTAATAGGACAGTCTGACCTGGAGCCTCTTTTATAGCCTGTCAGTGTCCTTTTCTATGCAAAGTGAACTTCCTTCCAGTCTGCTATAAACTCTTCCTATCATGCTGTCAGCTGAGGCAGAAGGAGAGAAGCTCCCAGCAGATCACCTTCAATACCAACCATGTTCTCTGTAGCTCTGCTGCTGCTGCTGCTGTCTGCTGGATCCTGTGAGTTTCACTGAGACTCTTTTATAGGTCTCACTCTGTTCAACAGCGACTGAAGATTGAACATGTTTTTCTTTACAGGTGTGAGGTGTGAACAGCTGACACAGCCAGCCTCTGTGAGTGTGCAGCCAGGTCAACAGCTGACCATCAGATGTCAGGTCACTTATGCTCTTAGCAGCCATTGGACAGCTTGGATCAGACAGCCTGCAGGGAAAGGACTGGAGTGGATTGGAATGAAATATACTGGTGACTCTTACTACAAAGATTCACTGAAAAACAAGTTCAGTATCTCCTTGGAAACGTCCACAAAAACAGTGACTCTGAACGGACAGAATATGCAGCCTGAAGACTCTGCTGTGTATTACTGTGCCAGAGACTCACAATGATACAAACCATCAGTGGACCTGCACAAAAACCCCTCAGTGTCTGCACAGTTGTTCATGAAGCCACCAGAGGGGGCGCCACCACACCACTGTATTTCTTGACTTTTCTCTCTCTAACTCATAATGTGAGCAGTTACAACAGAGAGGAATGAAGCACAATACAGATTCTGCTGAAACATTATTTTGACACCCAGTGAATCTGAAATCTCTGAAAAGTCTCTTTAGCAACATTTGACTCATCACCGTCAATAATGATGAAGATCATAAACACATGACCTTGATCACTGATTCAGAACTGTTTTATGATCTTTATGTGAAGTGGAAAAATAAATATAACAGAAACAAAGAGGAGGGGCAGGTACCTGGAAGCTGCACTTGTGTAAAAGTATAGAGTCATCATTTATTTATTATTAAAAAATGACTTTGTTACAAGTATAATTCATCAATGAGGTAAAATGCTGTAGTTGTTAATTTTTACTCAGGTACAAGTATTTTTTGGATCCTCAGGTATTGAAAGTAAAATTATCTCTTGCTCCTCAGGTTAGCATTCAGAACTTGTGATACAGACATGAACAAAATCTCTATTTCCATAATATTATATTATCTTAATCACTTTTTGACTTTTTTATTCAAAATATTTCAGAGCTTTGAAAAATAATGGACTACAAATATAAATTTTACTTAGATGTGAAGTCCAGTAAACATAATTATTGATATATACTATATATACTCCACAAAACGACAAATTCATCTATTGATACTGTGATGAAATATTTAAACTTTGTTGCTCTGCAACACAAACAAAATCAAGGAGCCTTCAAGTTAAAACTTGATGAGAACTGAATAATAACTGAAGGTCTGAGACAAGAGCATCAACACATTGTAATCAATTATCTTGTTTTTCATTTCTGTGACATACTTGATACACTTCAAATGTAGATAACAAATAAAGAGTGAGGGACATTATCATCTAAACATATACAGCAGGACCTGCAACACATTCAGTTTGAGTTAATGTATGAAAAATAAACTCATTTTCTGGGGGAAGTATTGAAATATTAAAAGATGACTCATACACACAATCCAAGTACTGTCTGCTTGTAATAGGACAGTCTGACCTGGAGCCTCTTTTATAGCCTGTCAGTGTCCTTTTCTATGCAAAGTGAACTTCCTTCCAGTCTGCTATAAACTCTTCCTATCATGCTGTCAGCTGAGGCAGAAGGAGAGAAGCTCCCAGCAGATCACCTTCAATACCAACCATGTTCTCTGTAGCTCTGCTGCTGCTGCTGCTGTCTGCTGGATCCTGTGAGTTTCACTGAGACTCTTTTATAGGTCTCACTCTGTTCAACAGCGACTGAAGATTGAACATGTTTTTCTTTACAGGTGTGAGGTGTGAACAGCTGACACAGCCAGCCTCTGTGAGTGTGCAGCCAGGTCAACAGCTGACCATCAGATGTCAGGTCACGTATTCTTTTAGCAGCTATTACACAGCTTGGATCAGACAGCCTGCAGGGAAAGGACTGGAGTGGATTGGAATGAAAAGTACTCATTACACTTTCTTCAAAGATTCACTTAAAAACAAGTTCAGTATCTCCTTGGAAACGTCTACAAACACAGCGACTCTGAACGGACAGAATATGCAGCCTGAAGACTCTGCTGTGTATTACTGTGCCAGAGACTCACAATGATACAAACCATCAGTGGACCTGCACAAAAACCCCTCAGTGTCTGCACAGTTGATGCACAACGTGACCAGAGGAGGAGCCCATGTATTTTCACACTTTAAACTGATCAGGAAGAAAGATGCACATGGAGGGCAATGTTTTATTATGGAGGCACAACTTTATTCGTTAAAAATAAAACAAATAAAACAGTTTTGTCTGACCGCTCTTCAGTTTCTTTGACTAATGTTTATATCATTTAAACCAACACACCAAAACAGAAAGACAACTCCAAAGCATCTGACGAATGGAAACATATTTAATCAATGGAGTTTGCTAGATTAAATCACTTTTGACGAGGCTGAGAATACAAATCGCAGTACTTGAATAGCAGTAAATGTCACATTGAATCCCCAAACCACAGAGCCATAGTGTAAAATTGGCATCCAGCTATTATCAGCAAATGCCAAAACGGGGTTAGGGTGACACTGAATGCACCAAAGTTTGTAACATGAACAGAACACATTTTTACATCTGAGCAAATGTGTTTTTAACAATGGAATAATTCAGAAAGAAGAAAACATTCAAGATTGCTTTTCCTCTATTTCCTCTATTTCCACACACGCTCTATTAGCTGTTGCCCATTTGACAAACAGTGCTTGTCTTTGTGATCTTTAAGTACCTCCAGATCAAGACTGGTAACAATGCAAATATGAGGATTGAGCCACAGTCTCCACCCAGTCTGTCCGTATCACATATATCTCTTCATCTCCAGCAGTGGCAGATTCAGTAAGGTTTCCACCATGGCAGCTGTGGAAAGTGTCTTCCTCTTGGCTCTCATTTCAGGTGAGTGAAGTACTTATTCGCTGTTGGAAAATGGATCGCCTGCTGTCTTCCCATCATCTAAACTCTGCGTGTGTCTCTCAGCTGTTGGTGGCCAGTCCCTCACCTCCTCAGAGGCTGTGGTCAGGAGCGCCGCAGAGTCCGTCACACTGTCCTGTAAGGTGGATGGACTTCCTCTTGCATGGCTGCACTGGATTCGTCAGAAACCAGGAAAAGGACTGGAATGGATCGGACGTATTGACAGTGGAACTGGAACAATATTTGCCCAAAGTCTCCAGGGCCAGTTTACCATCACCAAAGACACTTCCCGAAATGTTGTGTACTTAGAGGTGAAGAGTCTGAAAGCTGAAGACTCTGCACTTTATCATTGTGCTCGTGAGGCACAGTGACACAAGAGCAAGCAACGCTGAACAAAATCATCACAGAGCTTTTCAAAGAGCGACCCTCCCTCCCCTCCCTCCACTGTAATGTCTACTTACCACAGTATAAAGTATTACATCACCATGAATACAGACTGAACATCCATATATAATTCAATTTGCTTAATGAATAACCAAGCACAAAAGATCTACTGAGTGAGCAGTTCAACCATTCACAATGATGACACGCTGTATATTTGATACAAACAACACTCGATAACATTTGTAGAAACATTATAAATGTGAATCATTGACCTCTGCAGTACTGTAGGAAATAAACAACAACTAAATGTCACCTAAAGTCATTCAGAATTCACAATAATATACAGTAGTTGTAAAGTCCTTTCCACGTTTATACAGAGATTGTGTCGTCTCTACTTGAACCTGTAGGGGGCGGCCAAACTCCTTAGATGTACAATCAAGCACTACTCACAGTTCACCAAACACGAGTTAGAGTCCAGACCAACTTCACGCCCTGTGAGGAGGAGTCAATGCAAAACTTGGATGTCTTCCTCCTCTACATATGTGACTGCAGAGAGGCTGACAGAGAACAGTGGACACACACTTTAGCATGATGGACTACAGGACAGGACTGCTGCTTTTAGCTGTCTGCTGGGCAGGTGAAGCTCTACACATCTGGATCTGATGTTTCCAATGATGTCAAGAATGCACTTCAATGTATATAATGATCTTTTATTATCTTGACAGGTGTTGCTGCTCAAACTCTGACACAATCTGAAGCAGTGGTTAAAAACCCTGCAGACTCACACAAACTGACCTGTACAGTCTCTGGGTTCTCACTCAGCAGCTACTGGATGGGCTGGATCAGACAGGCTCCTGGAAAAGGACTGGAGTGGGTTGCTGCTCATACTGGTAGCACTGCTTACTACTCTCAGTCAGTCCAGGGCCGGTTTATCATCTCCAGAGACAACAGCAGACAGCAGGTGTATCTCCAGATGAACAATCTGAAGACTGAAGACTCTGCTGTTTATTATTGTGCTGGAGAGCCACAGTGACTGAAGTTGTGAAGCAGCTGTACAAAATCCTACTGAACTCACACTTTGAGAACACTCTCTGTCTCACATCACTGACAGCTCTTTGAATCCTTAAAAACTGTACAAAGTTTGATATTTCTCCCTCTTAAGCCCAAAATACTAACCAGAGCTACAGCTGGAATAAGATATAGAATAAAAAATAAAATGAATATCGCATATTTAGGAAAATATTGATAATGAATTGTCCACATGAACAAATAAACAAAAGATGATAGAGTTAATAAATTAAGAATATCTCTCATATTTAGGCAAAGGAATTAAGTGAAAATCAACCAGAACCTGATATTGAACAATAGAATAACCAACACTAATAACACCACCACTGTAAACACTCACATGTTCTTTTGTTTTGCATGATATTTTGCTCCAGATGCATGGAATCACAGATGCTGGCTGAGATGTGGGAGGAGTTTGCAATAAACAAATTGTGTGAGGGAGACAGCTCCCATCATATTTAAAGGGCTTTCATTGCTTTGAAGCCATACTAAGCACGCTGTAAACATGGCTGACATGAAGCTAACGCTCTTGCTCGCTGCTCTGTTTGTTTGCACGGGTGTTAAAGGTTGGAGCATAACCGAGTCTGGACCGGTGCTGAAAACACCTGGAGAATCCCACAGACTCACCTGCACAACCTCAGGGTTTAGTTTTAGTAGCACAGTGTGGAACTGGATCAGGCAGGCTGCGGGTAAAGGACCAGAGTGGATCGCTTACATAGACACAGCTAGTACTCCCATTTCTTACTCCCAGTCAGTCAAGGGCAGATTCACCATCTCCAGAGACGACTCCAGCCAGAAAGTCTACCTACAGATGAACCATCTGAAGGCCGAGGACACTGCAGTGTATCACTGTGCAGGAGGAACACAGTGGGAAACAGTAACAGAGACAACATACACAAACCACTTCCTCTATTTAGCTGAAGCACTGGAATGTTAGTCAGTTGTTGTCAGTTATTTGACATCAGAGTAGTTTAATCATGACCCACTCTCTTTTTTCTAAAGTATTTATATTGAACTATTGATTTGTTTGTGTAATTAGCATATATAATGTAGAAATGAATACAGTAAATTACACAAAACCAAACACTGCCTCATAAACAAATAAATAGATGAACTGATCCAAAACTTCACCATGAAGCTGAGCTGTACTTATATGTTATGATTATTATTATTATTATTATTATTATTATTATTATTATTATTATTATTATTATTATTATTACCATCATCATCATCATCATCATCATCATCATCATCATCATCATCATCATCTTTATTTTTATTATTATTATTATTATTATTATTATTATTATTATTATTTTATAATGTTTTACTGGCGACAGAAGTTTAGAGAATAGTTTCATTCCTCCAGATACAAATGTAACATATTTTCCTGTTTAAACCTATGAAGGGTAGATTGAGTTTGTTGTACATTGATGGCCATGAAATGACAAAAAAATCAACCAGTGATCTTTGCTGTTGTGCTGTGTGACAAAGGCTTTGTGTAGAAGAAGATCCTGTATGTTTCTTACATGTAAATACATGAACACAAAGTAATTTTGCAGTTCTACATTTTGACTAAACAGCAACTGAGAGTAAAGTCCAGTCCAGTTGTGTCCTTCCTCCCTGTGAGGAGGAGTCAATGCAAAACTTGGATGTCTTCCTCCTCTACATATGTGACTGCAGAGAGGCTGACAGAGAACAGTGGACACACACTTTAGCGTGATGGACTACAGGACAGGACTGCTGCTTTTAGCTGTCTGCTGGGCAGGTGAAGCTCTACACATCTGGATCTGATGTTTCCAATGATGTCAAGAATGCACTTCAATGTAAATAATGATCCTTTATTATCTTGACAGGTGTTGCTGCTCAAACTCTGACACAATCTGAAGCAGTGGTTAAAAACCCTGCAGACTCACACAAACTGACCTGTACAGTCTCTGGGTTCTCACTCAGCAGCTACGGGATGGGCTGGATCAGACAGACTCCTGGAAAAGGCCTGGAGTGGGTTGCTTATCACGATAATGCCAATGGTTACTACTCTCAGTCAGTCAAGGGCCGGTTTATCATCTCCAGAGACAACAGCAGACAGCAGGTGTATCTGCAGATGAACAATCTGAAGACTGAAGACTCTGCTGTTTATTATTGTGCTCGAGAGCCACAGTGACTGAAGTTGTGAAGCAGCTGTACAAAATCCTACTGAACTCACACTTTGAGAACACTCTCTGTCTTCAATCATGAAAAGCTTCAGCTGTATAAAATGACCTCAGAAACAAATGAGCTCATGTTAAAAACACAACAAGTCCATAATGTTCTTCCTTTATAATCCACATACAGTTTCCTGACACTGCACCTCCTAAGGGGGGTTGTTGGTGGAATTGTTGCTCTTATCTAAAAAAGGAAAAAGACACAGTACTTCATTCACAATAACAATTCAAAATACATTAAAAATCTATATTGATACATCATTATTTATTCATTATGTGTACATTACAACGTACCAGCTCATAAATGTCATAATGTATATTGAATCTCATTCACTAGTTTATACTCTATAGATTTATTTACTTCAAGTTTTATACTCAAATGAAATATGGCAAAAAATGTTTCATGTATATCTTTATTTTTTTATTTTTTTATTTTCTTATTTTTTTTTGTGCTATTTTTTTTTTATTGAAGCAAACATTTTACATGACATTGCACATACAATTATAGGATAAGATGTATCATGTTTATCTTTATGAAGGAGCTCAAGTCATCTCTAAGTTCTGATGATCTGATGGTGGTTTGCCTTTTCATCTGCAAGAAGAATCAGTCCAAATCAAAGAAATCCTGCAAGTCATCAATTGACTAATTATCAGATTATGTGTTTGTTTTCCTGCCATGAATGGGTTCTGTTTGCAAGAAAAAAATAATAAAATCCCAAGAAGTAGAAGAAACTGAATCAACTCCTGCACTGTTCTCTTGCACTACATCTCTTGAACAAAGATATTACTCCAGAGAAGCGACCACAAACTCTGATGGCCACACACCATATTTTGACTATTCATCATTGCGAGGAGGAGTCGATGCAAAACCCTGCTGTGTTCCTTTTGTATTTGAAGAAGTGAGATCAGACTCCTGAGCAGATCATCATGGCTTCAGCTACGTGTGTCACATTTCTAATGCTGTCAGCTTTGACTGGTGAAGGACGCAACATATCTTTCATTCATTGTTAAGGTTATTTGGTTTTGTTCTCATCAAGCTGTTTTTCTCTGCAGGTGTTTGGAGTCAGACTCTGACTCAGTCTGAAGCAGTGGTAAAGCAGCATGGAGACTCTCACAAACTGACCTGTACATATGCAGGAATATCAGATGATGACGCTCATATTGGCTGGATCAGACAAGCTGAAGGGAAAGGACTGGAATGGATCGCCTACATTACTGGTAGTGGTAGCACTAAATCGTATTCCCAGTCTGTGAAGA
Organism: Genypterus blacodes; assembly: GCF_046128005.1. Classification (NCBI taxonomy): domain Eukaryota; kingdom Metazoa; phylum Chordata; class Actinopteri; order Ophidiiformes; family Ophidiidae; genus Genypterus; species Genypterus blacodes. The sequence continues at coordinate 568,402 of NW_027467082.1, forward strand.
ACCGCTTCACCATTTCCAGAGACAACAACATGGACCAGGTGTATCTGCAGATGAACAGCCTGAAGACTGAAGACTCTGCTGTTTATTATTGTGCTCGAAAGCCACAGTGACTGGAGTAGATTGAGCAGCTGTGCAAAATCCTTCATTTCTGACCCTCCTGTACTCTGTCAAGTCACATACATGATAAACTGAGTTTAAATGATAATTAATGTTGATAGACATTCTGGACTTCGTAAATGTCTCACAAAATTCAAATAAAGTCTTTAGAGCGACTCATGTAGAATAAGTGAGGGCCAGCACATCCTCTCCCCCTGAGAGAATTAGCAGCACTGGATTATTAACAGCTATTATAAATATAAATCTCTCTCAATATATTTACCTTCAACAGAATTATTCTTGATTCACAGTAAAAATAAGTATTTTTCTGAACTCCACTCAAACAGAAAGTATTCTGATAAGCAGAAACAATGTTTTTCCTCTTCTTGTCATGTGATATATGAACTAACTAACAAACTCTTGTGCACATTTCATCAACCAGTCGTGACTTTTCGTCTTTGTTCATATGAACAAATATTGATGATGAGGCCCATGGAAGTTTTCATGGAGTTTGAGTGCCAGATTTTTTCCTCCTTTTTTTTTTTTTTTACATGAGTTAATTGAAACAAATCCAAATCCAGTTTAACCTGTTTGAGACTGAGGACTGAGGACTGAATGCAGCTGTGTGTGTTTGTCCCAATGAGACACAGTGGAATAAACAAAGCAAAACTTAGTGTGATTGTGTTTCTTCCTGACAAATAAAGAAGTGAATGATAGGAGACTATTGATGTCTGTCTTCTTGTAGCCCAGATCAATAAAGTGTGAGTGCATTACAGATTCATGTCCCCAATATTAACAGATCTTTGATAACATGCGGTTGATCATAGACTCATCTGAATGAAACTATGATGAAACTGTTAATCTTTGTCCAAAAACTCAAAAACATGTGTGATATCTACAAAAGCTGTGACTCACACATCAACATCTGAGATCTGAACAGTGAAACTTGTTTGTGTAACATGTTCCTCTATTTAAACCTGTAGGGGGCGGTCTATGCAAACTCTTCCTTCTTTATATACCAACAACCAGTGACATTTGTGACAGAACAACTGGAACTTTGAGCAGAAAACTCTTCATCCCACTGTTTATAAGATGATTGTGTGCAGTTTGTTCTTTCTAGTAACTCTTCATGGTAAGTCAGGGATTTGTGTAGTAACACACTTTAAGCTTTCTGTGTCACTGACTCACATGAGAGTTTAACATTTGATGGATGTCCTTTTCTTTGCTTATAGGAGTGTTAGGTGACATCAAACTGGACCAGTCTCCCTCTCAGGTGAAGAGACCTGGAGAGACAGTGAAGATGTCATGTGTCATATCTGGGTATCGCATGACAAGTTACAATATTGGTTGGATACGGCAGAGACCAGGGAAAGCTCTGGAGTGGATGGCATATATGAGCACAGGTTCAAACTCTGCTCTCTATAGCAGCTCCTTTGAAAGCCGTTTGACGCTGACTGAAGATGTGCCCAGCAGCACTCAGTACCTGGAGGCCAGGAGCCTGACAGCAGAGGATTCTGCTGTTTACTTCTGTGCTCGAAGAGCCACAGTGACTGAAGACAGTGGAGCAGCTGTGACCAAACCTCCACAGACAACAAGCAGGGAAATGATCTCACAAAAGTACTTCATGTTGCATCAACATACACTATATACACACATTTAAGGTATAATGTATTCATTTTATACATTTAATTATTAAAGTATAAATATGAATCTATCAATGATTATCTTGAAGAATCAATTTAGTGAACCACAATAAAAACTAGTTAAGTTATTGGAAATAAATAAAGAGACGGAGAGATTGATGATTCAAAACTTCAACATCAATCTGAGCTGTACTGATATTATATCATTATTGTTACTGTTATTTACAACTGGAGACAGAAGTTTAGAGAATAGTTTCATTCCTCCAGATACAAATGTAACATATTTTCCTGTTTAAACCTATGAAGGGTAGATTGAGTTTGTTGTACATTGATGGTCATGAAATGACAAAGAAAAATCAACCATTGATCTTTGCTGTTGTGCTGTGTGACAAAGGCTTTATGTAGAAAAAGATCCTGTATGTTTCTTATATGTAAATACATGAACACAAAGTAATTTTGCTGTTCTACATTTTGACTAAACAGCAACTGAGAGCAAAGTCCAGTCCAGTTGTGTCCTTCCTCCCTGTGAGGAGGAGTCAATGCAAAACTTGGATGTCTTCCTCCTCTACATATGTGACTGCAGAGAGGCTGACAGAGAACAGTGGACACACACTTTAGCATGATGGACTACAGGACAGGACTGCTGCTTTTAGCTGTCTGCTGGGCAGGTGAAGCTCTACACATCTGGATCTGATGTTTCCAATGATGTCAAGAATGCACTTCAATGTATATAATGATCTTTTATTATCTTGACAGGTGTTGCTGCTCAAACTCTGACACAATCTGAAGCAGTGGTTAAAAACCCTGCAGACTCACACAAACTGACCTGTACAGTCTCTGGGTTCACACTCAGCAGCTACGAGATGAGCTGGATCAGACAGGCTCCTGGAAAAGGACTGGAGTGGGTTGCTTATCATTATAGTAGCACTGCTCTCTACTCTCAGTCAGTCAAGGGCCGGTTTATCATCTCCAGAGACAACAGCAGACAGCAGGTGTATCTCCAGATGAACAATCTGAAGACTGAAGATTCTGCTGTTTATTATTGTGCTCGAGAGCCACAGTGACTGAAGTTGTGAAGCAGCTGTACAAAATCCTACTGAACTCACACTTTGAGAACACTCACTGTCTCACATCACTGACAGCTCTTTGAATCCTTAAATACTGTACAACGTTTGATATTTCTCCCTCTTAAGCCCAAAATACTAACCAGAGCTACAGCTGGAATAAGATATAGAATAAAAAATAAAATGAATATCGCATATTTAGGAAAATATTGATAATGAAATGTCCACATGAACAAATAAACAAAAGATGATAGAGTTAATAAATTAAGAATATCTCTCATATTTAGGCAAAGGAATTAAGTGAAAATCAACCAGAACCTGATATTGAACAATATAATAACCAACACTAATAACACCACCACTGTAAACACTCACATGTTCTTTTGTTTTGCATGATATTTTGCTCCAGATGCATGGAATCACAGATGCTGGCTGAGATGTGGGAGGAGTTTGCAATAAACAAATTGTGTGAGGGAGACAGCTCCCATCATATTTAAAGGGCTTTCATTGCTTTGAAGCCATACTAAGCACGCTGTAAACATGGCTGACATGAAGCTAACACTCTTGCTCGCTGCTCTGTTTGTTTGCACGGGTGTTAAAGGTTGGAGCATAACCGAGTCTGGACCGGTGCTGAAAACACCTGGAGAATCCCACAGACTCACCTGCACAACCTCAGGGTTTAGTTTTAGTAGCTCAGGGTGGAACTGGATCAGGCAGGCTGCGGGTAAAGGACCAGAGTGGATCGCTTTCATACACACAGGTAGTTCTCCCATCTATTACTCCCAGTCAGTCAAGGGCAGATTCACCATCTCCAGAGACGACTCCAGCCAGAAAGTCTACCTACAGATGAACCATCTGAAGGCCGAGGACACTGCAGTGTATCACTGTGCAGGAGGAACACAGTGGGAAACAGTAACAGAGACAACATACACAAACCACTTCCTCTATTTAGCTGAAGCACTGGAATGTTAGTCAGTTGTTGTCAGTTATTTGGCATCAGAGTAGTTTAATCATGACCCACTCTCTTTTTTCCAAACTATTTATATTGAACTATTGATTTGTTTGTGTAATTAGCATATATAATGTAGAAATGAATACAGTAAATTACACAAAACCAAACACTGCCTCATAAACAAATAAATAGATGAACTGATCCAAAACTTCACCATGAAGCTGAGCTGTACTTATATTTTATAATAATAATAATAATAATAATAAAAATAATTATTAATATTATTATTATTATTATTATTATTATTATTATTATTATTATAATAATAATTATAATAATGAATCTGTAATGCACTCGAACTTTATTGATCTGGGCTACAAGATGTTTGTTTACTTCTGTGCTCGAGAGCCACAGTGACTGAAGACAGTGGAGCAGCTGTGACCAAACCTCCACAGACAACAAGCAGGGAAATGATCTCACAAAAGTACTTCATGTTGCATCAACATACACTATATACACACATTTAAGGTATAATGTATTCATTTTGTACATTTAATTATTAAAGTATAAATATGAATCTATCAATGATTATCTTGAAGAATCAATTTAGTGAACCACAATAAAAACTAGTTAAGTTATTGGAAGACACAACACCTTCATAAGAAATGAATCTTATTATTATTCAGACACGTAAGACGGTTGGGAAAAAGAACCCAGTTACTTTTGGCTCTAACATCTGAGATGACATCTTCCAGTCTGACCAATGTCTGCAGCCTTCTGTCCAAAATGAGAAAAGAGACAGAGAAGAAAGCAGATGAGCTCCTGAGACAAAGAGACGGAGAGATTGCTCTGTTTTTATGTAGAGGTCATTACTTATAGGTTGGATTTAGATTTATACTTTGAAGAATTGAATGAGTTGAAGATGTCCCACGTTGCCTTTGATAAACACTATGTGTGTGTTACCTGGGACATGATGAACTGTATATTAACTATTCAAGGCCTATAGGCTTAATAATAATAATAATGATAATGATATTAATAATAATAATAATAATAATAATAATAATAATAATAATAATAATAATAATAATAATAATAATAATAATTATTATTATTATTATTATTATTATTATTAGTATTATTATATTATTACTATAACTATTATTATGATTATCATCATAATTATTATTATTATTATTATTATTATTTTTATTATTATTATTATTAGTAGTAGTAGTAGTATTATTATTATTATTTTATAATGTTTTACTGGAGACAGAAGATTAGAGAATAGTTTCATTCCTCCAGATTCAAATGTAACATATTTTCCTGTTTAAACCTATGAAGGGTAGATTGAGTTTGTTGTACATTGATGGCCATGAAATGACAAAAAAAATCAACCAGTGATCTTTGCTGTTGTGCTGTGTGACAAAGGCTTTGTGTAGAAAAAGAGTCTGTATGTTTCTTATATGTAAATACATGAACACAAAGTAATTTTGCTGTTCTACATTTTGACTAAACAGCAACTGAGAGTAAAGTCCAGTCCAGTTGTGTCCTTCCTCCCTGTGAGGAGGAGTCAATGCAAAACTTGAATGTCTTCCTCTTCTACATATGTGACTGCAGAGAGGCTGACAGAGAACAGTGGACACACACTTTAGCATGATGGACTACAGGACAGGACTGCTGCTTTTAGCTGTCTGCTGGGCAGGTGAAGCTCTACACATCTGGATCTGATGTTTCCAATGATGTCATGAATGCACTTCAATGTATATAATGATCTTTTATTATCTTGACAGGTGTTGCTGCTCAAACTCTGACACAATCTGAAGCAGTGGTTAAAAACCCTGCAGACTCACACAAACTGACCTGTACAGTCTCTGGGTACACAGTCAGCAGCTACTGGATGGGCTGGATCAGACAGGCTGCTGGAAAAGGACTGGAGTGGGTTGCTTCTCATAGTGGCAGCACTGCTTACTACTCTCAGTCAGTCAAGGGCCGGTTTATCTCCAGCGACAACAGCAGACAGCAGATGTATCTGCAGATGAACAATCTGAAGACTGAAGACTCTGCTGTGTATTACTGTGCCAGAGACCCACAATGACACAAACCATCAGTGGACCTGCACAAAAACCCCTCAGCTGGAGACACATCCTGTGCAAGCAGCACTTTCAGGGCAGAGACTGAGGACTGAATGCAGCTGTGTGTGTTTGTCCCAATGAGACACAGAGGAATAAACAAAGCAAAACTTAGTGTGATTGTGTTTCTTCCTGACAAATAAAGAAGTGAATGATAGGAGACTATTGATGTCTGTCTTCTTGTAGCCCAGATCAATAAAGTGTGAGTGCATTACAGATTCATGTCCCCAATATTAACAGATCTTTGATAACATGCGGTTGATCATAGACTCATCTGAATGAAACTATGATGAAACTGTTAATCTTTGTCCAAAAACTCAAAAACATGTGTGATATCTACAAAAGCTGTGACTCACACATCAACATCTGAGATCTGAACAGTGAAACTTGTTTGTGTAACATGTTCCTCTATTTAAACCTGTAGGGGGCGGTCTATGCAAACTCTTCCTTCTTTATATACCAACAACCAGTGACATTTGTGACAGAACAACTGGAACTTTGAGCAGAAAACTCTTCATCCCACTGTTTATAAGATGATTTTGTGCAGTTTGTTCTTTCTAGTAACTCTTCATGGTGCGTCAGGGATTTGTGTAGTTACACACTTTAAGCTTTCTGTGTCACTGACTCACATGAGAGTTTAACATTTGATGGATGTCCTTTTCTTTGCTTTTAGGAGTGTTAGGTGACATCAAACTGGACCAGTCTCCCTCTCAGGTGAAGAGACCTGGAGAGACAGTGAAGATGTCATGTGTCATATCTGGGTTTGACATGACAGATTACTATATTCATTGGATACGGCAGAGACCAGGGAAAGCTCTGGAGTGGATGGCAGACATGACCGCAGGTTCAAACTCTGCTGACTATAGCAGCTCCTTTGAAAGCCGTTTGACGCTGACTGAAGATGTGCCCAGCAGCACTCAGTACCTGGAGGCCAGGAGCCTGACAGCAGAGGATTCTGCTGTTTACTTCTGTGCTCGAGAGCCACAGTGACTGAAGACAGTGGAGCAGCTGTGACCAAACCTCCACAGACAACAAGCAGGGAAATGATCTTACAAAAGTACTTCATGTTGCATCAACATACACTATATACACACATTTAAGGTATAATGTATTCATTTTAAACATTTAATTATTAAAGTATAAATATGAATCTATCAATGATTATCTTGAAGAATCAATTTAGTGAACCACAATAAAAACTAGTTAAGTTATTGGAAATAAACAAAGAGACGGAGAGATTGCTCTGTTTTTATGTAGAGGTCATTACTTATAGGTTGGATTTAGATTTATACTTTAAAGAATTGAATGAGTTGAAGATGTCCCACGTTGCCTTTGATAAACACTATGTGTGTGTTACCTGGGACATGATGAACTGTATATTAACTATTCAAGGCCTATAGGCTTGTTGTTATGTTAATGCTGATAGTTATTCTTCTTAAGACATGCAAACATGCAAGAGAATATGAAGATGAGGAGGAAGTCCAGTCCAGTTGTGTCCTTCCTCCCTGTGAGGAGGAGTCAATGCAAAACTTGGATGTCTTCCTCCTCTACATATGTGACTGCAGAGAGGCTGACAGAGAACAGTGGACACACACTTTAGCATGATGGACTACAGGACAGGACTGCTGCTTCTAGCTGTCTGCTGGGCAGGTGAAGCTCTACACATCTGGATCTGATGTTTCCAATGATGTCAAGAATGCACTTCAATGTATATAATGATCTTTTATTATCTTGACAGGTGTTGCTGCTCAAACTCTGACACAATCTGAAGCAGTGGTTAAAAACCCTGCAGACTCACACAAACTGACCTGTACAGGGTCTGGATTCACATTCAGTGACTATGAGATGGCCTGGATCAGATAGGCTGCTGGAAAAGGACTGGAGTGGGTTGCCCATATTACAAATCCAAGTGGTAGCACTCAATATTATTCCGAGTCTGTGAAGAACCGCTTCACTATCTCCAGAGACAACAGCAGACAGCAGGTGTATCTGCAGATGAATAATCTGAAGACTGAAGACTCTGCTGTTTATTATTGTGCTCGAGAGCCACAGTGACTGAAGTTGTGAAGCAGCTGCACAAAATCCTACTGAACTCACACTTTGAGAACACTCACTGTCTCACATCACTGACAGCTCTTTGAATCCTTAAATACTGTACAGTTTGATATTTCTCCCTCTTAAGCCCAAAATACTAACCAGAGCTACAGCTGGAATAAGATATAGAATAAAAAATAAAAGGAATATCGCATATTTAGGAAAATATTGATAATGAAATGTCCACATGAACAAATAAACAAAAGATGATAGAGTTAATAAATTAAGAATATCTCCCATATTTAGGCAAAGGAATTAAGTGAAAATCAACCAGAACCTGATATTGAACAATATCAGTATATAACAGTCAAGGGCAGATTCACCATCTCCAGACACGACTCCAGCCAGAAAGTCTACCTACAGATGAACCATCTGAAGGCCGAGGACACTGCAGTGTATCACTGTGCAAGAGGAACACAGTGGGAAACAGTAACAGAGACAACATACACAAACCACTTCCTCTATTTAGCTGAAGCACTGGAATGTTAGTCAGTTGTTGTCAGTTATTTGGCATCAGAGTAGTTTAATCATGACCCACTCTCTTTTTTCTAAACTATTTATATTGAACTATTGATTTGTTTGTGTAATTAGCATATATAATGTAGAAATGAATACAGTAGATTACACAAAACCAAACACTGCCTCATAAACAAATAAATAGATGAACTGATCCAAAACTTCAACATGAAGCTGAGCTGTACTAATATGTTATGATTATGATTATTATTATCATTATTATTATTATTGTTATTATTATTACCATCATCATCATCATCATCATCATCATCATCATCATCATAATCTTTATTATTATTATTATTTTTATTATTATTATTATTATTATTATTATTATCATTATTATTATTATCTTTATTATTGTTATTATTATTACCATCATCATCATCATCATCATCATCATCATAATCTTTATTATGATTATTATTATTATTATTATTATTATTATTATTATTATTATTATTATTTTATAATGTTTTACGGAGACAGAAGTTTAGAGAATAGTTTCATTCCTCCAGATACAAATGTAACATATTTTCCTGTTTAAACCTATGAAGGGTAGATTGAGTTTGTTGCACATTGATGGCCATGAAATGACAAAAAAATCAACCAGTGATCTTTGCTGTTGTGCTGTGTGACAAAGGCTTTGTGTAGAAAAAGATCCTGTATGTTTCTTATATGTAAATACATGAACACAAAGTAATCTTGCTGTTCTACATTTTGACTAAACAGCAACTGAGAGCAAAGTCCAGTCCAGTTGTGTCCTTCCTCCCTGTGAGGAGGAGTCAATGCAAAACTTGGATGTCTTCCTCCTCTACATATGTGACTGCAGAGAGGCTGACAGAGAACAGTGGACACACACTTTAGCATGATGGACTACAGGACAGGACTGCTGCTTTTAGCTGTCTGCTGGGCAGGTGAAGCTCTACACATATGGATCTGATGTTTCCAATGATGTCAAGAATGCACTTCAATGTATATAATGATCTTTTATTATCTTGACAGGTGTTGCTGCTCAAACTCTGACACAATCTGAAGCAGTGGTTAAAAACCCTGCAGACTCACACAAACTGACCTGTACAGTCTCTGGGTTCTCACTCAGCAGCTACTGGATGCACTGGATCAGACAGGCTCCTGGAAAAGGACTGGAGTGGGTTGCTTATCATGATACTGCCAATGGTTACTACTCTCAGTCAGTCCAGGGCCGGTTTATCATCTCCAGAGACAACAGCAGACAGCAGGTGTATCTGCAGATGAACAATCTGAAGACTGAAGACTCTGCTGTTTATTATTGTGCTCGAGAGCCACAGTGACTGAAGTTGTGAAGCAGCTGTACAAAATCCTACTGAACTCACACTTTGAGAACACTCACTGTCTTCAATCATGAAAAGCTTCAGCTGTATAAAATGTCCTCAGAAACAAATGAGCTCATGTTAAAAACACAACAAGTCCATAATGTTCTTCCTTTATAATCCACATACAGTTTCCTGACACTGCACCTCCTCAGGTGTTGTTGGTGGAATTGTTGCTCTTATCTAAAAAAGGAAAAAGACACAGTACTTCATTCACAATAACAATTCAAAATACATTAACAATCTCTTTTGATACTTTATTATTTATTCATTATGTGTACATTACAACGTACCAGCTCATAAATGTCATAATGTATATTGTATCCCATTCACTAGTTTATACTCAATAGATTTATTTACTTCAAGTTTTATACTCAAACGAAATATGACAAAAAATGTTTCATGTATATCTTTATTTTTTTATTTTTTATTTTTTATTTTTTTTGTGCTATTTTTTTTTTAATTGAAGCAAACATTTAACATGACATTGTGCATACAATTATAGGATAAGATGTATCATGTTTGTCTTTATGAAGGAGCTCAAGTCATCTCTAAGTTCTGATGATCTGATGGTGGTTTGCCTTCTCATCTGCAAGAAGAATCAGTCCAAATCAAAGTAATCCTGCAAGTCATCAATTGACTAATTATCAGATTATGTGTTTGTTTTCCTGCCATGAATGGGTTCTGTTTGCAAGAAAAAAATAATAAAATCCCAAGAAGTAGAAGAAACTGAATCAACTCCTGCACTGTTCTCTTGCACAGCATCTCTTGAACAAAGATATTACTCCAGAGAAGCGGCCACAAACTCTGATGGCCACACACCATATTTTGACTATTCATGATTGCGAGGAGGAGTCGATGCAAAACCCTGCTGTGTTCCTTCTGTATTTGAAGAAGTGAGATCAGACTCCTGAGCAGATCATCATGGCTTCAGCTACGTGTGTCACATTTCTAATGCTGTCAGCTTTGACTGGTGAAGGACGCAACATATCTTTCATTCACTGCTTCAGACTCTGACTCAGTCTGAAGCAGTGGTAAAGCAGCATGGAGACTCTCACAAACTGACCTGTACATATGCAGGAATATCAGATGATGACGCTCATATCAGCTGTATCAGACAAGCTGAAGGGAAAGGACTGGAATGGATCGCCTACATTTCTGCTCCGAGTGGTGGCACTAAATCATATTCCCAGTCTGTGAAGAACCGCTTCACCATTTCCAGAGACAACAACATGGACCAGGTGTATCTGCAGATGAACAGCCTGAAGACTGAAGACTCTGCTGTTTATTATTGTGCTAGAGAGCCACAGTGACTGGAGTAGATTGAGCAGCTGTGCAAAATCCTTCATTTCTCACCCTCCTGTACTCTGTCAGGTCACAAACATGATAAACTGAGTTTAAATGATAATTAATGTTGATAGACATTCTGGACTTAGTAAATGTCTCACAAAATTTCTCACCCTCCTGTACTCTGTCAAGTCAAGCACAGAGCATTCAGCCGCCCACCCACCCATCCACCCACCCATCCACCCATCCACCCACCCATCCATCTGTCTGTCTGCATGTCTAACCGCCCGACCTCCCGCCAGTCTATTCCTACATTTTCTTTCCACTCATCCACCCAAATATCCATCCATTATTTTGTGTTTCTTGTATACAGTATGCTCTTTAGCTACAGTCAGCACCCAGCAGCAGAACTCTGTGAGTGTGTGGAAGCTACACACTTATACAACAGGAAAACAGAGCTCAACTGAAAACTGAAAAATGTTCTATTTATAGCAGAGCCCTCGAGGTAAGAAATATGTCTTTTAATCCTTCTATATACTGTAGTTTGCGTAGTATATCACTATTGTAAACACTGTGCATGAGAGATTTCCAGTGGAGTTTGGTTTTTGTATCAGTGTGTATCATTGTGGCACTATGGGATGGGCCACTAAGAAAGATGCCTATACAAAAACCAAAGTGCAGAAACCTCAAGTTTATGCACATTCGTGATGAGAAAAGGAAAAAGGAAAAAGACATTTGTATATCTTGTCTTTATATCATGACGTAACGCTTATGTCATGATGTTTGTGAGTTATTTAGTAGGCAAAAGTTATAGTTATTACACAGATAAAAGAATACGTCTTCCAGTAAATGTTACTTATAGATCTGCTCATGTATCAATAAAACATTAAAACATTTAGGATGACTGTAATATATTATATTACCCACATGATAAACCATGTTACTGTTTATTTCATGCATTTACTGAAGTTTTAGTGTGGTTTTTAGATGCTCAGGGTTTTTGTTCAAGCACTGAATGGAGATGTATCACTGTGTTACTTTGACCTGTGGGGTCGTGGGACCAAAGTCACCGTTTCTTCAGGTAAGTCACGTTTGATCAGAATATCTACTGTTCACCAGGATATTTTACATTTATACCTTGAAAGTGTCAAGGTCAAGTGTCCTGAGGGTAGAGAGCAGATTTGGTGTCTTTGTGGTTTTCGGTTAAGGTTAGACAGATGAAAGATATTTGATGCAACAGGTTTTTAGAAAGCTGAAAAAAACCCCGTAACTATACAGTTTGATATTAATTTATGAAGGTAAAATGTAACTGCTGGTGATGAATGTCTGCATCTGTGTAGAGCCTTTATTATCCTTTAGTTTGTTTTCTTTAGTATACTGTGTGTAAACAATAGTTGTTAAATATGAAATCTAAAACACGTCCTTCACTTAACAATTGAATAGACACCAGCAAGTAAATATTTTCAAGAAACTTGTTTTAAAACGACAAAGTGCAAATATACTACAGGTCAAACTTGATCATCGGAACGTTTTCAATGAATTATTTCACTGAAAACGTTACATTTTCAAATAATTAATTGTTTGTCCTGTGGACGTCGATCAAACTGTGTCACATTAATGTTTTTCTTGAGTAATCTTCCTTTATTTAAATCAAAAATAACTTTGATTTGATAAGTCTTCTGTTTTTGCAACTTGCCATTAATCCATTTTTTTAATTATTTCAAATGTATATTGTAATTGTAATTTGTGAAATTATTAATTGAAATTTCTAAATTTTTCAAAGATCTCTACAGCAGATGCATGTTGAAACATAGTGATACTAATATTGTTGATATGATTACAGTGACAAAAATGCAGTTTGAGAGATTCGATAAATTGTGTTTGAATGTAAATATCTGTGTGCATTTAGTTTTCTTTTTTTTTTTACAATTTAGATGTCTTTGTATTTACGTGTTATAACACCTTTTACAACTTCTTTACACAGTTCAAACCCCAACACCACCGTCTGTGGTCCCTTTGCATCAATGCAGCACTGGGGCTGGAAATACAATCACACTGGGATGCCTCGCATATGGCTTCTACCCAGAAGCTGTCACTTTTCAGTGGACGAGTAGCAGTGGCAGCGAATTGTCTTCTCTACAATATCCCTCGGTTATGAGGAACAACGCTTATACGGGGGTCAGCCTGGTCCACGTAGCGAGATCTCAATGGGATTCCTGGAGCTCTTTTCGTTGTTCTGTAAATCATGAAGGAACCCCTCAAACAGTGACTGTAGAAAGTATGTGATAGTAAAAATGTTACGTCTTTCTAAGATTTATATACTCATTGAAGACAATCATTTTGATATTTATATCTGACAATGAATGACCTCTATACCTATGTTTCCCCTTGTTCCCAGAATTTGTTCACCCAGAAGTGACTTTACTCTCAGTGCCAAATGGAGATACCCAGTCCCTCATATGCATGATTGAAGACTTTGGCCCTGAGACCTTGTCAGTCAAATGGAAGAAAAATAACCAAGAGCTGAACGGTTTCAACAAGTGGTCCACCCTGAAAACAGGTTCCCTCCATTCTGCTGTCAGTGTCCTGAAGGTCAACAAGACAGAGTGGGACAGTAACGATGTTTATAGCTGTGAGGTCATTCACAGTGGAAAAACCATTACAAAGAAAGCCTCAACAGGTACAGTATGAGCCAGGTTGTCACTATCTGAAAGTAATCTAGCATTGAAAGGATTAGGACAGAATGGTGTCTTTCTCCTGTCATGTGGACATGGGCGTGTGTTCTCTCTCTGTCACTCCCTCCTGTAGCTCCTGTGACAATGACACTGCATCCTCCAAGAGCACACATGATCTTCAAGAACAACCAGGCAGAGTTTGAATGCACCATTACTGGAGTGGACAACGACATTGTATCCAACACTAGAATCAGTTGGCAGGTTGATGGGCAAAATGTCAGCAGTAATACAAATCTACCGCTAAAGAAGGAAGGAAAACTTTACAGCAAAACCAACACGCTGATTCGCAGAGACTGGGCCACTGTTAACAAAGTCCGCTGTTATGCCCTGTGGGAGGACATGACACCAGTTATTCAAGATCTCTCTCTCCACAAAGGAGGTATGTTGCCATCTGATGTTACTATACTCACTAAACTACACACACAGACATATCATATAGGCATAAGGCTCATATATCAGCCTCCATGGTAAACCAAATATCTGTTTCAGATGGAAAGGACCTTAAAGTAACAGTCTATGTGCCTCCAGAGGAGGAAATCAGCCAATCAGGCTCCGTCAGTCTGGTGTGTCTGGTCTCCAGTGCCTCGCAGTGTGATTACTACATCACCTGGTCAGAACAAGTTGGCAATAAGACTGGGAGCTACACTGACGGCATCACCTTCCCACCAAGGGAGACCCAAAATGGCTTCTCGGTTACAAATGTTTACACCACCACCAAGGAGAAGTGGGAAAAGAATGTAGTTTTCTCCTGCAATGTTTGGTATGCTGGCGCCGATTATGCTGTCAAACCAAGAGGAGTGTCTAAGGAGCAGCGTAACACATGTGAAAGTAAATAGGCTTCACCTTTAGACGTGGTCTTTTGTGTATGTTGCCCTTCTGTCTCTCTGTGGAAAACGTTCACTCTGTGATGGCTTTGTACGTGTCACTTTGGTTTTTGTCGTCGTGTTATGTGCTTAATGTTGTACCTGTGCAAGTCACTGCATTGTCAGTGTGATACGTGTTTCAATAAATGTTGCAGCATGGAGACGCTTTTTGTTGAATGTCCTTGATTTGACTTAAATGCAAAGTAAGAGCAAAGAAAGTGAAAGGTTTGTGTCAGCAGAGAGCTCACATACTGTACTCAGTTTCACACATGCTGATCATGCAAGTAGTTTAATTGCTATATTATAGATACTATAATACATATTCCAAGATTAAATTCTGGTATAATTTCACTAATATAAAACACACACACATACACATTTACAGAATACCTCAGCTAATCTCATGTACCTTCTCCTTCGTAGAGCTGCCTACGGATTGTGCTCTAAACTGCACAGACAATGACGTGGACTATGATGAGTTCAGCAGTCTGTGGTCCACAGCCTCGTCCTTCATATTCCTCTTCATATTCTCTCTCTCCTATACCATGATATTCAGCCTGATCAAGGTAAACGAATGACAGGAAGCAGCTTCTAGCACCAATAAGAAGAACAATATGGGACAGACGGGGACAGCCTGTAGATTTGTAGGGGGGCCTGCAGGGGTTAATCACGAGTGCGAGGGTGACTGCTTTTTATTTGTAACTGTTTAGCTGTAGTTTTAAATTGTTTTTTAACTACATTTTCGTTGTTTCTTTCAGATGCAGAGACAGTAAAGGGAGTCGTAGCCGATCGGCATTTTGGATTTTTTGTTTTTACAAATGGAAGTCGTAGAAAAACTAGCAAAACAAAGTTACCTATATTTCCTATATGAAATGATACCCAAACCTAATGTTGCTAAGGAATGATTTAGTTTTTGTAACAACTTTCAACTTGTTAATTAACATTCCATTGATATGTAAATGAGATGTATCTGTGGCAGTTTGTAAAGTAAATATCACCACATTTATTATTGGGCTTTTATGGCCATGTCTGTAAGTGGGCTTTCTTAAACTAAGGGGGAGAGACAACTGAATACAGATGTAACATGTGTTCAAACGTGTAAATGACTCCAACTTGGTATGATACTGTCTTTGTAAATGCTTTTGAGGTCTTTTGTGCTCTCACTTCTGTTATCAGTTAAGTGAAGGAGGTATTTGTGTTTCCTGTGGCTTCTAAAGATATCTTCCCTAGAGAGCTTCCCCTCCCTCCCCCACCCCACACACAAACAGTCAGAGCTACAAATAACCTTCCTCGAAACAAGACAAACATCATTTGGTGTGTGTCCATTGGTATATCAAGTGTTTGTGCTGATTGTCTTACTGCAATTACATATGACAGCCATAGCATAGATAGATCTTCATATACATATGGTATTTTATTCTTTTTATTCTTTTGTACATTGACTACAGCGTATGGTAGTGGATGTGCAATATTTAAGCTTAGATGTATTCGTTGTGTTGAACTGGATGGCATAATAAATGTTTTCAGTGCATATAAGATAAATGTTTGATGTGTTTTCCTTTTTAGTGGTGAGAACAGTTACTAAGGAAATCTACACATTCATTTTAAGATGCTTTGCTGCATGACAACATGGAAGATACCAACAAATGGAGTGGATGAAAATTAAAGTCACATCAGCATCAGGCAGTTACAATAGAACGGTGCTGGCAGTAGACTTTGTAATTGTAATTTCTTTTTTATTGGCTTTCATTGGACTTCTAGACTTTTCATGTTTTGCTAGACTGGACAAAACATTTAGTCTCACAAAAAAAAAGAGCTTTTTTCCACAAACGTCTCTGTTCTATAAATCATCATGATAATAATTTATGTGATCTAAATACATAATAAATACATTTATACAGCTTTTAGAATAATTTTCTAAAATAAATGATTGCTCCTTTAAAATTCTTGTTTTGTTTGTCTCCAAAATAAAACATTTTCAGGGTAAAAAGGTCAAAACATTTGGTTTAAAAGGGACTTAAAATCTATCCTGTTCTTAATGTATTTTTCAGTGCTGAGTCATAACAAATATAGAATGACGGTTATATATTTGTAATGACTGTGTTGACACAAGCCTCACCAGTGACTCACCAGTACAGGGGCCCTGACGTACAGGAGGGGGCAGTATTAGCTAGATTAAAAGTGACAGATAGGTGAAAAATACATCCATGTGCATACTTCATACACATGTTAATCCACAGCAAACGATCATGTCATTAAAATGTATTAATACTACTTATACTAGTACAGGTACTTGTACTGGCCAGAGGCCCAGGACGTCCAAGCTCTGCCAAAACAGTGACCAAACTGACCAAGCCAACCGTTTCATAGTAGTAGTACTCATACTAGGACTGCTACCACTATGAGGAAGTGTTTTTAGTACTACTATTATACAACAATATAACAATAAAACAATACTCATACCAGTTCTACAACTAGTAGTACCTTTAGCAGTACTTTTAGCAAGACTACTACTTTTACTAATACTTCTAATGAGCCAATACTCCCAGTTAGTATAAAAAGGTGTAACTGTAGAGTGTGAGAAATTACAGAATTTGGACATCAAGGACATTTTAGGGTTCTGACCATGTCTATTTCATTTTGTGACCTCCATCATTAAGCTATAATTTTATTTACTTCTAGCTTTTAAAAAGAAAGAAAGAAGCACAGGAAGGTCAGAAAAGCACACGACACTTACGTAATTATGAGTAGTGTTCAAGCTTTTAATTGACACCTAAGATCCTAAAGCATAGCCAGAAGAAATACAACAACACAATACAAACATTATGGGTACATATAACTACTATAAAGTCTCTGGCTCATCACATATTTGTGATTTGGTTTTATCAGTAGAATCGTATAGTGAGAGGAAGACCGTACATATTTTCTGACCTCTTGGCCAGTCTCTGTGTATTTATATATGCATGAGCCTAAAAAAATAGAAGCTGCTGCAATCTGTAGCTGACCGCTGCCCAGGAGGCCCAAGATCAAGGCTCAGACCAGAACACGAAGATGTCGATCATAACGCTGATGTCTCACATTTAAAAATGCTTAACCCTTGTCTGCTCCAAATGAGGATTATAAAAATAATCCAGGTTGGTCCCAAAGCGTACCTCATAACCAGAAGGTCCTGTGGTCAAACCCGGCCCGGTTATCATCTTTTGGGTGGTCTGGTTTCCTATTCCTATTCCAAGTGGGTATAGGTGACCTGGAATCTCTCAATTTGCTGTGATTGCATCGGTTTCCTCGCTCCTTTATCCAAAAATGTGTGCCAAGGTTTTTGCACACCCATATGCCACTGTGGTGGGGTGGGGTGGGGTGGCACAGTGTTACACACCATAACAAAAACCAAGTTACAACAATTGTGTCACGTCTGCTGTTGTTAATCAAGAGTATGTAAAGAATAAAAAGAATAAATGATGAGCATGACTCATTTCAGTTCAATTGAGAATCGCTTTGCCCTGCAGTTATGTGCACAACACAAATCAGACAAGTTAAGTTGCATGTTTTTTGCTCCACATTGCATTCACATTTATATTTCAGTGTAATTCAGTGTAATGTTCGGAGTTATTTCGATTGTACCAGCAGAACAGCACTGCAAGATTTCAATAGCTACGATGTTAAGCAATGAACAAACTCTAAATGTTGCCTCATGTGATTTCCTTTTTGGGGCAAAGGTATTTGTAAAACAAAAATGTATTTGTGTAATTGAAAAACAATAAAATGTTCCTTCAAACAAACAAAACTACAAATAAAACAAAAGATGCTGCCTTTGATGATAATATTCAGTTTTACAGTAACTACATGTAAATGCATGTGAATGAAAGGATGAATGATGGTGGCACTGTTGTGAGTGTGCAGCAGGTTTTGGCAGTGCTTTGTTTCACTGTGTACACGGGGACCCACAGTGCTTCACACAGTGATCAAAACCTCTCTGAAGTGTTTTAGTGCAAATCAACACTAGGTCTAATTCTTGAAAGTTGTTGATGCGCAATATGAGCTTCTTCCAAAGAAGAAATGTTAGTAGATAATAGTTTATTATTACATGACAATAGTTGCTTAGGTTTAATAAAGCAGAATTTAACCTATAGTTATACAGGAAGTGTCAAAAGTTGAAAATTGCATTTTATTTTTAATTTCCTTAACTAGAGTCATATTACATTTAGTATGATGACTTTTATTGTGGAACAAAGGTACTACAAAATAATTTACCCTGCTGAAAAAAGAAAACGTTGCCACACATCAACATTCGAGGATTCAAGAGGAGGTCAAAGGTTTTTGTATGAGGATGTGTCACTGTGTATACAGTGGGAACCACAGTGATACATGGCATGACAAAAACCTGTTGACTTTAATGAGTTTCCTCCTTTGTACTCACAAAGAATCTGGGGGTATTTTTCTTTTATGTTTGTAGAGGTCAGTTGGATGATTAGATTCACTACACTGATGGACTTTTGTCTCTTGTCTAATTAACAGGTAAAATGTAGCAACAGTGAGTCCATGCAGAATTTGTGACACATTTGATACGATTTCACATAGAGTGCATTATCAAGCACATGTATTACATTTAAAAATGAATAAGATAGGAATCAGTTCATCAACTTTACTGTAATTGAGCACAAAGTTAACTCCAGTTGGCAACTACCCGTGAAAAGTAATATCATAACAGTGATTTAATGGGAAAATAATATTACATATATTATATTACAACACTCGTTCCAATCCTTGAAAGTTATGTCTCTATTAATGTGCAGAGTTGGAGATTGATAGAGGATTCTTTTATAATTGATATGGCATTTTTGACACTTATTCTTAAGTATTGTACATATTTGATATTTTATAAAATGTCTTCAATACTAAAGTCCCACTCACATTGAAAATATTCACGTGTATCCCATGATGGTTTATTAACTGGGGTTAAAACAGATCCAGCTTTTGATAGTGAAATATATAAGCTCAAGAGATTTATTTATTTTATGAAATAATAAGATAATGAAATTATAATTACAAGTATATATAGAAAAGTGTCAAAAGTTGAGAGTTGCATTTTTTTTTTGCTTAACTAGAGTAATATTACATTTATTATGATGACTTTTATTGTGGAACAAAGGTACTACAAAATAAATGACCCTGCTGAAGAAAAGAAAACATTGCCACACATCAACATTAAACGAGGAGGCCAAAGGTTTTTGTATGAGGATGTGTCACTGTGTATACTGGGGGATGGGGCACAGTGATACATGGCATGACAAAAACCTGTTGGCTTTAATGAGCTTCCTCCTTTGTACTCACAAAGAATCTGGGGGTATTTTTCTTTTATGTTAGTAGAGATCAGTAGGATGATCAGATTCACTACACTGACGGACTTTTGTCTTTTGTCTATTCAACAGGTAAAATGTGGCGACAGTGAGTCCATGCAGAATTTGTGACACATTTGATACGATTTCACATAGAGTGCATTATCAAGCACTGATACACAGGGCGGGGTTTTTGTAAAGATTTGTATCACTGTGGTTCATATAGCAACCACAGTGATATAACCTATGACAAAAACCACCCTCTACAACCAGAGGGAAAGACTCTGCAATGTGTGAATGACTTTCAGCAGAGTTGGAGGTTGATAGAGGATTCTTTTATAATTGATATGGCATTTTTGACACCAATTCTTTAATATTGTACATATTTGAAATTTTATAAAATGTCTTCAATACTAAAGTCCCACTCACATTGAAAATATTCACGTGTATCCCATGATGGTTTATTAACTGGGGTTAAAACAGATCCAGCTTTTGATAGTGAAATATATGAGCTCAAGAGATTTATTTATCCAGGTGAAATAATATGACCAAAACATACGACTACCATTAAGTGTGTAACTAAGGTGATGTCAGCCAGCCAGTTACATTCAGAAGATGATGATGTTAGAAAAAGCCTGCTACATATTTGCTTAACAAGATCGCATAAGCACAAACCACAACAAATAACAAAAATAGTTGATATTACTCCACAATACTTGCTTAGGTTTGATGAAGCAGAATTCAACCTATAAGTTTATATATAAAAGTGTCAAAAGTTGAAAGTTGCATTTTTATTGTTTTTGCTTAACTAGAGTAATATTATATTTATTATGATGACTTTTATTGTGGAACAAAGGTACTAAGAAAATGAGTGACCCTGCTGAAGAAAAGAAAACATTGCCACACATCAACATTAAAAGAGGAGGTGAAAGGTTTTTGTATAGGGATGTGTCACTGTGACTACTCGGGGGTGGCACAGTGATACATGGCATGACAACAACCTCGGTTGGCTTTAATGAGCTTCCTCCTTTGTACTCAGAAAGAATCTGGGGGTATTTTTCTTTTATGTTAGTAGAGGTCAGTTAGATGATTAAATTTGCAATTGGTACGATTACACATAGAGTGCATTATCAAGCACATGTATTACATTCAAAAATGAATTAGCAGAATTCAACCTATAGTTATACACGAAGTGTCAAAAGTTGAAAATTGCATTTTATTTTTAATTTCCTTAACTAGAGTCATATTACATTTAGTATGATGACTTTTATTGTGGAACAAAGGTACTACAAAATAATTTACCCTGCTGAAAAAAGAAAACGTTGCCACACATCAACATTCGAGGATTCAAGAGGAGGTCAAAGGTTTTTGTATGAGGATGTGTCACTGTGTATACAGTGGGTACCACAGTGATACATGGCATGACAAAAACCTGTTGACTTTAGTGAGTTTCCTCCTTTGTACTCACAAAGAATCCGGGGGTATGTTTTATGTTAGTAGAGGTCAGTTGGATGATTAAATTCACTACACTGACGGACTTTTGTCTTTTGTCAATTCAACAGGTAAAATGTAGCGACAGTGAGTCCATGCAGAATTTGTGACACATTTGATACGATTTCACATAGAGTGCATTATCAAGCACATGCACCAGTTAGCAACTACCCATAAGTGTGAAAAGTAATATCATAACAGTGATTTAATGGGAAAATAATATTACATATATTATATTACAACACTCGTTCCAATCCTTGAAAGTTATGTCTCTATTAATGTGCAATCAATCCACTTGTTGATGCGCAATATGAGCTTTTTCCATAGAAGAAATGATTGTAGATAACAATAACATGTGTAACGGGATCATTTGATTTTTAACAGAGACCACCACTACTTGCACTTCTCTAAATAACTAAAGATGATCACCCTCTTAGGTAAGGTCATCCAAAGGGGCAAAAAATGTGTGAGGAAATTGAATTTTAATGCCTCAGATTCCAGGAGAGTGTAGAGGGTTTGTGTTATGATTATATTATATTATACACATAAAATAGTAATAATAAATAATAATATTATAAAATAATAATTAAAATTATAGATAGAAAAGTGTCAAAAGTTGAAAGTCGCATTTTTATTGTTTTTGCTTAACTAGAGTAATATTACATTTATTATGATGACTTTGATTGTGGAACAAAGGTACTACAAAATAAATGAGCCTGCTGAAGAAAAGAAAATGTTGCCACACATCAACATTAAAAGAGAAGGTCAGAGGTTTTTGTATGAGGATGTGTCACTGTGTATACGGGAACTGGCACAGTGATACATGGCATGACAAAAACCTCTGTTGGCTGTAGTGAGCTTCCTCCTTTGTTCTCAAAAAGTATCTGGGGGTATTTTTCAGAACTGTACACATTTTGAACATTTTGGCAATCAACATCCTATCTGGGTAATATTTCTATAACACACAGGAAACTTCACCACAACAGGTGCTTCCGCATCCAGTTAACAAACTGAAACCACAGACTGGAACCTATTAACTAAATGTGACGGCCAAAGGCTCTCACACCAGTGGCAAATTTCATGCTGCAGAAAAGCTCTGGAATTACTCACTCAAACAATTATATTAGAAAAGATGTTTGTCCGGTACACATAAATGAATTGTTTGCACTGAATCTACTGAGTCTACTGAAAAAACTAGTACCTTTGGGAGATAAAATGTAGTAAGAGTGGTAAGAGTCCTTTGACGCCTAAACATGTAATTAAGATGTCGCACAAAGCTCCTGTTTAGGTCCACTCTCAATTCTCGTTATCTATCAATAAAATTTACTCTACAATTACAAATGCATCACTTTAATGTAAATGATACCATCCTCTACTGTTGTTGGACAAACCTTTGCTCAGCTGTTGAAACGCTTTCAGGCTCTTAAGCTTGCTGAATCCCTAAAACTAATTAAAATGGGTGAGGGTCCCGACCCCCATGTCTCTGCCATTCCAACTGCACCCCCCACCCCCATTTTTGTCTCTTCTGTCTTTCTTTGGCTTTTCGTGCCCAGTTACATTTTTTCATACCATTACATTTTTTATACCGACATTCATTATTTGATGTGGCATTCATCATTCAGTGTGGCATTCTTCAGTCGATGCAGCTTTCTTGACGAATCAACAATGGCGTGATTGCCAATTACGTATAAAGCCTGCAGACTGATATACAGAAGTTGCACCTTCAAATTCAATCACAAAACATTTCACACACTTTGCTTCCCCAAACTAACACATTTCTAGTGTCAGACTCAGCCCCAAGTTTCCGACCTTACCTGTAGGTGAGGCACGGGTGTCGTTGTGGTTGTAACACTTCTGACTGACAGGTGCACACAAAGAATGCCACACTGAAGGAAGAAGGCCACATTGAATATTGAATGTTGGCAGGCATCCAATGATAAATGCCCAAATCAAGTAATAAAATCAGGATATCTAGTATTAAAATTTCCATCTTAAAATTAAACATATTTGGTTTGTTTGTCAAATGTATTATTTGACCTAGACTATATTATTTGATGGTTAGATTATGATACTTGGTGTGAATGTTTTTTTTAGTTGAAGCAAGCATTTTACATGACATTGCAAGGGATAGAGGTCTATAGGAGCCACAGGCGGTGGGGTCTTTGTCTTTTTTGGGGAGGAGAGCTATTGAAGCTTGACCCAGAGTGGGCGGAAGGGTGCCTTTCTCTAGAGATTCATTAAACATTGTAGGGGTGCAGGTTTAGTACTGAATTTCCTGAAAAAATCTATGGGAAATCCATCGGGGCCTGGGGCTTTGTTGGATTGCATGGCTCTGATTGCGGAGTGTAATTCTTCAAGAGAAATTGAAGAATCCAGTGCTATCGCAATGTCGGAAATTGATGTTTGGGAAATTGAGGTTGGCAAAGAACTGATTCATCTCTGTGATGTCTGAAGGAAATTCGGACTTGTAAAGGGAGGAGTAGAATGATTTACATGTGGTGTTTATTTCCACGGGGTCAGTAGTGGGGGTGTTCGTTTCAGTACAGATCCTGGGTGTCAGACGGGAGGTGGATTGTCTTTTTAACTGATGTGCCAATAGACGACTGGGTTTATTGCCATGTTCGTAGTAAGTGGCACGGGTTTGTAGTAGTAGGCGCTCGGTATCCTTGGTGGATATAAGATCAAATTCGGTCTGAAGGTTAAGGCGTTTCTTGAAAGCTTCTGGGGAGGGATCCGATGCGCACTCTTGGTCGAGGGAGGTGATGGTAGCAGAGAGTTTTTTAACCTTGCTGTTGTGTTTTTTACTGGAGTGAGAAGAGTAGGAAATAATTTGACCTCTAAGTCTTTCAGCGACTCCCAGAGCAATGAGTATGAAGTAGAGTCGTTTTCACTAAACAAAAGAAAGTCATCAATGGAATCGGAGAATGTTATCTGCCAGCAGTAATGAGTTAAAACTCCACAGGGGAGGGGAGGATTTGTATGTAGACAGTTGGATATGTAATAATCCAGGGGGCATGGTCAGATATTAGGATGCTTAGGTAATCAAAGGAAGCGACACAGGATTTGAGAGAGTTGTCTTTAAGAAAATAATCTATCCTAGAGTATGAATTGTGCACCTGGGAGAAGAATGAGAACTTTTTGACCGTGAATGAATTTGTTTTTTCATCATCAGTGCTCCCCACATGACTTTGAGGACTTCAATCAGATTGTTCCTGGACAATCATGTTCATGGGTGTCTTCCTTAAGTCTCCCAGAACTTGATTGTCTGATCTGTACTGGATTCAGCTGTTAATGGCACACAGTTCAACAAATCTGAGCATTGTGTCCATTTCCCAGTTCAGGCCTAACATCTGATCGTAGCTAATCATATGCAATCATTTCACTCATATGCAATCATTGCACTCGTCCTATGTTACTGTTGCAAACGTTTTCTGATGACCATTTCTGTAGCTGCCTTCCTTTTTCATAGAGATTACTGTCCCCGTGGCCGCCTTTAGAAACACCATATCTGCCAATTTGAAGAGAGTGAGTTGATTTGGTCACAAATCCCAACAAGTGAGATATTACTGAAATGCCCTGGATGTCCTCTCCACAGGTTTCAATATTGTAGCCAATTTCGGTTTTTGAAATGAAGATGATTGATTCATGTCCCCTACAGAGGACATCCACATGCATTCCTTTAGAAGTCAAACTAGGAGGATTCATTCCACTCCCATGATCCAGCAAATACTCGTACATGTGTACAATTTCAAAATAGTACTATAAAGACTAACACATACTCTGTTATTATTATTATTTTTTTTCCATTGTTGTATTTTCAAACACATTTGCATGTAAAGCTTATAATAGCTTACTACTTGTATGGTAGTTCACCGATGGTCTGGAAGGATTTCCTAAATATACTAAAAGCCATTTTCTGAAAATGCAAGAATTATACATATCTCAACTCCATAGTCATTCACTCCTCTTTCTGTCATTGGTATGTTTGGTGGTATGAACATGCTGCAGGAAATAGAGTTGGCAGGAATGTTTGAAAAAGAGGAAGTTTTCACCAACTGTTAGCAAACACACTTAATTTTATGTAACCCAGACCACAGGAAATGAACATCCCATGGGATATGGTTAATAAAGAGGGGCTTTGTCAGTGAAAAACGTTTGTCTTTATTGATTTAAATTATGTTTTGGTATTTGTATTACACACAGATAACTTGACATCACTGTGACAACTACTTTGACTACTGGGGGAAAGGAACACAAGTCACCGTAACTTCTGGTAAGTAATATTAGAATCAATGTAAAGTCAAGATATATTGTTTTTCAATTTTAATTGTCATTATGTTGATGTATATCGCAGCCTTCCTTTAAATAGGATGAATACAGAAAACTACAAATGTAGATCAGGGAAAGTGTTAGGCGTATAATGTATTGAATCATTTCATTCGGTGATTCAAATTGGACTATGTTTTTGCGCTAAAGCGCTATTAAATCTGTCACTGTGATTACTACTTTGACTACTGGGGAAAAGGGACAACGGTGACTGTTACAACAGGTAAAAGCTTTGTTTTATTTTCATTCTCAAAATGCGCCGTTTAATGTTTAATATTCGAAACAGTGGCTGAATTCAACAGCTTTTAGGAGCATGTTTTTGTACGCTGATTGTGTCAGAATATTATACTGTGACTATGGTTTTGACTACTGGGGAAAAGGCACAATGGTGACTGTCACATCAGGTAAGCCCTTCATTTTAGTGTGTCCAAATGTTTGAATTGAAATGTATTTTTTTTACCAATTGTGATGCTTTGAGTGTCATGATAACCCGGCAAAATAGTTTGTTGGTTGAAATGATTTCATTTCATCCAGATAACCA
Organism: Genypterus blacodes; assembly: GCF_046128005.1. Taxonomy (NCBI): domain Eukaryota; kingdom Metazoa; phylum Chordata; class Actinopteri; order Ophidiiformes; family Ophidiidae; genus Genypterus; species Genypterus blacodes. Next base: position 594,833 of record NW_027467082.1, read on the forward strand.
AACAGGTAAGCCAACGCAAGATAAAAGCAATAAAACGCCCTGTGTGGGTTTGTGGATGCAGGTTTTTTAATGCAGTAATACATAATTTGTGAGACTGTTAATAATGTAATCACATTATTAAAATGTTATTGTGATTTTTAGAAAATGACATTACCTTTAGTGTACAAATGTGCTACATGATGGGAGGATAGTTTTTGTGAACAGTGTAGATTACATTTCACAACTGTGATAACTGGGCTTTTGACTATTGGGGGAAAGGCACGACAGTAACAGTATCATCAGGTAAGAGTTTGATTAATATCTATACATTAGAGTCTACAGCGGCACATGTTTCACACTGGGCATCGCCATGTTTAGAGTTTTATTTCTCAGTATTACTCATTGTGTCGAAAACTGCTGTGTGAAATGTATTTCATGGCTTTTTTTATTCAAGTTGTCTATCTAATGACGAAATACCATGTTAGTGTAAAGACAGAGTTTTTATACTGACTATTCAGCAAAAGTGACCTTACATATTAACTGGTAGTAGTAGATTTGGCACTGTGGTACTACGGTGCTTTTGATTACTGGGGCAAAGGTACAACAGTAACTGTGACATCAGGTAAGAATCGATTTGTCCTTGTAAATAATTGCTGTATTATTGCAAAGTTTCTTATATATACAGTTTATTCGGTAATATTCAGGGGGATAAAATGATATGGGTGACATTAATGCTGCCATGATCATCGACTATCAATGACATTAATATCATTCTCATATTTGAGGGAAATGCTGAATTTGTTTTTTTGTCTAACTTACTCTGAATGAAATATGATTAATTATCAGGAAGGTCATGAAGAATAGGGCAACACAAAGTTTAAACGTGACTGTTGGTTTTCTGCGATCTTTGAATTAAAATTGATGTTGAGGTTAATTTTTGCTTCATTATCTTAATGCCACATGTTTGCTTGTCTTCTCTCAGGCACACCAAGAGCACCGACTGTGTTTCCACTGATATCATGTCGTTCTGGGTCTGAGCCCACGGTCACTCTCGGCTGCTTTGCCACCGGATTCTCACCGTCCGCACTGACCTTCCAATGGACCCAAAATGGAAACAACCTGCCTGACTTTGTTCAATATCCTTCGGTGCAGAAAAACAACTTTTTCACCGGAGTGTCTAAGATCACTGTGAATCGTGCAGAATGGACCGCGACCGCGAACGTTTTTAAATGTTCTGCGACACTGCCAGGAGGAGATACTACTGATGCCCAGATACCACCACCAACACCACCACCCGGTAAGACTCTAAAACTATCAACATAACTACTAGGAATAATAATTTGTCATTTAACTGATATATACTATATCCATTTGCACCTTTATATCTTTACGTAAAGCTAATCTCTATATCTTGGTTTATATTTATTTGTACTAAATTGATTAATCCTAGTTTATTGGGGCGGAATTCAAAAGTGACTGTTTGTTCGTGTGCATTCCAAGTCCTATCAGTCACACTGTACTGTACTGTTCTATTTATTTTTACAATTTTAACCTAACATCGTTTGATTGGTAAAACGGAAATAACTAAATCCATTAGCAATAAGGATCATTTGTCTGGAAAACTTTGATTCCAGATATGTAAGCAAAATTAACTAGTTGTGCTGCTTTTGCTGATCCAACAATAATTCTATTTTGTTTGTAAACTAATGTAAATGGATCCATGGATAGTTGTAATAGTTATAATTGTGTGCCAGACAGGAAGGTGGAAGGAAAAGGCTGAAGTTTGTTCATGCTCATTGACTTTCTCACACTCATATATGTTCTTTTCACCTATTTTAGCGGTTTGTTAATGTTCCGCTTTTTTCCCTCCATCTGCATAATCCCTGTTCTTTCCCCTCGCTGACTGCTTTCACTTGATCTGTCGATGATAATTCACTGTTAAAGCCTGTAAGGTTCAATCTGTTGCCTCTACAATCAATGTATATGCAGAAGCAAGCATGAAGGGCTCAGTCGTTTTAGTTTGTTTTCCCTTTGGACACCTCTGCAGACTTTAGCAAATAGCTTTCATGTTCGCATCAAGTGTGTGCATTTGTACATGCAAGTTCCCTGGAAAATTATAACCTAATAATACAACATTGTAGGGTATAGTTCACGTTGCTTCTTCATATATATTATTCCCTGCTTCTGCATACATATATTTGTGTATATGTTTGTTTTTCAGTGCCGTTTTTTAAGGCGCCAACTCTTGAAGTGTTGGCCTCCTCTGATGAGGAGACTGGAAGGACCTTCTCCTGCTTTGCCAAAGAGTTTTCACCTAAAGATTATGACATCAAATGGCTGAGAGATGGAACGGAAATCCAGAAAGACAATAATGAGATCAAAACACCTGCTGGTGAAACAGAGTATCACAATGGAAACAAAGTGTACAGTGCAGCAAGTTTTCTTCTGACCAATGAGACTGACGGCGTGTTTACATGCGAGTTTAACGGGAAAGATGCAGAAGGTCCTCAAACGTGGAATGCAACTTGGAGCAAGAAGTGTGGAAGTGGTGAGTAGACCTGTTTTTCTTTTTTTTGGTTAATGTAAGTTAATTACAACCCAATGAAACATCACTGATCCTTCACCCGACAGATCCTTCCAGTGAGCCTCCCTCTGATGATTTGGTGAAAGTAGAGATCATCCCCCCTTCACTTGCTACATTGTTTCTAAACAAAACAGCAAACGTGGTGTGCAAAGTCACACTGAAGTCAAATCCAGACGATTTGAACGAGATTATCTGGGAGGATGAGAACGGGAAAAAGCTTAAAACAATGAAAAAAAATGGAAAGAAATCACTCAGCCTCTCTCTTGAAATCCCTTATGAAACTTGGGCCGATGGATTGAAGAGAATCTGTTATGTACACCATTCACAGTTGCTGACACCAATTGAGACAGTTTATCAAAAGCAGAGAGGTAAGAAATTGTCATTATCAATGTAGTTTGAAGCAGAAATGTCTGGGAAGGTTTGCAGCATAAAGGCCTAATTGTTCTTTCCTGATTGCAGGAGGAAAGTTTCAGCGTCCGTCAGTGTTTCTGCTGCCTCCAGTAGAACAACGTAAAAGCAATATGGTGACCCTGACTTGCTATGTGAAAGACTTCTACCCACAGCAGATTGCGGTGTCTTGGCTTATTGATGATAAGCCTGCAGAGGCGGGCACATTCTCCACCACAATCCCTGTAGAAAATAATGACTCCTATTCTGTCTATGGCCAGTTAACCCTCAGCCGTGAGGACTGGGTAGATAATGATGTGGTATATAACTGTGTAGTTTACCACGAATCCATTTTGGACTCAACTGGCGTCATTATGAGGTCCATGGCTGAGAGATCACGTGAGAATGTCAACCTGGTCAACCTCAACATGAACGTCCCTCAAACGTGCTAGGCCCAGTAGATGTTGTGGTGTCTTGCTGTGTCTACTGCTGTTTGTTGTTAAATGTTTGTTGCTTGTGTGATATGATGTGCTGTTTGTGTTTTAAATGCAAATTCAAAATCAAAATAAAAAAAAATCACTTTGTAACTCTGTTGTAACTGTTGATGTACGTCTCGTGCAGTCTATGTGTTTAAGTGCAGCTGTGCTCATCTATATTAGCCTCAAGCCAAGGTATTCCAATCAAACATATGCTTCAGGGTGTAGTGAAAATAGCAGGGCATAAACTTTCTCACATTTAATCCACCCAACTACTTTTAAGATTAACATTCAATCCAACTAAATATAGCCGTGCACCATCAATGTTTGTGCCTCGTCTTTGTCTGCTTGTGTTCCTCTACTGGGTCCAAGTCGTGCATCCCTGTGGGGTCTTTCAGAAACAAATCAGGATGATTGTAACTGCTACGGTGTCCAAAATAGGTCTTGACTATTAGATTTGATACAAAAGTGTCAAGTTACAATAACTTGGCATGAAATTAGGTCTCCAATCTTTTGCAAGCCAGTATTTATCCTAATGATGCGAAACGAGAGCTCAAGGAGATTCGGCAATAAGTCAATTTTACAACAACTGGGTAGAAGTCTTGTATTTAGCAAGTCAGGGTCACCATATCACTCTTACTTTGTTCTGCTGGAGGCAGCAGAAAAAGCTGAACCTAGAATTATGTTTTTTAAGGGGTTGGGATCTCAGTTCGGTTCTCATCCTCCCTCTTGTCCAAAACTCCTTCTATTGACTTAAGTGTGACTTTAATTTCAGAACAAGCATGCAGTACTTTTATATTCATTACTGCCAAGAAGCCATGAACTATGTGGCATAATGCATTCTGACCCCTGTAGAGACAAACGCCACAGCCCAAAAAGCTTTGTGATTATTTTCAAAACACACCCAGAACTTGTTGTGAATGGCCACTTACATAAAAGCAATAACTGAAGCTCTCTGACTTAATACTAAATAGATCCAGATTACCTGATTGTGACTGACAGCCAATTAAGCAAAGACCTGACAGCATATGAAGACAGCATGGAGATCACAGGCCTCATCTTCATCCTCCTCTTCCTCATCACTCTGTTGTACAGCATTGGAACCACTGCTTTCAAGGTATGATTTTATTTTTTAATGACTTAAAATCAAGTTGGCAAAATACATATCGCATAGTGCTGACAATAATGACAAATATGCTGTACACATAGTTGTGCATAGTTGTGAACAGTTATTATATTATCATAATGTAATTTAGTGTTACATTATATTATCAAAAGCATTATTTTTTCTGAAATTTTACTGATCATATGTTTAGCATATATCTATACATTTTTCAGTGTTTTGAGTTGTTCATGCAACAATGTATTGATTTATTTCAACCTTGAGATGTATAATCAGGTCAAACCAGATGGATCCCACATGAGGGTTTCCCTCCATTTCATGATGCAGCTATGATCTGTATACAGTATATGATGTGCATTAAGCTCAAATAGAATTAGAATGTATGTGTTTTTGTTTATATTGTTTGTGCACTCAGACTTTTTTGTTTTGTTTTTCTTTTCAGGTCAAATGAAAAGAAATTAACTTTCTGTTTAAAAACATTTCCACATTGACGTCCTCTTATACTTTGTTATTGTTCTCACTGTCTTGTTCAGGTTTACTTAGATTAGCATTACTACCTAAATAAACATTTAACTAAAGATAGCATTTAAAAATGTGTTTCCATTTCTAAAAATATGATGTCCATTACACTTTTCATGTTCTTGCTTTAGCCATTTTATCTTTGAGTTTGAATGATCAATTATAACATGTTTGTTACTCACTTTCCCCTTTAAAACCTTTAATTATGTATCATATTTTTTTACTTCATAATTATGTTTTATCATACGTCTCTGAGCTGGTCAGCATCTGGAAATCAACAGACCATGTTCAATTCAATATGCAAATACTCTGTTGGTTCTCAACTCTATTATTAATAGCCATGAGAACTGAAACCTGTAGCAAAGTCACGAGTTATCATGTAAAAAGGATTTGAATGATAACATATGTAAACAGTTGTGAGATATTCAAATGTATAGTATATTTCTCTTACTGGCATAACCACACCTCACACCTGCTGTATGTGATGCACCGTTGCTCAGTGTCATGTTTCACTTCTGTTTTTCGGAGACTTTTTGTGTTCTGGGTGTTACCCAATGCTTCTGCTTGCTGCACGCACTGATCACTCTGCTCTGTCATTCTGCAACATCTGTGCAACAGACTTCCAGCTACATTTCCACCTGAAACTGTAAAAGTACAAGTCTGCCATCTAGTCTAAATAAAAGAATAAGGCACCTAGATTTGAGACTGTATAGTTGTTCCTTGATCAATCACTTAAGGTATGTACATCTACATTTCTGATTGAATGATGTACATTTCTAAAATGTCCTGAGAGAGCTTGGACAATAAACTAATTGTTAAAAAATAACCTGTGTTCTTACCTCAGTGCTACGGGTTGTCTCTCCAAACATCACACTCTACCCTGTGTGGGAAGGTGAATTTGGGGCCTCAACAGTCAAACTCATCTGCACGCTAAGTGACTTCTTTCCAGGAGAACTCAGTGTGAAATGGGAAGTGGACAAAAGTACTCTAAACATTGTGCCAATCCAAAGAAGGCTGCAGAGTGTGCAGGAGGTGGGGAAAACCTTCAGTGTAACCAGTCAGATTGAGCCGGACATGAAGAAGTGGACAGAAGGCTCAGCGTATACATGCAAGTCCAACCATGGCAACAGGGAATCCGATGCATCAATGAGCATTTGTACAGGTAAGTGAATGTATCACAGTAAAAGCGTGAAATGCCTCCATCAGAGTGAGTAACGTTTTTGACCAGAACTATTTTATGTGACAGTTCACGGAAACTCCCCTCCAACCATTCATGTGGAGCTCCCCAGCTTCAAGACAGTAATGCTGGCAGGGTCTGAGGTGACAGCAACATGCTTGGTCAACACTGTCTTTGATGCCACAGTGACCTGGAAGATGGATGTAGCGTCTACACCCAGCAACGTGGGCCAGGCCAGAAACACATCTCATATCATCAGCAAACTGACAGTTCCCTTACAAAAGTGGAAAACCCTCAAGCATGTATCTTGCAGAGCTGAACACAGCTGCTTCCAAACCAAAGAGGAGTCTGTGAATATTACAGGTAAGAGGACTGTGCAGCACTCAAATCAGCCGTGGCGTTCCAATGAAATATATGAAAAAACATAATGTTTTGGTTCTCACCCAGGTCCTTCACTTTCAACTCCATCTGTGGCCATCAGGAGATTGTTGCCAGATGTACAGAAGAGAGACAGGTTTGTGCTGGCGTGTGACATCACACAGCTCTCCTCCAGCTACCTTTATGTCACGTTTCAGGCCAACGGGGTTGACATCTCTGAAAAACTGTTTGTTGAACTCCCGGAAGCCCCAGGCCACCATTCAGTCACAAGACACTTCCTTGTCGCTGAGCTTTACTGGAATGATGGGAAAACTTTCACTTGCAAAGTGAATCAAGGCTTCTCCAACAGCTGGAAGTCCAACTCCATTGGGGGTATATTTGGTGAGCACAGCTACTGTTCTTCCATTAAACGGTTGATTTGCAGATGCAAGTTCCCTCTTTATTCCTTATAATTGGACCATTTGATTGATATATGTTTTTCAATATATTTAGAGGACCCATCAATGGAGCTCTCTCTGGTCCCAAGTGAAGAAACACAACCACAGACACTCCTATGCTCTGCATGGGGCTTCAACCCTCAAATTAAATGGAATTCTGTGTCTCCACAAACACCTGCATCAACCAGTGACATCAGCATGGGTGCAAATGGACGTGTGGGAATAAGAAGTCAACTTCCTGTCCCTCAAACAGAGTGGAAAACAGGGAAGGTCTTCACATGTGAGGTTTCTGACCGGTCAGGGATCAAAAAGGAAACAAAGAACATCAGCGTCTGTTCAGGTAAAGTGAAAACATAACACAATAACAGTCTCAACCCACTGCCAAATAGAAGCAATGGCTCTTATCAAAAGCTTGTAATTGAAAAGTCTTAAGTGGGTCATGGTCTTATTCTATGAAAAATATTTTGTTAGTAAAATTGCAATCTACTCAAGATTATGTCTTGCATCCTGCTATAAATAATTCTTCTTCTGTGGTTCCAGTAACAACTCATTCAGAGACTTCTCCCTCCATTCATGTGGAGCTCCCCAGCTTCAAGACAGTAATGCTTGCAGGGTCTGAGGTGAAGGCAACATGCTTGGTCAACACTGTCTTTGATGCCACAGTGACCTGGAAGATGGATGGACGGTCTACACCCAAGAAAGTGAGCCAGGCCAGAAACACATCTCATATCATCAGTAATCTGACAGTTCCCTTAAAAAAGTGGAAAACCCTCAAGCATGTATCTTGCAGCGCTAAACACAGCTGCTTCCAAACCAAAGAGGAGCCTGTGAATATTACAGGTAAGAGGACTGTGCAGCACTCAAATCAGCCGTGGCGTTCCAATGAAATATATGAAAAAACATAATGTTTTGGTTCTCACCCAGGTCCTTCACTTTCAACTCCATCTGTGGCCATCAGAAGATTGTTGCCAGATGTACAGAAGAGAGACAGGTTTGTGCTGGCGTGTGACATCACACAGCTCTCCTCCAGCGACCTTTATGTCACGTTTCAGGCCAACGGGGTTGACATCTCTGAAAAACTGTTTGTTGAACTCCCGGAAGCCCCAGGCCACCATTCAGTCACAAGACACTTCCCTGTCCCTGAGCTTTACTGGAATGATGGGAAAACTTTCACATGCAAAGTGAATCAAGGCTTCTCCAACAGCTGGAAGTCCAACTCCATTGGGGGTATATTTGGTGAGCACAGCTACTGTTCTTCCATTAAACGGTTGATTTGCAGATGCAAGTTCCCTCTTTATTCCTTTTAATTGGACCATTTGATTGATATATGTTTTTCACTATATTTAGAGGACCCATCAATGGAGCTCTCTCTTGTCCCCAGTGAAGAAACACAACCACAGACACTCCTATGCTCTGCATGGGGCTTCAACCCTCAAATTAAATGGATTTCTGGGTCCCCACAAACACCTGCATCAACCAGTGACATCAGCATGGGTGCAAATGGACGTGTGGGCATAAGAAGTCAACTTCCTGTCCCTCAAACAGAGTGGAAAACAGGGAAGGTCTTCACATGTGAGGTTTCTGACCGGTCAGGGATCAAAAAAGAAACAAAGAACATCAGCGTCTGTTCAGGTAAAGTGAAACTTAACACAATAACAGTCTCAACCCACTGCCAAATGGAAGCAGGTAAAATAAAGTAGTACGAAAGAAACATTCAACCGCCATAACAATAAACTTCAGGTGGAGTCAAACATTGGTATTTTATCCACTACAAAAGTGCCATAAAAAGTTTACCATCACATTCTGTTTTTCAGTTACACCACCATCATCCCATATAGTTGGTGTGTATGTTCAGGGACCGACCCTTCAAGAGCTCCAGAACAGTGGACAGATGAATATCTCTTGTCTTTTGGTTGGTCCGAGTCTCTCCGATTTCTTGATCACCTGGAAAATAGGGGGGAAAGAATCTCAACTGAATGTCCTTACAATGTCACCCGTCAGTCACAGCAATGGAACAGAGACTTTGTTGAGCTTCCTCAATGTATCAACAAGGGCCTGGAATTCATACAAAGAAGTGTCTTGTGAAGGAAAGCACAAATGTTCCAATAAGGTCTACGAGGACCGTGTAAGCAGAAGCACAGGTAGGATCCCAAAAACTATGCATAAGAATGTTATTGCTAATTCTGACCCAGCAAAATGTAAACCCTATTAATATTGTGCATTCTTTTTTTCTAAAGCCCTACATCCACCAATGCTGAAGATAATTCAGCCGACAATGTCTGAGTTGACAACATCAAACATGCTCACAGTGGTTTGTATGGTTACGGGATTTTTCCCATCCAATGTCATAGTGTACTGGGAGAGAGAGGGAGACAAGCTACCCTTATCTCACTACACCAACAGCCCTACGTGGAAATACACAGGGAGCAGCACTTATTCACTGAGCAGTCGACTCAACGCATCCAGGACAGAGGAGCAGGAATCGTATTCTTGTGTTGTTGAACATGAATCATCTGAAATTCCTCTCAAAAGAACAATAACAGATATTTTTGGTGAGTAAAGAGTCAATAGCTGTAGTAACGTGAAGCTCCCCAGCATCAATTCATACCAATGTGTGTATTCCCAGCTGCAGTAACCCCGTCGCAACCTTCTGCAACCTTGTTCCATGGCGCTGGTGAGCTGATGTGCCTGGTGTTTGGCTTCAGCCCCGCAAACATCAACATTACCTGGTTTCTGGATGACACCACAGAGCTGTTGGACTATAACACCAGTGAACCCCACCAAGGGCCAAAGGGAAAGTTCAGCATCCAAAGCCGGCTTCGTCTGGACCCAGGCATTTGGGCATCTGGGGTGGTCTACAACTGCATCGTGACACACACTACTGTCACCATAGCCCTGAATATATCTAAACCAGGTGCCAGTTGCTCCATAAATTGAAATGGTTTACTCCCATGCAACTATCTAGCTTGTACTGTAGCAAAGTCAATGTTGATCATACTTAACAGACATCTCTCAACATGATTCTTTTACAGTGATCCCAGAGACAAGTGCTGTCTTTGATTACAACGTGCATGCTGATGTCAACCGGGACTTGGAGGAGGAGAATGTGTACATGTATATGGTTTTCACAGTCCTCTTCCTTTTCCTTGTGTCCATCATCTATAATGTCTTAGTCACGCTCATCAAGGTGAGATTGACAGTTCAATTTGAATATAAAACCGTCCAACAGATCCCGTCTGATTTTCTGATTTTTTCATTTCAGACCAAATGATGAGGAGCACAGAGGGATGATGATCACTATTTCCTGGCCCTGATATGGATTTTTATTTTTTAGGGCACATGGTTTAACAAAAGAATCCTGGCATTTTTGTCACACTTCACATATTGAGTTGTGTTTAGTTTTTTCATGTTATTTTGTGTGTGTTTTTTTTTCATCATAACGGGAGAAAGTTTTGGAGAAAAATAGCACATTTCTGCCTTCTTGAATACAGTGATTAAATGCATTATGACACAAAACTCCATGTCTGTTGTTTTAAAGTTACTTATGCAAATCATTGTGTGCACTGGCACAGTACCAACATTTTCTGTGTTACTCAAACTGTCCAGAAGAGTGAGCTATAGCTCTACATGAAGCAGTAGTGATTTGACATTTCCCAGATGAAATGCTCGTCATGAGCTGCAGCTTGCCAGTGCTGTTAGGTCTTAAGAGGACTTTTACATGTCAAGATTAAGGTACATCCCCATGACATGAGAGATATCTGTGTGCTCCATTTTCAATAGTTTACATATATGCACACTCACTGTGAGTAAGAGCTGTGTAGCTTGCGGCTTTGAAGGAATTCACATCTGGGAGGGATGACACTTAGCTCATCCAGGCTAACCATTGGCTGCCTCTGGAGTCATCTGGCACAGTGCGTGGCCTTTATTGGCAGAGGACCCTGTGGCAGCCGGCCCAAGTCTGTGACGCTGGTGGTGGGATGGAGTCACTGAATGAATGCTGAAATAATGAAATAATGCTCACATGTGGCTACAAGTCCTATTACCAAGAGGGGAAAAGACAGACAAAAACACAAAGTGAACACTATGCTATATTTGGATACATACACACACATGCCCAGTGTATATACATGTACTGTTAGACACATTTGACTGTATATCTACAGTGTATCAAATATTGAATATAGTATTTTTAATGTCTCACATAAAGAAATGAAAGCCTCAACTCTAAATCTGAGCCTTCAAGGGTTATGACTTCTTTGTTCCATATGTGTATGGACAGAATACAGAGTATGCTTCAGACATACAAATCAGAGTCATTTATTCATCAGGTTACATATATAAACAACACTTAAATAGTAAAGAAAAACGAGATTGATGTGACAGGAGTCTTATAGGAGGAGGTTATAGGCTGTGATGCTGTGATAGAGCTGCAGAGCCACCTGTTGGTCATCAGCACAAAACACACCACACACACACATCTATTCATGAATCTATGCATTAGACTGTTTCTATACATATATATCTATATATAGATCTATATATAGATATAGATATATAGATATATAGATCTATATATATATATATCTATCATGGATGTGAAATATGTTGGAGATACTGTGTTTCTATCATAACTTTAAGAAATTGCCCATGCATAGGAAATGGGAGATGGAGTGCTATCCTCCAGTTGTGATTCTTTTCCATCATTTTCCCAAGGAAAGATGACCACCCTGTCCCATCACGTCTGCTTTAGCACATTTCTATTCAACAATTACCTTAAACATAGAATAATGTGCTACGTGGATGGCGGAAATATGGTTGTTGGATTTCACATTGTGAGGCTTTCCTGTGAACCTGATCCCATCCATGAAGTGTGTGATGAGCTGATGTGTTGCTCATTAGGTGGTCAAATAGCACCATCTAGTCGACTTTCAGTAGAAGTGTGGTTTGGTTTTGTCCCACCGGTTTGACTGTTGTGAAATCCTGCCGATGTGTGTTTACACTTGGACTGACAAATACAATGTACAATATGTCTCCCGGTGATGGGTGAATGTAGTTAATGAATAAAAATAAATGAAGGGGGAAAAGAAGGTTTATGTTTAAAATGTATTTGTTAAACTAAAATGTACTTGTGAAATTGAAAATCTATTTCCATCAAAGGGGTGTGACTCAAATGATTTGGGTGAAGTCATCGCTAACTCCTCTATAGGACTCATGCAGCCTTAAAGGCCCAGAGAACCAACGCTTAAAGATCTAGGAGAAGATTACATAACATATCAGTTATTTGGGATTTCAGCCTACATAGAAGAGCAGAAAACTTGCAGAACGGTGTAGTAAAAACCACAGTACTCACCCCAGAATTTAAACCTGGAACTTAATGATAGCATGATAAGTAATGATAGCACAATTTGTCAATGCTAGAGACGAGCCTACTTGCTCTCAAGTTTCCAACTGCTTGGATGAAAATAATGACATTTCAGTACACTACACAAGTGTTGCAATTTCAGTGCTCGTTAAAAGTCAAGTGCAATAGTAAATCTAGTTAATGGTTGTTGGTGTCACCAGAGCACTATTAGCCAATACATTTCCAGGTGAATGAAGACAGACGCTAGCAAACTTGGACTGTTTTTTGGAAGGCATATGTTAGCTGCTCGTGTGGTTTACCGGAAGCGGCAACACATTCAACACTTCGTTAAGGCTTAGGATAATAGCATATCACAAATAGAGTGGTGAACGTCATTTTGAAGTCCCAACATCCTAAACTTTTGATAACAGCGTTCATGAGAAGCAGGATATATGCAATGAAAAAGGTTTGAAGCATGTGCTGTACATTTCCAGCTGTACATGAACATAAAAGGTAAACACACAGCCAAGAAATTAACAACCACAGCTAGTTATATACCACAGCTAGTTATATAGAACAGCAGAGCGTAAGCATCATGTAAGAGCTTCAACATTCAGCAAGAAGCATCACAAGTCCGAAAAACCACCTCTAAATAAGACAATAACACATCAGCAGCTAAGGCAAAGTTTGGTCCTAGCTGTTGCCGCCATCTTGTTATCGAAAGACAGCAACACACATTTCCCAGTAATTTATAAATAATAATAATCTGGTTTAAACCATGACGGATTGAGTCCGGGTGGGACATTTCTGCCAGAAAAACAAGTAAGAACTTCTGAGTCGGAAGTTCTAAAATAAATCACAGCACAGCATGACAATGTCGATGAACATACCCGACACATAAAGAGCAAGTCATCATATTTAATTATAATTTAAAGTGCATCCTAGCAAGTACATCGACTATCCATGCAACTAAATGAAAAACAAAACATCAATACAGTTATTATGGTTATGCGATTGTGGAAGCCTTATTATGAAAACATGTAGAAAAGACATAAAAAACACAACTGGACACATAACACAAATACACAACTGACACAAAGTCAAAATGAAAGCACCAGCTGTATTTGCAGTTAGTTTGTTTCCTGTTACGTGGGCTTTCATGATATGTTTCCATAAAACTGCACCTAAACCACCAAAGTAACTTCCGATTGAAGAAAAACAGAAGTCAACTTGCTCCGTCTCTGTCAGCCATTTTTACCTTTGCACCGAAGTGAAATGCAGGAAATCAATACAACCAACATGTCTGGGAGTAGAACCCACCGTGCCCATGATCGTTTTCACCTCTAGGTGGGGATACAGACCAACACGAATCCACACGTTTTGACGAAGAGCTGTACAGTGACTTTTATACAGTTAATTAAGAGCATGAACATTTTCAGAAACCTTTGCTGTGATGTGAACAAACATGAATGTGATAGTTCAAAGGAAAAACGATAATGATCATTAATTGCACATTGACCCTGAATCATAATTTGTCAGTAATCTGAAGTCAAGGTTCCTGAATGTATCGGGGACCAGTAGATAATTGTAGTATAACTGAAGATCTGAGACAAGAATGTGAAACCGTATAAAAAAAATTATTATCAGTTTTAACTTAGAGGAGGACTCTTAAGGGAATTACACCAGTGTTCAAATAGTTTGTTGAAGGCAGGAGTGTTACTGCAATGTTCAGACAAAGAATGATGTCATTTCTGGGCCTGAACCAGTCTGGCACAAAAATAGAGTATAGGATATTATCATCAACCCACATACAGCAGGACTCCAGTGCAGTACTCATACAGAGTGCAATTTTAAGCAAATATTTGAAAAGTAAACAAAATTCCTTCAGGAAATATGGAAATATTAAATGATAACTTCTGAAACAAATCCAAGTATTGTCTGCTTGTAATAGGACAGTCTGACCTGGAGCCTCTTTTAAAGCCTGTCAGTGTCCTTTTCTATGCAAAGTGAACTTCCTTCCAGTCTGCTATAAACTCTCCCTATCATGCTGTCAGCTGAGGCAGAAGGAGAGAAGCTCCCAGCAGATCACCTTCAATACCAACCATGTTCTCTGTAGCTCTGCTGCTGCTGCTGCTGTCTGCTGGATCCTGTGAGTTTCACTGAGACTCTTTTATAGGTCTCACTCTGTTCAACACCGACTGAAGATTGAACATGTTTTTCTTCACAGGTGTGAGGTGTGAACAGCTGACACAGCCAGCCTCTGTGAGTGTGCAGCCAGGTCAACAGCTGACCATCAGATGTCAGGTCACTTATCATCTTGGCAGCTATTACACAGCTTGGATCAGACAGCCTACAGGGAAAGGACTGGAGTGGATTGGAATGAAACGTAGTGATGGAGATAATACTTCAAAGATTCACTTAAAAACAAGTTCAGTATCTCCTTGGAAACGTCCACAAAGACAGTGACTCTGAACGGACAGAATATGCAGCCTGAAGACTCTGCTGTGTATTACTGTGCCAGACACTCACAATGATAATGATGCACAAAAACCCCTCAGTGTCTGCACAGTTCCACAAACCTACCAGAGGAGGCGCTATGAGACCTCACAATCATTCAAGACTGATTCCCTGCTTAACATGTTAGAGGCCACTGAATGTTATTCAATTATGCAGATATTTTCTTTAATGTTATTTAATTTTAATTGATGATTCATCAAAAATTATGAATGATTTAACTGACAGCGTAGTAAAGTGACTGGACACTCAGTGAATCTGAAATCTCCAAAAAGTCTCTTTAGCAACATTTGACTCATCACCGTTAATAATGATGAAGAGCATAAACACATGAATTGTTCACTGAATCAGAACTGTGAAGTGAACTTCATGTGATGTGGAAAATATAACTATTACAGATACAACATGGAGGAGCAAGAACCTGGAAGCTGCACTTGTGTTAAAGTATAGATTCATCATTTATTCTTCATTCCAAAATGACTTTGTTACAAGTGAAATACATCAATGAGGAAAAATGTTTGAGTAAAATGAACTTAGATGTTGATGTTATTTCTACTCAAGTATCAAAAGTATTTTGTGGATAATAACAGTACTCAAGTATTGAAAGTAAAATAATCTCTTTCTCCTCTTGGTGACATTCAGAACTTTTGATTCCGGCCTGAATTTAATCTGAATTACCATAATATGATGTAATCTCTGTCACTTTCTGACTTTTTATCTAAAATATTTCATTCACATTTTTTTTTTGCCAACATTGCAATTCTTTTTCATTTTTTGTACCACAGTGGCCTTAATATCCATCCATCATCAAAGGTTTGAAAATAATGGACTACAAATATATATTTTAATTTGGATGTGTAGTCAAGTAAACACAAATATTTCTGAATATATATTTACTAAGTTAAGTACTCTGAAAAGAACTGTGTTGGTCTACATCACAAACAAAAACATTAGCAATGATGAATCGCACATCTATGAGTAATTTTCCAATAATCTGAAATCAAGGACGCTTCAAGTTAAATCTAGTTGAGAATTGAATAATAACTGAAGGTCTGAGACAAGAGCATCAACACATTGTAATCATTTATTGTGTTTTACTTTTCCTTCACATACTTCATACACTTCAAGTTCAAATTCATATAACAAATAAAGAGTTAGGGACATTATCATCAACACATATACAGCAGGACTACGGCGCAAAAATCAAATCCATCAGACAGACAAATGCTCTTATATCTTTGGTTGCGTGCACTTTGTAAAGATCAGGAGCACCGGCAGTTGTGATGTCATCATTTGTATGTAAAGGTGTATTTGAATAACCTCTGACCTTCATCACAATGCAAATACAGAGCTGCAGAGTGCTTACATCTGTCCTCACACTGACTGGCTGTCTCACTGTGCTGTGTGGAGCAGCTGACTTCACATCTTCAACTCTAGGATGGCCAACAAACTGTGCCTTCTGCTGACAGCTCTCTTCCTGCCCTGTGAGTGTGTGACGCTTCATGCTGCTTTAAAGAGGAAAAAAGGTTTTTGGTTGTTTTACAGTTCCTCCTTATTCTCCTTTTTCTCACCTTCTGTCTGTTCTCTTGTTGTTTGGCAGCTGTGAATGGCCAGGCTATGGAGTCCATTCCCTCCACTCCAGTGTTGAAACAGCCTCAGGAAACTCTCAGTCTTTCCTGCAGGGGTACTGGCTTTAGCTTCAGTAGCTATGATATGAACTGGATAAGACAAGCTGAAGGAAAAGCTTTGGAATGGTTGGCGTATATTAGCACCGGTGGAAGCTCAACATCTTATGCCAGCAGTGTGAAAGGACGTGCAGAAATCACAAGAGATAATAGCAACAGCATGCTTTATCTGAGACTGCCCAACCTGAAGCCAGAGGACTCTGCAGTCTATTACTGTGCCAGAGACTCACAGTGATGAGAACAAGGAGAGAGGCTTTACAAAAACCCAAAGAAGTGTTTTATATATTGACCTCCAGGGGGCAGCAGGAGGTGTAAATGAAGACGATGAGGACTGCTCCTTAGTTGATGTGAAGTCAGTGTGAAAGAAACAGCTGTGCTTATGGTTGAATGACTTTGCATGTACGAAAGTGTAATGATGAATATTATAACCATGAGTTATAATGACAAGCAAGACATTTTCCATAATCAATAAAGAAATAATTTTCATAATCGCACAATATTCATGAATAATAATCAGAGGTTAATCTGTGTCTGCTCTTTATTATTGTGCTGGAGAGCCACAGGGACTAAAGTTAGCTGAGCAACTGGACAAAGTCCTACTGTACTCATCCTTACACTGAGCTGATATACCCATCATACATACCCATATAGTTAATGTCTTTATACTTAGGTATATATACAGGAGCTGCACTGTCAGTTAATCTGAGGTCTGTTTATCATCTCCAGAGACAGCAGCAGACAGCAGCAGGTGTATCTCCACATCAACACCATACTAAACACTACAACAACCTCTAATATTGAAGATTCTGCTGTTTATTATTGTGCTGGAGAGCCACAGTGACACAGGAGAGAGCAACACTCTGTACAACAACAATCACAATGATGAATCCCAGAAATTTTCCTAAAATCTGAAGTCAAGGACCCTTCAAGTTAAAACTAGTTGAGAAC
Source organism: Genypterus blacodes (assembly GCF_046128005.1). Lineage (NCBI taxonomy): Eukaryota > Metazoa > Chordata > Actinopteri > Ophidiiformes > Ophidiidae > Genypterus > Genypterus blacodes. Next base: position 612,381 of record NW_027467082.1, read on the forward strand.
TGAATAATAACTGAAGGTCTGAGACAAGAGCATGATCACATATTAATCATTTATCTTGTTTTTCCTTTCTGTGACATACTTGATACACTTCAGATGTAGATAACAAATAAAGAGTAAGGGACATTATCATCTAAACATATACAGCAGGACCTGCAACACATTCAGTTTCAGTTAATGTATGAAAAATAAATTCATTTTCTGGGGGAAGTATTGAAATATTAAAAGATGACTCATACACACAATCCAAGTACTGTCTGCTTGTAATAGGACAGTCTGACCTGGAGCCTCTTTTATAGCCTGTCAGTGTCCTTTTCTATGCAAAGTGAACTTCCTTCCAGTCTCTGGCTTCTGTGTATCCAGTAGATACAGAGAATCTGTACATGAGTGGCAGTACTGTAGCATTACATTACATTACATTACATTACGAGCATTTGGTAGACGCTTTTATCCAAAGTGACTTACATTACATTACATTACCACCCTTCGTAGAGGGGGGAGCAATTGAGGGTTCGGTGCCTTGCTCAGGGGCACCTCGGCACGGGCTCGAAACCGGCGACCCTCCGGTTCCCAAGCGGAAGCTCTACCCACTGAGCTACTGCCTCCCTGTAGCCACTCCCTCCAAGACATCCTGATTCAAATCTCTGGTGTGTGTTGTATATTTCTGTCCTGCTCACTGGGCTTGTGTTTGTGTGGAGCCTCAGAGGTCAAAAGATGATTTTTCTTCTGTTTCTCGCTCTCTCTCTGTCCCGTGAGTTCTCCTCTTGTTGATTGGACTTTTTAAGAGCCAACATGGATTCATGATCACTCAGTGATAGAAGGACATTTCATTGATCATTGTCTTATGTTCCTTGTCATTCTCTCTGTCTCTCTGTTTCTCTCTCTCTCTTTGTCTCAGCAGGGTGCACAGGTCAGAGTATGGAGTCCATTCCTTCCAGTTCAGTGGTGAAGAATCCCGGGGAGACTCTCAGTCTGTCCTGCAGGGGATCTGGCTTCACGTTTAGCTGCTGTGTTATGACCTGGATAAGACAAACTGCAGGAAAACCGTTGGAATGGATAGGGAGCAGTTACTCTACTGCAAGCAGCAACACGTATGTCAGCAGTTTGAGAGGACGTTTAGAATTAAGTAGAGATGATGCCCAAAGCACAACATATCTGAGACTGCCCAACCTGAAGCCAGAGGACTCTGCAGTCTATAACTGTGCCAGAGACTCACAGTGATGAGAACAAGGAGAGAGGCTTTACAAAAACCCAAAGAAGTGTTTTATATATTGACCTCCAGGGGGCAGCAGGAGGTGTAAATGAAGACAATGAGGACTGCTCCTTAGTTGATGTGAAGTCAGTGTGAAAGAAACAGCTGTGCTTATGGTTGAATGACTTTGCATGTACGAAAGTGTAATGATGAATATTATAATCATGAGTTATCATGACAAGCATAGGCCAAATAAAAAGCTGGATTTGATAGAAAACTCTGATGAAAATTGCCATAATCAGTAGAGACAATATGGATAAATGTATAATATTCATAAATAATAAAAACAGGTTCATCTGTGGTGCATTGATGTCACATTGATGATAGACAATGTGACAACAAAAAGTGTAACTGATAGTAAAATATGTGGAGTGTGAAGCTTCTATCAGTGATGGTGACAGCACTTTACTACTCTCAGTCAATCCAGGGCCGCTTGATCATCTCCAGAGACAACGGCAGACAGCAGGTGTATCTCCAGATGAACAGCCTGAAAACAGAAGATTCTGCTGTTTATTATTGTGCTCCACAGCCACAGAGACACAGGAGAGAACAACACAAACACTCAACACACAAAGCCAAGTGAAGAGTTGCTGTTTATACTTCACATTCACAAAACAAATAAAGAATAAAGGACATTAACATATCAAAATAGATAGATAGATAGATAGATAGATAGATAGATAGATAGATAGATAGATAGATAGATAGATAGATAGATGAAACATATGAATGAAAACATCTTAAGCGTCTACATGCTACGAGATGGGATGGATCAGACAGGCTACTGGAAAAGGACTGGAGTGGGTTGCTTATCATGATACTGGCAGCACTGCTTACTACTCTCAGTCAGTCAAGGGCCGGTTTATCATCTCCAAAGACAACAGCAGACAGCAGGTGTATCTGCAGATGAACAATCTGAAGACTGAAGACTCTGCTGTGTATTACTGTGCCAGAGACTCACAATGATACAAACCATCAGTGGACCTGCACAAAAACCCCTCAGCTGGAGACACATCCAGTGCAAGCAGCACTTTCAGGGCAGAGACTGAGGACTGAATGCAGCTGTGTGTGTTTGTCCCAATGAGACACAGAGGAATAAACAAAGCAAAACTTAGTGTGATTGTGTTTCTTCCTGACAAATAAAGAAGTGAATGATAGGAGACTATTGATGTCTGTCTTCTTGTAGCCCAGATCAATAAAGTGTGAGTGCATTACAGATTCATGTCCCCAATATTCACAGATCTTTGATAACATGTGGTTGATCATAGACTCATCTGAATGAAACTATGATGAAACTGTTAATCTTTGTCCAAAAACTCAAAAACATGTGTGATATCTACAAAAGCTGTGACTCACACATCATCATCTGAGATCTGAACAGTGAAACTTGTTTGTGTAACATGTTCCTCTATTTAAACCTGTAGGGGGCGGTCTATGCAAACTCTTCCTTCTTTATATACCAACAACCAGTGACATTTGTGACAGAACAACTGGAACTTTGAGCAGAAAACTCTTCATCACACTGTTTATAAGATGATTGTGTGCAGTTTGTTCTTTCTAGTAACTCTTCATGGTAAGTCAGGGATTTGTGTAGTTGCACACTTTAAGCTTTCTGTGTCACTGACTCACATGAGAGTTTAACATTTGATAAATGTCCTTTTCTTTGCTTATAGGAGTGTTAGGTGACATCAAACTGGACCAGTCTCCCTCTCAGGTGAAGAGACCTGGAGAGACAGTGAAGATGTCATGTGTCATATCTGGGTTTGACATGACAAGTTACTTTATTCATTGGATACGGCAGAGACCAGGGAAAGCTCTGGAGTGGATGGCAAGAATGAACGCAGGTTCAAACTCTGCTGACTATAGCAGCTCCTTTGAAAGCCGTTTGACGCTGACTGAAGATGTGCCCAGCAGCACTCAGTACCTGGAGGCCAGGAGCCTGACAGCAGAGGATTCTGCTGTTTACTTCTGTGCTCGAGAGCCACAGTGACTGAAGACAGTGGAGCAGCTGTGACCAAACCTCCACAGACAACAAGCAGGGAAATGATCTTACAAAAGTACTTCATGTTGCATCAACATACACTATATACACACATTTAAGGTATAATGTATTCATTTTAAACATTTAATTATTAAAGTATAAATATGAATCTATCAATGATTATCTTGAAGAATCAATTTAGTGAACCACAATAAAAAAATAGTTAAGTTATTGGAAATAAACAAAGAGACGGAGAGATTGCTCTGTTTTTATGTAGAGGTCATTACTTATAGGTTGGATTTAGATTAAAAGAATTGAATGAGTTGAAGATGTCCCACGTTGCCTTTGAGAAACACTATGTGTGTGTTACCTGGGACATGATGAACTGTATATTAACTATTCAAGGCCTATAGGCTTGTTGTTATGTTAATGTTGATAGTTATTCTTCTTAAGACATGCAAACATGCAAGAGAATATGAAGATGAGGAGGAAGTCCAGTCCAGTTGTGTCCTTCCTCCCTGTGAGGAGGAGTCAATGCAAAACTTGGATGTCTTCCTCCTCTACATATGTGACTGCAGAGAGGCTGACAGAGAACAGTGGACACACACTTTAGCATGATGGACTACAGGACAGGACTGCTGCTTTTAGCTGTCTGCTGGGCAGGTGAAGCTCTACACATCTGGATCTGATGTTTCCAATGATGTCAAGAATGCACTTCAATGTATATAATGATCTTTTATTATCTTGACAGGTGTTGCTGCTCAAACTCTGACACAATCTGAAGCAGTGGTTAAAAACCCTGCAGACTCACACAAACTGACCTGTACAGGGTCTGGATTCACATTCAGTGACTATGAGATGGCCTGGATCAGACAGGCTACTGGAAAAGGACTGGAGTGGGTTGCTTATCATGATACTGGCAGCACTGCTTACTACTCTCAGTCAGTCAAGGGCCGGTTTATCATCTCCAGAGACAACAGCAGACAGCAGGTGTATCTGCAGATGAACAATCTGAAGACTGAAGACTCTGCTGTTTATTACTGTGCCAGAGACTCACAATGATACAAACCATCAGTGGACCTGCACAAAAACCCCTCAGCTGGAGACACATCCTGTGCAAGCAGCACTTTCAGGGCAGAGACTGAGGACTGAATGCAGCTGTGTGTGTTTGTCCCAATGAGACACAGAGGAATAAACAAAGCAGAACTTAGTGTGATTGTGTTTCTTCCTGACAAATAAAGAAGTGAATGATAGGAGACTATTGATGTCTGTCTTCTTGTAGCCCAGATCAATAAAGTGCGAGTGCATTACAGATTCATGTCCCCAATATTAACAGATCTTTGATAACATGCGGTTGATCATAGACTCATCTGAATGAAACTATGATGAAACTGTTAATCTTTGTCCAAAAACTCAAAAACATGTGTGATATCTACAAAAGCTGTGACTCACACATCATCATCTGAGATCTGAACAGTGAAACTTGTTTGTGTAACATGTTCCTCTATTTAAACCTGTAGGGGGCGGTCTATGCAAACTCTTCCTTCTTTATATACCGACAACCAGTGACATTTGTGACAGAACAACTGGAACTTTGAGCAGAAAACTCTTCATCCCACTGTTTATAAGATGATTGTGTGCAGTTTGTTCTTTCTAGTAACTCTTCATGGTAAGTCAGGGATTTGTGTAGTTACACACTTTAAGCTTTCTGTGTCACTGACTCACATGAGAGTTTAACATTTGATGGATGTCCTTTTCTTTGCTTATAGGAGTGTTAGGTGACATCAAACTGGACCAGTCTCCCTCTCAGGTGAAGAGACCTGGAGAGACAGTGAAGATGTCATGTGTCATATCTGGGTTTGACATGACAGATTACTATATTGGTTGGATACGGCAGAGACCAGGGAAAGCTCTGGAGTGGATGGCAAGAATGAACACAGGTTCAAACTCTGCTAGCTATAGCAGCTCCTTTGAAAGCCGTTTCACGCTGACTGAAGATGTGCCCAGCAGCACTCAGTACCTGGAGGCCAGGAGCCTGACAGCAGAGGATTCTGCTGTTTACTTCTGTGCTCGAAGAGCCACAGTGACTGAAGACAGTGGAGCAGCTGTGACCAAACCTCCACAGACAACAAGCAGGGAAATGATCTCACAAAAGTACTTCATGTTGCATCAACATACACTATATACACACATTTAAGGTATAATGTATTCATTTTATACATTTAATTATTAAAGTATAAATATGAATCTATCAATGATTATCTTGAAGAATCAATTTAGTGAACCACAATAAAAACTAGTTAAGTTATTGGAAATAAACAAAGAGACGGAGAGATTGATGATTCAAAACTTCAACATCAATCTGAGCTGTACTGATATTATATCATTATTGTTACTGTTATTTACAACTGGAGACAGAAGTTTAGAGAATAGTTTCATTCCTCCAGATACAAATGTAACATATTTTCCTGTTCAAACCTATGAAGGGTAGATTGAGTTTGTTGCACATTGATGGTCATAGAATTACAAAAAAAATCAACCAGTGATCTTTGCTGTTGTGCTGTGTGACAAAGGCTTTGTGTAGAAAAAGATTCTGTATGTTTCTTATATGTAAATACATGAACACAAAGTAATTTTGCTGTTCTACATTTTGACTAAACAGCAACTGAGAGCAAAGTCCAGTCCAGTTGTGTCCTTCCTCCCTGTGAGGAGGAGTCAATGCAAAACTTGGATGTCTTCCTCCTCTACATATGTGACTGCAGAGAGGCTGACAGAGAACAGTGGACACACACTTTAGCATGATGGACTACAGGACAGGACTGCTGCTTTTAGCTGTCTGCTGGGCAGGTGAAGCTCTACACATCTGGATCTGATGTTTCCAATGATGTCAAGAATGCACTTCAATGTATATAATGATCTTTTATTATCTTGACAGGTGTTGCTGCTCAAACTCTGACACAATCTGAAGCAGTGGTTAAAAACCCTGCAGACTCACACAAACTGACCTGTACAGTCTCTGGGTTCTCACTCAGCAGCTACTGGATGGGCTGGATCAGACAGGCTCCTGGAAAAGGACTGGAGTGGGTTGCTGCTCATACTGGTAGCACTGCTTACTACTCTCAGTCAGTCAAGGGCCGGTTTGTCTCCAGCGACAACAGCAGACAGCAGGTGTATCTGCAGATGAACAATCTGAAGACTGAAGATTCTGCTGTTAATTATTGTGCTCGACAGCCACAGTGACTGAAGTTGTGAAGCAGCTGTACAAAATCCTACTGAACTCACACTTTGAGAACACTCACTGTCTCACATCACTGACAGCTCTTTGAATCCTTAAATACTGTACAAAGTTTTATATTTCTTCCTCTTAAGCCCAAAATACCAGCCAGAGCTACAGCTGGAATAAGATATAGAATAAAAAATAAAATGAATATCGCATATTTAGGAAAATATTGATAATGAAATGTCCACATGAACAAATAAACAAAAGATGATAGAGTTAATAAATTAAGAATATCTCTCATATTTAGGCAAAGGAATTAAGTGAAAATCAACCAGAACCTGATATTGAACAATAGAATAACCAACACTAATAACACCACCACTGTAAACACTCACATGTTCTTTTGTTTTGCATGATATTTTGCTCCAGATGCATGGAATCACAGATGCTGGCTGAGATGTGGGAGGAGTTTGCAATAAACAAATTGTGTGAGGGAGACAGCTCCCATCATATTTAAAGGGCTTTCATTGCTTTGAAGCCATACTAAGCACGCTGTAAACATGGCTGACATGAAGCTAACGCTCTTGCTCGCTGCTCTGTTTGTTTGCACGGGTGTTAAAGGTTGGAGCATAACCGAGTCTGGACCGGTGCTCAAAACACCTGGAGAATCCCACAGACTCACCTGCACAACCTCAGGGTTTAGTTTTAGTAGCTCAGTGGGAGCTGGATCAGGCAGGCTGCGGGTAAAGGACCAGAGTGGATCGCTTTCATACACACAGATAGTTCTCCCATCTATTACTCCCAGTCAGTCAAGGGCAGATTCACCATCTCAAGAGACGACTCCAGCCAGAAAGTCTACCTACAGATGAACCATCTGAAGGCCGAGGACACTGCAGTGTATCACTGTGCAAGAGGAACACAGTGGGAAACAGTAACAGAGACAACATACACAAACCACTTCCTCTATTTAGCTGAAGCACTGGAATGTATGTCAGTTGTTGTCAGTTATTTGACATCAGAGTAGTTTAATCATGACCCACTCTCTTTTTTCTAAACTATTTATATTGAACTATTGATTTGTTTGTGTAATTAGCATATATAATGTAGAAATGATACATTATATAATATATATAAATATATATAATTATTATTATTATCATTATTATTATTATTTTATAATGTTTTACTGGAGACAGAAGTTTAGAGAATAGTTTCATTCCTCCAGATACAAATGTAACATATTTTCCTGTTTAAACCTATGAAGGGTAGAATGAGTTTGTTGTACATTGATGGTCATGAAATGACAAAAAAATCAACCAGTGATCTTTGCTGTTGTGCTGTGTGACAAAGGCTTTGTGTATAAAAAGATCCTGTAAGTTTCTTATATGTAAATATATGAACAAAATTAATTTTGCAGTTCTACATTTTGACTAAACAGCAACTGAGAGCAAAGTCCAGTCCAGTTGTGTCCTTCCTCCCTGTGAGGAGGAGTCAATGCAAAACTTGGATGTCTTCCTCCTCTACATATGTGACTGCAGAGAGGCTGACAGAGAACAGTGGACACACACTTTAGCATGATGGACTACAGGACAGGACTGCTGCTTTTAGCTGTCTGCTGGGCAGGTGAAGCTCTACACATCTGGATCTGATGTTTCCAATGATGTCAAGAATGCACTTCAATGTATATAATGATCTTTTATTATCTTGACGTGTTGCTGCTCAAACTCTGACACAATCTGAAGCAGTGGTTAAAAACCCTGCAGACTCACACAAACTGACCTGTACAGTCTCTGGGTTCACACTCAGCAGCTACTGGATGGGCTGGATCAGACAGGCTCCTGGAAAAGGACTGGAGTGGGTTGCTACTCATAGTGGTAGCAATGCTTACTACTCTCAGTCAGTCAAGGGCCGGTTTATCATCTCCAGAGACAACAGCAGACAGCAGCTGAATCTGCAGATGAACAATCTGAAGACTGAAGACTCTGCTGTTTATTATTGTGCTCGAGAGCCACAGTGACTGAAGTTGTGAAGCAGCTGTACAAAATCCTACTGAACTCACACTTTGAGAACACTCACTGTCTTCAATCATGAAAAGCTTCAGCTGTATAAAATGACCTCAGAAACAAATGAGCTCATGGTAAAGACACAACAAGTCCATAATGTTCTTCCTTTATAATCCACATACAGTTTCCTGACACTGCACCTCCTCAGGTGTTGTTGGTGGAATCATTTTTTTATTTATTTTTTGTGCTATTTGTTTTTATTGAAGCAAACATTTTACATGACATTGAAGAAGTGAGATCAGACTCCTGAGCAGATCATCATGGCTTCAGCTACGTGTGTCACATTTCTAATGCTGTCAGCTTTGACTGGTGAAGGACGCAACATATCTTTCATTCACTGCTTCAGACTCTGACTCAGTCTGAAGCAGTGGTAAAGCAGCATGGAGACTCTCACAAACTGACCTGTACATATGCAGGAATATCAGATTCTAGCGCTGATATCGGCTGGATCAGACAAGCTGAAGGGAAAGGACTGGAATGGATCGCCTACATTTCTGCTCCGAGTGGTAGCACTATATCGTATTCCCAGTCTGTGAAGAACCGCTTCACCATTTCCAGAGACAACAACATGGACCAGGTGTATCTGCAGATGAACAGCCTGAAGACTGAAGACTCTGCTGTTTATTATTGTGCTAGAGAGCCACAGTGACTGGAGTAGATTGAGCAGCTGTGCAAAATCCTTCATTTCTCACCCTCCTGTACTCTGTCAAGTCAAGCACAGAGCATTCACCCGCCCACCCACCCATCCACCCACCCATCCACCCACCCATCCATCTGTCTGTCTGCATGTCTAACCGCTCGACCTCCTGCCAGTCTATTCCTACATTTTCTTTCCACTCATCCACCCAAATATCCATCCATTATTTTGTGTTTCTTGTATACAGTATGCTCTTTAGCTACAGTCAGCACCCAGCAGCAGAACTCTGTGAGTGTGTGGAAGCTACACAATTATACAACAGGAAAACAGAGCTCAACTGAAAACTGAAAAATGTTCTATTTATAGCAGAGCCCTCAGGTAAGAAATATGTCTTTTAATCCTTCTTTATACTGTAGTTTGTGTAGTATATCACTATTGTAAACACTGTGCATGAGAGATTTCCAGTGGAGTTTGGTTTTTGTATCAGTGTGTATCATTGTGGCACTATGGGGTCCACTAAGAAAGATGCCTTTACAAAAACCAAAGTGCAAAAACCTCAAGTTTATGCACATTTGTGATGAGAAAATCGGAGAGGAAAAACATATTTGTGTATCTTGTCTTTATATCATGACGTAACGCTTATGTCATGATGTTTGTGAGTTATTTAGTAGGCAAAAGTTTGGGTTATTACACAGATAAAAGAATACGTCTTCCAGTAAATGTTACTTATAGATCTGCTCATGTATCAATAAAACATTAAAACATTTAGGATGACTGTAATATATTATATTACCCACATGATAAACCATGTTACTGTTTATTTCATGCATTTACTGAAGTTTTAGTGTGGTTTTTAGATGCTCAGGGTTTTTGTTCAAGCACTGAATGGAGATGTATCACTGTGTTACTTTGACCTGTGGGGTCGTGGGACCAAAGTCACCGTTTCTTCAGGTAAGTCACGTTTGATCAGAATATCTACTGTTCACCAGGATATTTTACATTTATACCTTGAAAGTGTCAAGGTCAAGTGTCCTGAGGGTAGAGAGCAGATTTGGTGTCTTTGTGGTTTTCGGTTAAGGTTAGACAGATGAAAGATATTTGATGCAACAGGTTTTTAGAAAGCTGAAAAAAACCCGTTACTATACAGTTTGATATTAATTTATGAAGGTAAAATGTAACTGCTGGTGATGAATGTCTGCATCTGTGTAGAGCCTTTATTATCCTTTAGTTTGTTTTCTTTAGTATACTGTGTGTAAACAATAGTTGTTAAATATGAAATCTAAAACACGTCCTTCACTTAACAATTGAATAGACACCAGCAAGTAAATATTTTCAAGAAACTTGTTTTAAAACGACAAAGTGCAAATATACTACAGGTCAAACTTGATCATCGGAACGTTTTCAATGAATTATTTCACTGAAAACGTTACATTTTCAAATAATTAATTGTTTGTCCTGTGGACGTCGATGAAACTGTGTCACGTTAATGTTTTTCTTGAGTAATCTTCCTTTATTTAAATCAAAAATAACTTTGATTTGATAAGTCTTCTGTTTTTGCAACTTGCCATTAATCCATTTTTTTTAATTATTTCAAATGTATATTGTAATTGTAATTTGTGAAATTATTAATTGAAATTTCTAAATTTTTCAAAGATCTCTACAGCAGATGCATGTTGAAACATAGTGATACTAATATTGTTGATATGATTACAGTGACAAAAATGCAGTTTGAGAGATTCGATAAATTGTGTTTGAATGTAAATATCTGTGTGCATTTAGTTTTCTTTCTTTTTTTTTAAATTTAGATGTCTTTGTATTCATGTGTTATAACACCTTTTACAACTTCTTTACACAGTTCAAACCCCAACAACACCACCGTCTGTGGTCCCTTTGCATCAATGCAGCACTGGGGCTGGAAATACAATCACACTGGGATGCCTCGCATATGGCTTCTACCCAGAAGCTGTCACTTTTCAGTGGACGAGTAGCAGTGGCAGCGAATTGTCTTCTCAACAATATCCCTCGGTTATGAGGAACAACGCTTATACGGGGGTCAGCCTGGTCCACGTAGCGAGATCTCAATGGGATTCCAGGAGCTCTTTTCGTTGTTCTGTAAATCATGAAGGAACCCCTCAAACAGTGACTGTAGAAAGTATGTGATAGTAAAAATGTTACGTCTTTCTAAGATTTATATACTCATTGAAGACAATCATTTTGATATTTATATCTGACAATGAATGACCTCTATACCTATGTTTCCCCTTGTTCTCAGATTCTGTATTTCACCCAGAAGTAACTTTACTCTCAGTGCCAAATGGAGATACCCAGTCCCTCATATGCATGATTGAAACCTTTCGCCCTGTAACCTTGTCAGTCAAATGGAAGAAAAATAACCAAGAGCTGAACGGTTTCAACAAGTGGTCCACCCTGAAAACGGGTTCCCTCCATTCTGCTGTCAGTGTCCTGAAGGTCAACAAGACAGAGTGGGACAGTAACGATGTCTATAGCTGTGAGGTCATTCACAGTGGAAAAACCATTACAAAGAAAGCCTCAACAGGTACAGTATGAGCCAGGTTGTCACTATCTGAAAGTAATCTATATAGCATTGAAAGGATTAGGACAGAATGGTGTCTTTCTCCTGTCATGTGGATATGGACGTGTGTTCTCTCTCTGTCACTCCCTCCTGTAGCTCCTGTGACAATGACACTGCATCCTCCAAGAGCACACGTGATCTTCAAGAACAACCAGGCAGAGTTTGAATGCACCATTACTGGAGTGGACAACGACATTGTATCCAACACTAGAATCAGTTGGCAGGTTAATGGGCAAAATGTCAGCAGTGATACAAATCTACCGCTAAAGAAGGAAGGAAAACTTTACAGCAAAACCAACACGCTGATTCGCAGAGACTGGGCCACTGTTAACAAAGTCCGCTGTTATGCCCTGTGGGAGGACATGACACCAGTTATTCAAGATCTCTCTCTCCACAAAGGAGGTATGTTGCCATCTGATGTTACTATACTCACTAAACTACACACACAGACATGTCATATAGGCATAAGGCTCATATATCAGCCTCCATGGTAAACCAAATATCTGTTTCAGATGGAAAGGACCTTAAAGTAACAGTCTATGTGCCTCCAGAGGAGGAAATCAGCCAATCAGGCTCCGTCAGTCTGGTGTGTCTGGTCTCCAGTGCCTCGCAGTGTGATTACTACATCACCTGGTCAGAACAAGTTGGCAATAAGACTGGGAGCTACACTGACGGCATCACCTTCCCACCAAGGGAGACCCAAAATGGCTTCTCGGTTACAAATGTTTACACCACCACCAAGGAAAAGTGGGAAAAGAATGTAGTTTTCTCCTGCAATGTTTGGTATGCTGGCGCCAAAGATGCTGTCAAACCAAGAGGAGTGTCTAAGGAGCAGAGTAACACATGTGAAAGTAAATAGGCTTCACCTTTAGACGTGGTCTTTTGTGTATGTTGCCCTTCTGTCTCTCTGTGGAAAACGTTCACTCTGTGATGGCTTTGTACGTGTCACTTTGGTTTTTGTCGTCGTGTTATGTGCTTAATGTTGTACCTGTGCAAGTCACTGCATTGTCAGTGTGATACGTGTTTCAATAAATGTTGCAGCATGGAGACGCTTTTTGTTGAATGTCCTTGATTTGACTTAAATGCAAAGTAAGAGCAAAGAAAGTGAAAGGTTTGTGTCAGCAGAGAGCTCACATACTGTACTCAGTTTCACACATGCTGATCATGCAAGTAGTTTAATTGCTATATTATGAATACTATAATACATATTCCAAGATTAAATTCTGGTATAATTTCACTAATATAAAACACACACACATACACATTTACAGAATACCTCAGCTAATCTCATGTACCTTCTCCTTCGTAGAGCTGCCTACGGATTGTGCTCTAAACTGCACAGACAATGACGTGGACTATGATGAGTTCAGCAGTCTGTGGTCCACAGCCTCGTCCTTCATATTCCTCTTCATATTCTCTCTCTCCTATACCATGATATTCAGCCTGATCAAGGTAAACGAATGACAGGAAGCAGCTTCTAGCACCAATAAGAAGAACAATATGGGACAGACGGGGACAGCCTGTAGATTTGTAGGGGGGCCTGCAGGGGTTAATCACGAGTGCGAGGGTGACTGCTTTTTATTTGTAACTGTTTAGCTGTAGTTTTAAATTGTTTTTTAACTACATTTTCGTTGTTTCTTTCAGATGCAGAGACAGTAAAGGGAGTCGTAGCCGATCGGCATTTTGGATTTTTTGTTTTTACAAATGGAAGTCGTAGAAAAACAAGCAAAACAAAGTTACCTATATTTCCTATATGAAATGATACCCAAACCTAATGTTGCTAAGGAATGATTTAGTTTTTGTAACAACTTTCAACTTGTTAATTAACATTCCATTGATATGTAAATGAGATGTATCTGTGGCAGTTTGTAAAGTAAATATCACCACATTTATTATTGGGCTTTTATGGCCATGTCTGTAAGTGGGCTTTCTTAAACTAAGGGGGAGAGACAACTGAATACAGATGTAACATGTGTTCAAACGTGTAAATGACTCCAACTTGGTATGATACTGTCTTTGTAAATGCTTTTGAGGTCTTTTGTGCTCTCACTTCTGTTATCAGTTAAGTGAAGGAGGTATTTGTGTTTCCTGTGGCTTCTAAAGATATCTTCCCTAGAGAGCTTCCCCTCCCTCCCCCACCCCACACACAAACAGTCAGAGCTACAAATAACCTTCCTCGAAACAAGACAAACATCATTTGGTGTGTGTCCATTGGTATATCAAGTGTTTGTGCTGATTGTCTTACTGCAATTACATATGACAGCCATAGCATAGATAGATCTTCATATACATATGGTATTTTATTCTTTTTATTCTTTTGTACATTGACTACAGCGTATGGTAGTGGATGTGCAATATTTAAGCTTAGATGTATTCGTTGTGTTGAACTGGATGGCATAATAAATGTTTTCAGTGCATATAAGATAAATGTTTGATGTGTTTTCCTTTTTAGTGGTGAGAACAGTTACTAAGGAAATCTACACATTCATTTTAAGATGCTTTGCTGCATGACAACATGGAAGATACCAACAAATGGAGTGGATGAAAATTAAAGTCACATCAGCATCAGGCAGTTACAATAGAACGGTGCTGGCAGTAGACTTTGTAATTGTAATTTCTTTTTTATTGGCTTTCATTGGACTTCTAGACTTTTCATGTTTTGCTAGACTGGACAAAACATTTAGTCTCACAAAAAAAAAGAGCTTTTTTCCACAAACGTCTCTGTTCTATAAATCATCATGATAATAATTTATGTGATCTAAATACATAATAAATACATTTATACAGCTTTTAGAATAATTTTCTAAAATAAATGATTGCTCCTTTAAAATTCTTGTTTTGTTTGTCTCCAAAATAAAACATTTTCAGGGTAAAAAAGGGTAAAATCTATCCTGTTCTTAATGTATTTTTCAGTGCTGAGTCATAACAAATATAGAATGACGGTTATATATTTGTAATGACTGTGTTGACACAAGCCTCCCCAGTGACTCATGAGTACAGGGTCCCTGACGTACAGGAGGGGGCAGTATTAGCTAGATTAAAAGTGACAGATAGGTGAAAAATACATGTGCATACTTCATACACATGTTAATCCACAGCAAACGATCATGTCATTAAAATGTATTAATACTACTTATACTAGTATAGGTACTTGTACTGGCCAGAGGCCCAGGACGTCCAAGCTCTGCCAAAACAGTGACCAAACTGACCAAGCCAACCGTTTCATAGTAGTAGTACTCATACTAGGACTGCTACCACTATGAGGAAGTGTTTTTAGTACTACTATTATACAACAATATAACAATAAAACAATACTCATACCAGTTCTACAACTAGTAGTACCTTTACCAGTACTTTTAGCAAGACTACTACTTTTACTAATACTTCTAATGAGCCAATACTCCCAGTTAGTATAAAAAGGTGTAACTGTAGAGTGTGAGAAATTACAGAATTTGGACATCAAGGACATTTTAGGGTTCTGACCATGTCTATTTCATTTTGTGACCTCCATCATTAAGCTATAATTTTATTTACTTCTAGCTTTTAAAAAGAAAGAAAGAAGCACAGGAAGGTCAGAAAAGCACACGACACTTACGTATTTATGATTAGTGTTCAAGCTTTAATTGACACTGAAGATCCTAAAGCACAGCCAGAAGAAATACAACAATACAATACAACACAGTGTTACACACCATAACAAAAACCAAGTTGTGACAACAATTGTGTCACGTCTGCTGTTGTTAATCAAGAGTATGTAAAGAATAAAAAGAATAAATGATGAGCATGACTCATTTCAGTTCAATTGAGAATCGCTTTCCCCTGCAGTTATGTGCACAACACAAATCAGACAAGTTAAGTTGCATGTTTTTTGCTCCACATTGCATTCACATTTATATTTCAGTGTAATTCAGTGTAATGTTCGGAGTTATTTCAATTGTACCAGCAGAACAGCACTGCAAGATTTCAATAGCTACGATGTTAAGCAATGAACAAACTCTAAATGTTGCCTCATGTGATTTCCTTTTTAGGGCAAATGTATTTGTAAAACAAAAATGTATTTGTGTAATTGAAAAACAATAAAATGTTCCTTCAAACAAACAAAACTACAAATAAAACAAAAGATGCTGTCTTTGATGATAATATTCAGTTTTACAGTAACTACATGTAAATGCATGTGAATGAAAGGATGAATGATGGTGGCACTGTTGTGAGTGTGCAGCAGGTTTTGGCAGTGCTTTGTTTCACTGTGTACACGGGGACCCACAGTGCTTCACACAGTGATCAAAACCTCTCTGAAGTGTTTTAGAATGCAAATCAACACTAGGTCTAATTCTTGAAAGTTGTTGATGCGCAATATGAGCTTCTTCCAAAGAAGAAATGTTAGTAGATAATAGTTTATTA
Source organism: Genypterus blacodes (assembly GCF_046128005.1). Lineage (NCBI taxonomy): Eukaryota > Metazoa > Chordata > Actinopteri > Ophidiiformes > Ophidiidae > Genypterus > Genypterus blacodes. Next base: position 628,525 of record NW_027467082.1, read on the forward strand.
TTACATGACAATAGTTGCTTAGGTTTAATAATGCAGAATTTAACCTGTAGTTATACAAGAAGTGTCAAAAGTTGAAAATTGCATTTTATTTTTAATTTCCTTAACTAGAGTCATATTACATTTAGTATGATGACTTTTATTGTGGAACAAAGGTACTACAAAATAATTTACCCTGCTGAAAAAAGAAAACGTTGCCACACATCAACATTCGAGGATTCAAGAGGAGGCCAAAGGTTTTTGTATGAGGATGTGTCACTGTGCATACTATGGGTACCACAGTGATACATGGCATGACAAAAACCTGTTGACTTTAATGAGTTTCCTCCTTTGTACTCAAAAAGAATCCGGGGGTATGTTTTATGTTAGTAGAGGTCAGTTGGATGATTAGATTCACTACACTGATGGACTTTTGTCTTTTGTCTGATTAACAGGTAAAATGTAGCGACAGTGAGTCCATGCAGAATTTGTGACACATTTAAAACGATTTCACATAGAGTGCATTATCAAGCACATGTATTACATTTAAAAATGAATAAGATAGGAATCAGTTCATCAACTTTACTGTAATTGAGCACAAAGTTAACAAAATCCAGTTAGCAACTACCCATAAGTGTGAAAAGTAATATCATAACAGTGATTTAATGGGAAAATAATATTACATATATTATATTACAACACTCGTCCCAATCCTTGAAAGTTATGTCTCTATTAATGTGCAATCAATCCACTTGTTGATGCGCAATATGAGCTTTTTCCACAGAAGAAATGACGGGATCATTTGTTGTTTAACAGAGACCACCACTACTTGCACTTCTCTAAATAACTAAAGATGATCACCCTCTTAGGTAAGGTCATCCAAAGGGGCAAAAAATGTGTGAGGAAATTGAATTTTAATGCCTCAGATTCCAGGAGAGTGTAGAGGGTTTGTGTTATGATTATATTATATTATACACATAAAATAGTAATAATAAATAATAAAATTATAAAATTATAATTAAAATTATAGATAGAAAAGTGTCAAAAGTTGAAAGTTGCATTTTTATTGTTTTTGCTTAACTAGAGTAATATTACATTTATTATGATGACTTTTATTGTGGAACAAAGTAACAAAATAAATGAGCCTGCTGAAGAAAAGAAAACGTTGCCACACATCAACATTAAAAGAGAAGGTCAGAGGTTTTTGTATGAGGATGTGTCACTGTGTATACGGGAACTGGCATAGTGATACATGGCATGACAAAAACCTCTGTTGGCTTTTGTGAGCTTCCTCCTTTGTACTCAAAAAGTATCTGGGGGTATTTTTCAGAACTGTACACATTTTGAACTTTTGGCAATCAACATCCTTCATGGGTAATATGTATATAACACACAGGAAACTTCACCACAACAGGTGCTTCCGCATCCAGTTAACAAACTGAAACCACAGACTGGAACCTATTAACTAAATGTGACGGCCAAAGGCTCTCACACCAGTGGCAAATTTCATGCTGCAGAAAAGCTCTGGAATTACTCACTCAAACAATTATATTAGAAAAGATGTTTGTCCGGTACACATAAATGAATTGTTTGCACTGAATCAGTCTACTGAAAAAACTAGTTCCTTTGGGAGATAAAATGTAGTAAGAGTGGTAAGAGTCCTTTGACGCCTAAACATGTAATTAAGATGTCGCACAAAGCTCCTGTTTAGGTCCGCTCTCAATTCTCGTTATCTATCAATAACATTTACTCTACAATTACAAATGCATAACTTTAATGTAAATGATACCATCCTCTACTGTTGTTGGACAAACCTTTGCTCAGCTGTTGTAACGCTTTCAGGCTCTTAAGCTTGCTGACTCTATCCCTAAAACTAATTAAAATGGGTGGGGGTCCCGACCCCCATGTCTCTGCCATTCCAACTGCACCCCCCAGCCCCATTTTTGTCTCTTCTGTCTTTCTTTTGCTTTTCGTGCCCAGTTACATTTTTTCATACCATTACATTTTTTATACCAACATTCATTATTTGATGTGGCATTCGTCGTTCAGTGTGGCATTCTTCAGTTGATGCAGCTTTCTTGACGAATCAACAATGTCGTGATTGCCAATTACGTATAAAGCCTGCAGACTGATATACAGAAGTTGCACCTTCAAATTCAATCAGAAAACATTTCACACACTTTGCTTCCCCAAACTAACACATTTCTAGTGTCAGACTCAGCCCCAAGTTTCCGACCTTACCTGTGGGTGAGGCACGGGTGTCGTTGTGGTTGTAACACTTCTGACTGACAGGTGCACACAAAGAATGCCACACTGAAGGAAGAAGGCCACTTTGAATATTGAATGTTGGCAGGCATCCAATGATAAATGCCCAAATCAAGTAATAAAATCAGGATATCTAGTATTAAAATTTCCATCTTAAAATAAAACATATTTGGTTTGTTTGTCAAATGTATTATTTGACCTAGACTATATTATTTGATGGTTAGATTATGATACTTGAGAGCTATTGAAGCTTGACCCAAGGTGGGCGGAAGGGTGCCTTTCTCTAGAGATTCATTAAACATTGCAAGGAGTAGGGGTGCAGGTTTAGTACTGAATTTCCTGAAAAACTCTACGAGAAATCCATCGGGGCCTGGGGCTTTGTTGGATTGCATGGCTCTGATTGCGGAGTGTAATTCTTCAAGAGAAATTGAAGAATCCAGTGCTATCGCAATGTCGGATTTGATGTTTGAGAAATTGAGGTTGGCAAGGAACTGATTCATCTCTGTGATGTCTGAAGGAAATTCGGACTTGTAAAGGGAGGAGTAGAATGATTTACATGTGGTGTTTATTTCCACGGGGTCAGTAGTGGGGGTGTTCGTTTCAGTACGGATCTTGGGTGTCAGACGGGAGGTGGATTGTCTTTTTAACTGATGTGCCAATAGACGACTGGGTTTATTGCCATGTTCGTAGTAAGTAGCACGGGTTTGTAGTAGTAGGCGCTCGGTATCCTTGGTGGATATAAGATCAAATTCGGTCTGAAGGTTAAGGCGTTTCTTGAAAGGTTCTGGGGAGGGATCCGATGCGCACTCTTGGTTGAGGGAGGTGATGGTAGCAGAGAGTTTTTTGACCTTGCTGTTGTGTTTTTTACTGGAGTGAGAAGAGTAGGAAATAATTTGACCTCTAAGTCTTTCAGCGACTCCCAGAGCAATGAGTATGAAGTAGAGTCGTTTTCACTAAACAAAAGAAAGTCATCAATGGAATCGGAGATTGTTATCTGCCAGCAGTAATGAGTTAAACCTCCACACGGGAGGGGAGGATTTGTATGTAGACAGTTGGATATGTAATAATCCAGGGTGCATGGTCAGATATTCGGATGCTTAGGTAATCAGAGGAAGCGACACAGGATTTGAGAGAGTTGTCTTTAGGAAAATAATCTATCCTAGAGTATGAATTGTGCACCTGGGAGAAGAATGAGAACTTTTTGACCGTGAATGAATTTGTTTTTTCATCATCAGTGCTCCCCACATGACTTTGAGGACTTCAATCAGATTGTTCCTGGACAATCATGTTCATGGGTGTCTTCCTTAAGTCTCCCAGAACTTGATTGTCTGATCTGTACTGGATTCAGCTGTTAATGGCACACAGTTCAACAAATCTGAGCATTGTGTCCATTTCCCAGTTCAGGCCTAACATCTGATCGTAGCTAATCATATGCAATCATTTCACTCGTCCTATGTTACTGTTGCAAACGTTTTCTGATGACCATTTCTGTAGCTGCCTTCCTTTTTCATAGAGATTACTGTCCCCGTGGCCGCCTTTAGAAACACCATATCTGCCAATTTGAAGAGAGTGAGTTGATTTGGTCACAAATCCCAACAAGTGAGATATTACTGAAATGCCCTGGATGTCCTCTCCACAGGTTTCAATATTGTAGCCAATTTCGGTTTTTGAAATGAAGATGATTGATTCATGTCCCCTACAGAGGACATCCACATGCATTCCTTTAGAAGTCAAACTAGGAGGATTCATTCCACTCCCATGATCCAGCAAATACTCGTACATGTGTACAATTTCAAAATAGTACTATAAAGACTAACACATACTCTGTTATTATTATTTTTTTTTTCCCATTGTTGTATTTTCAAACACATTTGCATGTAAAGCTTATAATAGCTTACTACTTGTATGGTAGTTCACCGATGGTCTGGAAGGATTTCCTAAATATACTAAAAGCCATTTTCTGAAAATGCAAGAATTGTACATATCTCAACTCCATAGTCATTCACTCCTCTTTCTGTCATTGGTATGTTTGGTGGTATGAACATGCTGCAGGAAATAGAGTTGGCAGGAATGTTTGAAAAAGAGGAAGTTTTCACCAACTGTTAGCAAACACACTTAATTTTATGTAACCCAGACCACAGGAAATGAACATCCCATGGGATATGGTTAATAAAGAGGGGCTTTGTCAGTGAAAAACGTTTGTCTTTATTGATTTAAATTATGTTTTGGTATTTGTATTACACACAGATAACTTGACATCACTGTCACTACTTTGACTACTGGGGGAAAGGAACACAAGTCACCGTAACTTCTGGTAAGTAATATTAGAATCAATGTCAAGTCAAGATATATTGTTTTTCAATTTTAATTGTCATTATGTTGATGTATATCGCAGCCTTCCTTTAAATAGGATGAATACAGAAAACTACAAATGTAGATCAGGGAAAGTGTTAGGCGTATAATGTATTGAATCATTTCATTCGGTGATTCAAATTGGACTATGTTTTTGCGCTAAAGCGCTATTAAATCTGTTAGTGTGATTACTACTTTGACTACTGGGGAAAAGGCACAATGGTGACTGTCACATCAGGTAAGCCCTTCATTTTAGTGTGTCCAAATGTTTGAATTGAAATACCAATTGTGATGCTTTGAGTGTCATGATAACCCGGCAAAATAGTTTGTTGGTTGAAATGATTTCATTTCATCCAGATAACCAAACAGGTAAGCCAAAGCAAGATAAAAGCAATACAACGCCCTGTGTGGGTTTGTGGATGCAGGTTTTTTAATGCAGTAATACATAATTTGTGAGACTGTTAATAATGTAATCACATTATTAAAATGTTATTGTGATTTTTAGAAAATGACATTACCTTTAGTGTACAAATGTGCTATACATGATGGGAGGATAGTTTTTGTGAACAGTGTAGATAACATTCCACAACTGTGATAACTGGGCTTTTGACTATTGGGGGAAAGGCACGACAGTAACAGTATCATCAGGTAAGAGTTTGATTAATATTTATACATTAGAGTCTACAGCGGCACATGTTTCACACTGGGCATCGCCATGTTTAGAGTTTTATTTCTCAGTATTACTCACTGTGTCGAAAACTGCTGTGTGAAATGTATTTCATGGCTTTTTTTATTCAAGTTGTCTATCTAATGACGAAATACCATGTTAGTGTAAAGACAGAGTTTTTATACTGACTATTCAGCAAAAGTGACCTTACATACTAACTGGTAGTAGTAGATTTGGCACTGTGGTACTACGGTACTTTTGGTTACTGGGGCAAAGGTACAACAGTAACTGTGACATCAGGTAAGAATCGATTTGTCCTTGTAAATAATTGCTGTATTATTGCAAAGTTTCTTATATATACAGTTTATTCGGTAATATTCAGGGGGATAAAATGATATGGGTGACATTAATGCTGCCATGATCATCGACTATCAATGACATTAATATCATCCTCATATTTGAGGGAAATGCTGAATTTGTTTTTTTGTCTAACTTACTCTAAATGAAATATGATTAATTATCAGGAAGGTCATGAAGAATAGGGCAACACAAAGTTTAAACGTGACTGTTGGTTTTCTGCGATCTTTGAATTAAAATTGATGTTGAGGTTAATTTTTGCTTCATTATCTTAATGCCACATGTTTGCTTGTCTTCTCTCAGGCACACCAAGAGCACCGACTGTGTTTCCACTGATATCATGTCGTTCTGGGTCTGAGCCCACGGTCACTCTCGGCTGCTTTGCCACCGGATTCTCACCGTCCGCACTGACCTTCCAATGGACCCAAAATGGAAACAACCTGCCTGACTTTGTTCAATATCCTTCGGTGCAGAAAAACAACTTTTTCACCGGAGTGTCCAAGATCACTGTGAATCGTGCAGAATGGACCGCGACCGCGAACGTTTTTAAATGTTCTGCGACACTGCCAGGAGGAGATCCTACTGTTGCCCAGATATCACCAACACCACCACCAACACCACCACCAACACCACCACCAACACCACCACCACCCGGTAAGACTCTAAAACTATCAACATAAATAATAGGAATAATAATTTGTCATTTAACTGATATATACTACATCCATTTGCCCCTTTATATCTTTACGTAAAGCTAATCTCTATATCTTGGCTTATATTTATTTGTACTAAATTGATTAATCCTAGTTTATTGGGGCGGAATTCAAAAGTGACTGTTTGTTATTGTGCATTCCAAGTCCTATCAGTCACACTGTACTGTACTGTTCTATTTATTTTTACAATTTCAACCTAACATCGTTTGATTGGTAAAACGGGAATAACTAAATCCATTAGCAATAAGGATCATTTGTCTGGAAAACTTTGATTCCAGATATGTAAGCAAAATTAACTAGTTGTGCTGCTTTTGCTGATCCAACAATAATTCTATTTTGTTTGTAAACTAATGTAAATGGATCCATGGATAGTTGTAATAGTTATAATTGTGTGCCAGACAGGAAGGTGGAAGGAAAAGGCTGAAGTTTGTTCATGCTCATTGACTTTCTCACACTCATATATGTTCTTTTCACCTATTTTAGCGGTTTGTTAATGTTCCGCTTTTTTCCCTCCATCTGCATAATCCCTGTTCTTTCCCCTCGCTGACTGCTTTCACTTGATCTGTCGATGATAATTCACTGTTAAAGCCTGTAAGGTTCAATCTGTTGCCTCTACAATCAATGTATATGCAGAAGCAAGCATGAAGGGCTCAGTCGTTTTAGTTTGTTTTCCCTTTGGACACCTCTGCAGACTTTAGCAAATAGCTTTCATGTTCGCATCAAGTGTGTGCATTTGTACATGCAAGTTCCCTGGAAAATTATAACCTAATAATACAACATTGTAGGGTATAGTTCACGTTGCTTCTTCATATATATTATTCCCTGCTTCTGCATACATATATTTGTGTATATGTTTGTTTTTCAGTGCCGTTTTTTAAGGCGCCAACTCTTGAAGTGTTGGCCTCCTCTGATGAGGAGACTGGAAGGACCTTCTCCTGCTTTGCCAAAGAGTTTTCACCTAAAGATTATGACATCAAATGGCTGAGAGATGGAACGGAAATCCAGAAAGACAATAATGAGATCAAAACACCTGCTGGTGAAACAGAGTATCACAATGGAAACAAAGTGTACAGTGCAGCAAGTTTTCTTCTGACCAATGAGACTGACGGCGTGTTTACATGCGAGTTTAACGGGGAAAATGCAGAAGGTCCTCAAACGTGGAATGCAACTTGGAGCAAGAAGTGTGGAAGTGGTGAGTAGACCTGTTTTTCTTTTTTTTGGTTAATGTAAGTTAATTACAACCCAATGAAACATCACTGATCCTTCACCCGACAGATCCTTCCATTGAGCCTCCCTCTGATGATTTGGTGAAAGTAGAGATCATCCCCCCTTCACTTGCTACATTGTTTCTAAACAAAACAGCAAACGTGGTGTGCAAAGTCACACTGAAGTCAAATCCAGACCATTTGAACGAGATTATCTGGGAGGATGAGAACGGGAAAAAGCTTAAAACAATGAAAAAAAATGGAAAGAAATCACTCAGCCTCTCTCTTGAAATCCCTTATGAAACTTGGGCCGATGGATTGAAGAGAATCTGTTATGTACACCATTCACAGTTGCTGACACCAATTGAGACAGTTTATCAAAAGCAGAGAGGTAAGAAATTGTCATTATCAATGTAGTTTGAAGCAGAAATGTCTGGGAAGGTTTGCAGCATAAAGGCCTAATTGTTCTTTCCTGATTGCAGGAGGAAAGTTTCAGCGTCCGTCAGTGTTTCTGCTGCCTCCAGTAGAACAACGTAAAAGCAATATGGTGACCCTGACTTGCTATGTGAAAGACTTCTACCCACAGCAGATTGCGGTGTCTTGGCTTATTGATGATAAGCCTGCAGAGGCGGGCACATTCTCCACCACAATCCCTGTAGAAAATAATGACTCCTATTCTGTCTATGGCCAGTTAACCCTCAGCCGTGAGGACTGGGTAGATAATGATGTGGTATATAACTGTGTAGTTTACCACGAATCCATTTTGGACTCAACTGGCGTCATTATGAGGTCCATGGCTGAGAGATCACGTGAGAATGTCAACCTGGTCAACCTCAACATGAACGTCCCTCAAACGTGCTAGGCCCAGTAGATGTTGTGGTGTCTTGCTGTGTCTACTGCTGTTTGTTGTTTAATGTTTGTTGCTTGTGTGATATGATGTGCTGTTTGTGTTTTAAATGCAAATTCAAAATCAAAATAAAAAAAAATCACTTTGTAACTCTGTTGTAACTGTTGATGTACGTCTCGTGCAGTCTATGTGTTTAAGTGCAGCTGTGCTCATCTATATTAGCCTCAAGCCAAGGTATTCCAATCAAACATATGCTTCAGGGTGTAGTGAAAATAGCAGGGCATAAACTTTCTCACATTTAATCCACCCAACTACTTTTAAGATTAACATTCAATCCAACTAAATATAGCCGTGCACCATCAATGTTTGTGCCTCGTCTTTGTCTGCTTGTGTTCCTCTACTGGGTCCAAGTCGTGCATCCCTGTGGGGTCTTTCAGAAACAAATCAGGATGATTGTAACTGCTACGGTGTCCAAAATAGGTCTTGACTATTAGATTTGATACAAAAGTGTCAAGTCACAATAACTTGGCATGAAATTAGGTCTCCAATCTTTTGCAAGCCAGTATTTATCCTAATGATGCGAAACGAGAGCTCAAGGAGATTCGGCAATAAGTCAATTTTACAACAACTGGGTAGAAGTCTTGTATTTAGCAAGTCAGGGTCACCATATCACTCTTACTTTGTTCTGCTGGAGGCAGCAGAAAAAGCTGAACCTAGAATTATGTTTTTTAAGGGGTTGGGATCTCAGTTCGGTTCTCATCCTCCCTCTTGTCCAAAACTCCTTCTATTGACTTAAGTGTGACTTTAATTTCAGAACAAGCATGCAGTACTTTTATATTCATTACTGCCAAGAAGCCATGAACTATGTGGCATAATGCATTCTGACCCCTGTAGAGACAAACGCCACAGCCCAAAAAGCTTTGTGATTATTTTCAAAACACACCCAGAACTTGTTGTGAATGGCCACTTACATAAAAGCAATAACTGAAGCTCTCTGACTTAATACTAAATAGATCCAGATTACCTGATTGTGACTGACAGCCAATTAAGCAAAGACCTGACAGCATATGAAGACAGCATGGAGATCACAGGCCTCATCTTCATCCTCCTCTTCCTCATCACTCTGTTGTACAGCATTGGAACCACTGCTTTCAAGGTATGATTTTATTTTTTAATGACTTAAAATCAAGTTGGCAAAATACATATCGCATAGTGCTGACAATAATGACAAATATGCTGTACACATAGTTGTGCATAGTTGTGAACAGTTATTATATTATCATAATGTAATTTAGTGTTACATTATATTATCAAAAGCATTATTTTTTCTGAAATTTTACTGATCATATGTTTAGCATATATCTATACATTTTTCAGTGTTTTGAGTTGTTCATGCAACAATGTATTGATTTATTTCAACCTTGAGATGTATAATCAGGTCAAACCAGATGGATCCCACATGAGGGTTTCCCTCCATTTCATGATGCAGCTATGATCTGTATACAGTATATGATGTGCATTAAGCTCAAATAGAATTAGAATGTATGTGTTTTTGTTTATATTGTTTGTGCACTCAGACTTTTTTGTTTTGTTTTTCTTTTCAGGTCAAATGAAAAGAAATTAACTTTCTGTTTAAAAACATTTCCACATTGACGTCCTCTTATACTTTGTTATTGTTCTCACTGTCTTGTTCAGGTTTACTTAGATTAGCATTACTACCTAAATAAACATTTAACTAAAGATAGCATTTAAAAATGTGTTTCTATTTCTAAAAATATGATGTCCATTACACTTTTCATGTTCTTGCTTTAGCCATTTTATCTTTGAGTTTGAATGATCAATTATAACATGTTTGTTACTCACTTTCCCCTTTAAAACCTTTAATTATGTATCATATTTTTTTACTTCATAATTATGTTTTATCATACGTCTCTGAGCTGGTCAGCATCTGGAAATCAACAGACCATGTTCAATTCAATATGCAAATACTCTGTTGGTTCTTAACTCTATTATTAATAGCCATGAGAACTGAAACCTGTATCAAAGTCACGAGTTATCATGTAAAAAGGATTTGAATGATAACATATGTAAACAGTTGTGAGATATTCAAATGTATAGTATATTTCTCTTACTGGCATAACCACACCTCACACCTGCTGTATGTGATGCACCGTTGCTCAGTGTCATGTTTCACTTCTGTTTTTCGGAGACTTTTTGTGTTCTGGGTGTTACCCAATGCTTCTGCTTGCTGCACGCACTGATCACTCTGCTCTGTCATTCTGCAACATCTGTGCAACAGACTTCCAGCTACATTTCCACCTGAAACTGTAAAAGTACAAGTCTGCCATCTAGTCTAAATAAAAGAATAAGGCACCTAGATTTGAGACTGTATAGTTGTTCCTTGATCAATCACTTAAGGTATGTACATCTACATTTCTGATTGAATGATGTACATTTCTAAAATGTCCTGAGAGAGCTTGGACAATAAACTAATTGTTAAAAAATAACCTGTGTTCTTACCTCAGTGCTACGGGTTGTCTCTCCAAACATCACACTCTACCCTGTGTGGGAAGGTGAATTTGGGGCCTCAACAGTCAAACTCATCTGCACGCTAAGTGACTTCTTTCCGGGAGAACTCAATGTGGAATGGGAAGTGGACAAAAGTACTCTAAACATTGTGCCAATCCAAAGAAGGCTGCAGAGTGTGCAGGAGGTGGGGAAAACCTTCAGTGTAACCAGTCAGATTGAGCCGGACATGAAGAAGTGGACAGAAGGCTCAGCGTATACATGCAAGTCCAACCATGGCAACAGGGAATCCGATGCATCAATGAGCATTTGTACAGGTAAGTGAATGTATCACAGTAAAAGCGTGAAATGCCTCCATCAGAGTGAGTAACGTTTTTGACCAGAACTATTTTATGTGACAGTTCACGGAAACTCCCCTCCAACCATTCATGTGGAGCTCCCCAGCTTCAAGACAGTAATGCTGGCAGGGTCTGAGGTGACAGCAACATGCTTGGTCAACACTGTCTTTGATGCCACAGTGACCTGGAAGATGGATGTAGCGTCTACACCCAGCAACGTGAGCCAGGCCAGAAACACATCTCATATCATCAGCAAACTGACAGTTCCCTTACAAAAGTGGAAAACCCTCAAGCATGTATCTTGCAGAGCTGAACACAGCTGCTTCCAAACCAAAGAGGAGTCTGTGAATATTACAGGTAAGAGGACTGTGCAGCACTCAAATCAGCCGTGGCGTTCCAATGAAATATATGAAAAAACATAATGTTTTGGTTCTCACCCAGGTCCTTCACTTTCAACTCCATCTGTGGCCATCAGGAGATTGTTGCCAGATGTACAGAAGAGAGACAGGTTTGTGCTGGCGTGTGACATCACACAGCTCTCCTCCAGCGACCTTTATGTCACGTTTCAGGCCAACGGGGTTGACATCTCTGAAAAACTGTTTGTTGAACTCCCGGAAGCCCCAGGCCACCATTCAGTCACAAGACACTTCCCTGTCCCTGAGCTTTACTGGAATGATGGGAAAACTTTCACATGCAAAGTGAATCAAGGCTTCTCCAACAGCTGGAAGTCCAACTCCATTGGGGGTATATTTGGTGAGCACAGCTACTGTTCTTCCATTAAACGGTTGATTTGCAGATGCAAGTTCCCTCTTTATTCCTTATAATTGGACCATTTGATTGATATATGTTTTTCAATATATTTAGAGGACCCATCAATGGAGCTCTCTCTGGTCCCAAGTGAAGAAACACAACCACAGACACTCCTATGCTCTGCATGGGGCTTCAACCCTCAAATTAAATGGAATTCTGTGTCTCCACAAACACCTGCATCAACCAGTGACATCAGCATGGGTGCAAATGGACGTGTGGGAATAAGAAGTCAACTTCCTGTCCCTCAAACAGAGTGGAAAACAGGGAAGGTCTTCACATGTGAGGTTTCTGACTGGTCAGGGATCAAAAAGGAAACAAAGAACATCAGCGTCTGTTCAGGTAAAGTGAAAACATAACACAATAACAGTCTCAACCCACTGCCAAATAGAAGCAATGGCTCTTATCAAAAGCTTGTAATTGAAAAGTCTTAAGTGGGTCATGGTCTTATTCTATGAAAAATATTTTGTTAGTAAAATTGCAATCTACTCAAGATTATGTCTTGCATCCTGCTATAAATAATTCTTCTTCTGTGGTTCCAGTAACAACTCATTCAGAGACTTCTCCCTCCATTCATGTGGAGCTCCCCAGCTTCAAGACAGTAATGCTTGCAGGGTCTGAGGTGAAGGCAACATGCTTGGTCAACACTGTCTTTGATGCCACAGTGACCTGGAAGATGGATGGACGGTCTACACCCAAGAAAGTGAGCCAGGCCAGAAACACATCTCATATCATCAGCAATCTGACAGTTCCCTTAAAAAAGTGGAAAACCCTCAAGCATGTATCTTGCAGCGCTAAACACAGCTGCTTCCAAACCAAAGAGGAGCCTGTGAATATTACAGGTAAGAGGACTGTGCAGCACTCAAATCAGCTGTGGCGTTCCAATGAAATATATGAAAAAACATAATGTTTTGGTTCTCACCCAGGTCCTTCACTTTCAACTCCATCTGTGGCCATCAGGAGATTGTTGCCAGATGTAAAGAAGAGAGACAGGTTTGTGCTGGCGTGTGACATCACACAGCTCTCCTCCAGCGACCTTTATGTCACGTTTCAGGCCAACGGGGTTGACATCTCTGAAAAACTGTTTGTTGAACTCCCGGAAGCCCCAGGCCACCATTCAGTCACAAGACACTTCCCTGTCCCTGAGCTTTACTGGAATGATGGGAAAACTTTCACATGCAAAGTGAACCAAGGCTTATCCAACAGCTGGAAGTCCAACTCCATTGGGGGTATATTTGGTGAGCACAGCTACTGTTCTTCCATTAAACGGTTGATTTGCAGATGCAAGTTCCCTCTTTATTCCTTATAATTGGACCATTTGATTGATATATGTTTTTCAATATATTTAGAGGACCCATCAATGGAGCTCTCTCTTGTCCCCAGTGAAGAAACACAACCACAGACACTCCTATGCTCTGCATGGGGCTTCAACCCTCAAATTAAATGGAATTCTTGGTCTCCACAAACACCTGCATCAACCAGTGACATCAGCATGGGTGCAAATGGACGTGTGGGAATAAGAAGTCAACTTCCTGTCCCTCAAACAGAGTGGAAAACAGGGAAGGTCTTCACATGTGAGGTTTCTGACCGGTCAGGGATCAAAAAGGAAACAAAGAACATCAGCGTCTGTTCAGGTAAAGTGAAAACATAACACAATAACAGTCTCAACCCACTGCCAAATAGAAGCAATGGCTCTTATCAAAAGCATGTAATTGAAAAGTCTTAAGTGGGTCATGGTCTTATTCTATGGAAAATATTTTGTTAGTAAAATTGCAATCTACTCAAGATTATGTCTTGCATCCTGCTATAAATAATTCTTCTTCTGTGGTTCCAGTAACAACTCATTCAGAGACTTCTCCCTCCATTCATGTGGAGCTCCCCAGCTTCAAGACAGTAATGCTGGCAGGGTCTGAGGTGAAAGCGACATGCTTGGTCAACACTGTCTTTGATGCCACAGTGACCTGGAAGATCGATGCACCGTCTACACCCAGGAACGTGAACCGGGCCAGAAACACATCTCATATCATCAGCAATCTGACAGTTTCCTTAGAAGGCTGGAAAACCCTCAAGCATGTATCTTGCAGAGCTGAACACAGCTGCTTCCAAACCAAAGAGGAGTCTGTGAATATTACAGGTAAGAGGACTGTGCAGCACTCAAATCAGCCGTGGCGTTCCAATGAAATATATGAAAAAACATAATGTTTTGGTTCTCACCCAGGTCCTTCACTTTCAACTCCATCTGTGGCCATCAGGAGATTGTTGCCAGATGTACAGAAGAGAGACAGGTTTGTGCTGGCGTGTGACATCACACAGCTCTCCTCCAGCTACCTTTATGTCACGTTTCAGGCCAACGGGGTTGACATCTCTGAAAAACTGTTTGTTGAACTCCCGGAAGCCCCAGGCCACCATTCAGTCACAAGACACTTCCCTGTCCCTGAGCTTTACTGGAATGATGGGAAAACTTTCACATGCAAAGTGAATCAAGGCTTCTCCAACAGCTGGAAGTCCAACTCCATTGGGGGTATATTTGGTGAGCACAGCTACTGTTCTTCCATTAAACGGTTGATTTGCAGATTTTAGTTCCCTCTTTATTCCTTTTAATTGGACCATTTGATTGATATATGTTTTTCAATATATTTAGAGGACCCATCAATGGAGCTCTCTCTTGTCCCCAGTGAAGAAACACAACCACAGACACTCCTATGCTCTGCATGGGGCTTCAACCCTCAAATTAAATGGAATTCTTGGTCTCCACAAACACCTGCATCAACCAGTGACATCAGCATGGGTGCAAATGGACGTGTGGGAATAAGAAGTCAACTTCCTGTCCCTCAAACAGAGTGGAAAACAGGGAAGGTCTTCACATGTGAGGTTTCTGACCGGTCAGGGATCAAAAAGGAAACAAAGAACATCAGCGTCTGTTCAGGTAAAGTGAAACTTAACACAATAACAGTCTCAACCCACTGCCAAATGGAAGCAGGTAAAATAAAGTAGTATGAAAGAAACATTCAACCGCCATAACAATAAACTTCAGGTGGAGTCAAACATTGGTATTTTATCCACTACAAAAGTGCCATAAAAAGTTTACCATCACATTCTGTTTTTCAGTTACACCACCATCATCCCATATAGTTGGTGTGTATGTTCAGGGACCGACCCTTCAAGAGCTCCAGAACAGTGGACAGATGAATATCTCTTGTCTTTTGGTTGGTCCGAGTCTCTCCGATTTCTTGATCACCTGGAAAATAGGGGGGAAAGAATCTCAACTGAATGTCCTTACAATGTCACCCGTCAGTCACAGCAATGGAACAGAGACTTTGTTGAGCTTCCTCAATGTATCAACAAGGGCCTGGAATTCATACAAAGAAGTGTCTTGTGAAGGAAAGCACAAATGTTCCAATAAGGTCTACGAGGACCGTGTAAGCAGAAGCACAGGTAGGATCCCAAAAACTTGCATAAGAATGTTATTGTTAATTCTGTCCCAGCAAAATGTAAACCCTGTCAATATTGTGCATTCTTTTTTTCTAAAGCCCTACATCCACCAATGCTGAAGATAATTCAGCCGACAATGTCTGAGTTGACAACATCAAACATGCTCACAGTGGTTTGTATGGTTACGGGATTTTTCCCATCCAATGTCATAGTGTACTGGGAGAGAGAGGGAGACAAGCTACCCTTATCTCACTACACCAACAGCCCTACGTGGAAATACACAGGGAGCAGCACTTATTCACTGAGCAGTCGACTCAACGCATCCAGGACAGAGGAGCAGGAATCGTATTCTTGTGTTGTTGAACATGAATCATCTGAAATTCCTCTCAAAAGAACAATAACAGATATTTTTGGTGAGTAAAGAGTCAATAGCTGTAGTAACGTGAAGCTCCCCAGCATCAATTCATACCAATGTGTGTATTCCCAGCTGCAGTAACCCCGTCGCAACCTTCTGCAACCTTGTTCCATGGCGCTGGTGAGCTGATGTGCCTGGTGTTTGGCTTCAGCCCCGCAAACATCAACATTACCTGGTTTCTGGATGACACCACAGAGCTGTTGGACTATAACACCAGTGAACCCCACCAAGGGCCAAAGGGAAAGTTCAGCATCCAAAGCCGGCTTCGTCTGGACCCAGGCATTTGGGCATCTGGGGTGGTCTACAACTGCATCGTGACACACACTACTGTCACCATAGCCCTGAATATATCTAAACCAGGTGTCAGTTGCTCCATAAATTGAAATGGTTTACTCCCATGCAACTATCTAGCTTGTACTGTAGCAAAGTCAATGTTGATCATACTTAACAGACATCTCTCAACATGATTCTTTAACAGTGATCCCAGAGACAAGTGCTGTCTTTGATTACAACGTGCATGCTGATGTCAACCGGGACTTGGAGGAGGAGAATGTGTACACGTATATGGTTTTCACAGTCCTCTTCCTTTTCCTTGTGTCCATCATCTATAATGTCTTAGTCACGCTCATCAAGGTGAGATTGACAGTTCAATTTGAATATAAAACCGTCCAACAGATCCCGTCTGATTTTCTGATTTTTTCATTTCAGACCAAATGATGAGGAGCACAGAGGGATGATGATCACTATTTCCTGGCCCTGATATGGATTTTTATTTTTTAGGGCACATGGTTTAACAAAAGAATCCTGGCATTTTTGTCACACTTCACATATTGAGTTGTGTTTAGTTTTTTCATGTTATTTTGTGTGTGTTTTTTTTTCATCATAACGGGAGAAAGTTTTGGAGAAAAATAGCACATTTCTGCCTTCTTGAATACAGTGATTAAATGCATTATGACACAAAACTCCATGTCTGTTGTTTTAAAGTTACTTATGCAAATCATTGTGTGCACTGGCACAGTACCAACATTTTCTGTGTTACTCAAACTGTCCAGAAGAGTGAGCTATAGCTCTACATGAAGCAGTAGTGATTTGACATTTCCCAGATGAAATGCTCGTCATGAGCTGCAGCTTGCCAGTGCTGTTAGGTCTTAAGAGGACTTTTACATGTCAAGATTAAGGTACATCCCCATGACATGAGAGATATCTGTGTGCTCCATTTTCAATAGTTTACATATATGCACACTCACTGTGAGTAAGAGCTGTGTAGCTTGCGGCTTTGAAGGAATTCACATCTAGGAGGGATGACACTTAGCTCATCCAGGCTAACCATTGGCTGCCTCTGGAGTCATCTGGCACAGTGCGTGGCCTTTATTGGCAGAGGACCCTGTGGCAGCCGGCCCAAGTCTGTGACGCTGGTGGTGGGATGGAGTCACTGAATGAATGCTGAAATAATGCTCACATGTGGCTACAAGTCCTATTACCAAGAGGGGAAAAGACAGACAAAAACACAAAGTGAACACTATGCTATATTTGGATACATACACACACATGCCCAGTGTATATACATGTACTGTTGGACACATTTGACTGTATATCTACAGTGTATCAAATATTGAATATAGTATTTTTAATGTCTCACATAAAGAAATGAAAGCCTCAACTCTAAATCTGAGCCTTCAAGGGTTATGACTTCTTTGTTCCATATGTGTATGGACAGAATACAGAGAATGCTTCAGACATACAAATCAGAGTCATTTATTCATCAGGTTACATATATAAACAACACTTAAATAGTAAAGAAAAACGAGATTGATGTGACAGGAGTCTTATAGGAGGAGGTTATAGGCTGTGATGCTGTGATAGAGCTGCAGAGCCACCTGTTGGTCATCAGCACAAAACACACCACACACACACACATCTATTCATGAATCTATGCATTAGACTGTTTCTATACATATATATCTATATATAGATCTATATATCTATATATAGATATAGATATATAGATCTATATATATATATATCTATCATGGATGTGAAATATGTTGGAGATACTGTGTTTCTATCATAACTTTAAGAAATTGCCCATGCATAGGAAATGGGAGATGGAGTGCTATCCTCCAGTTGTGATTCTTTTCCATCATTTTCCCAAGGAAAGATGACCACCCTGTCCCATCACGTCTGCTTTAGCACATTTCTATTCAACAATTACCTTAAACATAGAATAATGTGCTACGTGGATGGCGGAAATATGGTTGTTGGATTTCACATTGTGAGGCTTTCCTGTGAACCTGATCCCATCCATGAAGTGTGTGATGAGCTGATGTGTTGCTCATTAGGTGGTCAAATAGCACCATCTAGTCGACTTTCAGTAGAAGTGTGGTTTGGTTTTGTCCCACCGGTTTGACTGTTGTGAAATCCTGCCGATGTGTGTTTACACTTGGACTGACAAATACAATGTACAATATGTCTCCCGGTGATGGGTGAATGTAGTTAATGAATAAAAATAAATGAAGGGGGAAAAGAAGGTTTATGTTTAAAATGTATTTGTTAAACTAAAATGTACTTGTGAAATTGAAAATCTATTTCCATCAAAGGGGTGTGACTCAAATGATTTGGGTGAGTCATCGCTAACTCCTCTATAGGACTCATGCAGCCTTAAAGGCCCAGAGAACCAATGCTTAAAGATCTAGGAGAAGATTACATAACATATCAGTTATTTGGGATTTCAGTCTACATAGAAGAGCAGAAAACTTGCAGGATGGTGTAGTAAAAACCACAGTACTCACCCCAGAATTTAAACCTGGAACTTAATGATAGCATGATTAGTAATGATAGCACATTACATTACATTACATTACGATCATTTAGCAGACGCTTTTATCCAGAGCGACTTACAATAAGTGTGTTCAACAAAGGTAGATAAAAGAACTTCAGGTCACAAGAAATCGTAAGCGCATTTCCTTCCTAAACCAACAGCTAAGAGCATAACTAGAGCTAGAGTAGAAGTGCAATAAGTTAGGTACTATGATGAATGAGAAAAAAGGACAAATTAGAAATGAAAGAAAAAAGGACAAATTAGAAATGAAAGATTAGAAAACAAGAGCATCAGAGGAGCTAGGACAGAGTAGGTGATGTCCTAAGAGCACAATTTGTCAATGCTAGAGACGAGCCTACTTGCTCTCAAGTTTCCAACTGCTTGGATGAAAATAATGACATTTCAGTACACTACACAAGTGTTGCAATTTCAGTGCTCGTTAAAAGTCAAGTGCAATAGTAAATCTAGTTAATCCTTGTTGGTGTCACCAGAGCACTATTAGCCAATACATTTCCAGGTGAATGAAGACAGACGCTAGCAAACTTGGACTGTTTTTTGGAAGGCATATATGTTAGCTGCTCGTGTGGTTTACCGGAAGCGGCAACACATTCAACACTTCGTTAAGGCTTAGGATAATAGCATATCACAAATAGAGTGGTGAACGTCATTTTGAAGTCCCAACATCCTAAACTTTTGATAACAGCTTTCATGAGAAGCAGGATATATGCAATGAAAAAGGTCTATTGCATGTGCTGTACATTTCCAGCTGTACATGAACATAAAAGGTAAACACACAGCCAAGAAAGTAACAACCACAGCTAGTTATATACCACAGCTAGTTATATACAACAGCAGAGCGTAAGCATCATGTAAGAGCTTCAACATTCAGCAAGAAGCATCACAAGTCCGAAAAACCACCTCTAAATAAGACAATAACACATCAGCAGCTAAGGCAAAGTTTGGTTCCTAGCTGTTGACGCCATCTTGTTGTCGAAAGACAGCGACACACATTTCCCAGTAATTAAAAAATAATAATAATCTGGTTTAAACCATGACGGATTGAGTCCGGGTGGGACATTTCTGCCAGAAAAACAAGTAAGAACTTCTGAGTCGGAAGTTCTAAAATAAATCACAGCACAGCATGACAATGTCGATGAACATTCCCGACACATAAAGAGCAAGTCATCATATTTAATTATAATTTAAAGTGCATCCTAGCAAGTTCATCGACTATCCATGCAACTAAATGAAAAACAAAACATCAATACAGTTATTATGGTTATGCGATTGTGGAAGCCTTATTATGAAAACATGTAGAAAAGACACAAAAAAAACACAACTGGACACATAACACAAATACACAAGCGCACACAAAGTCAAAATGAAAGCACCAGCTGTATTTGCAGTTGGTTTGTTTCCTGTTACGTGGGCTTTCATGATATGTTTCCATAAAACTGCACCTAAACCACCAAAGTGACTTCCGATTGAAGAAAAACAGAAGTCAACTTGCTCCGTCTCTGTCAGCCATTTTTACCTTTGCACCGAAGTGAAATGCAGGAAATCAATACAACCAACATGTCTGGGAGTAGAACCCACCGTGCCCATGATCGTTTTCACCTCTAGGTGGGGATACAGACCAACACGAATCCACACGTTTTGACGAAGAGCTGTACAGTGACTTTTATACAGTTAATTAAGAGCATGAACATTTTCAGAAACCTTTGCTGTGATGTGAACAAACATGAATGTGATAGTTCAAAGGAAAAACGATAATGATCATTAATTGCACATTGACCCTGAATCATAATTTGTCAGTAATCTGAAGTCAAGGTTCCTGAATGTATCGGGGACCAGTAGATAATTGTAGTATAACTGAAGATCTGAGACAAGAATGTGAAACCGTATAAAAAAATTAGTATCAGTTTTAACTTAGAGGAGGACTCTTAAAGGAATTACACCAGTGTTCAAATAGTTTGTTGAAGGCAGGAGTGTTACTGCAATGTTCAGACAAAGAATGATGTCATTTCTGGGCCTGAACCAGTCTGGCACAAAAATAGAATATAGGATATTATCATCAACCCACATACAGCAGGACTCCAGTGCAGTACTCATACAGAGTGCAATTTTAAGCAAATATTTGAAAAGTAAACAAAATTCCTTCAGGAAATAGGGAAATATTAAATGATAACTTCTGAAACAAATCCAAGTATTGTCTGCTTGTAATAGGACAGTCTGACCTGGAGCCTCTTTTAAAGCCTGTCAGTGTCCTTTTCTATGCAAAGTGAACTTCCTTCCAGTCTGCTATAAACTCTTCCTATCATGCTGTCAGCTGAGGCAGAAGGAGAGAAGCTCCCAGCAGATCACCTTCAATACCAACCATGTTCTCTGTAGCTCTGCTGCTGCTGCTGCTGTCTGCTGGATCCTGTGAGTTTCACTGAGACTCTTTTATAGGTCTCACTCTTTTCAACACCGACTGAAGATTGAACATGTTTTTCTTTACAGGTGTGAGGTGTGAACAGCTGACACAGCCAGCCTCTGTGAGTGTGCAGCCAGGTCAACAGCTGACCATCAGATGTCAGGTCACTTATGCTCTTAGCTATTACACAGCTTGGATCAGACAGCCTGCAGGGAAAGAACTGGAGTGGATTGGACTGAAAGATTCATATGGGAATGCTTACTACAAAGATTCACTGAAAAACAAGTTCAGTATCTCCTTGGAAACGTCCACAAAGACAGTGACTCTGAACGGACAGAATATGCAGCCTGAAGACTCTGCTGTGTATTACTGTGCCAGAGACTCACAATGATACAAACCATCAGTGGACCTGCACAAAAACCCCTCAGTGTCTGCACAGTTCCACAAACCCACCAGAGGAGGCGCTATGAGACCTCACAATCATTCAAGACTGATTCCCTGCTTAACATGTTAGAGGCCACTGAATGTTATTCAATTATGCAGACATTCATATAAAATTATGAAAGTGTGGACATTTTAAAGAAACAATTGAACTGACAGCGTAGTAAAATGAGTAATATTACATGATGATGTCATCCACATCCGAGAAAGTCAAGGCTGGATGTAAACTCTAACATGACCTGCTGTTACATTGTGAGATATGGAGTTTATCCTGCAGATCAACATAATAATATCTACTAATATATATTTACAATTATTACTCTTCATATTTTTGTGCTACTCAGGTTTCAGGAACAACACAGATAAAACATGACTAACACTGAATCCACTCAGATACAGAGAAGCTGTACATGAGAAATGCAAATACAGAGCTGCAGAGTGCTTACATCTGTCCTCACACTGACTGGCTGTCTCACTGTGCTGTGTGGAGCAGCTGACTTCACATCTTCAACTCTAGGATGGCCAACAAACTGTGCCTTCTGCTGACAGCTCTCTTCCTGCCCTGTGAGTGTGTGACGCTTCATGCTGCTTGAAAGAGGAAAAAAGGTTTTTGGTTGTTTTACAGTTCCTCCTTATTCTCCTTTGTCTCACCTTCTGTCTGTTCTCTTGTTGTTTGGCAGCTGTGAATGGCCAGGCTATGGAGTCCATTCCCTCCACTCCAGTGTTGAAACAGCCTCAGGAAACTCTCAGTCTTTCCTGCAGGGGTACTGGCTTTACCTTCAGTGACTATGGGATGCACTGGATAAGACAAGCTGAAGGAAAAGCTTTGGAATGGTTGGCGTGGATTTAAACCGATGGAAGCACAACATCTTATGCCAGCAGTGTGAAAGGACGTGCAGAAATCACAAGAGATGATAGCAACAGCATGGTTTATCTGAGACTGCCCAACCTGAAGCCAGAGGACTCTGCAGTCTATTACTGTGCCAGAGACTCACAGTGATGAGAACAAGGAGAGAGGCTTTACAAAAACCCAAAGAAGTGTTTTATATATTGACCTCCAGGGGGCAGCAGGAGGTGTAAATGAAGACAATGAGGACTGCTCCTTAGTTGATGTGAAGTCAGTGTGAAAGAAACAGCTGTGCTTATGGTTGAATGACTTTGCATGTATGAAAGTGTAATGATGAATATTATAATCATGAGTTATAATGACAAGCAAAGGACAAATAAAAAGCTGGATTTGATAGAAATCTCTGATGAAAACTGCTATAATCAATAGAGACAATATTCATAAATAATAATCAGAGGTTAATCTGTGTCTGCTCTTTATTATTGTGCTGGAGAGCCACAGGGACTAAAGTTAGCTGAGCAACTGGACAAAGTCCTACTGTACTCATCCTTACACTGAGCTGATATACCCATCATACATACCCATATAGTTAATGTCTTTATACTTAGGTATATATACAGGAGCTGCACTGTCAGTTAATCTGAGGTCTGTTTATCATCTCCAGAGACAGCAGCAGACAGCAGCAGGTGTATCTCCACATCAACACCATACTAAACACTACAACAACCTCTAATATTGAAGATTCTGCTCTTTATTATTGTGCTGGAGAGCCACAGTGACACAGGAGAGAGCAACACTCTGTACAAAAACAATTACAATGATGAATCCCATTAATTTTCCAATAATTTGAAATGAAGGAGCCTTCAAGTTAAAACTAGTTGAGAACTGAATAATAACTGAAGGTCTGAGACAAGAGCATGATCACATAATGATCATTTATCTTGTTTTTCCTTTCTGTGACATACTTGATACACTTCAAATGTAGATAACAAATAAAGAGTAAGGGACATTATCATCTAAACATATACAGCAGGACCTGCAACACATTCAGTTTAAGTTAATGTTTGAAAACTTAACTAATTTTCTGTAGAAAGTATTGAAATATTAAATGATGACTCATACACACAATCCAAGTACTGTCTGCTTGTAATAGGACAGTCTGACCTGGAGCCTCTTTTATAGCCTGTCAGTGTCCTTTTCTATGCAAAGTGAACTTCCTTCCAGTCTGCTATAAACTCTTCCTATCATGCTGTCAGCTGAGGCAGAAGGAGAGAAGCTCCCAGCAGATCACCTTCAATACCAACCATGTTCTCTGTAGCTCTGCTGCTGCTGCTGCTGTCTGCTGGATCCTGTGAGTTTCACTGAGACTCTTTTATAGGTCTCACTCTGTTCAACACCGACTGAAGATTGAACATGTTTTTCTTTACAGGTGTGAGGTGTGAACAGCTGACACAGCCAGCCTCTGTGAGTGTGCAGCCAGGTCAACAGCTGACCATCAGATGTCAGGTCTCTTATTCTCTTGGCTATTTGACAGCTTGGATCAGACAGCCTGCAGGGAAAGGACTGGAGTGGATTGGAATGAAAAATACTGGTGGCACTCTCTTCAAAGATTCACTAAAAAACAAGTTCAGTATCTCCTTGGAAACGTCCACAAAGACAGTGACTCTGAACGGACAGAATATGCAGCCTGAAGACTCTGCTGTGTATTACTGTGCCAGAGACTCACAATGATACAAACCATCAGTGGACCTGCACAAAAACCCCTCAGTGTCTGCACAGTTGTTCATGAAGCCACCAGAGGGGGCGCCATCACACCACTGTTTTTCTTGACTTTTCTCTCTCTAACTCATAATGTGAGCAGTTACAACAGAGAGGAATGAAGCACAATACAGATTCTGCTGAAACATTATTTTAAATGACACTAAGTGAATCTGAAATCTCCAAAAAGTCTCTTTAGCAACATTTGACTCATCACATTTAATAACGATGAAGAGCATACACATGAATTTGTTCACTGAATCAGAACTGTTTTATCATCTTTATGTGATGTGGAAAAATAAATATAACAGAAACAAAGAGGAGGAGCAAGAACCTGGAAGCTGCACTTGTGTTAAAGTATAGAGTCATCATTTATTTATCATTCCAAAATGACGTTGTTACAAGTGAAATACATCAATGAGGCAAAATGTTTGAGTAAAATGAACTCAGCTGTTGATGTTAATTCTACTCAAGTACCAAAAGTATTTTTTGGATATTAACTGTACTCCAGTATTGAAAGTAAAATAATCTCTTGCTCCTCACGGTGACATGCAGAACTTCTGATGCAGACATGAACTAAATCTGTACATCCATAATATTATGTAATCTCTGTCACTTTTTGACTTTTTTTATTAAAAATATTTCAGGCAATTATAATTCATTCATAATTTTTTGTCATTTGTGTATACATATATATATATATATATATATATTTTTTTTTTTTTAACAAATATTGCAGTTCTATTTACATTTTTTCACCACAGGGACATGAATATTCCATCATCAAAGCTTTGAAGGTAATGGACTGAAAGTATGTATTTTAATTTGGTTATGGAGTGAAGTAAACACAAATATTTCTGAAAATATAAATACACCACAAAAGTAAAGATTCTCTCAAGAACAACAAACAAAAACATCAACAATGATAAATCGAACATCTCTCAGTAATTTTCCAATAATCTGAAATGAAGGAGCCTTCAAGTTAAAACTAGTTGAGAACTGAATAATAACTGAAGGTCTGAGACAAGAGCATGATCACATATTAATCATTTATCTTGTTTTTCCTTTCTGTGACATACTTGATACACTTCAAATGTAGATAACACATAAAGAGTAAGGGACATTATCATCTAAACATATACAGCAGGACCTGCAACACATTCAGTTTGAGTTCATGTTTGAAAACTAAACTCTTTTTCTATAGGAAGTATTGAAAAACTAAAAGATGACTCATGCACACAATCCAAGTATTGTCTGCTTGTAATAGGACAGTCTGACCTGGAGCCTCTTTTATAGCCTGTCAGTGTCCTTTTCTATGCAAAGTGAACTTCCTTCCAGTCTGCTATAAACTCTTCCTATCATGCTGTCAGCTGAGGCAGAAGGAGAGAAGCTCCCAGCAGATCACCTTCAATACCAACCATGTTCTCTGTAGCTCTGCTGCTGCTGCTGCTGTCTGCTGGATCCTGTGAGTAGTGGGAAAGGTTTTTGGTTGTTTTACAGTTGGTCCTTATTCTCCTTTTTCTCATCATCTGTCTGTTCTCTTGTTGTTTGGCAGCTGTGAATGGCCAGGCTATGGAGTCCATTCCCTCCACTCCAGTGTTGAAACAGCCCCAGGAAACTCTCAGTCTTTCCTGCAGGGGTACTGGCTTTACCTTCAGTAGCTATGGGATGAGCTGGATAAGACAAGCTGAAGGAAAAGCTTTTGAATGGTTGGCGTATATTAGCACCTTTGGAAGCTCAACAGCTTATGCCAGCAGTGTGAAAGGACGTGCAGAAATCACAAGAGATAATAGCAACAGCATGGTTTATCTGAGATTGCCCAACCTGAAGCCAGAGGACTCTGCAGTCTATTACTGTGCCAGAGACTCACAGTGATGAGAACAAGGAGAGAGGCTTTACAAAAACCCAAAGAAGTGTTTTATATATTGACCTCCAGGGGGCAGCAGGAGGTGTAAATGAAGACAATGAGGACTGCTCCTTAGTTGATGTGAAGTCAGTGTGAAAGAAACAGCTGTGCTTATGGTTGAATGACTTTGCATGTACGAAAGTGTAATGATGAATATTATAATCATGAGTTATAATGACAAGCAAAGGACAAATAAAAAGCTGGATTTGATAGAAAACTCTGATGAAAATTGACAAAATCAACAAAAAACAATATGGATAAATGTATAATATTCATAAATAATAAAAACAGGTTCATCTGTGGTGCATTGATGTCACATTGATGATAGACAATGTGACAACAAAAAGTGTAACTGATAGTAAAATATGTGGAGTGTGAAGCTTCTATCAGTGATGGTGACAGCACTTTACTTCTCTCAGTCAATCCAGGGCCGCTTGATCATCTCCAGAGACAACAGCAGACAGCAGGTGTATCTCCAGATGAACAGCCTGAAAACAGAAGATTCTGCTGTTTATTATTGTGCTCCACAGCCACAGAGACACAGGAGAGAACAACACAAACACTCAACACACAAAGCCAAGTGAAGAGTTGCTGTTTATACTTCACATTCACAAAACAAATAAAGGATGAAGGTCATTAACAGATCAAAATAGATGGATAGATAGATAGATAGATAGATAGATAGATAGATAGATAGATAGATAGATAGATAGATAGATAGATAGATAGATAGATAGATAGATGAAACATACGAATGAAAACATATTAAGCGTCTACAAATCAACAGGTGAAAAGACGGAGATATTAAACAATAATTTCTAAAACAAATCCAAGTACTGTCTGCTTGTAATAGGACAGTCTGACCTGGAGCCTCTTTTATAGCCTGTCAGTGTCCTTTTCTATGCAAAGTGAACTTCCTTCCAGTCTGCTATAAACTCTTCCTATCATGCTGTCAGCTGAGGCAGAAGGAGAGAAGCTCCCAGCAGATCACCTTCAATACCAACCATGTTCTCTGTAGCTCTGCTGCTGCTGCTGCTGTCTGCTGGATCCTGTGAGTTTCACTGAGACTCTTTTATAGGTCTCACTCTGTTCAACACCGACTGAAGATTGAACATGTTTTTCTTTACAGGTGTGAGGTGTGAACAGCTGACACAGCCAGCCTCTGTGAGTGTGCAGCCAGGTCAACAGCTGACCATCAGATGTCAGGTCACTTATGATCTTGGCTATTACACAGCTTGGATCAGACAGCCTGCAGGGAAAGGACTGGAGTGGATTGGAATGAAAGATTCATATGGGAATGCTTACTACAAAGATTCACTGAAAAACAAGTTCAGTATCTCCTTGGAAACGTCCACAAAGACAGTGACTCTGAACGGACAGAATATGCAGCCTGAAGACTCTGCTGTGTATTACTGTGCCAGAGACTCACAATGATACAAACCATCAGTGGACCTGCACAAAAACCCCTCAGTGTCTGCACAGTTGTTCATGAAGCCACCAGAGGGGGCGCCACCACACCACTGTATTTCTTGACTTTTCTCTCTCTAACTCATAATGTGAGCAGTTAGAACAGAGAGGAATGAAGCACAATACAGATTCTGCTGAAACATTATTTTGACACTCAGTGAATCTGATATCTCCAAAAAGTCTTTAGCAACATTTGACTCATCACCGTCAATAATGATGAAGATCATAAACACATGACCTTGATCACTGATTCAGAACTGTTTTATGATCTTTATGTGAAGTGGAAAAATAAATATAACAGATACAAAGAGGAGGGGCAGGTACCTGGAAGCTGCACTTGTGTAAAAGTATAGAGTCATCATTTATTTATTATTAAAAAATGACTTTGTTACAAGTATAATTCATCAATGAGGTAAAATGCTGTAGTTGTTAATTTTTACTCAGGTACAAGTATTTTTTGGATCCTCAGGTATTGAAAGTAAAATTATCTCTTGCTCCTCAGGTTAGCATTCAGAACTTGTGATACAGACATGAACAAAATCTCTATTTCCATAATATTATATTATCTTAATCACTTTTTGACTTTTTTATTCAAAATATTTCAGAGCTTTGAAAAATAATGGACTACAAATATAAATTTTACTTAGATGTGAAGTCCAGTAAACATAATTATTGATATATACTATATATACTCCACAAAACGACAAATTCATCTATTGATACTGTGATGAAATATTTAAACTTTGTTGCTCTGCACCACAAACAAAATCAAGGAGCCTTCAAGTTAAAACTTGATGAGAACTGAATAATAACTGAAGGTCTGAGACAAGAGCATCAACACATTGTAATCAATTATCTTGTTTTTCATTTCCGTGACATACTTGATACACTTCAAATGAAGATAACAAATAAAGAGTAAGGGACATTATCATCTAAACATATACAGCAGGACCTGCAACACATTCAGTTTGAGTTAATGTATGAAAAATAAACTCATTTTCTGGGGGAAGTATTGAAATATTAAAAGATGACTCATACACACAATCCAAGTACTGTCTGCTTGTAATAGGACAGTCTGACCTGGAGCCTCTTTTATAGCCTGTCAGTGTCCTTTTCTATGCAAAGTGAACTTCCTTCCAGTCTCTGGCTTCTGTGTATCCAGTAGATACAGAGAAGCTGTACATGAGTGGCAGTACTGTAGCATTACATTACATTACATTACGAGCATTTGGCAGACGCTTTTATCCAAAGCGACTTACATTACATTACATTACCACCCTTCGCAGAGGGGGGAGCAATTGAGGGTTCGGTGCCTTGCTCAGGGGCACCTCGGCAGGGTTCCCATGCGGAAGCTCTACCCACTGAGCTACTGCCTCCCTGTAGCCACTCCCTCCAAGACAACCTGATGCAAATCTCTGGTGTGTGTTGTATATTTCTGTCCTGCTCACTGGGCTTGTGTTTGTGTGGAGCCTCAGAGGTCAAAAGATGATTTTTCTTCTGTTTCTCGCTCTCTCTCTGTCCCGTGAGTTCTCCTCTTGTTGATTGGACTTTTTAGGAGCCAACATGGATTCATGATCACTCAGTGATAGAAGGACATTTCATTGATCATTGTCTTATGTTCCTTGTCATTCTCTCTGTCTCTCTGTTTCTCTCTATCTCTTTGTCTCAGCAGGGTGCACAGGTCAGAGTATGGAGTCCATTCCTTCCAGTTCAGTGGTGAAGAATCCCGGGGAGACTCTCAGTCTGTCCTGCAGGGGATCTGGCTTCACGTTTAGCTGCTGTGTTATGACCTGGATAAGACAAACTGCAGGAAAACCGTTGGAATGGATAGGGAACAGTTACTCTACTGCAAGCAGCAACACGTATGTCAGCAGTTTGAGAGGACGTTTAGAATTAAGTAGAGATGATGCCCAAAGCACAACATATCTGAGACTGCCCAACCTGAAGCCAGAGGACTCTGCAGTCTATTACTGTGCCAGACACACACAGTGATGAGAACAAGGAGAGAGGCTTTACAAAAACCCAAAGAAGTGTTTTATATATTGACCTCCAGGGGGCAGCAGGAGGTGTAAATGAAGACAATGAGGACTGCTCCTTAGTTGATGTGAAGTCAGTGTGAAAGAAACAGCTGTGCTAATGGTTGAATGACTTTGCATGTATGAAAGTGTAATGATGAATATTATAATCATGAGTTATAGTGACAAGCAAGACATTTTCCAAAATCAATAAAGAAATAATATTCATAAAAGCACAATATTCATAAATAATAATCAGAGGTTAATCTGTGTCTGCTCTTTATTATTGTGCTGGAGAGCCACAGGGACTAAAGTTAGCTGAGCAACTGGACAAAGTCCTACTGTACTCATCCTTACACTGAGCTGATATACCCATCATACATACCCATATAGTTAATGTCTTTATACTTAGGTATATATACAGGAGCTGCACTGTCAGTTAATCTGAGGTCTGTTTATCATCTCCAGAGACAGCAGCAGACAGCAGCAGGTGTATCTCCACATCAACACCATACTAAACACTACAACAACCTCTAATATTGAAGATTCTGCTCTTTATTATTGTGCTGGAGAGCCACAGTGACACAGGAGAGAGCAACACTCTGTACAAAAACAATTACAATGCTAAGTCCCAGTAATTTTCATGTAATCTGAAATGAGGGACCCTTCAAGTTAAAACTAGTTGAGAACTGAATAATAACTGAAGGTCTGAGACAAGAGCATGATCACATATTGATCATTTATCTTGTTTTTCCTTTCTGTGACATACTTGATACACTTCAAATGTAGATAACAAATAAAGAGTAAGGGACATTATCATCTAAACATATACAGCAGGACCTGCAACACATTCAGTTTAAGTTAATGTTTGAAAACTAAACTCATTTTCTAGAGGAAGTATTGAAATATTAAAAGATGACTCATACACACAATCCAAGTATTGTCTGCTTGTAATAGGACAGTCTGACCTGGAGCCTCTTTTATAGCCTGTCAGTGTCCTTTTCTATGCAAAGTGAACTTCCTTCCAGTCTGCTATAAACTCTTCCTATCATGCTGTCAGCTGAGGCAGAAGGAGAGAAGCTCCCAGCAGATCACCTTCAATACCAACCATGTTCTCTGTAGCTCTGCTGCTGCTGCTGCTGTCTGCTGAATCCTGTGAGTAGTGGGAAAAGTTGTTGGTTGTTTAACAGTTGGTCCTTATTCTCCTTTTTCTCACCTTCTGTCTGTTCTCTTGTTGTTTGGCAGCTGTGAATGGCCAGGCTATGGAGTCCATTCCCTCCACTCCAGTGTTGAAACAGCCTCAGGAAACTCTCAGTCTTTCCTGCAGGGGTACTGGCTTTACCTTCAGTAGCTATCATATGCACTGGATAAGACAAGCTGAAGGAAAACCGTTTGAATGGTTGGGGATCATTTACACTGATTCAAGCGCAACATATTATGCCAGCAGTGTGAAAGGACGTGCAGAAATCACAAGAGATAATAGCAACAGCATGGTTTATCTGAGACTGCCCAACCTGAAGCCAGAGGACTCTGCAGTCTATTACTGTGCCAGACACACACAGTGATGAGAACAAGGAGAGAGGCTTTACAAAAACCCAAAGAAGTGTTTTATATATTGACCTCCAGGGGGCAGCAGGAGGTGTAAATGAAGACAATGAGGACTGCTCCTTAGTTGATGTGAAGTCAGTGTGAAAGAAACAGCTGTGCTTATGGTTGAATGACTTTGCATGTACGAAAGTGTAATGATGAATATTATAATCATGAGTTATAATGACAAGCAAAGGGCAAATAAAAAGCTGGATTTGATAGAAAACTGATGAAAATTGACAAAATCACAAAAAACAATATGGATAAATGTATAATATTCATAAATAATAAAAACAGGTTCATCTGTGGTGCATTGATGTCACATTGATGATAGACAATGTGACAACAAAAAGTGTAACTGATAGTAAAATATGTGGAGTGTGAAGCTTCTATCAGTGATGGTGACAGCACTTTACTACTCTCAGTCAATCCAGGGCCGCTTGATCATCTCCAGAGACAACAGCAGACAGCAGGTGTATCTCCAGATGAACAGCCTGAAAACAGAAGATTCTGCTGTTTATTATTGTGCTCCACAGCCACAGAGACACAGGAGAGAACAACACAAACACTCAACACACAAAGCCAAGTGAAGAGTTGCTGTTTATACTTCACATTCACAAAACAAATAAAGAATGAAGGACATTAACAGATCAAAATAGATAGATAGATAGATAGATAGATAGATAGATAGATAGATAGATAGATAGATAGATAGATAGATAGATAGATAGATAGATAAAACATACGAATGAAAACATATTAAGCGTCTACAAATCAATAGGTGAAAAGACGGAGATATTAAACAATATCTTCTAAAACAAATCCAAGTACTGTCTGCTTGTAATAGGACAGTCTGACCTGGAGCCTCTTTTATAGCCTGTCAGTGTCCTTTTCTATGCAAAGTGAACTTCCTTCCAGTCTGCTATAAACTCTTCCTATCATGCTGTCAGCTGAGGCAGAAGGAGAGAAGCTCCCAGCAGATCACCTTCAATACCAACCATGTTCTCTGTAGCTCTGCTGCTGCTGCTGCTGTCTGCTGGATCCTGTGAGTTTCACTGAGACTCTTTTATAGGTCTCACTCTTTTCAACACCGACTGAAGATTGAACATGTTTTTCTTTACAGGTGTGAGGTGTGAACAGCTGACACAGCCAGCCTCTGTGAGTGTGCAGCCAGGTCAACAGCTGACCATCAGATGTCAGGTCACCTATGCTCTTAGCAGCTATTACACAGCTTGGATCAGACAGCCTGCAGGGAAAGGACTGGAGTGGATTGGATCAAAATATACTGGTGACTCTTACTACAAAGATTCACTGAAAAACAAGTTCAGTATCTCCTTGGAAACGTCCACAAAGACAGTGACTCTGAACGGACAGAATATGCAGCCTGAAGACTCTGCTGTGTATTACTGTGCCAGAGACTCACAATGATACAAACCATCAGTGGACCTGCACAAAAACCCCTCAGTGTCTGCACAGTTCCACAATCCCACCAGAGGAGGCGCTATGAGACCTCACAATCATTCAAGACTGATTCCCTGCTTAACATGTTAGAGGCCACTGAATGTTATTCAATCATGCAGATATTTTCTTTAATGTTATTTAATTATGAATTGATGATTCATGTACAATTATGAAAGTGGGGACATTTAAAAAAACAATTTTACAGACAGCGTAGTAAAATGAGTAATATTACATGATGATGTCATCCACATCAGAGAAAGTCACGGGCTGGATGTAAACTCTAACATGACCTGCTGTTACATTGTGAGATATGGAGTTTATCCTGCAGATCAACATAATAATATCTACTAATATATATTTACAATTATTACTCTTCATATTTTTGTGCTACTCAGGTTTCAGGAACAACACAGATAAAACATGACTAACACTGAATCCACTCAGATACAGAGAAGCTGTACATGAGTGGCAGTACTGTAGCCACTCCCTCCTCCCTGTTTTTGGTTGCGTGCACTTTGTAAAGATCAGGAGCACCGGCAGTTGTGATGTCATCATTTGTATGTAAAGGTGTATTTGAATAACCTCTGACCTTCATCACAATGCAAATACAGAGCTGCAGAGTGCTTACATCTGTCCTCACACTGACTGGCTGTCTCACTGTGCTGTGTGGAGCAGCTGACTTCAACTCTAGGATGGCCAACAAACTGTGCCTTCTGCTGACAGCTCTCTTCCTGCCCTGTGAGTGTGTGACGCTTCATGCTGCTTTAAAGAGGAAAAAAGGTTTTTGGTTGTTTTACAGTTCCTCCTTATTCTCCTTTGTCTCACCTTCTGTCTGTTCTCTTGTTGTTTGGCAGCTGTGAATGGCCAGGCTATGGAGTCCATTCCCTCCACTCCAGTGTTGAAACAGCCTCAGGAAACTCTCAGTCTTTCCTGCAGGGGTACTGGCTTTACCTTCAGTAGCTATCATATGCACTGGATAAGACAAGCTGAAGGAAAACCGTTTGAATGGTTGGGGATCATTTACACTGATTCAAGCGCAACATCTTATGCCAGCAGTGTGAAAGGACGTGCAGAAATCACAAGAGATAATAGCAACAGCATGGTTTATCTGAGACTGCCCAACCTGAAGCCAGAGGACTCTGCAGTCTATTACTGTGCCAGACACACACAGTGATGAGAACAAGGAGAGAGGCTTTACAAAAACCCAAAGAAGTGTTTTATATATTGACCTCCAGGGGGCAGCAGGAGGTGTAAATGAAGACAATGAGGACTGCTCCTTAGTTGATGTGAAGTCAGTGTGAAAGAAACAGCTGTGCTTATGGTTGAATGACTTTGCATGTACGAAAGTGTAATTATGAATATTATAATCATGAGTTATAATGACAAGCATAGGACAAATAAAAAGCTGGATTTGATAGAAAACTGATGAAAATTGACAAAATCAACAAAAAACAATATGGATAAATGTATAATATTCATAAATAATAAAAACAGGTTCATCTGTGGTGCAATGATGTCACATTGATGATAGACAATGTAAAGAAAAAGTGTAACTGATAGTAAAATATGTGGAGTGTGAAGCTTCTATCAGTGATGGTGACAACACTTTACTACTCTCAGTCAATCCAGGGCCGCTTGATCATCTCCAGAGACAACAGCAGACAGCAGGTGTATCTCCAGATGAACAGCCTGAAAACAGAAGATTCTGCTGTTTATTATTGTGCTCCACAGCCACAGAGACACAGGAGAGAACAACACAAACACTCAACACACAAAGCCAAGTGAAGAGTTGCTGTTTATACTTCACATTCACAAAACAAATAAAGAATGGAGGACATTAACAGATCAAAATAGATAGATAGATAGATAGATAGATAGATAGATAGATAGATAGATAGATAGATAAAACATACAAATGAAAACATATTAAGCGTCTACAAATCAATAGGTGAAAAGACGGAGATATTAAACAATATCTTCTAAAACAAATCCAAGTATTGTCTGCTTGTAATAGGACAGTCTGACCTGGAGCCTCGTTTATAGCCTGTCAGTGTCCTTTTCTATGCAAAGTGAACTTCCTTCCAGTCTGCTATAAACTCTTCCTATCATGCTGTCAGCTGAGGCAGAAGGAGAGAAGCTCCCAGCAGATCACCTTCAATACCAACCATGTTCTCTGTAGCTCTGCTGCTGCTGCTGCTGTCTGCCGGATCCTGTGAGTAGTGGGAAAGGTTGTTGGTTGTTTTACAGTTGGTCCTTATTCTCCTTTTTCTCACCTTCTGTCTGTTCTCTTGTTGTTTGGCAGCTGTGAATGGCCAGGCTATGGAGTCCATTCCCTCCACTCCAGTGTTGAAACAGCCTCAGGAAACTCTCAGTCTTTCTTGCAGGGGTACTGGCTTTACCTTCAGTAGCTATTATATGGGCTGGATAAGACAAGCTGAAGGAAAAGCTTTGGAATGGTTGGCATATATTGGCACAAGGTCAACCCCAATATATTATGCCAGCAGTGTGAAAGGACGTGCAGAAATCACAAGAGATGATAGCAACAGCATGGTTTATCTGAGACTGCCCAACCTGAAGCCAGAGGACTCTGCAGTCTATTACTGTGCCAGAGACTCACAGTGATGAGAACAAGGAGAGAGGCTTTACAAAAACCCAAAGAAGTGTTTTATATATTGACCTCCAGGGGGCAGCAGGAGGTGTAAATGAAGACAATGAGGACTGCTCCTTAGTTGATGTGAAGTCAGTGTGAAAGAAACAGCTGTGCTTATGGTTGAATGACTTTGCATGTACGAAAGTGTAATGATGAATATTATAACCATGAGTTATAATGACAAGCATAGGCCAAATAAAAAGCTGGATTTGATAGAAAACGCTGAGGAAAATTGCCATAATCAATAGAGACAATATTCATGAATAATAATCAGAGGTTAATCTGTGTCTGCTCTTTATTATTGTGCTGGAGAGCCACAGTGACTAAAGTTAGCTGAGCAACTGGACAAAGTCCTACTGTACTCATCCTTACACTGAGCTGATATACCCATCATACATACCCATATAGTTAATGTCTTTATACTTAGGTTTATATACAGGAGCTGCACTGTCAGTTAATCTGAGGTCTGTTTATCATCTCCAGAGACAGCAGCAGACAGCAGCAGGTGTATCTCCACATCAACACCATACTAAACACTACAACAACCTCTAATATTGAAGATTCTGCTGTTTATTATTGTGCTGGAGAGCCACAGTGAGACAGGAGAGAGCAACACTCTGTACAAAAACAATTACAATGCTAAGTCCCAGTAATTTTCCTAAAATCTGAAGTCAAGGACCCTTCAAGTTAAAACTAGTTGAGAACTGAATAATAACTGAAGGTCTGAGACAAGAGCATGATCACATATTAATCATTTATCTTGTTTTTCCTTTCTGTGACATACTTGATACACTTCAAATGTACGTAACAAATAAAGAGTAAGGGACATTATCATCTAAACATATACAGCAGGACCTGCAACACATTCAGTTTGAGTTAATGTATGAAAAATAAACTGATTTTCTATAGGAAGTATTGAAATATTAAAAGATGACTCATACACACAATCCAAGTATTGTCTGCTTGTAATAGGACAGTCTGACCTGGAGCCTCTTTTATAGCCTGTCAGTGTCCTTTTCTATGCAAAGTGAACTTCCTTCCAGTCTGCTATAAACTCTTCCTATCATGCTGTCAGCTGAGGCAGAAGGAGAGAAGCTCCCAGCAGATCACCTTCAATACCAACCATGTTCTCTGTAGCTCTGCTGCTGCTGCTGCTGTCTGCTGGATCCTGTGAGTTTCACTGAGACTCTTTTATAGGTCTCACTCTGTTCAACACCGACTGAAGATTGAACATGTTTTTCTTTACAGGTGTGAGGTGTGAACAGCTGACACAGCCAGCCTCTGTGAGTGTGCAGCCAGGTCAACAGCTGACCATCAGATGTCAGGTCACCTATGCTCTTAGCAGCTATTCGACAGCTTGGATCAGACAGCCTGCAGGGAAAGGACTGGAGTGGATTGGATCAAAATATACTGGTGACTCTTCCTACAAAGATTCACTGAAAAACAAGTTCAGTATCTCCTTGGAAACGTCCACAAAGACAGTGACTCTGAACGGACAGAATATGCAGCCTGAAGACTCTGCTGTGTATTACTGTGCCAGAGACTCACAATGATACAAACCATCAGTGGACCTGCACAAAAACCCCTCAGTGTCTGCACAGTTGTTCATGAAGCCACCAGAGGGGGCGCCACCACACCACTGTATTTCTTGACTTTTCTCTCTCTAACTCATAATGTGAGCAGTTAGAACAGAGAGGAATGAAGCACAATACAGATTCTGCTGAAACATTATTTTGACACTCAGTGAATCTGAAATCTCCAAAAAGTCTTTAGCAACATTTGACTCATCACCGTCAATAATGATGAAGATCATAAACACATGACCTTGATCACTGATTCAGAACTGTTTTATGATCTTTATGTGAAGTGGAAAAATAAATATAACAGAAACAAAGAGGAGGGGCAGGTACCTGGAAGCTGCACTTGTGTAAAAGTATAGAGTCATCATTTATTTATTATTAAAAAATGACTTTGTTACAAGTATAATTCATCAATGAGGTAAAATGCTGTAGTTGTTAATTTTTACTCAGGTACAAGTATTTTTTGGATCCTCAGGTATTGAAAGTAAAATTATCTCTTGCTCCTCAGGTTAGCATTCAGAACTTGTGATACAGACATGAACAAAATCTCTATTTCCATAATATTATATTATCTTAATCACTTTTTGACTTTTTTATTCAAAATATTTCAGAGCTTTGAAAAATAATGGACTACAAATATAAATTTTACTTAGATGTGAAGTCCAGTAAACATAATTATTGATATATACTATATATACTCCACAAAACGACAAATTCATCTATTGATACTGTGATGAAATATTTAAACTTTGTTGCTCTGCACCACAAACAAAATCAAGGAGCCTTCAAGTTAAAACTTGATGAGAACTGAATAATAACTGAAGGTCTGAGACAAGAGCATCAACACATTGTAATCAATTATCTTGTTTTTCATTTCCGTGACATACTTGATACACTTCAAATGAAGATAACAAATAAAGAGTAAGGGACATTATCATCTAAACATATACAGCAGGACCTGCAACACATTCAGTTTGAGTTAATGTATGAAAAATAAACTCATTTTCTGGGGGAAGTATTGAAATATTAAAAGATGACTCATACACACAATCCAAGTACTGTCTGCTTGTAATAGGACAGTCTGACCTGGAGCCTCTTTTATAGCCTGTCAGTGTCCTTTTCTATGCAAAGTGAACTTCCTTCCAGTCTCTGGCTTCTGTGTATCCAGTAGATACAGAGAAGCTGTACATGAGTGGCAGTACTGTAGCATTACATTACATTACATTACGAGCATTTGGCAGACGCTTTTATCCAAAGCGACTTACATTACATTACATTACCACCCTTCGCAGAGGGGGGAGCAATTGAGGGTTCGGTGCCTTGCTCAGGGGCACCTCGGCAGGGTTCCCATGCGGAAGCTCTACCCACTGAGCTACTGCCTCCCTGTAGCCACTCCCTCCAAGACAACCTGATGCAAATCTCTGGTGTGTGTTGTATATTTCTGTCCTGCTCACTGGGCTTGTGTTTGTGTGGAGCCTCAGAGGTCAAAAGATGATTTTTCTTCTGTTTCTCGCTCTCTCTCTGTCCCGTGAGTTCTCCTCTTGTTGATTGGACTTTTTAGGAGCCAACATGGATTCATGATCACTCAGTGATAGAAGGACATTTCATTGATCATTGTCTTATGTTCCTTGTCATTCTCTCTGTCTCTCTGTTTCTCTCTATCTCTTTGTCTCAGCAGGGTGCACAGGTCAGAGTATGGAGTCCATTCCTTCCAGTTCAGTGGTGAAGAATCCCGGGGAGACTCTCAGTCTGTCCTGCAGGGGATCTGGCTTCACGTTTAGCTGCTGTGTTATGACCTGGATAAGACAAACTGCAGGAAAACCGTTGGAATGGATAGGGAACAGTTACTCTACTGCAAGCAGCAACACGTATGTCAGCAGTTTGAGAGGACGTTTAGAATTAAGTAGAGATGATGCCCAAAGCACAACATATCTGAGACTGCCCAACCTGAAGCCAGAGGACTCTGCAGTCTATTACTGTGCCAGACACACACAGTGATGAGAACAAGGAGAGAGGCTTTACAAAAACCCAAAGAAGTGTTTTATATATTGACCTCCAGGGGGCAGCAGGAGGTGTAAATGAAGACAATGAGGACTGCTCCTTAGTTGATGTGAAGTCAGTGTGAAAGAAACAGCTGTGCTAATGGTTGAATGACTTTGCATGTATGAAAGTGTAATGATGAATATTATAATCATGAGTTATAGTGACAAGCAAGACATTTTCCAAAATCAATAAAGAAATAATATTCATAAAAGCACAATATTCATAAATAATAATCAGAGGTTAATCTGTGTCTGCTCTTTATTATTGTGCTGGAGAGCCACAGGGACTAAAGTTAGCTGAGCAACTGGACAAAGTCCTACTGTACTCATCCTTACACTGAGCTGATATACCCATCATACATACCCATATAGTTAATGTCTTTATACTTAGGTATATATACAGGAGCTGCACTGTCAGTTAATCTGAGGTCTGTTTATCATCTCCAGAGACAGCAGCAGACAGCAGCAGGTGTATCTCCACATCAACACCATACTAAACACTACAACAACCTCTAATATTGAAGATTCTGCTCTTTATTATTGTGCTGGAGAGCCACAGTGACACAGGAGAGAGCAACACTCTGTACAAAAACAATTACAATGATGAATCCCAGTAATTTTCCTAAAATCTGAAGTCAAGGAGCCTTCAAGTTAAAACTAGTTGAGAACTGAATAATAACTGAAGGTCTGAGACAAGAGCATGATCACAAAGAAATCATTTATCTTGCTTTTCCTTTCTGTGACATACTTGATACACTTCAAATGTAGATAACAAATAAAGAGTAAGGGACATTATCATCTAAACATATACAGCAGGACCTGCAACACATTCAGTTTAAGTTAATGTATGAAAAATAAACTCATTTTCTAGAGGAAGTATTGAAATATTAAAAGATGACTCATACACACAATCCAAGTATTGTCTGCTTGTAATAGGACAGTCTGACCTGGAGCCTCTTTTATAGCCTGTCAGTGTCCTTTTCTATGCAAAGTGAACTTCCTTCCAGTCTGCTATAAACTCTTCCTATCATGCTGTCAGCTGAGGCAGAAGGAGAGAAGCTCCCAGCAGATCACCTTCAATACCAACCATGTTCTCTGTAGCTCTGCTGCTGCTGCTGCTGTCTGCTGGATCCTGTGAGTTTCACTGAGACTCTTTTATAGGTCTCACTCTGTTCAACACCGACTGAAGATTGAACATGTTTTTCTTTACAGGTGTGAGGTGTGAACAGCTGACACAGCCAGCCTCTGTGAGTGTGCAGCCAGGTCAACAGCTGACCATCAGATGTCAGGTCACTTATGATTTTGGCAGCTTTTACACAGCTTGGATCAGACAGCCTGCAGGGAAAGGACTGGAGTGGATTGGAATGAAATATACTGGTGCCTCTTTCTACAAAGATTCACTAAAAAACAAGTTCAGTATCTCCTTGGAAACGTCCACAAAGACAGTGACTCTGAACGGACAGAATATGCAGCCTGAAGACTCTGCTGTGTATTACTGTGCCAGAGACTCACAATGATACAAACCATCAGTGGACCTGCACAAAAACCCCTCAGTGTCTGCACAGTTCCACAAACCCACCAGAGGAGGCGCTATGAGACCTCACAATCATTCAAGACTGATTCCCTTCTTAACATGTTAGAGGCCACTGAATGTTATTCAATCATGCAGATATTTTCTTTAATGTGAATTAATTTTTAATTGATGATTCATCAAAAATTATGAAAGTGGGGACATTTTAAAGAAACAATTTAACTGACAGCGTAGTAAAGTGACTGGACACTCGGTGAATCTGAAATCTCCAAAAAGTCTCTTTAGCAACATTTGACTCATCACCGTCAATAATGATGAAGAGCATACACACCTGAATGTGTTCACTGAATCAGAACTGTGAAGTGAACTTCATGTGATGTGGAAAATATAACTATTACAGATACAACATGGAGGAGCAAGAACCTGGAAGCTGCACTTGTGTTAAAGTATAGATTCATCATTTATTCTTCATTCCAAAATGACTTTGTTACAAGTGAAATACATCAATGAGGAAAAATGTTTGAGTAAAATGAACTTAGATGTTGATGTTAATTCTACTCAAGTATCAAAAGTATTTTGTGGATAATAACAGTACTCAAGTATTGAAAGTAAAATAATCTCATTCTCCTCTTGGTGACATTCAGAACTTTTGATTCTGGCATGACCATAATATTATGTAATCTCTGTCACTTTCTGACTTTTTATCTAAAATATTTTATTCACATTTTTTTTTTCCAACATTGCAATTCTTTTTATTTTTTTGTACCACAGTGGCCTAAATATCCATCCATCATCAAAGGTTTGAAAATAATGGACTACAAATATATATTTTAATTTGGATGTGTAGTCAAGTAAACACAAATATTTCTGAATATATATTTAATAAGTTAAGTACTCTGAAAAGAACTGTGTTGGTCCACATCACAAACAAAAACATTAGCAATGATAAATCCCACATCTATGAGTAATTTTCCAATAATCTGAAATGAAGGACGCTTCAAGTTAAAACTAGTTGAGAATTGAATAATAAGTGAAGGTCTGAGACAAGAGCATCAACACATTGTAATCATTTATCGTGTTTCACTTTTCCTTCACATACTTCATACACTTCAAGTTCAAATCATATAACAAATAAAGAGTTAGGGACATTATCATCAACACATATACAGCAGGACTACGGCGCAAAAATCAAATCCATCAGACAGACAAATGCTCTTATATCTTTGGTTGAGTGCACTTTGTAAAGATCAGGAGCACCAGCAGTTGTGATGTCATCATTTGTATGTAAAGGTGTATTTGAATAACCTCTGACCTTCATCACAATGCAAATACAGAGCTGCAGAGTGCTTACATCTGTCCTCACACTGACTGGCTGTCTCACTGTGCTGTGTGGAGCAGCTGACTTCACATCTTCAACTCTAGGATGGCCAACAAACTGTGCCTTCTGCTGACAGCTCTCTTCCTGCCCTGTGAGTGTGTGACGCTTCATGCTGCTTTAAAGAGGAAAAAAGGTTTTTGGTTGTTTTACAGTTCCTCCTTATTCTCCTTTATCTCACCTTCTGTCTGTTCTCTTGTTGTTTGGCAGCTGTGAATGGCCAGGCTATGGAGTCCATTCCCTCCACTCCAGTGTTGAAACAGCCTCAGGAAACTCTCAGTCTTTCCTGCAGGGGTACTGGCTTTACCTTCAGTGACTATAATATGCACTGGATAAGACAAGCTGAAGGAAAAGCTTTGGAATGGTTGGCGTATATTAACTCCGCTGGAAGCTCAACATTATATGCCAGCAGTGTGAAAGGACGTGCAGAAATCACAAGAGATAATAGCAACAGCATGGTTTATCTGAGACTGCCCAACCTGAAGCCAGAGGACTCTGCAGTCTATTACTGTGCCAGACACACACAGTGATGAGAACAAGGAGAGAGGCTTTACAAAAACCCAAAGAAGTGTTTTATATATTGACCTCCAGGGGGCAGCAGGAGGTGTAAATGAAGACAATGAGGACTGCTCCTTAGTTGATGTGAAGTCAGTGTGAAAGAAACAGCTGTGCTAATGGTTGAATGACTTTGCATGTACGAAAGTGTAATGATGAATATTATAATCATGAGTTATAATGACAAGCATAGGACAAATAAAAAGCTGGATTTGATAGAAAACTGATGAAAATTGACAAAATCAACAAAAAACAATATGGATAAATGTATAATATTCATAAATAATAAAAACAGGTTCATCTGTGGTGCATTGATGTCACATTGATGATAGACAATGTGACAACAAAAAGTGTAACTGATAGTCAAATATGTGGAGTGTGAAGCTTCTATCAGTGATGGTGACAGCACTTTACTACTCTCAGTCAATCCAGGGCCGCTTGATCATCTCCAGAGACAACAGCAGACAGCAGGTGTATCTCCAGATGAACAGCCTGAAAACAGAAGATTCTGCTGTTTATTATTGTGCTCCACAGCCACAGAGACACAGGAGAGAACAACACAAACACTCAACACACAAAGCCAAGAGAAGAGTTGCTGTTTATACTTCACATTCACAAAACAAATAAAGGATGAAGGTCATTAACAGATCAAAATAGATGGATAGATAGATAGATAGATAGATAGATAGATAGATAGATAGATAGATAGATAGATAGATAGATAGATAGATAGATGAAACATACGAATGAAAACATATTAAGCGTCTACAAATCAATAGGTGAAAAGACGGAGATATTAAACAATATCTTCTAAAACAAATCCAAGTACTGTCTGCTTGTAATAGGACAGTCTGACCTGGAGCCTCTTTTATAGCCTGTCAGTGTCCTTTTCTATGCAAAGTGAACTTCCTTCCAGTCTGCTATAAACTCTTCCTATCATGCTGTCAGCTGAGGCAGAAGGAGAGAAGCTCCCAGCAGATCACCTTCAATACCAACCATGTTCTCTGTAGCTCTGCTGCTGCTGCTGCTGTCTGCTGGATCCTGTGAGTTTCACTGAGACTCTTTTATAGGTCTCACTCTGTTCAACAGCGACTGAAGATTGAACATGTTTTTCTTTACAGGTGTGAGGTGTGAACAGCTGACACAGCCAGCCTCTGTGAGTGTGCAGCCAGGTCAACAGCTGACCATCAGATGTCAGGTCACTTATGCTCTTGGCAGCTATTACACAGCTTGGATCAGACAGCCTGCAGGGAAAGGACTGGAGTGGATTGGAATGAAAGCAACTGGTAGCTCCTACTTCAAAGATTCACTGAAAAACAAGTTCAGCATCTCCTTGGAAACGTCCACAAAGACAGTGACTCTGAACGGACAGAATATGCAGCCTGAAGACTCTGCTGTGTATTACTGTGCCAGAGACTCACAATGATACAAACCATCAGTGGACCTGCACAAAAACCCCTCAGTGTCTGCACAGTTCCACAAACCCACCAGAGGAGGCGCTATGAGACCTCACAATCATTCAAGACTGATTCCCTGCTTAACATGTTAGAGGCCACTGAATGTTATTCAATCATGC
The DNA here is from genome assembly GCF_046128005.1 of Genypterus blacodes. Lineage (NCBI taxonomy): Eukaryota > Metazoa > Chordata > Actinopteri > Ophidiiformes > Ophidiidae > Genypterus > Genypterus blacodes. The sequence continues at coordinate 672,450 of NW_027467082.1, forward strand.
AGACATTCATATAAAATTATGAAAGTGGAGACATTTTAAAGAAACAATTGAACTGACAGCGTAGTAAAATGAGTAATATTACATGATGATGTCATCCACATCCAGGAAAGTCAAGGCTGGATGTAAACTCTAACATGACCTGCTGTTACATTGTGAGATATGGAGTTTATCCTGCAGATCAACATAATAATATCTACTAATATATATTTACAATTATTACTCTTCATATTTTTGTGCTACTCAGGTTTCAGGAACAACACAGATAAAACATGACTAACACTGAATCCACTCAGATACAGAGAAGCTGTACATGAGTGGCAGTACTGTAGCCACTCCCTCCTCCCTGTTTTTGGTTGCGTGCACTTTGTAAAGATCAGGAGCACCGGCAGTTGTGATGTCATCATTTGTATGTAAAGGTGTATTTGAATAACCTCTGACCTTCATCACAATGCAAATACAGAGCTGCAGAGTGCTTACATCTGTCCTCACACTGACTGGCTGTCTCACTGTGCTGTGTGGAGCAGCTGACTTCACATCTTCAACTCTAGGATGGCCAACAAACTGTGCCTTCTGCTGACAGCTCTCTTCCTGCCCTGTGAGTGTGTGACGCTTCATGCTGCTTTAAAGAGGAAAAAAGGTTTTTGGTTGTTGTACAGTTCCTCCTTATTCTCCTTTTTCTCACCTTCTGTCTGTTCTATTGTTGTTTGGCAGCTGTGAATGGCCAGGCTATGGAGTCCATTCCCTCCACTCCAGTGTTGAAACAGCCTCAGGAAACTCTCAGTCTTTCCTGCAGGGGTACTGGCTTTACCTTCAGTAGCTATCATATGTACTGGATAAGACAAGCTGAAGGAAAAGCTTTGGAATGGTTGGCGTATATTAAATACCGGTGGAAGCACAACATCTTATGCCAGCAGTGTGAAAGGACGTGCAGAAATCACAAGAGATGATAGCAACAGCATGGTTTATCTGAGACTGCCCAACCTGAAGCCAGAGGACTCTGCAGTCTATTACTGTGCCAGAGACTCACAGTGATGAGAACAAGGAGAGAGGCTTTACAAAAACCCAAAGAAGTGTTTTATATATTGACCTCCAGGGGGCAGCAGGAGGTGTAAATGAAGACAATGAGGACTGCTCCTTAGTTGATGTGAAGTCAGTGTGAAAGAAACAGCTGTGCTTATGGTTGAATGACTTTGCATGTACGAAAGTGTAATGATGAATATTATAATCATGAGTTATAATGACAAGCAAAGGACAAATAAAAAGCTGGATTTGATAGAAAACTCTGATGAAAATTGCCATAATCAACAGAAAACAGCTGCACTTGTGTTAAAGTATAGATTCATCATTTATTCCTCATTCCAAAATGACTTTGTTACAAGTGAAATTCTTCACTGAGGAAAAATGTTTGATAAAATGAAGTTAGCTGTGATTTAAATTCTACTCAAGTACCAAAAGTGTTTTTTGGATAATAACAGTACTTAAGTATTGAAAGTAAAATAATCTCTTGCTCCTCACGGTGACATGCAGAACTTCTGATACAGACATGAACTTAATCTGAATTACTATAATATTATGTTGTCTTTGTCACTTTTTTACTTCTATTTACAAAATCTTTCAGGTTTCAATTTTTTTGAATTAATTTTTTTACAAACATTGCAATTAATTCTTTATTTTTGTACCACAGTGGCTCAAATATTCCATCATGAAAGGGTTTGAAAATAAGGGACTACAAATATATATTGTAATTTGGATGTCTAGTGAAGTAAACATAATCATTAGTGTAAATATATTATATCCATAAAAGTAATAATTCTCTGAAAAAATACATTAATACTGTATTCAAATATTTGTACTTTGTTGCTCCACATCACAAACAAGAGCATGAACACATTTAATTATTTATCTTGTTTTTCCTTTCTGTGACATACTTCATACACTTCAAATGCACATAACAAATAAAGAGTTAGGGACATTATCATCAAATCATATACAGCAGGACTACAGTGCAGAAATCATATCCATGAAACGAACAAATGCTCTTTTATAGCCAGTCAGTGTCCTTTTCTATGCAAAGTGAACTTCCTTCCAGTCTGCTATAAACTCTTCCTATCATGCTGTCAGCTGAGGCAGAAGGAGAGAAGCTCCCAGCAGATCACCTTCAATACCAACCATGTTCTCTATAGCTCTGCTGCTGCTGCTGCTGTCTGCTGGATCCTGTGAGTAGTGGGAAAGGTTGTTGGTTGTTTTACAGTTGGTCCTTATTCTCCTTTTTCTCACCTTCTGTCTGTTCTCTTGTTGTTTGGCAGCTGTGAATGGCCAGGCTATGGAGTCCATTCCCTCCACTCCAGTGTTGAAACAGCCTCAGGAAACTCTCAGTCTTTCCTGCAGGGGTACTGGCTTTACCTTCAGTAGCTATTATATGCACTGGATAAGACAAGCTGAAGGAAAAGCTTTGGAATGGTTGGCGTATATTAACACCGGTGGAGGCACAACATCTTATGCCAGCAGTGTGAAAGGACGTGCAGAAATCACAAGAGATAATAGCAACAGCATGCTTTATCTGAGACTGCCCAACCTGAAGCCAGAGGACTCTGCAGTCTATTACTGTGCCAGAGACTCACAGTGATGAGAACCATCAGTGGACCTGCACAAAAACCCCTCAGTGTCTGCACAGTTGTTCATGAAGCCACCAGAGGGGGCGCCATCACACCACTGTTTTTCTTGACTTTTCCCTCTCTAACTCATAATGTGAGCAGTTACAACAGAGAGGAATGAAGCACAATACAGATTCTGCTGAAACATTATTTTAAATGACACTAAGTGAATCTGAAATCTCCAAAAAGTCTCTTTAGCAGCATTTGACTCATCACATTCAATAATGATGAAGAGCATAAACACATGAATTGTTCACTGAATCAGAACTGTTTAGTGAACTTCATGTGATGTGGAAAATATAACTATTACAGATACAACATGGAGGAGCAAGAACCAGGAAGCTGCACTTGTGTAAAAGTATAGATTCATCATTTATTCTTTATTCCAAAATGACTTTGTTACAAGTGAAATACATCAATGAGGAAAAATATTTGAGTAAAATGAACTTAGCTATTTTTAATAATAACTCTGCTCAAGTATTTGAAAGTAAAATAATCTCTTACTCCTCACGGTGACATGCAGAACTTCAGATACAGACATGAACTTAATCTGAATTACCATAATATTATGTTATATTTGTCACTTTTTGACTTCTAGTTACAAAATCTTTCTGTTTTGAATTTTTTTTTTTTTTTTTACCTTCATTGCAATAAATTCTTTATTTTTGTACTACTGTGGCTTAAATATTCCATCACCAAAAGGTTTGAAAATAAAGGACTACAAAAATATATTTTAATTTAGATGTGTAGTGAAGTAAACATAATCATTTCTGAAAATATATTATATCCATGAAAGTAATAATTCTCTAAAAAAAATCCATTAATACTGTATTGAAATATTTGTACTTTTTTGCTCCACATCACAAACAAAAACATTAATAATGATGAAGCACACGTCTATCAGAAATGTTCCAGTAAACTGAAATCAAGGACCTTTGGTATAACAACTGAAGGTCTGAGACAAGAGCATGAACACATTTGAATCATTTATCTGGTTTTCCTTTCTGTGACATACTTCAACCACTTCAAATGCACATAACAAATAAAGAGTTAGGGACATTATCATCAAAACATAAACAGCAGGACTACAGTGCAGAAATCATATCCATGAAACGAACAAATGCTCTTTTATAGTCTGTCAGTGTCCTTTTCTATGCAAAGTGAACTTCCTTCCAGTCTGCTATAAACTCTTCCTATCATGCTGTCAGCTGAGGCAGAAGGAGAGAAGCTCCCAGCAGATCACCTTCAATACCAACCATGTTCTCTGTAGCTCTGCTGCTGCTGCTGCTGTCTGCTGGATCCTGTGAGTTTCACTGAGACTCTTTTATAGGTCTCACTCTGTTCAACACCGACTGAAGATTGAACATGTTTTTCTTTACAGGTGTGAGGTGTGAACAGCTGACACAGCCAGCCTCTGTGAGTGTGCAGCCAGGTCAACAGCTGACCATCAGATGTCAGGTCACTTATGCTCTTAGCAGCTATTACACAGCTTGGATCAGACAGCCTGCAGGGAAAGGACTGGAGTGGATTGGAATGAAACATACTGGTGCCTCTTACTACAAAGATTCACTGAAAAACAAGTTCAGTATCTCCTTGGAAACGTCCACAAAAACAGTGACTCTGAACGGACAGAATATGCAGCCTGAAGACTCTGCTGTGTATTACTGTGCCAGAGACTCACAATGATACAAACCATCAGTGGACCTGCACAAAAACCCCTCAGTGTCTGCACAGTTGTTCATGAAGCCACCAGAGGGGGCGCCACCACACCACTGTTTTTCTTGACTTTTCTCTCTCTAACTCATAATGTGAGCAGTTACAACAGAGAGGAATGAAGCACAATACAGATTCTGCTGAAACATTATTTTAAATGACAATAAGTGAATCTGAAATCTCCAAAAAGTCTCTTTAGCAACATTTGACTCATCACCGTCAATAATGATGAGGAGCATAAACACCTGAATTTGTTCACTGAATCAGAACTGTTTAGTGAACCTCATGTGATGTGGAAAATATAACTATTACAGATACAACATGGAGGAGCAAGAACCTGGAAGCTGCACTTGTGTTAAAGTATAGATTCATCATTTATTCTTCATTACAAAATGACTTTGTTACAAGTGAAAGACATCAATGAGGAAAAATGTTTGAGTAAAATGAACTTAGCTATTTTTAATAATAACTCTACTCAAGTATTGAAAGTAAAATAATCTCTTGCTCCTCACGGTGACATGCAGAACTTCTGATACAGACATAAACTTAATCTGAATTACCATAATATTATGTTACATTGTCACTTTTTGACTTCTAGTTACAAAATCTTTCAGTTTTGAATTTTTCTTTATATTTTACAAACATTGCAATAAATTCTTTATTTTTGTGCTACTGTGGCTTAAATATTCCATCACCAAAAAGTTTGAAAATAAAGGACTACAAAAATATATTTTAATTTAGATGTGTAGTGAAGTAAACATAATCATTTCTGAAAATATATTATATCCATGAAAGTAATAATTCTCTAAAAAAAAATCCATTAATACTGTATTCAAATATCTGTACTTTTTTGCTCCACATCACAAACAAAAACATTAATAATGATGAAGCACACGTCTATCAGAAATGTTCCAGTAAACTGAAATCAAGGACCTTTGGTATAACAACTGAAGGTGTGAGACAAGAGCATGAACACATTTGAATCATTTATCTGGTTTTCCTTTCTGTGACATACTTCAACCACTTCAAATGCACATAACAAATAAAGAGTTAGGGACATTATCATCAAATCATATACAGCAGGACTACAGCGCAGAAATCATATCCATGAAAGAAACAAATGCTCTTTTATAGCCTGTCAGTGTCCTTTTCTATGCAAAGTGAACTTCCTTCCAGTCTGCTATAAACTCTTCCTATCATGCTGTCAGCTGAGGCAGAAGGAGAGAAGCTCCCAGCAGATCACCTTCAATACCAACCATGTTCTCTGTAGCTCTGCTGCTGCTGCTGCTGTCTGCTGGATCCTGTGAGTTTCACTGAGACTCTTTTATAGGTCTCACTCTGTTCAACACCGACTGAAGATTGAACATGTTTTTCTTTACAGGTGTGAGGTGTGAACAGCTGACACAGCCAGCCTCTGTGAGTGTGCAGCCAGGTCAACAGCTGACCATCAGATGTCAGGTCACTTATGCTCTTAGCAGCCATTGGACAGCTTGGATCAGACAGCCTGCAGGGAAAGGACTGGAGTGGATTGGAATGAAATATACTGGTAGCTCCTACTTCAAAGATTCACTGAAAAACAAGTTCAGTATCTCCTTGGAAACGTCCACAAAAACAGTGACTCTGAACGGACAGAATATGCAGCCTGAAGACTCTGCTGTGTATTACTGTGCCAGAGACTCACAATGATACAAACCATCAGTGGACCTGCACAAAAACCCCTCAGTGTCTGCACAGTTGTTCATGAAGCCACCAGAGGGGGCGCCACCACACCACTGTATTTCTTGACTTTTCTCTCTCTAACTCATAATGTGAGCAGTTACAACAGAGAGGAATGAAGCACAATACAGATTCTGCTGAAACATTATTTTGACACCCAGTGAATCTGAAATCTCCGAAAAGTCTTTAGCAACATTTGACTCATCACCGTCAATAATGATGAAGATCATAAACACATGACCTTGATCACTGATTCAGAACTGTTTTATGATCTTTATGTGAAGTGGAAAAATAAATATAACAGAAACAAAGAGGAGGGGCAGGTACCTGGAAGCTGCACTTGTGTAAAAGTATAGAGTCATCATTTATTTATTATTAAAAAATGACTTTGTTACAAGTATAATTCATCAATGAGGTAAAATGCTGTAGTTGTTAATTTTTACTCAGGTACAAGTATTTTTTGGATCCTCAGGTATTGAAAGTAAAATTATCTCTTGCTCCTCAGGTTAGCATTCAGAACTTGTGATACAGACATGAACAAAATCTCTATTTCCATAATATTATATTATCTTAATCACTTTTTGACTTTTTTATTCAAAATATTTCAGAGCTTTGAAAAATAATGGACTACAAATATAAATTTTACTTAGATGTGAAGTCCAGTAAACATAATTATTGATATATACTATATATACTCCACAAAACGACAAATTCATCTATTGATACTGTGATGAAATATTTAAACTTTGTTGCTCTGCACCACAAACAAAATCAAGGAGCCTTCAAGTTAAAACTTGATGAGAACTGAATAATAACTGAAGGTCTGAGACAAGAGCATCAACACATTGTAATCAATTATCTTGTTTTTCATTTTTGTGACATACTTGATACACTTCAAATGTAGATAACAAATAAAGAGTGAGGGACATTATCATCTAAACATATACAGCAGGACCTGCAACACATTCAGTTTGAGTTAATGTATGAAAAATAAACTCATTTTCTGGGGGAAGTATTGAAATATTAAAAGATGACTCATACACACAATCCAAGTACTGTCTGCTTGTAATAGGACAGTCTGACCTGGAGCCTCTTTTATAGCCTGTCAGTGTCCTTTTCTATGCAAAGTGAACTTCCTTCCAGTCTGCTATAAACTCTTCCTATCATGCTGTCAGCTGAGGCAGAAGGAGAGAAGCTCCCAGCAGATCACCTTCAATACCAACCATGTTCTCTGTAGCTCTGCTGCTGCTGCTGCTGTCTGCTGGATCCTGTGAGTTTCACTGAGACTCTTTTATAGGTCTCACTCTGTTCAACAGCGACTGAAGATTGAACATGTTTTTCTTTACAGGTGTGAGGTGTGAACAGCTGACACAGCCAGCCTCTGTGAGTGTGCAGCCAGGTCAACAGCTGACCATCAGATGTCAGGTCACGTATTCTTTTAGCAGCTATTACACAGCTTGGATCAGACAGCCTGCAGGGAAAGGACTGGAGTGGATTGGAATGAAAAGTACTCATTACACTTTCTTCAAAGATTCACTTAAAAACAAGTTCAGTATCTCCTTGGAAACGTCTACAAACACAGCGACTCTGAACGGACAGAATATGCAGCCTGAAGACTCTGCTGTGTATTACTGTGCCAGAGACTCACAATGATACAAACCATCAGTGGACCTGCACAAAAACCCCTCAGTGTCTGCACAGTTGATGCACAAAGTGACCAGAGGAGGAGCCCATGTATTTTCACACTTTAAACTGATCAGGAAGAAAGATGCACATGGAGGGCAATGTTTTATTATGGAGGCACAACTTTATTCGTTAAAAATAAAACAAATAAAACAGTTTTGTCTGACCGCTCTTCAGTTTCTTTGACTAATGTTTATATCATTTAAACCAACACACCAAAACAGAAAGACAACTCCACATCTGACGAATGGAAACATATTTGATCAATGGAGTTTGCTAGATTAAATCACTTTTGACGAGGCTGAGAATACAAATCGCAGTACTTGAATAGCAGTAAATGTCACATTGAATCCCCAAACCACAGAGCCATAGTGTAAAATTGGCATCCAGCTATTATCAGCAAATGCCAAAACGGGGTTAGGGTGACACTGAATGCACCAAAGTTTGTAACATGAACAGAACACATTTTTACATCTGAGCAAATTTGTTTTTAACAAGGGAATAATTCAGAAAGAAGAAAACATTCAAGATTGCTTTTCCTCTATTTCCTCTATTTACACACACACTATCAGCTGTTGCCCATTTGACAAACAGTGCTTGTCTTTGTGATCTTTAAGTACCTCCAGATCAAGACTGGTAACAATGCAAATATGAGGATTGAGCCACAGTCTCCACCCAGTCTGTCCGTATCACATATATCTCTTCATCTCCAGCAGTGGCAGATTCAGTAAGGTTTCCACCATGGCAGCTGTGGAAAGTGTCTTCCTGTTGGCTCTCATTTCAGGTGAGTGAAGTACTTATTCGCTGTTGGACAATGGATCGCCTGCTGTCTTCCCATCATCTAAACTCTGCGTGTGTCTCTCAGCTGTTGGTGGCCAGTCCCTCACCTCCTCAGAGGCTGTGGTCAGGAGCGCCGCAGAGTCCGTCACACTGTCCTGTAAGGTGGATGGACTTCCTCTTGCATGGCTGCACTGGATTCGTCAGAAACCAGGAAAAGGACTGGAATGGATCGGACGTATTGACAGTGGAACTGGAACAGTATTTACCCAAAGTCTCCAGGGCCAGTTTACCATCACCAAAGACACTTCCCGAAATGTTGTGTACTTAGAGGTGAAGAGTCTGAAAGCTGAAGACTCTGCACTTTATTATTGTGCTCGTGAGGCACAGTGACACAAGAGCAAGCAACGCTGAACAAAATCATCACAGAGCTTTTCAAAGAGCGACCCTCCCTCCCCTCCCTCCACTGTAATGTCTACTTACCACAGTATAAAGTATTACATCACCATGAATACAGACTGAACATCCATATATAATTCAATTTGCTTAATGAATAACCAAGCACAAAAGATCTACTGAGTGAGCAGTTCAACCATTCACAATGATGACACGCTGTATATTTGATACAAACAACACTCGCTAACATTTGTAGAAACATTATAAATGTGAAACATTGACCTCTGCAGTACTGTAGGAAATAAACATCAACTAAATGTCACCTAAAGTCATTCAGAATTCACAATAATATACAGTAGTTGTAAAGTCCTTTCCACGTTTATACAGAGATTGTGTCGTCTCTACTTGAACCTGTAGGGGGCGGCCAAACTCCTTAGATGTACAATCAAGCACTACTCACAGTTCACCAAACACGAGTTAGAGTCCAGACCAACTTCACGCCCTGTGAGGAGGAGTCAATGCAAAACTTGGATGTCTTCCTCCTCTACATATGTGACTGCAGAGAGGCTGACAGAGAACAGTGGACACACACTTTAGCATGATGGACTACAGGACAGGACTGCTGCTTTTAGCTGTCTGCTGGGCAGGTGAAGCTCTACACATCTGGATCTGATGTTTCCAATGATGTCAAGAATGCACTTCAATGTATATAATGATCTTTTATTATCTTGACAGGTGTTGCTGCTCAAACTCTGACACAATCTGAAGCAGTGGTTAAAAACCCTGCAGACTCACACAAACTGACCTGCTATGTCTATGGGTTCACACTCAGCAGCTACTGGATGGGCTGGATCAGACAGGCTCCTGGAAAAGGACTGGAGTGGGTTGCTACTGATAATAGTGGCAGTGGTTACCACTCTCAGTCAGTCAAGGGCCGGTTTATCATCTCCAGAGACAACAGCAGACAGCAGGTGTATCTGCAGATGAACAATCTGAAGACTGAAGACTCTGCTGTTTATTATTGTGCTCGAGAGCCACAGTGACTGAAGTTGTGAAGCAGCTGTACAAAATCCTACTGAACTCACACTTTGAGAACACTCACTGTCTCACATCACTGACAGCTCTTTGAATCCTTAAAAACTGTACAAAGTTTGATATTTCTCCCTCTTAAGCCCAAAATACTAACCAGAGCTACAGCTGGAATAAGATATAGAATAAAAAATAAAATGAATATCGCATATTTAGGAAAATATTGATAATGAAATGTCCACATGAACAAATAAACAAAAGATGATAGAGTTAATAAATTAAGAATATCTCCCATATTTAGGCAAAGGAATGAACTGAAAATCAACCAGAACCTGATATTGAACAATAGAATAACCAACACTAATAACACCACCACTGTAAACACTCACATGTTCTTTTGTTTTGCATGATATTTTGCTCCAGATGCATGGAATCACAGATGCTGGCTGAGATGTGGGAGGAGTTTGCAATAAACAAATTGTGTGAGGGAGACAGCTCCCATCATATTTAAAGGGCTTTCATTGCTTTGAAGCCATACTAAGCACGCTGTAAACATGGCTGACATGAAGCTAACGCTCTTGCTCGCTGCTCTGTTTGTTTGCACGGGTGTTAAAGGTTGGAGCATAACCGAGTCTGGACCGGTGCTGAAAACACCTGGAGAATCCCACAGACTCACCTGCACAACCTCAGGGTTAAGTTTTAGTAGCTCAGTGTGGAGCTGGATCAGGCAGGCTGTGGGTAAAGGACCAGAGTGGATCGCTTACATAGACACAGCTAGTACTCCCATCTCTTACTCCCAGTCAGTCAAGGGCAGATTCACCATCTCCAGAGACGACTCCAGCCAGAAAGTCTACCTACAGATGAACCATCTGAAGGCCGAGGACACTGCAGTGTATCACTGTGCAAGAGGAACACAGTGGGAAACAGTAACAGAGACAACATACACAAACCACTTCCTCTATTTAGCTGAAGCACTGGAATGTTAGTCAGTTGTTGTCAGTTATTTGACATCAGAGTAGTTTAATCATGACCCACTCTCTTTTTTCTAAACTATTTATATTGAACTATTGATTTGTTTGTGTAATGAGCATATATAATGTAGAAATGAATACAGTAAATTACACAAAACCAAACACTGCCTCATAAACAAATAAATAGATGAACTGATCCAAAACTTCACCATGAAGCTGAGCTGTACTAATATGTTATGGTTATTATAATTATAATTATAATTATAATTATAATTATTATTATTATTATCATTATTATTATTATTATTATTATTATTATTATTATTATTATTATTATTATTATTTTATAATGTTTTACTGGAGACAGAAGTTTAGAGAATAGTTTCATTCCTCCAGAGTCAAATGTAACATATTTTCCTGTTTAAACCTATGAAGGGTAGATTGAGTTTGTTGTACATTGATGGCCATGAAATGACAAAAAAATCAACCAGTGATCTTTGCTGTTGTGCTGTGTGACAAAGGCTTTGTGTATAAAAATATCCTGTATGTTTCTTATATGTAAATACATGAACAAAATTAATTTTGCAGTTCTACATTTTGCCAAGAATGCACTTCAATGTATATAATGATCTTTTATTATCTTGACAGGTGTTGCTGCTCAAACTCTGACACAATCTGAAGCAGTGGTTAAAAACCCTGCAGACTCACACAAACTGACCTGTACAGTCTCTGGGTTCACACTCAGCAGCTACTGGATGGGCTGGATCAGACAGGCTCCTGGAAAAGGACTGGAGTGGGTTGCTACTGATAATGGTGGCAGTGGTTACCACTCTCAGTCAGTCAAGGGCCGGTTGATCACCTCTAGAGACAGCAGCAGACAGCAGGTGTATCTGCAGATGAACAATCTGAAGACTGAAGACTCTGCTGTTTATTATTGTGCTCGAGAGCCACAGTGACTGAAGTTGTGAAGCAGCTGTACAAAATCCTACTGAACTCACGCTTTGAGAACACTCACTGTCTCACATCACTGACAGCTCATTGAATCCTTAAAAACTGTACAAAGTTTCATATTTCTCCCTCTTAAGCCCAAAATACTAACCAGAGCTACAGCTGGAATAAGATATAGAATAAAAAATAAAATGAATATCGCATATTTAGGAAAATATTGATAATGAAATGTCCACATGAACAAATAAACAAAAGATGATAGAGTTAATAAATTAAGAATATCTCTCATATTTAGGCAAAGGCATTAAGTGAAAATCAACCAGAACCTGATATTGAACAATAGAATAACCAACACTAATGACACCACCACTGTAAACACTCACATGTTCTTTTGTTTTGCATGATATTTTGCTCCAGATGCATGGAATCACAGATGCTGGCTGAGATGTGGGAGGAGTTTGCAATAAACAAATTGTGTGAGGGAGACAGCTCCCATCATATTTAAAGGGCTTTCATTGCTTTGAAGCCATACTAAGCACGCTGTAAACATGGCTGACATGAAGCTAACGCTCTTGCTCGCTGCTCTGTTTGTTTGCACGGGTGTTAAAGGTTGGAGCATAACCGAGTCTGGACCGGTGCTCAAAACACCTGGAGAATCCCGCAGACTCACCTGCACAACCTCAGGGTTTAGTTTTAGTAGCTCAGGGTGGAACTGGATCAGGCAGGCTGCGGGTAAAGGACCAGAGTGGATCGCTTACATAGACACAGCTAGTTCTCCCATCTATTACTCTCTTTTTTCTAAACTATTTATATTGAACTATTGATTTGTTTGTGTAATGAGCATATATAATGTAGAAATGAATACAGTAAATTACACAAAACCAAACACTGCCTCATAAACAAATAAATAGATGAACTGATCCAAAACTTCACCATGAAGCTGAGCTGTACTAATATGTTATGGTTATTATAATTATAATTATAATTATAATTATAATTATAATTATAATTATAATAATTATTATTATTATTATTATTATTATTATTATTATTATTATTATTTTATAATGTTTTACTGGAGACAGAAGTTTAGAGAATAGTTTCATTCCTCCAGAGTCAAATGTAACATATTTTCCTGTTTAAACCTATGAAGGGTAGATTGAGTTTGTTGTACATTGATGGCCATGAAATGACAAAAAAATCAACCAGTGATCTTTGCTGTTGTGCTGTGTGACAAAGGCTTTGTGTATAAAAATATCCTGTATGTTTCTTATATGTAAATACATGAACAAAATTAATTTTGCAGTTCTACATTTTGACTAAACAGCAACTGAGAGCAAAGTCCAGTCCAGTTGTGTCCTTCCTCCCTGTGAGGAGGAGTCAATGCAAAACTTGGATGTCTTCCTCCTCTACATATGTGACTGCAGAGAGGCTGACAGAGAACAGTGGACACACACTTTAGCATGATGGACTACAGGACAGGACTGCTGCTTTTAGCTGTCTGCTGGGCAGGTGAAGCTCTACACATCTGGATCTGATGTTTCCAATGATGTCAAGAATGCACTTCAATGTAAATAATGATCCTTTATTATCTTGACAGGTGTTGCTGCTCAAACTCTGACACAATCTGAAGCAGTGGTTAAAAACCCTGCAGACTCACACAAACTGACCTGTACAGTCTCTGGGTTCTCACTCAGCAGCTACGGGATGGGCTGGATCAGACAGGCTCCTGGAAAAGGACTGGAGTGGGTTGCTTATCATGATACTGCCAATGGTTACTACTCTCAGTCAGTCAAGGGCCGGTTTATCATCTCTAGAGACAACAGCAGACAGCAGGTGTATCTGCAGATGAACAATCTGAAGACTGAAGACTCTGCTGTTTATTATTGTGCTCGAGAGCCACAGTGACTGAAGTTGTGAAGCAGCTGTACAAAATCCTACTGAACTCACGCTTTGAGAACACTCACTGTCTTGAATCATGAAAAGCTTAGGCTGTATAAAATGACCTCAGAAACAAATGAGCTCATGTTAAAAACACAACAAGTCCATAATGTTCTTCCTTTATAATCCACATACAGTTTCCTGACACTGCACCTCCTCAGGTGTTGTTGGTGGAATTGTTGCTCTTATCTAAAAAGGAAAAAGACACAGTACTTCATTCACAATAACAATTCAAAATACATTAAAAATCTATTTTGATACTTTATTATTTATTCATTATGTGTACATTACAACGTACCAGCTCATAAATGTCATAATGTATATTGTATCCCATTCACTAGTTTATACTCTATAGATTTATTTACTTCAAGTTTTATACTCAAACGAAATATGGCAAAAAATGTTTCATGTATATCTTTATTTTTTTATTTATTTTTTTATTTTTTGTGCTATTTGTTTTTATTGAAGCGAACATTTTACATGACATTGCACATACAATTATAGGATAAGATGTATCATGTTTATCTTTATGAAGGAGCTCAAGTCATCTCTAAGTTCTGATGATCTGATGGTGGTTTGCCTTCTCATCTGCAAGAAGAATCAGTCCAAATCAAAGAAATCCTGCAAGTCATCAATTGACTAATTATCAGATTATGTGTTTGTTTTCCTGCCATGACTGGGTTCTGTTTGCAAGAAAAAAATAATAAAATCCCAAGAAGTAGAAGAAACTGAATCAACTCCTGCACTGTTCTCTTGCACTACATCTCTTGAACAAAGATATTACTCCAGAGAAGCGACCACAAACTCTGATGGCCACACACCATATTTTGACTATTCATCATTGCGAGGAGGAGTCGATGCAAAACCCTGCTGTGTTCCTTCTGTATTTGAAGAAGTGAGATCAGACTCCTGAGCAGATCATCATGGCTTCAGCTACGTGTGTCACATTTCTAATGCTGTCAGCTTTGACTGGTGAAGGACGCAACATATCTTTCATTCACTGCTTCAGACTCTGACTCAGTCTGAAGCAGTGGTAAAGCAGCATGGAGACTCTCACAAACTGACCTGTACATATGCAGGAATATCAGATTCTAGCGCTCATATTGGCTGGATCAGACAAGCTGAAGGGAAAGGACTGGAATGGATCGCCTACATTTCTGCTCCGAGTGGTAGCACTATATCGTATTCCCAGTCTGTGAAGAACCGCTTCACCATTTCTAGAGACAACAACATGGACCAGGTGTATCTGCAGATGAACAGCCTGAAGACTGAAGACTCTGCTGTTTATTATTGTGCTCGAAAGCCACAGTGACTGGAGTAGATTGAGCAGCTGTGCAAAATCCTTAATTTCTCACCCTCCCGTACTCTATCAAGTCACAAACATGATAAACTGAGTTTAAATGATAATTAATGTTGATAGACATTCTGGACTTCGTAAATGTCTCACAAAATTCAAATGAAGTCTTTAGAGCGACTCATGTAGAATAAGTGAGGGCCAGCACATCCTCTCCCCCTGAGAGAATTAGCAGCACTGGATTATTAACAGCTATTATAAATATAAATCTCTCTCTATATATTTACCTTCAACAGAATTATTCTTGATTCACAGTAAAAATAAGTATTTTTCTCAACTCCACTCAAACAGAAAGTATTCTGATAAGCAGAAACAATGTTTTTCCTCTTCTTGTCATGTGATATATGAACTAACTAACAAACTCTTGTGCACATTTCATCAACCAGTCGTGACTTTTCGTCTTTGTTCATATGAACAAATATTGATGATGAGGCCCATGGAAGTTTTCATGAAGTTTGACAGCCAGAATCCAGTCTAACATGTCTGACACAGTCTGCAGTATCATAAGCTGGCTGTAATACCAGCAGACAGCAGGTTGAAGTGAAGTGTTACAGTGAAGCTCAGTAAGCTGTTTCTGCAAATGACTCAAATCTACTTCATCCATTTGCTTCTCTGTTATATTCACGTCAGTATGTCATGTGCTCAGTATGTAAATGACTCAGTCTCCATGTTCAGATATAAAGACTTCATATCCGCCTGTCAGACGAGGTTAAAGAGGAACAGAAGCTTCCATCTCTTCAGCTCCAACACAATCATGTTCTGTGTGACTTTGCTGCTGCTGCTGCTGACTGCTGGATGCTGTGAGTGTCTCAGAGTTGGACTGCATCAGCATTTCTCCCTTTGCAAAGGAACTGGCTAATTTCTCACACATATTTCTTTTTTAAACAGGTGTGAAGTGTGAACAGCTGACACAGCCAGCCTCTGTGAGTAAGCAGCCAGGTCAACGTCTGACCCTCTCCTGTCAGGTCTCTTATTCTGTTAACAGCTACTACACAGCTTGGATCAGACAGCCTGCAGGGAAAGGACTGGAGTGGATTGGAACAAAACAGGCATCAACTTCATACTACAAAGATTCACTAAAGAACATCTTCAGTATCTCCTTAGATGCTTCCACCAACACAGCGACTCTGTACGGACAGAATATGCAGCCTGAAGACTCTGCTGTGTATTACTGCGCTAGAGATCCACAATGATACAAACCATCAGTGGACCTGCACAAAAACCCCTCAGCTGGAGACACATCCTGTGCAAGCAGCACTTTCAGGGCAGAGACTGAGGACTGAATGCAGCTGTGTGTGTTTGTCCCAATGAGACACAGAGGAATAAACAAAGCAAAACTTAGTGTGATTGTGTTTCTTCCTGACAAATAAAGAAGTGAATGATAGGAGACTATTGATGTCTGTCTTCTTGTAGCCCAGATCAATAAAGTGCGAGTGCATTACAGATTCATGTCCCCAATATTAACAGATCTTTGATAACATGCGGTTGATCATGGACTCATCTGAATGAAACTATGATGAAACTGTTAATCTTTGTCCAAAAACTCAAAAACATGTGTGATATCTACAAAAGCTGTGACTCACACATCATCATCTGAGATCTGGACAGTGAAACTTGTTTGTGTAACATGTTCCTCTATTTAAACCTGTAGGGGGCGGTCTATGCAAACTCTTCCTTCTTTATATACCAACAACCAGTGACATTTGTGACAGAACAACTGGAACTTTGAGCAGAAAACTCTTCATCCCACTGTTTATAAGATGATTGTGTGCAGTTTGTTCTTTCTAGTAACTCTTCATGGTAAGTCAGGGATTTGTGTAGTTACACACTTTAAGCTTTCTGTGTCACTGACTCACATGAGAGTTTAACATTTGATGGATGTCCTTTTCTTTGCTTATAGGAGTGTTAGGTGACATCAAACTGGACCAGTCTCCCTCTCAGGTGAAGAGACCTGGAGAGACAGTGAAGATGTCATGTGTCATATCTGGGTTTGACATGACAAGTTACTATATTGGTTGGATACGGCAGAGACCAGGGAAAGCTCTGGAGTGCAGGCAAGAATGAACGCAGGTTCAAACTCTGCTCTCTATAGCAGCTCCTTTGAAAGCCGTTTCACGCTGACTGAAGATGTGCCCAGCAGCACTCAGTACCTGGAGGCCAGGAGCCTGACAGCAGAGGATTCTGCTGTTTACTTCTGTGCTCGAAGAGCACAGTGACTGAAGACAGTGGAGCAGCTGTGACCGAAGATGCTGCTGAGATTATGGATGATTTAATTGTGCTCGAGAGCCACAGTGACTGAAGTTGTGAAGCAGCTGTACAAAATCCTACTGAACTCACACTTTGAGAACACTCACTGTCTCACATCACTGACAGCTCTTTGAATCCTTAAATACTGTACAAAGTTTTATATTTCTCCCTCTTAAACCCAAAATACTAACCAGAGCTACAGCTGGAATAAGATATAGAATAAAAAATAAAATGATTATCGCATATTTAGGAAAATATTGATAATGAAATGTCCACATGAACAAATAAACAAAAGATGATAGAGTTAATAAATTAAGAATATCTCTCATATTTAGGCAAAGGAATGAACAACATACACAAACCACTTCCTCTATTTAGCTGAAGCACTGGAATGTTAGTCAGTTGTTGTCAGTTATTTGACATCAGAGTAGTTTAATCATGACCCACTCTCTTTTTTCCAAACTATTTATATTGAACTATTGATTTGTTTGTGTAATTAGCATATATTATGTAGAAATGAATACAGTAAATTACACAAAACCAAACACTGCCTCATAAACAAATAAATAGATGAACTGATCCAAAACTTCACCATGAAGCTGAGCTGTACTAATATGTTATTATTATTATTATTATTATTTTTATTATTATTATTATTATTATTACCATCATCATCATCATCATCATCATCATCATCATCATCATCATCATCATCATAATCTTTATTATTATTATTATTATTATTATTATTATTTTATAATGTTTTACTGGAGACAGAAGTTTAGAGAATAGTTTCATTCCTCCAGATACAAATGTAACATATTTTCCTGTTCAAACCTATGAAGGGTAGATTGAGTTTGTTGTACATTGATGGTCATGAAATGACAAAAACAATCAACCAGTGATCTTTGCTGTTGTGCTGTGTGACAAAGGCTTTGTGTAGAAAAAGATCCTGTATGTTTCTTACATGTAAATACATGAACACAAAGTAATTTTGCAGTTCTACATTTTGACAAAACAGCAACTGAGAGTAAAGTCCAGTCCAGTTGTGTCCTTCCTCCCTGTGAGGAGGAGTCAATGCAAAACTTGGATGTCTTCCTCCTCTACATATGTGACTGCAGAGAGGCTGACAGAGAACAGTGGACACACACTTTAGCATGATGGACTACAGGACAGGACTGCTGCTTTTAGCTGTCTGCTGGGCAGGTGAAGCTCTACACATCTGGATCTGATGTTTCCAATGATGTCAAGAATGCACTTCAATGTATATAATGATCTTTTATTATCTTGACAGGTGTTGCTGCTCAAACTCTGACACAATCTGAAGCAGTGGTTAAAAACCCTGCAGACTCACACAAACTGACCTGTACTGTCTATGGGTTCACACTCAGCAGCTACTGGATGCATTGGATCAGACAGGCTGCTGTAAAAGGACTGGAGTGGGTTGCTTATCACAATAATGCCAATGGTTACTACTCTCAGTCAGTCAAGGGCCGGTTTATCATCTCCAGAGACAACAGCAGACAGCAGGTGTATCTGCAGATGAACAATCTGAAGACTGAAGATTCTGCTGTTTATTATTGTGCTCGAGAGCCACAGTGACTGAAGTTGTGAAGCAGCTGTACAAAATCCTACTGAACTCACACTTTGAGAACACTCACTGTCTTGAATCATGAAAAGCTTCAGCTGTATAAAATGACCTCAGAAACAACTGAGTTCATGTTAAAAACACAACAAGTCCATAATGTTCTTCCTTTATAATCCACATACAGTTTCCTGACACTGCACCTCCTCAGTTGTTGTTGGTGGAATTGTTGCTCTTATCTAAAAAGGAAGAAGACACAGTACTTCATTCACAATAACAATTCAAAATACATTAACAATCTATATTGATACATTATTATTTATTCATTATGTGTACATTACAACGTACCAGCTCATAAATGTTATAATGTATATTGTATCTCATTCTCTAGTTTATACTCTATAGATTTATTTACTTCAAGTTTTATACTCAAACGAAATATGGCAAAAAATGTTTCATGTATATCTTAATTTTTTTATTTTTTATTTTTAATTTTTTGTGTGCTATTTGTATTTATTAAAGCAAACATTTTACATGACATTGCACATACAATTATAGGATAAGATGTATCATGTATATCTTTATGAAGACGTTGAAGTCATCTCATCTGGGAGGCAGTAGTCGAGTCGGTAGAGCTTCCGCTTGAGAACCGGAGGGTTGCCGGTTCAAGTCCCTGCCGAGGTGCCCCTGAGCAAGGCACCGATCCCTCAATTGCTCCACCCTCTGCGAAGGGTGGTAATATAATGTAATGTAAGTCGCTTTGGATAAAAGCGTCTGCCAAATGATTGTAGTGTAATCTCTAAGTTCTGATGATCTGATGGTGGTTTGCCTTCTCATCTGCAAGGAGAATCAGTCCAAATTAAAGAAATCCTGCAAGTCATCAATTGACTAATTATCAGATTATGTGTTTGTTTTCCTGCCATGAATGGGTTCTGTTTGCAAGAAAAAAATAATAAAATCCCAAGAAGTAGAAGAAACTGAATCAACTCCTGCACTGTTCTCTTGCACTACATCTCTTGAACAAAGATATTACTCCAGAGAAGCGACCACAAACTCTGATAGCCACACACCATATTTTGACTTTTCATCATTGCGAGGAGGAGTCGATGCAAAACCCTGCTGTGTTCCTTCTGTATTTGAAGAAGTGAGATCAGACTCCTGAGCAGATCATCATGGCTTCAGCTACGTGTGTCACATTTCTAATGCTGTCAGCTTTGACTGGTGAAGGACGCAACATATCTTTCATTCATTGTTAAGGTTATTTGGTTTTGTTCTCATCAAGCTGTTTTCTCTGCAGGTGTTTGGAGTCAGACTCTGACTCAGTCTGAAGCAGTGGTAAAGCAGCATGGAGACTCTCACAAACTGACCTGTACATATGCAGGAATATCAGATGATGACGCTGATATCAGCTGGATCAGACAAGCTGAAGGGAAAGGACTGGAATGGATCTCCCACATTTCTGCTCCGAGTGGTGGCACTAAATTGTATTCCCAGTCTGTGAAGAACCGCTTCACCATTTCCAGAGACAACAACATGGACCAGGTGTATCTGCAGATGAACAGCCTGAAGACTGAAGACTCTGCTGTTTATTATTGTGCTAGAGAGCCACAGTGACTGGAGTAGATTGAGCAGCTGTGCAAAATCCTTCATTTCTCACCCTCCCGTACTCTGTCAAGTCACAAACATGATAAACTGAGTTTAAATGATAATTAATGTTGATAGACATTCTGGACTTCGTAAATGTCTCACAAAATTCAAATGAAGTCTTTAGAGCGACTCATGTAGAATAAGTGAGGGCCAGCACATCCTCTCCCCCTGAGAGAATTAGCAGCACTGGATTATTAACAGCTATTATAAATATAAATCTCTCTCTATATATTTACCTTCAACAGAATTATTCTTGATTCACAGTAAAAATAAGTATTTTTCTCAACTCCACTCAAACAGAAAGTATTCTGATGAGCAGAAACAATGTTTTTCCTCTTCTTGTCATGTGATATATGAACTAACTAACAAACTCTTGTGCACATTTCATCAACCAGTCGTGACTTTTCGTCTTTGTTCATATGAACAAATATTGATGATGAGGCCCATGGAAGTTTTCATGAAGTTTGAGTGCCAGATTTTTTCCTCCTTTTTTTTTTTTTTTTTTTTACATGGGTTAATTGAAACAAATCCAAATCCAGTCTAACCTGTTTGAGACTGAGGACTGAGGACTGAGGACTGAATGCAGCTGTGTGTGTTTGTCCCAATGAGACACAGTGGAATAAACAAAGCAGAACTTAGTGTGATTGTGTTTCTTCCTGACAAATAAAGAAGTTAATGATAGGAGACTATTGATGTCTGTCTTCTTGTAGCCCAGATCAATAAAGTGCGAGTGCATTACAGATTCATGTCCCCAATATTAACAGATCTTTGATAACATGCGGTTGATCATAGACTCATCTGAATGAAACTATGATGAAACTGTTAATCTTTGTCCAAAAACTCAAAAACATGTGTGATATCTACAAAAGCTGTGACTCACACATCATCATCTGAGATCTGAACAGTGAAACTTGTTTGTGTAACATGTTCCTCTATTTAAACCTGTAGGGGGCGGTCTATGCAAACTCTTCCTTCTTTATATACCAACAACCAGTGACATTTGTGACAGAACAACTGGAACTTTGAGCAGAAAACTCTTCATCCCACTGTTTATAAGATGATTGTGTGCAGTTTGTTCTTTCTAGTAACTCTTCATGGTGCGTCAGGGATTTGTGTAGTTACACACTTTAAGCTTTCTGTGTCACTGACTCACATGAGAGTTTAACATTTGATGGATGTCCTTTTCTTTGCTTATAGGAGTGTTAGGTGACATCAAACTGGACCAGTCTCCCTCTCAGGTGAAGAGACCTGGAGAGACAGTGAAGATGTCATGTGTCATATCTGGGTTTGACATGACAGATTACTATATTGGTTGGATACGGCAGAGACCAGGGAAAGCTCTGGAGTGGATGGCAAGCATGAACGCAGGTTCAAACTCTGCTGACTATAGCAGCTCCTTTGAAAGCCGTTTCACGCTGACTGAAGATGTGCCCAGCAGCACTCAGTACCTGGAGGCCAGGAGCCTGACAGCAGAGGATTCTGCTGTTTACTTCTGTGCTCGAGAGCCACAGTGACTGAAGACAGTGGAGCAGCTGTGACCAAACCTCCACAGACAACAAGCAGGGAAATGATCTCACAAAAGTACTTCATGTTGCATCAACATACACTATATACACACATTTAAGGTATAATGTATTCATTTTATACATTTAATTATTAAAGTATAAATATGAATCTATCAATGATTATCTTGAAGAATCAATTTAGTGAACCACAATAAAAACTAGTTAAGTTATTGGAAATAAACAAAGAGACGGAGAGATTGCTCTGTTTTTATGTAGAGGTCATTACTTATAGGTTGGATTTAAATTTATACTTTAGAGAATTGAATGAGTTGAAGATGTCCCACGTTGCCTTTGATAAACACTATGTGTGTGTTACCTGGGACATGATGAACTGTATATTAACTATTCAAGGCCTATAGGCTTGTTGTTATGTTAATGCTGATAGTTATTCTTCTTAAGACATGCAAACATGCAAGAGAATATGAAGATGAGGAGGAAGTCCAGTCCAGTTGTGTCCTTCCTCGCTGTGAGGAGGAGTCAATGCAAAACTTGGATGTCTTCCTCCTCTACATATGTGACTGCAGAGAGGCTGACAGAGAACAGTGGACACACACTTTAGCATGATGGACTACAGGACAGGACTGCTGCTTTTAGCTGTCTGCTGGGCAGGTGAAGCTCTACACATCTGGATCTGATGTTTCCAATGATGTCAAGAATGCACTTCAATGTATATAATGATCTTTTATTATCTTGACAGGTGTTGCTGCTCAAACTCTGACACAATCTGAAGCAGTGGTTAAAAACCCTGCAGACTCACACAAACTGACCTGTTATGTCTATGGGTTCACACTCAGCAGCTACTGGATGCATTGGATCAGACAGGCTGCTGGAAAAGGACTGGAGTGGGTTGCTTATCACAATAATGCCAATGGTTACTACTCTCAGTCAGTCAAGGGCCAGTTTATCATCTCCAGAGACAACAGCAGACAGCAGGTGTATCTGCAGATGAACAATCTGAAGACTGAAGATTCTGCTGTTTATTATTGTGCTCGAGAGCCACAGTGACTGAAGTTGTGAAGCAGCTGTACAAAATCCTACTGAACTCACACTTTGAGAACACTCACTGTCTTGAATCATGAAAAGCTTCAGCTGTATAAAATGACCTCAGAAACAACTGAGTTCATGTTAAAAACACAACAAGTCCATAATGTTCTTCCTTTATAATCCACATACAGTTTCCTGACACTGCACCTCCTCAGTTGTTGTTGGTGGAATTGTTGCTCTTATCTAAAAAGGAAGAAGACACAGTACTTCATTCACAATAACAATTCAAAATACATCTACAATCTATTTTGATACATTATTATTTATTCATTATGTGTACATTACAACGTACCAGCTCATAAATGTTATAATGTATATTGTATCTCATTCTCTAGTTTATACTCTATAGATTTATTTACTTCAAGTTTTATACTCAAACGAAATATGGCAAAAAATGTTTCATGTATATCTTAATTTTTTTATTTTTTATTTTTAATTTTTTGTGTGCTATTTGTATTTATTAAAGCAAACATTTTACATGACATTGCACATACAATTATAGGATAAGATGTATCATGTATATCTTTATGAAGACGTTGAAGTCATCTCATCTGGGAGGCAGTAGTCGAGTCGGTAGAGCTTCCGCTTGAGAACCGGAGGGTTGCCGGTTCAAGTCCCTGCCGAGGTGCCCCTGAGCAAGGCACCGATCCCTCAATTGCTCCACCCTCTGCGAAGGGTGGTAATATAATGTAATGTAAGTCGCTTTGGATAAAAGCGTCTGCCAAATGATTGTAGTGTAATCTCTAAGTTCTGATGATCTGATGGTGGTTTGCCTTCTCATCTGCAAGAAGAATCAGTCCAAATTAAAGAAATCCTGCAAGTCATCAATTGACTAATTATCAGATTATGTGTTTGTTTTCCTGCCATGAATGGGTTCTGTTTGCAAGAAAAAAATAATAAAATCCCAAGAAGTAGAAGAAACTGAATCAACTCCTGCACTGTTCTCTTGCACTACATCTCTTGAACAAAGATATTACTCCAGAGAAGCGACCACAAACTCTGATAGCCACACACCATATTTTGACTTTTCATCATTGCGAGGAGGAGTCGATGCAAAACCCTGCTGTGTTCCTTCTGTATTTGAAGAAGTGAGATCAGACTCCTGAGCAGATCATCATGGCTTCAGCTACGTGTGTCACATTTCTAATGCTGTCAGCTTTGACTGGTGAAGGACGCAACATATCTTTCATTCATTGTTAAGGTTATTTGGTTTTGTTCTCATCAAGCTGTTTTCTCTGCAGGTGTTTGGAGTCAGACTCTGACTCAGTCTGAAGCAGTGGTAAAGCAGCATGGAGACTCTCACAAACTGACCTGTACATATGCAGGAATATCAGATGATGACGCTTTTATCAGCTGGATCAGACAAGCTGAAGGGAAAGGACTGGAATGGATCTCCCACATTTCTGCTCCGAGTGGTGGCACTAAATTGTATTCCCAGTCTGTGAAGAACCGCTTCACCATTTCCAGAGACAACAACATGGACCAGGTGTATCTGCAGATGAACAGCCTGAAGACTGAAGACTCTGCTGTTTATTATTGTGCTAGAGAGCCACAGTGACTGGAGTAGATTGAGCAGCTGTGCAAAATCCTTCATTTCTGACCCTCCCGTACTCTGTCAAGTCACAAACATGATAAACTGAGTTTAAATGATAATTAATGTTGATAGACATTCTGGACTTCGTAAATGTCTCACAAAATTCAAATGAAGTCTTTAGAGCGACTCATGTAGAATAAGTGAGGGCCAGCACATCCTCTCCCCCTGAGAGAATTAGCAGCACTGGATTATTAACAGCTATTATAAATATAAATCTCTCTCTATAAATTTACCTTCAACAGAATTATTCTTGATTCACAGTAAAAATAAGTATTTTTCTCAACTCCACTCAAACAGAAAGTATTCTGATAAGCAGAAACAATGTTTTTCCTCTTCTTGTCATGTGATATATGAACTAACTAACAAACTCTTGTGCACATTTCATCAACCAGTCGTGACTTTTCGTCTTTGTTCATATGAACAAATATTGATGATGAGGCCCATGGAAGTTTTCATGAAGTTTGACAGCCAGAATCCAGTCTAACATGTCTGACACAGTCTGCAGTATCATAAGCTGGCTGTAATACCAGCAGACAGCAGGTTGAAGTGAAGTGTTACAGTGAAGCTCAGTAAGCTGTTTCTGCAAATGACTCAAATCTACTTCATCCATTTGCTTCTCTGTTATATTCCCGTCAGTGTGTCATGTGCTCAGTATGTAAATGACTCAGTCTCCATGTTCAGATATAAAGACTTCATATCCGCCTGTCAGTGGAGGTTAAAGAGGAACAGAAGCTTCCATCTCTTCAGCTCCAACACAATCATGTTCTGTGTGACTTTGCTGCTGCTGCTGCTGACTGCTGGATGCTGTGAGTGTCTCAGAGTTGGACTGCATCAGCATTTCTCCCTTTGCAAAGGAACTGGCTAATTTCTCACACATATTTCTTTTTTAAACAGGTGTGAAGTGTGAACAGCTGACACAGCCAGCCTCTGTGAGTAAGCAGCCAGGTCAACGTCTGACCATCTCCTGTCAGGTCTCTTATTCTGTTAACAGCTACTACACAGCTTGGATCAGACAGCCTGCAGGGAAAGGACTGGAGTGGATTGGAACAAAACAGGCATCAACTTCATACTACAAAGATTCACTAAAGAACATCTTCAGTATCTCCTTAGATGCTTCCACCAACACAGCGACTCTGCACGGACAGAATATGCAGCCTGAAGACTCTGCTGTGTATTACTGTGCCAGAGACCCACAATGATACAAACCATCAGTGGACCTGCACAAAAACCCCTCAGCTGGAGACACATCCTGTGCAAGCAGCACTTTCAGGGCAGAGACTGAGGACTGAATGCAGCTGTGTGTGTTTGTCCCAATGAGACACAGAGGAATAAACAAAGCAAAACTTAGTGTGATTGTGTTTCTTCCTGACAAATAAAGAAGTGAATGATAGGAGACTATTGATGTCTGTCTTCTTGTAGCCCAGATCAATAAAGTGCAAGTGCATTACAGATTCATGTCCCCAATATTAACAGATCTTTGATAACATGCGGTTGATCATAGACTCATCTGAATGAAACTATGATGAAACTGTTCATCTTTGTCCAAAAACTCAAAAACATGTGTGATATCTACAAAAGCTGTGACTCACACATCATCATCTGAGATCTGAACAGTGAAACTTGTTTGTGTAACATGTTCCTCTATTTAAACCTGTAGGGGGCGGTCTATGCAAACTCTTCCTTCTTTATATACCAACAACCAGTGACATTTGTGACAGAACAACTGGAACTTTGAGCAGAAAACTCTTCATCCCACTGTTTATAAGATGATTGTGTGCAGTTTGTTCTTTCTAGTAACTCTTCATGGTTAGTCAGGGATTTGTGTAGTTACACACTTTAAGCTTTCTGTGTCACTGACTCACATGAGAGTTTAACATTTGATGGATGTCCTTTTCTTTGCTTATAGGAGTGTTAGGTGACATCAAACTGGACCAGTCTCCCTCTCAGGTGAAGATACCTGGAGAGACAGTGAAGATGTCATGTGTCATATCTGGGTATCGCATGACAAGTTACAATATTCATTGGATACGGCAGAGACCAGGGAAAGCTCTGGAGTGGATGGCAAGAATGAACACAGGTTCAAACTCTGCTAGCTATAGCAGCTCCTTTGAAAGCCGTTTCACGCTGACTGAAGATGTGCCCAGCAGCACTCAGTACCTGGAGGCCAGGAGCCTGACAGCAGAGGATTCTGCTGTTTACTTCTGTGCTCGAGAGCCACAGTGACTGAAGACAGTGGAGCAGCTGTGACCAAACCTCCACAGACAACAAGCAGGGAAATGATCTCACAAAAGTAATTCATGTTGCATCAACATACACTATATACACACATTTAAGGTATAATGTATTCATTTTATACATTTAATTATTAAAGTATAAATATGAATCTATCAATGATTATCTTGAAGAATCAATTTAGTGAACCACAATAAAAACTAGTTAAGTTATTAGAAGACACAACACCTTCATAAGAAATTAATTTGATTATTATTCAGACACGTAAGACGGTTGGGAAAAAGAACCCAGTTACTTTTGTCTCTAACATCTGAGATGACATCTTCCAGTCTGACCAATGTCTGCAGCCTTCTGTCCAAAATGAGAAAAGAGACAGAGAAGAAAGCAGATGAGCTCCTGAGACAAAGAGACGGAGAGATTGCTCTGTTTTTATGAAGAGGTCATAACTTATAGGTTGGATTTAGATTTATACTTTAAAGATTTGAATGAGTTGAAGATGTCCCACGTTGCCTTTGATAAACACTATGTGTGTGTTACCTGGGACATGATGAACTGTATATTAACTATTCAAGGCCTATAGGCTTGCTGTTATGTTAATGTTGATAGTTATTCTTCTTAAGACATGCAAACATGCAAGAGAATATGAAGATGAGGAGGAAGTCCAGTCCAGTTGTGTCCTTCCTCCCTGTGAGGAGGAGTCAATGCAAAACTTGGATGTCTTCCTCCTCTACATATGTGACTGCAGAGAGGCTGACAGAGAACAGTGGACACACACTTTAGCATGATGGACTACAGGACAGGACTGCTGCTTTTAGCTGTCTGCTGGGCAGGTGAAGCTCTACACATCTGGATCTGATGTTTCCAATGATGTCAAGAATGCACTTCAATGTATATAATGATCTTTTATTATCTTGACAGGTGTTGCTGCTCAAACTCTGACACAATCTGAAGCAGTGGTTAAAAACCCTGCAGACTCACACAAACTGACCTGTACAGTCTCTGGGTTCACACTCAGCAGCTACTGGATGGGCTGGATCAGACAGGCTGCTGGAAAAGGACTGGAGTGGGTTGCTACTCATAGTGGTAGCACTGCTTACTACTCTCAGTCAGTCAAGGGCCGGTTTATCATCTCCAGAGACAACAGCAGACAGCAGCTGAATCTGCAGATGAACAATCTGAAGACTGAAGATTCTGCTGTTTATTATTGTGCTCGAGAGCCACAGTGACTGAAGTTGTGAAGCAGCTGTACAAAATCCTACTGAACTCACACTTTGAGAACACTCACTGTCTTCAATCATGAAAAGCTTCAGCTGTATAAAATGACCTCAGAAACAAATGAGCTCATGTTAAAAACACAACAAGTCCATAATGTTCTTCCTTTATAATCCACATAGTTTCCTGACACTGCACCTCCTCAGGTGTTGTTGGTGGAATTGTTGCTCTTATCTAAAAAAGGAAAAAGACACAGTACTTCATTCACAATAACAATTGAAAATACATTAACAATCTATTTTGATACATTATTATTTATTCATTATGTGTACATTACAACGTACCAGCTCATAAATGTCATAATGTATATTGTATCTCATTCTCTAGTTTATACTCTATAGATTTATTTACTTCAAGTTTTATACTCAAACGAAATATGGCAAAAAATGTTTCATGTATATTATTTTTTTATTTTTTTATTTTTTATTTTTTTTGTGCTATTTTTTTTTATTGAAGCAAACATTTAACATGACATTGTGCATGCAATTATAGGATAAGATGTATCATGTTTATCTTTATGAAGGAGCTCATGTCATCTCTAAGTTCTGATGATCTACGTGTGTCACATTTCTAATGCTGTCAGCTTTGACTGGTGAAGGACGCAACATATCTTTCATTCATTGTTAAGGTTTTTTGGTTTTGTTCTCATCAAGCTGTTTTCTCTGCAGGTGTTTGGAGTCAGACTCTGACTCAGTCTGAAGCAGTGGTAAAGCAGCATGGAGACTCTCACAAACTGACCTGTACATATGCAGGAATATCAGATTCTAGCGCTGATATCAGCTGGATCAGACAAGCTGAAGGGAAAGGACTGGAATGGATCGCCTACATTTCTGCTCCGAGTGGTAGCACTATATCGTATTCCCAGTCTGTGAAGAACCGCTTCACCATTTCTAGAGACAACAACATGGACCAGGTGTATCTGCAGATGAACAGCCTGAAGACTGAAGACTCTGCTGTTTATTATTGTGCTTGAGAGCCAGAGTGACTGGAGTAGATTGAGCAGCTGTGCAAAATCCTTCATTTCTGACCCTCCTGTACTCTGTCAAGTCACAAACATGATAAACTAAGTGTAAATGATAATTAATGTTTATAGACATTCTGGACTTAGTAAATGTCTCACAAAATTTCTCACCCTCCTGTACTCTGTCAAGTCAAGCACAGAGCATTCACCCGCCCACCCACCCATCCATCTGTCTGTCTGCATGTCTAATCGCTCGACCTCCTGCCAGTCTATTCCTACATTTTCTTTCCACTCATCCACCCAAATATCCATCCATTATTTTGTGTTTCTTGTATACAGTATGCTCTTTAGCTACAGTCAGCACCCAGCAGCAGAACTCTGTGAGTGTGTGGAAGCTACACACTTATACAACAGGAAAACAGAGCTCAACTGAAAACTGAAAAATGTTCTATTTATAGCAGAGCCCTCGAGGTAAGAAATATGTCTTTTAATCCTTCTATATACTGTAGTTTGCGTAGTATATCACTATTGTAAACACTGTGCATGAGAGATTTCCAGTGGAGTTTGGTTTTTGTATCAGTGTGTATCATTGTGGCACTATGGGGGCCACTAAGAAAGATGCCTATACAAAAACCAAAGTGCAAAAACCTCAAGTTTATGCACATTTGTGATGAGAAAATCGGAGAGGAAAAACATATTTGTGTATCTTGTCTTTATATCATGACGTAACGCTTATGTCATGATGTTTGTGAGTTATTTAGTAGGCAAAAGTTTGGGTTATTACACAGATAAAAGAATACGTCTTCCAGTAAATGTTACTTATAGATCTGCTCATGTATCAATAAAACATTAAAACATTTAGGATGACTGTAATATATTATATTACCCACATGATAAACCATGTTACTGTTTATTTCATGCATTTACTGAAGTTTTAGTGTGGTTTTTAGATGCTCAGGGTTTTTGTTCAAGCACTGAATGGAGATGTATCACTGTGTTACTTTGACCTGTGGGGTCGTGGGACCAAAGTCACCGTTTCTTCAGGTAAGTCACGTTTGATCAGAATATCTACTGTTCACCAGGATATTTTACATTTATACCTTGAAAGTGTCAAGGTCAAGTGTCCTGAGGGTAGAGAGCAGATTTGGTGTCTTTGTGGTTTTCGGTTAAGGTTAGACAGATGAAAGATATTTGATGCAACAGGTTTTTAGAAAGCTGAAAAAAACCCCGTAACTATACAGTTTGATATTAATTTATGAAGGTAAAATGTAACTGCTGGTGATGAATGTCTGCATCTGTGTAGAGCCTTTATTATCCTTTAGTTTGTTTTCTTTAGTATACTGTGTGTAAACAATAGTTGTTAAATATGAAATCTAAAACACGTCCTTCACTTAACAATTGAATAGACACCAGCAAGTAAATATTTTCAAGAAACTTGTTTTAAAACGACAAAGTGCAAATATACTACAGGTCAAACTTGATCATCGGAACGTTTTCAATGAATTATTTCACTGAAAACGTTACATTTTCAAGTAATTAATTGTTTGTCCTGTGGACGTCGATCAAACTGTGTCACATTAATGTTTTTCTTGAGTAATCTTCCTTTATTTAAATCAAAAATAACTTTGATTTGATAAGTCTTCTGTTTTTGCAACTTGCCATTAATCCATTTTTTTTAATAATTTCAAATGTATATTGTAATTGTAATTTGTGAAATTATTAATTGAAATTTCCAAATTTTTCAAAGATCTCTACAGCAGATGCATGTTGAAACATAGTGATACTAATATTGTTGATATGATTACAGTGACAAAAATGCAGTTTGAGAGATTCGATAAATTGTGTTTGAATGTAAATATCTGTGTGCATTTAGTTTTCTTTTCTTTTTTTACAATTTAGATGTCTTTGTATTCATGTGTTATAACACCTTTTACAACTTCTTTACACAGTTCAAACCCCAACAACACCACCGTCTGTGGTCCCTTTGCATCAATGCAGCACTGGGGCTGGAAATACAATCACACTGGGATGCCTCGCATATGGCTTCTACCCAGAAGCTGTCACTTTCCAGTGGACGAGTAGCAGTGGCAGCGAATTGTCTTCTCAACAATATCCCTCGGTTATGAGGAACAACGCTTATACGGGGGTCAGCCTGGTCCATGTAGCGAGATCTCAATGGGATTCCAGGAGCTCTTTTCGTTGTTCTGTAAATCATGAAGGAACCCCTCAAACAGTGACTGTAGAAAGTATGTGATAGTAAAAATGTTACGTCTTTCTAAGATTTATATACTCATTGAAGACAATCATTTTGATATTTATATCTGACAATGAATGACCTCTATACCTATGTTTCCCCTTGTTCTCAGATTCTGTATTTCACCCAGAAGTAACTTTACTCTCAGTGCCAAATGGAGATACCCAGTCCCTCATATGCATGATTGAAGACTTTCGCCCTGTAACCTTGTCAGTCAAATGGAAGAAAAATAACCAAGAGCTGAACGGTTTCAACAAGTGGTCCACCCTGAAAACGGGTTCCCTCCATTCTGCTGTCAGTGTCCTGAAGGTCAACAAGACAGAGTGGGACAGTAACGATGTCTATAGCTGTGAGGTCATTCACAGTGGAAAAACCATTACAAAGAAAGCCTCAACAGGTACAGTATGAGCCAGGTTGTCACTATCTGAATGTAATCTAGCATTGAAAGGATTAGGACAGAATGGTGTCTTTCTCCTGTCATGTGGACATGGACGTGTGTTCTCTCTCTGTCACTCCCTCCTGTAGCTCCTGTGACAATGACACTGCATCCTCCAAGAGCACACGTGATCTTCAAGAACAACCAGGCAGAGTTTGAATGCACCATTACTGGAGTGGACAACGACATTGTATCCAACACTAGAATCAGTTGGCAGGTTAATGGGCAAAATGTCAGCAGTGATACAAATCTACCGCTAAAGAAGGAAGGAAAACTTTACAGCAAAACCAACACGCTGATTCGCAGAGACTGGGCCACTGTTAACAAAGTCCGCTGTTATGCCCTGTGGGAGGACATGACACCAGTTATTCAAGATCTCTCTCTCCACAAAGGAGGTATGTTGCCATCTGATGTTACTATACTCACTAAACTACACACACAGACATGTCATATAGGCATAAGGCTCATATATCAGCCTCCATGGTAAACCAAATATCTGTTTCAGATGGAAAGGACCTTAAAGTAACAGTCTATGTGCCTCCAGAGGAGGAAATCAGCCAATCAGGCTCCGTCAGTCTGGTGTGTCTGGTCTCCAGTGCCTCGCAGTGTGATTACTACATCACCTGGTCAGAACAAGTTGGCAATAAGACTGGGAGCTACACTGACGGCATCACCTTCCCACCAAGGGAGACCCAAAATGGCTTCTCGGTTACAAATGTTTACACCACCACCAAGGAAAAGTGGGAAAAGAATGTAGTTTTCTCCTGCAATGTTTGGTATGCTGGCGCCGATTATGCTGTCAAACCAAGAGGAGTGTCTAAGGAGCAGCGTAACACATGTGAAAGTAAATAGGCTTCACCTTTAGACGTGGTCTTTTGTGTATGTTGCCCTTCTGTCTCTCTGTGGAAAACGTTCACTCTGTGATGGCTTTGTACGTGTCACTTTGGTTTTTGTCGTCGTGTTATGTGCTTAATGTTGTACCTGTGCAAGTCACTGCATTGTCAGTGTGATACGTGTTTCAATAAATGTTGCAGCATGGAGACGCTTTTTGTTGAATGTCCTTGATTTGACTTAAATGCAAAGTAAGAGCAAAGAAAGTGAAAGGTTTGTGTCAGCAGAGAGCTCACATACTGTACTCAGTTTCACACATGCTGATCATGCAAGTAGTTTAATTGCTATATTATAGATACTATAATACATATTCCAAGATTAAATTCTGGTATAATTTCACTAATATAAAACACACACACATACACATTTACAGAATACCTCAGCTAATCTCATGTACCTTCTCCTTCGTAGAGCTGCCTACGGATTGTGCTCTAAACTGCACAGACAATGACGTGGACTATGATGAGTTCAGCAGTCTGTGGTCCACAGCCTCGTCCTTCATATTCCTCTTCATATTCTCTCTCTCCTATACCATGATATTCAGCCTGATCAAGGTAAACGAATGACAGGAAGCAGCTTCTAGCACCAATAAGAAGAACAATATGGGACAGACGGGGACAGCCTGTAGATTTGTAGGGGGGCCTGCAGGGGTTAATCACGAGTGCGAGGGTGACTGCTTTTTATTTGTAACTGTTTAGCTGTAGTTTTAAATTGTTTTTTAACTACATTTTCGTTGTTTCTTTCAGATGCAGAGACAGTAAAGGGAGTCGTAGCCGATCGGCATTTTGGATTTTTTGTTTTTACAAATGGAAGTCGTAGAAAAACAAGCAAAACAAAGTTACCTATATTTCCTATATGAAATGATACCCAAACCTAATGTTGCTAAGGAATGATTTAGTTTTTGTAACAACTTTCAACTTGTTAATTAACATTCCATTGATATGTAAATGAGATGTATCTGTGGCAGTTTGTAAAGTAAATATCACCACATTTATTATTGGGCTTTTATGGCCATGTCTGTAAGTGGGCTTTCTTAAACTAAGGGGGAGAGACAACTGAATACAGATGTAACATGTGTTCAAACGTGTAAATGACTCCAACTTGGTATGATACTGTCTTTGTAAATGCTTTTGAGGTCTTTTGTGCTCTCACTTCTGTTATCAGTTAAGTGAAGGAGGTATTTGTGTTTCCTGTGGCTTCTAAAGATATCTTCCCTAGAGAGCTTCCCCTCCCTCCCCCACCCCACACACAAACAGTCAGAGCTACAAATAACCTTCCTCGAAACAAGACAAACATCATTTGGTGTGTGTCCATTGGTATATCAAGTGTTTGTGCTGATTGTCTTACTGCAATTACATATGACAGCCATAGCATAGATAGATCTTCATATACATATGGTATTTTATTCTTTTTATTCTTTTGTACATTGACTACAGCGTATGGTAGTGGATGTGCAATATTTAAGCTTAGATGTATTCGTTGTGTTGAACTGGATGGCATAATAAATGTTTTCAGTGCATATAAGATAAATGTTTGATGTGTTTTCCTTTTTAGTGGTGAGAACAGTTACTAAGGAAATCTACACATTCATTTTAAGATGCTTTGCTGCATGACAACATGGAAGATACCAACAAATGGAGTGGATGAAAATTAAAGTCACATCAGCATCAGGCAGTTACAATAGAACGGTGCTGGCAGTAGACTTTGTAATTGTAATTTCTTTTTTATTGGCTTTCATTGGACTTCTAGACTTTTCATGTTTTGCTAGACTGGACAAAACATTTAGTCTCACAAAAAAAAAGAGCTTTTTTCCACAAACGTCTCTGTTCTATAAATCATCATGATAATAATTTATGTGATCTAAATACATAATAAATACATTTATACAGCTTTTAGAATAATTTTCTAAAATAAATGATTGCTCCTTTAAAATTCTTGTTTTGTTTGTCTCCAAAATAAAACATTTTCAGGGTAAAAAGGTCAAAACATTTGGTTTAAAAGGGACTTAAAATCTATCCTGTTCTTAATGTATTTTTCAGTGCTGAGTCATAACAAATATAGAATGACGGTTATATATTTGTAATGACTGTGTTGACACAAGCCTCACCAGTGACTCACCAGTACAGGGGCCCTGACGTACAGGAGGGGGCAGTATTAGCTAGATTAAAAGTGACAGATAGGTGAAAAATACATCCATGTGCATACTTCATACACATGTTAATCCACAGCAAACGATCATGTCATTAAAATGTATTAATACTACTTATACTAGTATAGGTACTTGTACTGGCCAGAGGCCCAGGACGTCCAAGCTCTGCCAAAACAGTGACCAAACTGACCAAGCCAACCGTTTCATAGTAGTAGTACTCATACTAGGACTGCTACCACTATGAGGAAGTGTTTTTAGTACTACTATTATACAACAATATAACAATAAAACAATTCTCATACCAGTTCTACAACTAGTAGTACCTTTACCAGTACTTTTAGCAAGACTACTACTTTTACTAATACTTCTAATGAGCCAATACTCCCAGTTAGTATAAAAAGGTGTAACTGTAGAGTGTGAGAAATTACAGATCAAGGACATTTTAGTGTTCTGACCATGTCTATTTCATTTTGTGACCTCCATCATTAAGCTATAATTTTATTTACTTCTAGCTTTTAAAAAGAAAGAAAGAAGCACAGGAAGGTCAGAAAAGCACACGACACTTACGTATTTATGAGTAGTGTTCAAGCTTTAATTGACACTGAAGATCCTAAAGCACAGCCAGAAGAAATACAACAACACAATACAAACATTATGGGTACATATAACTACTATAAAGTCTCTGGCTCATCACATATTTGTGATTTGGTTTTATCAGTAGAATCGTATAGTGAGAGGAAGACCGTACATATTTTCTGACCTCTTGGCCAGTCTCTGTGTATTTATATATGCATGAGCCTAAAAAAATAGAAGCTGCTGCAATCTGTAGCTGACCGCTGCCCAGGAGGCCCAAGATCAAGGCTCAGACCAGAACACGAAGATGTCGATCATAACGCTGATGTCTCACATTTAAAAATGCTTAACCCTTGTCTGCTCCAAATGAGGATTATAAAAATAATCCAGGTTGGTCCCAACGCGTACCTCATAACCAGAAGGTCCTGTGGTCAAACCCGGCCCGGTTATCATCTTTTGGGTGGTCTGGTTTCCTATTCCTATTCCAAGTGGGTATAGGTGACCTGGAATCTCTCAATTTGCTGTGATTGCATCGGTTTCCTCGCTCCTTTATCCAAAAATGTGTGCCAAGGTTTTTGCACACCCATATGCCACTGTGGTGGGGTGGGGTGGGGTGGCACAGTGTTACACACCATAACAAAAACCAAGTTACAACAATTGTGTCACGTCTGCTGTTGTTAATCAAGAGTATGTAAAGAATAAAAAGAATAAATGATGAGCATGACTCATTTCAGTTCAATTGAGAATCGCTTTGCCCTGCAGTTATGTGCACAACACAAATCAGACAAGTTAAGTTGCATGTTTTTTGCTCCACATTGCATTCACATTTATATTTCAGTGTAATTCAGTGTAATGTTCGGAGTTATTTCGATTGTACCAGCAGAACAGCACTGCAAGATTTCAATAGCTACGATGTTAAGCAATGAACATGCCCTTTTTAGGGCAAATGTATTTGAAAAACAAAAATGTATTTGTGTAATTGAAAAACAATAAAATGTTCCTTCAAACAAACAAAACTACAAATAAAACAAAAGATGCTGCCTTTGATGATAATATTCAGTTTTACAGTAACTACATGTAAATGCATGTAAATGAAAGGATGAATGATGGTGGCACTGTTGTGAGTGTGCAGCAGGTTTTGGCAGTGCTTTGTTTCACTGTGTACACGGGGACCCCCAGTGCTTCACACAGTGATCAAAACCTCTCTGAAGTGTTTTAGTGCAAATCAACACTAGGTCTAATTCTTGAAAGTTGTTGATGCGCAATATGAGCTTCTTCCAAAGAAGAAATGTTAGTAGATAATAGTTTATTATTACATGACAATAGTTGCTTAGGTTTAATAAAGCAGAATTTAACCTATAGTTATACAGGAAGTGTCAAAAGTTGAAAATTGCATTTTATTTTTAATTTCCTTAACTAGAGTCATATTACATTTAGTATGATGACTTTTATTGTGGAACAAAGGTACTACAAAATAATTTACCCTGCTGAAAAAAGAAAACGTTGCCACACATCAACATTCGAGGATTCAAGAGGAGGTCAAAGGTTTTTGTATGAGGATGTGTCACTGTGTATACAGTGGGAACCACAGTGATACATGGCATGACAAAAACCTGTTGACTTTAATGAGTTTCCTCCTTTGTACTCACAAAGAATCTGGGGGTATTTTTCTTTTATGTTTGTAGAGGTCAGTTGGATGATTAGATTCACTACACTGATGGACTTTTGTCTCTTGTCTAATTAACAGGTAAAATGTAGCAACAGTGAGTCCATGCAGAATTTGTGACACATTTGATACGATTTCACATAGAGTGCATTATCAAGCACATGTATTACATTTAAAAATGAATAAGATAGGAATCAGTTCATCAACTTTACTGTAATTGAGCACAAAGTTAACTCCAGTTGGCAACTACCCGTGAAAAGTAATATCATAACAGTGATTTAATGGGAAAATAATATTACATATATTATATTACAACACTCGTTCCAATCCTTGAAAGTTATGTCTCTATTAATGTGCAGAGTTGGAGATTGATAGAGGATTCTTTTATAATTGATATGGCATTTTTGACACTTATTCTTAAGTATTGTACATATTTGATATTTTATAAAATGTCTTCAATACTAAAGTCCCACTCACATTGAAAATATTCACGTGTATCCCATGATGGTTTATTAACTGGGGTTAAAACAGATCCAGCTTTTGATAGTGAAATATATAAGCTCAAGAGATTTATTTATTTTATGAAATAATAAGATAATGAAATTATAATTACAAGTATATATAGAAAAGTGTCAAAAGTTGAGAGTTGCATTTTTTTTTTGCTTAACTAGAGTAATATTACATTTATTATGATGACTTTTATTGTGGAACAAAGGTACTACAAAATAAATGACCCTGCTGAAGAAAAGAAAACATTGCCACACATCAACATTAAACGAGGAGGCCAAAGGTTTTTGTATGAGGATGTGTCACTGTGTATACTGGGGGATGGGGCACAGTGATACATGGCATGACAAAAACCTGTTGGCTTTAATGAGCTTCCTCCTTTGTACTCACAAAGAATCTGGGGGTATTTTTCTTTTATGTTAGTAGAGATCAGTAGGATGATCAGATTCACTACACTGACGGACTTTTGTCTTTTGTCTATTCAACAGGTAAAATGTGGCGACAGTGAGTCCATGCAGAATTTGTGACACATTTGATACGATTTCACATAGAGTGCATTATCAAGCACTGATACACAGGGCGGGGTTTTTGTAAAGATTTGTATCACTGTGGTTCATATAGCAACCACAGTGATATAACCTATGACAAAAACCACCCTCTCCAACCAGAGGGAAAGACTCTGCAATGTGTGAATGACTTTCAGCAGAGTTGGAGGTTGATAGAGGATTCTTTTATAATTGATATGGCATTTTTGACACCAATTCTTTAATATTGTACATATTTGAAATTTTATAAAATGTCTTCAATACTAAAGTCCACTCACATTGAAAATATTCACGTGTATCCCATGATGGTTTATTAACTGGGGTTAAAACAGATCCAGCTTTTGATAGTGAAATATATGAGCTCAAGAGATTTATTTATCCAGGTGAAATAATATGACCAAAACATACGACTACCATTAAGTGTGTAACTAAGGTGATGTCAGCCAGCCAGTTACATTCAGAAGATGATGATGTTAGAAAAAGCCTGCTACATATTTGCTTAACAAGATCGCATAAGCACAAACCACAACAAATAACAAAAATAGTTGATATTACTCCACAATACTTGCTTAGGTTTGATGAAGCAGAATTCAACCTATAAGTTAATATATACACAGTGTTACACACCATAACAAAAACCAAGTTGTGACAACAATTGTGTCACGTCTGCTGTTGTTAATCAAGAGTATGTAAAGAATAAAAAGAATAAATGATGAGCATGACTCATTTCAGTTCAATTGAGAATCGCTTTCCCCTGCAGTTATGTGCACAACACAAATCAGACAAGTTAAGTTGCATGTTTTTTGCTCCACATTGCATTCACATTTATATTTCAGTGTAATTCAGTGTAATGTTCGGAGTTATTTCGATTGTACCAGCAGAACAGCACTGCAAGATTTCAATAGCTACGATGTTAAGCAATGAACAAACTCTAAATGTTGCCTCATGTGATTTCCTTTTTGGGGCAAAGGTATTTGTAAAACAAAAATGTATTTGTGTAATTGAAAAACAATAAAATGTTCCTTCAAACAAACAAAACTACAAATAAAACAAAAGATGCTGCCTTTGATGATAATATTCAGTTTTACAGTAACTACATGTAAATGCATGTGAATGAAAGGATGAATGATGGTGGCACTGTTGTGAGTGTGCAGCAGGTTTTGGCAGTGCTTTGTTTCACTGTGTACACGGGGACCCACAGTGCTTCACACAGTGATCAAAACCTCTCTGAAGTGTTTTAGTGCAAATCAACACTAGGTCTAATTCTTGAAAGTTGTTGATGCGCAATATGAGCTTCTTCAAAAGAAGAAATGTTTGTAGATAATAGTTTATTATTACATGACAATAGTTGCTTAGGTTTAATAAAGCAGAATTTAACCTATAGTTATACAGGAAGTGTCAAAAGTTGAAAATTGCATTTTATTTTTAATTTCCTTAACTAGAGTCATATTACATTTAGTATGATGACTTTTATTGTGGAACAAAGGTACTACAAAATAATTTACCCTGCTGAAAAAAGAAAACGTTGCCACACATCAACATTCGAGGATTCAAGAGGAGGTCAAAGGTTTTTGTATGAGGATGTGTCACTGTGTATACAGTGGGAACCACAGTGATACATGGCATGACAAAAACCTGTTGACTTTAATGAGTTTCCTCCTTTGTACTCACAAAGAATCTGGGGGTATTTTTCTTTTATGTTTGTAGAGGTCAGTTGGATGATTAGATTCACTACACTGATGGACTTTTGTCTTTTGTCTGATTAACAGGTAAAATGTAGCGACAGTGAGTCCATGCAGAATTTGTGACACATTTGATACGATTTCACATAGAGTGCATTATCAAGCACATGTATTACATTTAAAAATGAATAAGATAGGAATCAGTTCATCAACTTTACTGTAATTGAGCACAAAGTTAACTCCAGTTGGCAACTACCCGTGAAAAGTAATATCATAACAGTGATTTAATGGGAAAATAATATTACATATATTATATTACAACACTCGTTCCAATCCTTGAAAGTTATGTCTCTATTAATGTGCAGAGTTGGAGATTGATAGAGGATTCTTTTATAATTGATATGGCATTTTTGACACTTATTCTTAAGTATTGTACATATTTGATATTTTATAAAATGTCTTCAATACTAAAGTCCCACTCACATTGAAAATATTCACGTGTATCCCATGATGGTTTATTAACTGGGGTTAAAACAGATCCAGCTTTTGATAGTGAAATATATAAGCTCAAGAGATTTATTTATTTTATGAAATAATAAGATAATGAAATTATAATTACAAGTATATATAGAAAAGTGTCAAAAGTTGAGAGTTGCATTTTTTTTTTGCTTAACTAGAGTAATATTACATTTATTATGATGACTTTTATTGTGGAACAAAGGTACTACAAAATAAATGACCCTGCTGAAGAAAAGAAAACATTGCCACACATCAACATTAAACGAGGAGGCCAAAGGTTTTTGTATGAGGATGTGTCACTGTGTATACTGGGGGATGGGGCACAGTGATACATGGCATGACAAAAACCTGTTGGCTTTAATGAGCTTCCTCCTTTGTACTCACAAAGAATCTGGGGGTATTTTTCTTTTATGTTAGTAGAGATCAGTAGGATGATCAGATTCACTACACTGACGGACTTTTGTCTTTTGTCTATTCAACAGGTAAAATGTGGCGACAGTGAGTCCATGCAGAATTTGTGACACATTTGATACGATTTCACATAGAGTGCATTATCAAGCACTGATACACAGGGCGGGGTTTTTGTAAAGATTTGTATCACTGTGGTTCATATAGCAACCACAGTGATATAACCTATGACAAAAACCACCCTCTCCAACCAGAGGGAAAGACTCTGCAATGTGTGAATGACTTTCAGCAGAGTTGGAGGTTGATAGAGGATTCTTTTATAATTGATATGGCATTTTTGACACCAATTCTTTAATATTGTACATATTTGAAATTTTATAAAATGTCTTCAATACTAAAGTTCCACTCACATTGAAAATATTCACGTGTATCCCATGATGGTTTATTAACTGGGGTTAAAACAGATCCAGCTTTTGATAGTGAAATATATGAGCTCAAGAGATTTATTTATCCAGGTGAAATAATATGACCAAAACATACGACTACCATTAAGTGTGTAACTAAGGTGATGTCAGCCAGCCAGTTACATTCAGAAGATGATGATGTTAGAAAAAGCCTGCTACATATTTGCTTAACAAGATCGCATAAGCACAAACCACAACAAATAACAAAAATAGTTGATATTACTCCACAATACTTGCTTAGGTTTGATGAAGCAGAATTCAACCTATAAGTTTATACATAAAAGTGTCAAAAGTTGAAAGTTGCATTTTTATTGTTTTTGCTTAACTAGAGTAATATTATATTTATTATGATGACTTTTATTGTGGAACAAAGGTACTAAGAAAATGAGTGACCCTGCTGAAGAAAAGAAAACATTGCCACACATCAACATTAAAAGAGGAGGTGAAAGGTTTTTGTATAGGGATGTGTCACTGTGACTACTCGGGGGGGTGGCACAGTGATACATGGCATGACAAAAACCTCGGTTGGCTTTAATGAGCTTCCTCCTTTGTACTCAGAAAGAATCTGGGGGTATTTTTCTTTTATGTTAGTAGAGGTCAGTTAGATGATTAAATTTGCAATTGGTACGATTACACATAGAGTGCATTATCAAGCACATGTATTACATTCAAAAATGAATTAGCAGAATTCAACCTATAGTTATACACGAAGTGTCAAAAGTTGAAAATTGCATTTTATTTTTAATTTCCTTAACTAGAGTCATATTACATTTAGTATGATGACTTTTATTGTGGAACAAAGGTACTACAAAATAATTTACCCTGCTGAAAAAAGAAAACGTTGCCACACATCAACATTCGAGGATTCAAGAGGAGGTCAAAGGTTTTTGTATGAGGATGTGTCACTGTGTATACAGTGGGTACCACAGTGATACATGGCATGACAAAAACCTGTTGACTTTAGTGAGTTTCCTCCTTTGTACTCACAAAGAATCCGGGGGTATGTTTTATGTTAGTAGAGGTCAGTTGGATGATTAAATTCACTACACTGACGGACTTTTGTCTTTTGTCAATTCAACAGGTAAAATGTAGCGACAGTGAGTCCATGCAGAATTTGTGACACATTTGATACGATTTCACATAGAGTGCATTATCAAGCACATGCACCAGTTAGCAACTACCCATAAGTGTGAAAAGTAATATCATAACAGTGATTTAATGGGAAAATAATATTACATATATTATATTACAACACTCGTTCCAATCCTTGAAAGTTATGTCTCTATTAATGTGCAATCAATCCACTTGTTGATGCGCAATATGAGCTTTTTCCATAGAAGAAATGATTGTAGATAACAATAACATGTGTAACGGGATCATTTGATTTTTAACAGAGACCACCACTACTTGCACTTCTCTAAATAACTAAAGATGATCACCCTCTTAGGTAAGGTCATCCAAAGGGGCAAAAAATGTGTGAGGAAATTGAATTTTAATGCCTCAGATTCCAGGAGAGTGTAGAGGGTTTGTGTTATGATTATATTATATTATACACATAAAATAGTAATAATAAATAATAATATTATAAAATAATAATTAAAATTATAGATAGAAAAGTGTCAAAAGTTGAAAGTCGCATTTTTATTGTTTTTGCTTAACTAGAGTAATATTACATTTATTATGATGACTTTGATTGTGGAACAAAGGTACTACAAAATAAATGAGCCTGCTGAAGAAAAGAAAACGTTGCCACACATCAACATTAAAAGAGAAGGTCAGAGGTTTTTGTATGAGGATGTGTCACTGTGTATACGGGAACTGGCACAGTGATACATGGCATGACAAAAACCTCTGTTGGCTGTAGTGAGCTTCCTCCTTTGTACTCAAAAAGTATCTGGGGGTATTTTTCAGAACTGTACACATTTTGAACATTTTGGCAATCAACATCCTTCCTGGGTAATATTTCTATAACACACAGGAAACTTCACCACAACAGGTGCTTCCGCATCCAGTTAACAAACTGAAACCACAGACTGGAACCTATTAACTAAATGTGACGGCCAAAGGCTCTCACACCAGTGGCAAATTTCATGCTGCAGAACAGCTCTGGAATTACTCACTCAAACAATTATATTAGAAAAGATGTTTGTCCGGTACACATAAATGAATTGTTTGCACTGAATCTACTGAGTCTACTGAAAAAACTAGTACCTTTGGGAGATAAAATGTAGTAAGAGTGGTAAGAGTCCTTTGACGCCTAAACATGTAATTAAGATGTCGCACAAAGCTCCTGTTTAGGTCCACTCTCAATTCTCGTTATCTATCAATAAAATTTACTCTACAATTACAAATGCATCACTTTAATGTAAATGATACCATCCTCTACTGTTGTTGGACAAACCTTTGCTCAGCTGTTGTAACGCTTTCAGGCTCTTAAGCATGCTGACTCTATCCCTAAAACTAATTAAAATGGGTGAGGGTCCCGACCCCCATGTCTCTGCCATTCCAACTGCACCCCCCATCCCCATTTTTGTCTCTTCTGTCTTTCTTTTGCTTTTCGTGCCCAGTTACATTTTTTCATACCATTACATTTTTTATACCGACATTCATTATTTGATGTGGCATTCATCATTCAGTGTGGCATTCTTCAGTCGATGCAGCTTTCTTGACGAATCAACAATGGCGTGATTGCCAATTACGTATAAAGCCTGCAGACTGATATACAGAAGTTGCACCTTCAAATTCAATCACAAAACATTTCACACACTTTGCTTCCCCAAACTAACACATTTCTAGTGTCAGACTCAGCCCCAAGTTTCCGACCTTACCTGTAGGTGAGGCACGGGTGTCGTTGTGGTTGTAACACTTCTGACTGACAGGTGCACACAAAGAATGCCACACTGAAGGAAGAAGGCCACATTGAATATTGAATGTTGGCAGGCATCCGATGATAAATGCCCAAATCAAGTAAAAAAATCAGGATATCTAGTATTAAAATTTCCATCTTAAAATTAAACATATTTGGTTTGTTTGTCAAATGTATTATTTGACCTAGACTATATTATTTGATGGTTAGATTATGATACTTGGTGTGAATGTTGTTTTTAGTTGAAGCAAGCATTTTACATGACATTGCAAGGGATAGAGGTCTATAGGAGCCACAGGCGGTGGGGTCTTTGTCTTTTTTGGGGAGGAGAGCTACTGAAGCTTGACCCAAGGTGGGCGGAAGGGTGCCTTTCTCTAGAGATTCATTAAACATTGTAGGGGTGCAGGTTTAGTACTGAATTTCCTGAAAAAATCTATGGGAAATCCATCGGGGCCTGGGGCTTTGTTGGATTGCATGGCTCTGATTGCGGAGTGTAATTCTTCAAGAGAAATTGAAGAATCCAGTGCTATCGCAATGTCGGATTTGATGTTTGGGAAATTGAGGTTGGCAAGGAACTGATTCATCTCTGTGATGTCTGAAGGAAATTCGGACTTGTAAAGGGAGGAGTAGAATGATTTACATGTGGTGTTTATTTCCACGGGGTCAGTAGTGGGGGTGTTCGTTTCAGTACAGATCTTGGGTGTCAGAC
Source organism: Genypterus blacodes (assembly GCF_046128005.1). NCBI lineage: Eukaryota > Metazoa > Chordata > Actinopteri > Ophidiiformes > Ophidiidae > Genypterus > Genypterus blacodes. The sequence goes on from NW_027467082.1 coordinate 717,448, forward strand.
GGGAGGTGGATTGTCTTTTTAACTGATGTGCCAATAGACGACTGGGTTTATTGCCATGTTCGTAGTAAGTAGCACGGGTTTGTAGTAGTAGGCGCTCGGTATCCTTGGTGGATATAAGATCAAATTCGGTCTGAAGGTTAAGGCGTTTCTTGAAAGGTTCTGGGGAGGGATCCGATGCGCACTCTTGGTCGAGGGAGGTGATGGTAGCAGAGAGTTTTTTAACCTTGCTGTTGTGTTTTTTACTGGAGTGAGAAGAGTAGGAAATAATTTGACCTCTAAGTCTTTCAGCGACTCCCAGAGCAATGAGTATGAAGTAGAGTCGTTTTCACTAAACAAAAGAAAGTCATCAATGGAATCGGAGATTGTTATCTGCCAGCAGTAATGAGTTAAACCTCCACAGGGGAGGGGAGGATTTGTATGTAGACAGTTGGATATGTAATAATCCAGGGGGCATGGTCAGATATTAGGATGCTTAGGTAATCAGAGGAAGCGACACAGGATTTGAGAGAGTTGTCTTTAAGAAAATAATCTATCCTAGAGTATGAATTGTGCACCTGGGAGAAGAATGAGAACTTTTTGACCGTGAATGAATTTGTTTTTTCATCATCAGTGCTCCCCACATGACTTTGAGGACTTCAATCAGATTGTTCCTGGACAATCATGTTCATGGGTGTCTTCCCTAAGTCTCCCAGAACTTGATTGTCTGATCTGTACTGGATTCAGCTGTTAATGGCACACAGTTCAACAAATCTGAGCATTGTGTCCATTTCCCAGTTCAGGCCTAACATCTGATCGTAACTAATCATATGCAATCATTGCACTCGTCCTATGTTACTGTTGCAAACGTTTTCTGATGACCATTTCTGTAGCTGCCTTCCTTTTTCATAGAGATTACTGTCCCCGTGGCCGCCTTTAGAAACACCATATCTGCCAATTTGAAGAGTGAGTTGATTTGGTCACAAATCCCAACAAGTGAGATATTACTGAAATGCCCTGGATGTCCTCTCCACAGGTTTCAATATTGTAGCCAATTTCGGTTTTTGAAATGAAGATGATTGTATTGTATTTTCAAACACATTTGCATGTAAAGCTTATAATAGCTTACTACTTGTATGGTAGTTCACCGATGGTCTGGAAGGATTTCCTAAATATACTAAAAGCCATTTTCTGAAAATGCAAGAATTGTACATATCTCAACTCCATAGTCATTCACTCCTCTTTCTGTCATTGGTATGTTTGGTGGTATGAACATGCTGCAGGAAATAGAGTTGGCAGGAATGTTTGAAAAAGAGGAAGTTTTCACCAACTGTTAGCAAACACACTTAATTTTATGTAACCCAGACCACAGGAAATGAACATCCCATGGGATATGGTTAATAAAGAGGGGCTTTGTCAGTGAAAAACGTTTGTCTTTATTGATTTAAATTATGTTTTGGTATTTGTATTACACACAGATAACTTGACATCACTGTGACGACTACTTTGACTACTGGGGGAAAGGAACACAAGTCACCGTAACTTCTGGTAAGTAATATTAGAATCAATGTCAAGTCAAGATATATTGTTTTTCAATTTTAATTGTCATTATGTTGATGTATATTGCAGCCTTCCTTTAAATAGGATGAATACAGAAAACTACAAATGTAGATCAGGGAAAGTGTTAGGCGTATAATGTATTGAATCATTTCATTCGGTGATTCAAATTGGACTATGTTTTTGCGCTAAAGCGCTATTAAATCTGTCACTGTGATTACTACTTTGACTACTGGGGAAAAGGGACAACGGTGACTGTTACAACAGGTAAAAGCTTTGTTTTATTTTCATTCTCAAAATGCGCCGTTTAATGATTAATATTCGAAACAGTGGCTGAATTCAACAGCTTTTAGGAGCATGTTTTTGTACGCTGATTGTGTCAGAATATTATACTGTGACTATGGTTTTGACTACTGGGGAAAGGGCACAATGGTGACTGTCACATCAGGTAAGCCCTTCATTTTAGTGTGTCCAAATGTTTGAATTGAAATGTATTTTTTTACCAATTGTGATGCTTTGAGTGTCATGATAACCCGGCAAAATAGTTTGTTGGTTGAAATGATTTCATTTCATCCAGATAACCAAACAGGTAAGCCAACGCAAGATAAAGGCAATACAACGCCCTGTGTGGGTTTGTGGATGCAGGTTTTTTAATGCAGTAATACATAATTTGTGAGACTGTTAATAATGTAATCACATTATTGAAATGTTATTGTGATTTTTAGAAAATGACATTACCTTTAGTGTACAAATGTGCTACATGATGGGAGGATAGTTTTTGTGAACAGTGTAGATTACATTTCACAACTGTGATAACTGGGCTTTTGACTATTGGGGGAAAGGCACGACAGTAACAGTATCATCAGGTAAGAGTTTGATTAATATTTATACATTAGAGTCTACAGCGGCACATGTTTCACACTGGGCATCGCCATGTTTAGAGTTTTATTTCTCAGTATTACTCATTGTGTCGAAAACTGCTGTGTGAAATGTATTTCATGGCTTTTTTTATTCAAGTTGTCTATCTAATGACGAAATACCATGTTAGTGTAAAGACAGAGTTTTTATACTGACTATTCAGCAAAAGTGACCTTACATATTAACTGGTAGTAGTAGATTTGGCACTGTGGTACTACGGTGCTTTTGATTACTGGGGCAAAGGTACAACAGTAACTGTGACATCAGGTAAGAATCGATTTGTCCTTGTAAATAATTGCTGTATTATTGCAAAGTTTCTTATATATACAGTTTATTCGGTAATATTCAGGGGGATAAAATGATATGGGTGACATTAATGCTGCCATGATCATCGACTATCAATGACATTAATATCATTCTCATATTTGAGGGAAATGCTGAATTTGTTTTTTTGTCTAACTTACTCTGAATGAAATATGATTAATTATCAGGAAGGTCATGAAGAATAGGGCAACACAAAGTTTAAATGTGACTGTTGGTTTTCTGCGATCTTTGAATTAAAATTGATGCTGAGGTTATTTTTTGCTTCATTATCTTAATGCCACATGCTTGCTTGTCTTCTCTCAGGCACACCAAGAGCACCGACTGTGTTTCCACTGATATCATGTCGTTCTGGGTCTGAGTCCACGGTCACTCTCGGCTGCTTTGCCACCGGATTCTCACCGTCCGCACTGACCTTCCAATGGACCCAAAATGGAAACAACCTGCCTGACTTTGTTCAATATCCTTCGGTGCAGAAAAACAACTTTTTCACCGGAGTGTCTAAGATCACTGTGAATCGTGCAGAATGGACCGCGACCGCGAACGTTTTTAAATGTTCTGCGACACTGCCAGGAGGAGATACTACTGATGCCCAGATACCACGACCACCACCACCAACACCACCACCCGGTAAGACTCTAAAACTATCAACATAACTAATAGGAATAATAATTTGTCATTTAACTGATATATACTATATCCATTTGCACCTTTATATCTTTACGTAAAGCTAATCTCTATATCTTGGTTTATATTTATTTGTACTAAATTGATTAATCCTAGTTTATTGGGGCGGAATTCAAAAGTGACTGTTTGTTATTGTGCATTCCAAGTCCTATCAGTCACACTGTACTGTACTGTTCTATTTATTTTTACAATTTCAACCTAACATCGTTTGATTGGTAAAACGGGAATAACTAAATCCATTAGCAATAAGGATCATTTGTCTGGAAAACTTTGATTCCACATATGTAAGCAAAATCAACTAGTTGTGCTGCTTTTGCTGATCCAACAATAATTCTATTTTGTTTGTAAACTAATGTAAATGGATCCATGGATAGTTGTAATAGTTATAATTGTGTGCCAGACAGGAAGGTGGAAGGAAAAGGCTGAAGTTTGTTTATGCTCATTGACTTTCTCACACTCATATATGTTCTTTTCACCTATTTTAGCGGTTTGTTAATGTTCCGCTTTTTTCCCTCCATCTGCATAATCCCTGTTCTTTCCCCTCGCTGACTGCTTTCACTTGATCTGTCGATGATAATTCACTGTTAAAGCCTGTAAGGTTCAATCTGTTGCCTCTACAATCAATGTATATGCAGAAGCAAGCATGAAGGGCTCAGTCGTTTTAGTTTGTTTTCCCTTTGGACACCTCTGCAGACTTTAGCAAATAGCTTTCATGTTCGCATCAAGTGTGTGCATTTGTACATGCAAGTTCCCTGGAAAATTATAACCTAATAATACAACATTGTAGGGTATAGTTCACGTTGCTTCTTCATATATATTATTCCCTGCTTCTGCATACATATATTTGTGTATATGTTTGTTTTTCAGTGCCGTTTTTTAAGGCGCCAACTCTTGAAGTGTTGGCCTCCTCTGATGAGGAGACTGGAAGGACCTTCTCCTGCTTTGCCAAAGAGTTTTCACCTAAAGAATATGACATCAAATGGCTGAGAGATGGAACGGAAATCCAGAAAGACAATAATGAGATCAAAACACCTGCTGGTGAAACAGAGTATCACAATGGAAACAAAGTGTACAGTGCAGCAAGTTTTCTTCTGACCAATGAGACTGACGGCGTGTTTACATGCGAGTTTAACGGGGAAAATGCAGAAGGTCCTCAAACGTGGAATGCAACTTGGAGCAAGAAGTGTGGAAGTGGTGAGTAGACCTGTTTTTCTTTTTTTTGGTTAATGTAAGTTAATTACAACCCAATGAAACATCACTGATCCTTCACCCGACAGATCCTTCCATTGAGCCTCCCTCTGATGATTTGGTGAAAGTAGAGATCATCCCCCCTTCACTTGCTACATTGTTTCTAAACAAAACAGCAAACGTGGTGTGCAAAGTCACACTGAAGTCAAATCCAGACCATTTGAACGAGATTATCTGGGAGGATGAGAACGGGAAAAAGCTTAAAACAATGAAAAAAAATGGAAAGAAATCACTCAGCCTCTCTCTTGAAATCCCTTATGAAACTTGGGCCGATGGATTGAAGAGAATCTGTTATGTACACCATTCACAGTTGCTGACACCAATTGAGACAGTTTATCAAAAGCAGAGAGGTAAGAAATTGTCATTATCAATGTAGTTTGAAGCAGAAATGTCTGGGAAGGTTTGCAGCATAAAGGCCTAATTGTTCTTTCCTGATTGCAGGAGGAAAGTTTCAGCGTCCGTCAGTGTTTCTGCTGCCTCCAGTAGAACAACGTAAAAGCAATATGGTGACCCTGACTTGCTATGTGAAAGACTTCTACCCACAGCAGATTGCGGTGTCTTGGCTTATTGATGATAAGCCTGCAGAGGCGGGCACATTCTCCACCACAATCCCTGTAGAAAATAATGACTCCTATTCTGTCTATGGCCAGTTAACCCTCAGCCGTGAGGACTGGGTAGATAATGATGTGGTATATAACTGTGTAGTTTACCACGAATCCATTTTGGACTCAACTGGCGTCATTATGAGGTCCATGGCTGAGAGATCACGTGAGAATGTCAACCTGGTCAACCTCAACATGAACGTCCCTCAAACGTGCTAGGCCCAGTAGATGTTGTGGTGTCTTGCTGTGTCTACTGCTGTTTGTTGTTAAATGTTTGTTGCTTGTGTGATATGATGTGCTGTTTGTGTTTTAAATGCAAATTCAAAATCAAAATAAAAAAAAATCACTTTGTAACTCTGTTGTAACTGTTGATGTACGTCTCGTGCAGTCTATGTGTTTAAGTGCAGCTGTGCTCATCTATATTAGCCTCAAGCCAAGGTATTCCAATCAAACATATGCTTCAGGGTGTAGTGAAAATAGCAGGGCATAAACTTTCTCACATTTAATCCACCCAACTACTTTTAAGATTAACATTCAATCCAACTAAATATAGCCGTGCACCATCAATGTTTGTGCCTCGTCTTTGTCTGCTTGTGTTCCTCTACTGGGTCCAAGTCGTGCATCCCTGTGGGGTCTTTCAGAAACAAATCAGGATGATTGTAACTGCTACGGTGTCCAAAATAGGTCTTGACTATTAGATTTGATACAAAAGTGTCAAGTCACAATAACTTGGCATGAAATTAGGTCTCCAATCTTTTGCAAGCCAGTATTTATCCTAATGATGCGAAACGAGAGCTCAAGGAGATTCGGCAATAAGTCAATTTTACAACAACTGGGTAGAAGTCTTGTATTTAGCAAGTCAGGGTCACCATATCACTCTTACTTTGTTCTGCTGGAGGCAGCAGAAAAAGCTGAACCTAGAATTATGTTTTTTAAGGGGTTGGGATCTCAGTTCGGTTCTCATCCTCCCTCTTGTCCAAAACTCCTTCTATTGACTTAAGTGTGACTTTAATTTCAGAACAAGCATGCAGTTCTTTTATATTCATTACTGCCAAGAAGCCATGAACTATGTGGCATAATGCATTCTGACCCCTGTAGAGACAAACGCCACAGCACAAAAAGCTTTGTGATTATTTTCAAAACACACCCAGAACTTGTTGTGAATGGCCACTTACATAAAAGCAATAACTGAAGCTCTCTGACTTAATACTAAATAGATCCAGATTACCTGATTGTGACTGACAGCCAATTAAGCAAAGACCTGACAGCATATGAAGACAGCATGGAGATCACAGGCCTCATCTTCATCCTCCTCTTCCTCATCACTCTGTTGTACAGCATTGGAACCACTGCTTTCAAGGTATGATTTTATTTTTTAATGACTTAAAATCAAGTTGGCAAAATACATATCGCATAGTGCTGACAATAATGACAAATATGCTGTACACATAGTTGTGCATAGTTGTGAACAGTTATTATATTATCATAATGTAATTTAGTGTTACATTATATTATCAAAAGCATTATTTTTTCTGAAATTTTACTGATCATATGTTTAGCATATATCTATACATTTTTCAGTGTTTTGAGTTGTTCATGCAACAATGTATTGATTTATTTCAACCTTGAGATGTATAATCAGGTCAAACCAGATGGATCCCACATGAGGGTTTCCCTCCATTTCATGATGCAGCTATGATCTGTATACAGTATATGATGTGCATTAAGCTCAAATAGAATTAGAATGTATGTGTTTTTGTTTATATTGTTTGTGCACTAAGACTTTTTTGTTTTGTTTTTCTTTTCAGGTCAAATGAAAAGAAATTAACTTTCTGTTTAAAAACATTTCCACATTGACGTCCTCTTATACTTTGTTATTGTTCTCACTGTCTTGTTCAGGTTTACTTAGATTAGCATTACTACCTAAATAAACATTTAACTAAAGATAGCATTTAAAAATGTGTTTCCATTTCTAAAAATATGATGTCCATTACACTTTTCATGTTCTTGCTTTAGCCATTTTATCTTTGAGTTTGAATGATCAATTATAACATGTTTGTTACTCACTTTCCCCTTTAAAACCTTTAATTATGTATCATATTTTTTTACTTCATAATTATGTTTTATCATACGTCTCTGAGCTGGTCAGCATCTGGAAATCAACAGACCATGTTCAATTCAATATGCAAATACTCTGTTGGTTCTCAACTCTATTATTAATAGCCATGAGAACTGAAACCTGTATCAAAGTCACGAGTTATCATGTAAAAAGGATTTGAATGATAACATATGTAAACAGTTGTGAGATATTCAAATGTATAGTATATTTCTCTTACTGGCATAACCACACCTCACACCTGCTGTATGTGATGCACCGTTGCTCAGTGTCATGTTTCACTTCTGTTTTTCGGAGACTTTTTGTGTTCTGGGTGTTACCCAATGCTTCTGCTTGCTGCACGCACTGATCACTCTGCTCTGTCATTCTGCAACATCTGTGCAACAGACTTCCAGCTACATTTCCACCTGAAACTGTAAAAGTACAAGTCTGCCATCTAGTCTAAATAAAAGAATAAGGCACCTAGATTTGAGACTGTATAGTTGTTCCTTGATCAATCACTTAAGGTATGTACATCTACATTTCTGATTGAATGATGTACATTTCTAAAATGTCCTGACAGAGCTTGGACAATAAACTAATTGTTAAAAAATAACCTGTGTTCTTACCTCAGTGCTACGGGTTGTCTCTCCAAACATCACACTCTACCCTGTGTGGGAAGGTGAATTTGGGGCCTCAACAGTCAAACTCATCTGCACGCTAAGTGACTTCTTTCCAGGAGAACTCAGTGTGAAATGGGAAGTGGACAAAAGTACTCTAAACATTGTGCCAATCCAAAGAAGGCTGCAGAGTGTGCAGGAGGTGGGGAAAACCTTCAGTGTAACCAGTCAGATTGAGCCGGACATGAAGAAGTGGACAGAAGGCTCAGCGTATACATGCAAGTCCAACCATGGCAACAGGGAATCCGATGCATCAATGAGCATTTGTACAGGTAAGTGAATGTATCACAGTAAAAGCGTGAAATGCCTCCATCAGAGTGAGTAACGTTTTTGACCAGAACTATTTTATGTGACAGTTCACGGAAACTCCCCTCCAACCATTCATGTGGAGCTCCCCAGCTTCAAGACAGTAATGCTGGCAGGGTCTGAGGTGACAGCAACATGCTTGGTCAACACTGTCTTTGATGCCACAGTGACCTGGAAGATGGATGTAGCGTCTACACCCAGCAACGTGGGCCAGGCCAGAAACACATCTCATATCATCAGCAAACTGACAGTTCCCTTACAAAAGTGGAAAACCCTCAAGCATGTATCTTGCAGAGCTGAACACAGCTGCTTCCAAACCAAAGAGGAGTCTGTGAATATTACAGGTAAGAGGACTGTGCAGCACTCAAATCAGCCGTGGCGTTCCAATGAAATATATGAAAAAACATAATGTTTTGGTTCTCACCCAGGTCCTTCACTTTCAACTCCATCTGTGGCCATCAGGAGATTGTTGCCAGATGTACAGAAGAGAGACAGGTTTGTGCTGGCGTGTGACATCACACCCATCTCCTCCAGCGACCTTTATGTCACGTTTCAGGCCAACGGGGTTGACATCTCTGAAAAACTGTTTGTTGAACTCCCGGAAGCCCCAGGCCACCATTCAGTCACAAGACACTTCCTTGTCGCTGAGCTTTACTGGAATGATGGGAAAACTTTCACATGCAAAGTGAATCAAGGCTTCTCCAACAGCTGGAAGTCCAACTCCATTGGGGGTATATTTGGTGAGCACAGCTACTGTTCTTCCATTAAACGGTTGATTTGCAGATGCAAGTTCCCTCTTTATTCCTTATAATTGGACCATTTGATTGATATATGTTTTTCAATATATTTAGAGGACCCATCAATGGAGCTCTCTCTGGTCCCAAGTGAAGAAACACAACCACAGACACTCCTATGCTCTGCATGGGGCTTCAACCCTCAAATTAAATGGAATTCTGGGTCTCCACAAACACCTGCATCAACCAGTGACATCAGCATGGGTGCAAATGGACGTGTGGGAATAAGAAGTCAACTTCCTGTCCCTCAAACAGAGTGGAAAACAGGGAAGGTCTTCACATGTGAGGTTTCTGACCGGTCAGGGATCAAAAAGGAAACAAAGAACATCAGCGTCTGTTCAGGTAAAGTGAAAACATAACACAATAACAGTCTCAACCCACTGCCAAATAGAAGCAATGGCTCTTATCAAAAGCTTGTAATTGAAAAGTCTTAAGTGGGTCATGGTCTTATTCTATGAAAAATATTTTGTTAGTAAAATTGCAATCTACTCAAGATTATGTCTTGCATCCTGCTATAAATAATTCTTCTTCTGTGGTTCCAGTAACAACTCATTCAGAGACTTCTCCCTCCATTCATGTGGAGCTCCCCAGCTTCAAGACAGTAATGCTTGCAGGGTCTGAGGTGAAGGCAACATGCTTGGTCAACACTGTCTTTGATGCCACAGTGACCTGGAAGATGGATGGACGGTCTACACCCAAGAAAGTGAGCCAGGCCAGAAACACATCTCATATCATCAGCAATCTGACAGTTCCCTTAAAAAAGTGGAAAACCCTCAAGCATGTATCTTGCAGCGCTAAACACAGCTGCTTCCAAACCAAAGAGGAGCCTGTGAATATTACAGGTAAGAGGACTGTGCAGCACTCAAATCAGCTGTGGTGTTCCAATGAAATATATGAAAAAACATAATGTTTTGGTTCTCACCCAGGTCCTTCACTTTCAACTCCATCTGTGGCCATCAGAAGATTGTTGCCAGATGTACAGAAGAGAGACAGGTTTGTGCTGGAGTGTGACATCACACAGCTCTCCTCCAGCGACCTTTATGTCACGTTTCAGGCCAACGGGGTTGACATCTCTGAAAAACTGTTTGTTGAACTCCCGGAAGCCCCAGGCCACCATTCAGTCACAAGACACTTCCCTGTCCCTGAGCTTTACTGGAATGATGGGAAAACTTTCACATGCAAAGTGAATCAAGGCTTCTCCAACAGCTGGAAGTCCAACTCCATTGGGGGTATATTTGGTGAGCACAGCTACTGTTCTTCCATTAAACGGTTGATTTGCAGATTTTAGTTCCCTCTTTATTCCTTTTAATTGGACCATTTGATTGATATATGTTTTTCAATATATTTAGAGGACCCATCAATGGAGCTCTCTCTTGTCCCCAGTGAAGAAACACAACCACAGACACTCCTATGCTCTGCATGGGGCTTCAACCCTCAAATTAAATGGATTTCTGGGTCCCCACAAACACCTGCATCAACCAGTGACATCAGCATGGGTGCAAATGGACGTGTGGGCATAAGAAGTCAACTTCCTGTCCCTCAAACAGAGTGGAAAACAGGGAAGGTCTTCACATGTGAGGTTTCTGACCGGTCAGGGATCAAAAAAGAAACAAAGAACATCAGCGTCTGTTCAGGTAAAGTGAAACTTAACACAATAACAGTCTCAACCCACTGCCAAATGGAAGCAGGTAAAATAAAGTAGTACGAAAGAAACATTCAACCGCCATAACAACAAACTTCAGGTGGAGTCAAACATTGGTATTTTATCCACTACAAAAGTGCCATAAAAAGTTTACCATCACATTCTGTTTTTCAGTTACACCACCATCATCCCATATAGTTGGTGTGTATGTTCAGGGACCGACCCTTCAAGAGCTCCAGAACAGTGGACAGATGAATATCTCTTGTCTTTTGGTTGGTCCGAGTCTCCGAGATTTCTTGATCACCTGGAAAATAGGGGGGAAAGAATCTCAACTGAATGTCCTTACAATGTCACCCGTCAGTCACAGCAATGGAACAGAGACTTTGTTGAGCTTCCTCAATGTATCAACAAGGGCCTGGAATTCATACAAAGAAGTGTCTTGTGAAGGAAAGCACAAATGTTCCAATAAGGTCTACGAGGACCGTGTAAGCAGAAGCACAGGTAGGATCCCAACAACTATGCATAAGAATGTTATTGCTAATTCTGACCCAGCAAAATGTAAACCCTATTAATATTGTGCATTCTTTTTTTCTAAAGCCCTACATCCACCAATGCTGAAGATAATTCAGCCGACAATGTCTGAGTTGACAACATCAAACATGCTCACAGTGGTTTGTATGGTTACGGGATTTTTCCCATCCAATGTCATAGTGTACTGGGAGAGAGAGGGAGACAAGCTACCCTTATCTCACTACACCAACAGCCCTACGTGGAAATACACAGGGAGCAGCACTTATTCACTGAGCAGTCGACTCAACGCATCCAGGACAGAGGAGCAGGAATCGTATTCTTGTGTTGTTGAACATGAATCATCTGAAATTCCTCTCAAAAGAACAATAACAGATATTTTTGGTGAGTAAAGAGTCAATAGCTGTAGTAACGTGAAGCTCCCCAGCATCAATTCATACCAATGTGTGTATTCCCAGCTGCAGTAACCCCGTCGCAACCTTCTGCAACCTTGTTCCATGGCGCTGGTGAGCTGATGTGCCTGGTGTTTGGCTTCAGCCCCGCAAACATCAACATTACCTGGTTTCTGGATGACACCACAGAGCTGTTGGACTATAACACCAGTGAACCCCACCAAGGGCCAAAGGGAAAGTTCAGCATCCAAAGCCGGCTTCGTCTGGACCCAGGCATTTGGGCATCTGGGGTGGTCTACAACTGCATCGTGACACACACTACTGTCACCATAGCCCTGAATATATCTAAACCAGGTGCCAGTTGCTCCATAAATTGAAATGGTTTACTCCCATGCAACTATCTAGCTTGTACTGTAGCAAAGTCAATGTTGATCATACTTAACAGACATCTCTCAACATGATTCTTTTACAGTGATCCCAGAGACAAGTGCTGTCTTTGATTACAACGTGCATGCTGATGTCAACCGGGACTTGGAGGAGGAGAATGTGTACATGTATATGGTTTTCACAGTCCTCTTCCTTTTCCTTGTGTCCATCATCTATAATGTCTTAGTCACGCTCATCAAGGTGAGATTGACAGTTCAATTTGAATATAAAACCGTCCAACAGATCCCGTCTGATTTTCTGATTTTTTCATTTCAGACCAAATGATGAGGAGCACAGAGGGATGATGATCACTATTTCCTGGCCCTAATATGGATTTTTATTTTTTAGGGAGCATGGTTTAACAAAAGAATCCTGGCATTTTTGTCACACTTCACATATTGAGTTGTGTTTAGTTTTTTCATGTTATTTTGTGTGTGTGTGTTTTTTTTCCATCATAACGGGAGAAAGTTTTGGAGAAAAATAGCACATTTCTGCCTTCTTGAATACAGTGATTAAATGCATTATGACACAAAACTCCATGTCTGTTGTTTTAAAGTTACTTGTGCAAATCATTGTGTGCACTGGCACAGTACCAACATTTTCTGTGTTACTCAAACTGTCCAGAAGAGTGAGCTATAGCTCTACATGAAGCAGTAGTGATTTGACATTTCCCAGATGAAATGCTCGTCATGAGCTGCAGCTTGCCAGTGCTGTTAGGTCTTAAGAGGACTTTTACATGTCAAGATTAAGGTACATCCCCATGACAAGAGAGATATCTGTGTGCTCCATTTTCAATAGTTTACATATATGCACACTCACTGTGAGTAAGAGCTGTGTAGCTTGCAGCTTTGAAGGAATTCACATCTGGGAGGGATGACACTTAGCTCATCCAGGCTAACCATTGGCTGCCTCTGGAGTCATCTCCACAGCACAGTGCGTGGCCTTTATTGGCAGAGGACCCTGTGGCAGCCGGCCCAAGTCTGTGACGCTGGTGGTGGGATGGAGTCACTGAATGAATGCTGAAATAATGAAATAATGCTCACATGTGGCTACAAGTCCTATTACCAAGAGGGGAAAAGACAGACAAAAACACAAAGTGAACACTATGCTATATTTGGATACATACACACACATGCCCAGTGTATATACATGTACTGTTGGACACATTTGACTGTATATCTACAGTGTATCAAATATTGAATGTAGTATTTTTAATGTCTCACATAAAGAAATGAAAGCCTCAACTCTAAATCTGAGCCTTCAAGGGTTATGACTTCTTTGTTCCATATGTGTATGGACAGAATACAGAGTATGCTTCAGACATACAAATCAGAGTCATTTATTCATCAGGTTACATATATAAACAACACTTAAATAGTAAAGAAAAACGAGATTGATGTGACAGGAGTCTTATAGGAGGAGGTTATAGGCTGTGATGCTGTGATAGAGCTGCAGAGCCACCTGTTGGTCATCAGCACAAAACACACCACACACACACACATCTATTCATGAATCTATGCATTAGACTGTTTCTATACATATATATCTATATATCTATATCTATATATAGATCTATATATCTATATATAGATATAGATATATAGATCTATATATATATATATCTATCATGGATGTGAAATATGTTGGAGATACTGTGTTTCTATCATAACTTTAAGAAATTGCCCATGCATAGGAAATGGGAGATGGAGTGCTATCCTCCAGTTGTGATTCTTTTCCATCATTTTCCCAAGGAAAGATGACCACCCTGTCCCATCACGTCTGCTTTAGCACATTTCTATTCAACAATTACCTTAAACATAGAATAATGTGCTATGTGGATGGCGGAAATATGGTTGTTGGATTTCACATTGTGAGGCTTTCCTGTGAACCTGATCCCATCCATGAAGTGTGTGATGAGCTGATGTGTTGCTCATTAGGTGGTCAAATAGCACCATCTAGTCGACTTTCAGTAAAAGTGTGGTTTGGTTTTGTCCCACCGGTTTGACTGTTGTGAAATCCTGCCGATGTGTGTTTACACTTGGACTGACAAATACAATGTACAATATGTCTCCCGGTGATGGGTGAATGTAGTTAATGAATAAAAATAAATGAAGGGGGAAAAGAAGGTTTATGTTTAAAATGTATTTGTTAAACTAAAATGTACTTGTGAAATTGAAAATCTATTTCCATCAAAGGGGTGTGACTCAAATGATTTGGGTGAGTCATCGCTAACTCCTCTATAGGACTCATGCAGCCTTAAAGGCCCAGAGAACCAATGCTTAAAGATCTAGGAGAAGATTACATAACATATCAGTTATTTGGGATTTCAGTCTACATAGAAGAGCAGAAAACTTGCAGGATGGTGTAGTAAAAACCACAGTACTCACCCCAGAATTTAAACCTGGAACTTAATGATAGCATGATTAGTAATGATAGCACATTACATTACATTACATTACGATCATTTAGCAGACGCTTTTATCCAGAGCGACTTACAATAAGTGTGTTCAACAAAGGTAGATAAAAGAACTTCAGGTCACAAGAAATCGTAAGCGCATTTCCTTCCTAAACCAACAGCTAAGAGCATAACTAGAGCTAGAGTAGAAGTGCAATAAGTTAGGTACTATGATGAATGAGAAAAAAGGACAAATTAGAAATGAAAGAAAAAAGGACAAATTAGAAATGAAAGATTAGAAAACAAGAGCATCAGAGGAGCTAGGACAGAGTAGGTGATGTCCTAAGAGCACAATTTGTCAATGCTAGAGACGAGCCTACTTGCTCTCAAGTTTCCAACTGCTTGGATGAAAATAATGACATTTCAGTACACTACACAAGTGTTGCAATTTCAGTGCTCGTTAAAAGTCAAGTGCAATAGTAAATCTAGTTAATCCTTGTTGGTGTCACCAGAGCACTATTAGCCAATACATTTCCAGGTGAATGAAGACAGACGCTAGCAAACTTGGACTGTTTTTTGGAAGGCATATATGTTAGCTGCTCGTGTGGTTTACCGGAAGCGGCAACACATTCAACACTTCGTTAAAGCTTAGGATAATAGCATATCACAAATAGAGTGGTGAACGTCATTTTGAAGTCCCAACATCCTAAACTTTTGATAACAGCTTTCATGAGAAGCAGGATATATGCAATGAAAAAGGTCTATTGCATGTGCTGTACATTTCCAGCTGTACATGAACATAAAAGGTAAACACACAGCCAAGAAAGTAACAACCACAGCTAGTTATATACCACAGCTAGTTATATACAACAGCAGAGCGTAAGCATCATGTAAGAGCTTCAACATTCAGCAAGAAGCATCACAAGTCCGAAAAACCACCTCTAAATAAGACAATAACACATCAGCAGCTAAGGCAAAGTTTGGTTCCTAGCTGTTGACGCCATCTTGTTGTCGAAAGACAGCGACACACATTTCCCAGTAATTAAAAAATAATAATAATCTGGTTTAAACCATGACGGATTGAGTCCGGGTGGGACATTTCTGCCAGAAAAACAAGTAAGAACTTCTGAGTCCGAAGTTCTAAAATAAATCACAGCACAGCATGACAATGTCGATGAACATTCCCGACACATAAAGAGCAAGTCATCATATTTAATTATAATTTAAAGTGCATCCTAGCAAGTACATCGACTATCCATGCAACTAAATGAAAAACAAAACATCAATACAGTTATTATGGTTATGCGATTGTGGAAGCCTTATTATGAAAACATGTAGAAAAGACACAAAAAAAACACAACTGGACACATAACACAAATACACAAGCGCACACAAAGTCAAAATGAAAGCACCAGCTGTATTTGCAGTTGGTTTGTTTCCTGTTACGTGGGCTTTCATGATATGTTTCCATAAAACTGCACCTAAACCACCAAAGTGACTTCCGATTGAAGAAAAACAGAAGTCAACTTGCTCCGTCTCTGTCAGCCATTTTTACCTTTGCACCGAAGTGAAATGCAGGAAATCAATACAACCAACATGTCTGGGAGTAGAACCCACCGTGCCCATGATCGTTTTCACCTCTAGGTGGGGATACAGACCAACACGAATCCACACGTTTTGACGAAGAGCTGTACAGTGACTTTTATACAGTTAATTAAGAGCATGAACATTTTCAGAAACCTTTGCTGTGATGTGAACAAACATGAATGTGATAGTTCAAAGGAAAAACGATAATGATCATTAATTGCACATTGACCCTGAATCATAATTTTTCAGTAATTTGAAGTCAAGGTTCCTGAATGCATCGGGGACCAGTAGATAATTGTAGTATAACTGAAGATCTGAGACAAGAATGTGAAACCGTATAAAAAAAATTATTATCAGTTTTAACTTAGAGGAGGACTCTTAAGGGAATTACACCAGTGTTCAAATAGTTTGTTGAAGGCAGGAGTGTTACTGCAATGTTCAGACAAAGAATGATGTCATTTCTGGGCCTGAACCAGACTGGCACAAAAATAGAGTACAGGATATTATCATCAACCCACATACAGCAGGACTCCAGTGCAGTACTCATACAGAGTGCAATTTTAAGCAAATATTTGAAAAGTAAACAAAATTCCTTCAGGAAATAGGGAAATATTAAATGCTAACTTCTGAAACAAATCCAAGTATTGTCTGCTTGTAATAGGACAGTCTGACCTGGAGCCTCTTTTATAGCCTGTCAGTGTCCTTTTCTATGCAAAGTGAACTTCCTTCCAGTCTGCTATAAACTCTTCCTATCATGCTGTCAGCTGAGGCAGAAGGAGAGAAGCTCCCAGCAGATCACCTTCAATACCAACCATGTTCTCTGTAGCTCTGCTGCTGCTGCTGCTGTCTGCTGGATCCTGTGAGTTTCACTGAGACTCTTTTATAGGTCTCACTCTGTTCAACACCGACTGAAGATTGAACATGTTTTTCTTTACAGGTGTGAGGTGTGAACAGCTGACACAGCCAGCCTCTGTGAGTGTGCAGCCAGGTCAACAGCTGACCATCAGATGTCAGGTCACTTATGCTCTTAACAGCTATTACACAGCTTGGATCAGACAGCCTGCAGGAAAAGGACTGGAGTGGATTGGAATGAAAAGTACTGGTGCCTCTTACTACAAAGATTCACTGAAAAACAAGTTCAGTATCTCCTTGGAAACGTCCACAAAGACAGTGACTCTGAACGGACAGAATATGCAGCCTGAAGACTCTGCTGTGTATTACTGTGCCAGAGACTCACAATGATACAAACCATCAGTGGACCTGCACAAAAACCCCTCAGTGTCTGCACAGTTCCACAAACCCACCAGAGGAGGCGCTATGAGACCTCACAATCATTCAAGACTGATTCCCTGCTTAACATGTTAGAGGCCACTGAATGTTATTCAATTATGCAGATATTTTCTTTAATTTTCTTCAAATATGAATTGATGATTCATTAAAAATGATGAAAGTGGAGAATTAAAAAAAACAAAGAATTGAACTGACAGCGTAGTAAAATGAGTAATATTACATGATGATGTCATCCACATCCGAGAAAGTCAAGGCTGGATGTAAACTCTAACATGACCTGCTGTTACATTGTGAGATATGGAGTTTATCCTGCAGATCAACATAATAATATCTACTAATATATATTTACAATTATTACTCTTCATATTTTTGTGCTACTCAGGTTTCAGGAACAACACAGATAAAACATGACTAACACTGAATCCACTCAGATACAGAGAAGCTGTACATGAGTGGCAGTACTGTAGCCACTCCCTCCTCCCTGTTTTTGGTTGCGTGCACTTTGTAAAGATCAGGAGCACCGGCAGTTGTGATGTCATCATTTGTATGTAAAGGTGTATTTGAATAACCTCTGACCTTCTTCACAATGCAAATACAGAGCTGCAGAGTGCTTACATCTGTCCTCACACTGACTGGCTGTCTCACTGTGCTGTGTGGAGCAGCTGACTTCACATCTTCAACTC
Source organism: Genypterus blacodes (assembly GCF_046128005.1). NCBI lineage: Eukaryota > Metazoa > Chordata > Actinopteri > Ophidiiformes > Ophidiidae > Genypterus > Genypterus blacodes. The sequence goes on from NW_027467082.1 coordinate 735,575, forward strand.
TAGGATGGCCAACAAACTGTGCCTTCTGCTGACAGCTCTCTTCCTGCCCTGTGAGTGTGTGACGCTTCATGCTGCTTTAAAGAGGAAAAAAGGTTTTTGGTTGTTTTACAGTTCCTCCTTATTCTCCTTTTTCTCACCTTCTGTCTGTTCTCTTGTTGTTTGGCAGCTGTGAATGGCGAAGCTATGGAGTCCATTCCCTCCACTCCAGTGTTGAAACAGCCTCAGGAAACTCTCAGTCTTTCCTGCAGGGGTACTGGCTTTACCTTCAGTAGCCATGGGATGAACTGGATAAGACAAGCTGAAGGAAAAGCTTTGGAATGGTTGGGATATATTTACACCGATGGAAGCGCAACAAATTATGCCAGCAGTGTGAAAGGACGTGCAGAAATCACAAGAGATAATAGCAACAGCATGGTTTATCTGAGACTGCCCAACCTGAAGCCAGAGGACTCTGCAGTCTATTACTGTGCCAGACGCACACAGTGATGAGAACAAGGAGAGAGGCTTTACAAAAACCCAAAGAAGTGTTTTATATATTGACCTCCAGGGGGCAGCAGGAGGTGTAAATGAAGACAATGAGGACTGCTCCTTAGTTGATGTGAAGTCAGTGTGAAAGAAACAGCTGTGCTTATGGTTGAATGACTTTGCATGTACGAAAGTGTAATGATGAATATTATAACCATGAGTTATAATGACAAGCATAGGCCAAATAAAAAGCTGGATTTGATAGAAAACGCTGATGAAAATTGCCATAATCAATAGAGACAATATTCATAAATAATAATCAGAGGTTAATCTGTGTCTGCTCTTTATTATTGTGCTGGAGAGCCACAGGGACTAAAGTTAGCTGAGCAACTGGACAAAGTCCTACTGTACTCATCCTTACACTGAGCTGATATACCCATCATACATACCCATATAGTTAATGTCTTTATACTTAGGTATATATACAGGAGCTGCACTGTCAGTTAATCTGAGGTCTGTTTATCATCTCCAGAGACAGCAGCAGACAGCAGCAGGTGTATCTCCACATCAACACCATACTAAACACTACAACAACCTCTAATATTGAAGATTCTGCTCTTTATTATTGTGCTGGAGAGCCACAGTGACACAGGAGAGAGCAACACTCTGTACAAAAACAATTACAATGCTAAGTCCCAGTAATTTTCTTAAAATCTGAAGTCAAGGAGCCTTCAAGTTAAAACTAGTTGAGAACTGAATAATAACTGAAGGTCTGAGACAAGAGCATGATCACATATTAATCATTTATCTTGTTTTTCCTTTCTGTGACATACTTGATACACTTCAAATGTACGTAACAAATAAAGAGTAAGGGACATTATCATCCAAACATATACAGCAGGACCTGCAACACATTCAGTTTGAGTTAATGTATGAAAACTAAACTCATTTTCTAGAGGAAGTATTGAAATATTAAAAGATGACTCATACACACAATCCAAGTACTGTCTGCTTGTAATAGGACAGTCTGACCTGGAGCCTCTTTTATAGCCTGTCAGTGTCCTTTTCTATGCAAAGTGAACTTCCTTCCAGTCTGCTATAAACTCTTCCTATCATGCTGTCAGCTGAGGCAGAAGGAGAGAAGCTCCCAGCAGATCACCTTCAATACCAACCATGTTCTCTGTAGCTCTGCTGCTGCTGCTGCTGTCTGCTGGATCCTGTGAGTTTCACTGAGACTCTTTTATAGGTCTCACTCTGTTCAACACCGACTGAAGATTGAACATGTTTTTCTTTACAGGTGTGAGGTGTGAACAGCTGACACAGCCAGCCTCTGTGAGTGTGCAGCCAGGTCAACAGCTGACCATCAGATGTCAGGTCACCTATGCTCTTAGCTATTGGACAGCTTGGATCAGACAGCCTGCAGGGAAAGGACTGGAGTGGATTGGATCAATATATACTGGTGACTCTTCCTACAAAGATGCACTAAAAAACAAGTTCAGTATCTCCTTGGAAACGTCCACAAAAACAGTGACTCTGAACGGACAGAATATGCAGCCTGAAGACTCTGCTGTGTATTACTGTGCCAGAGACTCACAATGATACAAACCATCAGTGGACCTGCACAAAAACCCCTCAGTGTCTGCACAGTTGTTCATGAAGCCACCAGAGGGGGCGCAATCACACCATTGTTTTTCTTGACTTTTCTCTCTTTAACTCATAATGTGAGCAGTTACAACAGAGAGGAATGAAGCACAATACAGATTCTGCTGAAACATTATTTTAAATGACACTCAGTGAATCTGAAATCTCCAAAAGTCTCTTTAGCAACATTTGACTCATCACATTTAATAACGATGAAGAGCATAAACCCATGAATTTGTTCACTGAATCAGAACTGTTTTATAATCTTTATGTGATGTGGAAAAATAAATATAACAGAAACAAAGAGGAGGAGCAAGAACCTGGAAGCTGCACTTGTGTTAAAGTATAGAGTCATCATTTATTCTTCATTCCAAAATGACTTTGTTACAAGTGAAAGACATCAATGAGGAAAAATGTTTGAGTAAAATGAACTTAGATGTTGATGTAAATTCTACTCAAGTATCAAAAGTATTTTGTGGATAATAACAGTACTCAAGTATTGAAAGTAAAATAATCTCTTTCTCCTCTTGGTGACATTCAGAACTTTTGATTCCGGCATGAACTTAATCTGAATTACCATAATATTATGTAATCTCTGTCACTTTCTGACTTTTTATCTTAAATATTTCATTGACATTTTTTTTGCCTACATTGCAATTCTTTTTAATTTTTTGTACCACAGTGGCCTAAATATCCATCCATCATCAAAGGTTTGAAAATAATGGACTACAAATATATATTTTAATTTGGATGTGTAGTCAAGTAAACACAAATATTTCTGAATATATATTTACTAAGTTAAGTACTCTGAAAAGTACTGTGTTGGTCTACATCACAAACAAAAACATTAGCAATGATAAATCGCACGTCTATGAGTAATTTTCCAATAATCTGAAATGAAGGACCCTTCAAGTTAAAACTAGTTGAGAATTGAATAATAACTGAAGGTCTGATACAAGAGCATGATCACATATTAATCATTTATCTTGTTTTTCCTTTCTGTGACATACTTGATACACTTCAAATGTACGTAACAAATAAAGAGTGAGGGACATTATCATCTAAACATATACAGCAGGACCTGCAACACATTCAGTTTCAGTTAATGTATGAAAAATAAACTCATTTTCTAGAGGAAGTATTGAAATATTAAAAGATGACTCATACACACAATCCAAGTATTGTCTGCTTGTAATAGGACAGTCTGACCTGGAGCCTCTTTTATAGCCTGTCAGTGTCCTTTTCTATGCAAAGTGAACTTCCTTCCAGTCTGCTATAAACTCTTCCTATCATGCTGTCAGCTGAGGCAGAAGGAGAGAAGCTCCCAGCAGATCACCTTCAATACCAACCATGTTCTCTGTAGCTCTGCTGCTGCTGCTGCTGTCTGCTGGATCCTGTGAGTTTCACTGAGACTCTTTTATAGGTCTCACTCTGTTCAACAGCGACTGAAGATTGAACATGTTTTTCTTTACAGGTGTGAGGTGTGAACAGCTGACACAGCCAGCCTCTGTGAGTGTGCAGCCAGGTCAACAGCTGACCATCAGATGTCAGGTCACCTATGCTCTTAGCAGCTATTACACAGCTTGGATCAGACAGCCTGCAGGGAAAGGACTGGAGTGGATTGGATCAAAATATACTGGTGACTCTTACTACAAAGATTCACTGAAAAACAAGTTCAGTATCTCCTTGGAAACGTCCACAAAGACAGTGACTCTGAACGGACAGAATATGCAGTCTGAAGACTCTGCTGTGTATTACTGTGCCAGAGACTCACAATGATACAAACCATCAGTGGACCTGCACAAAAACCCCTCAGTGTCTGCACAGTTCCACAAACCCACCAGAGGAGGCGCTATGAGACCTCACAATCATTCAAGACTGATTCCCTGCTTAACATGTTAGAGGCCACTGAATGTTATTCAATCATGCAGACATTCATATAAAATTATGAAAGTGTGGACATTTTAAAGAAACAATTGAACTGACAGCGTAGTAAAATGAGTAATATTACATGATGATGTCATCCACATCCGAGAAAGTCAAGGCTGGATGTAAACTCTAACATGACCTGCTGTTACATTGTGAGATATGGAGTTTATCCTGCAGATCAACATAATAATATCTACTAATATATATTTACAATTATTACTCTTCATATTTTTGTGCTACTCAGGTTTCAGGAACAACACAGATAAAACATGACTAACACTGAATCCACTCAGATACAGAGAAGCTGTACATGAGTGGCAGTACTGTAGCCACTCCCTCCTCCCTGTTTTTGGTTGCGTGCACTTTGTAAAGATCAGGAGCACCGGCAGTTGTGATGTCATCATTTGTATGTAAAGGTGTATTTGAATAACCTCTGACCTTCATCACAATGCAAATACAGAGCTGCAGAGTGCTTACATCTGTCCTCACACTGACTGGCTGTCTCACTGTGCTGTGTGGAGCAGCTGACTTCACATCTTCAACTCTAGGATGGCCAACAAACTGTGCCTTCTGCTGACAGCCCTCTTCCTGCCCTGTGAGTGTGTGACGCTTCATGCTGCTTGAAAGAGGAAAAAAGGTTTTTGGTTGTTTTACAGTTCCTCCTTATTCTTCTTTTTCTCACCTTCTGTCTGTTCTCTTGTTGTTTGGCAGCTGTGAATGGCCAGGCTATGGAGTCCATTCCCTCCACTCCAGTGTTGAAACAGCCTCAGGAAACTCTCAGTCTTTCCTGCAGGGGTACTGGCTTTAGCTTCAGTAGCTATGATATGCACTGGATAAGACAAGCTGAGGGAAAAGCTTTGGAATGGTTGGGGTATTTTGACACTGGAAGCTCAACATCTTATGCCAGCAGTGTGAAAGGACGTGCAGAAATCACAAGAGATGATAGCAACAGCATGGTTTATCTGAGACTGCCCAACCTGAAGCCAGAGGACTCTGCAGTCTATTACTGTGCCAGAGACTCACAGTGATGAGAACAAGGAGAGAGGCTTTACAAAAACCCAAAGAAGTGTTTTATATATTGACCTCCAGGGGGCAGCAGGAGGTGTAAATGAAGACAATGAGGACTGCTCCTTAGTTGATGTGAAGTCAGTGTGAAAGAAACAGCTGTGCTTATGGTTCAACGGTTTTGCCCGTACAAAAGTGTAATAAGAAATAATATAGTCATGAGTTATAATGACAAGCATAGGACAAATAAAAAGCTGGATTTGATAGAAAACTCTGAGGAAAACTGCCATAATCAACAGAAAACAGCTGCACTTGTGTTAAAGTATAGATTCATCATTTATTCTTCATTCCAAAATGACGTTGTTACAAGTGAAATACATCAATGAGGAAAAATGTTTGAGAAAAAATGAACTTAGATGTTGATGTAAATTCTACTCAAGTACCAAAAGTGTTTTTTGGATAATACCAGTACTCAAGTATTGAAAGTAAAATAATCAAGTGCTCCTCACGGTGACATGCAGAACTTCTGATACAGACATGAACTTAATCTAAATTACTATAATATTATGTTGTCTTTGTCACTTTTTGACTTCTATTTACAAAATCTTTCAGGTTTTTTTTTTATCTCATTTTATTTTTTTTACAAACATTGCAATTAATTCTTTATTTTTGTACCATAGTGGCTTAAATATTCCATCACCAAAAGGGTTTGAAAATAAAGGACTACAAATATGTATTGTAATTTGGATGTGTAGTGAAGTAAACATAATCATTACTGTAAATATATTATATCCATGAAAGTAATAATTCTCTGAAAAAATACATTAATACTGTATTCAAATATTTGTACTTTGTTGCTCCACATCACAAACAAGGGCATGAACACATTTAATTATTTATCTTGTTTTTCCTTTCAGTGACATACTTCATACGCTTCAAATGTAGATAACAAATAAAGAGTAAGGGACATTATCATCTAAACATATACAGCAGGACCTGCAACACATTCAGTTTCAGTTAATGTATGAAAAATAAACTCATTTTCTGGGGGAAGTATTGAAATATTAAAAGATGACTCATACACACAATCCAAGTACTGTCTGCTTGTAATAGGACAGTCTGACCTGGAGCCTCTTTTATAGCCTGTCAGTGTCCTTTTCTATGCAAAGTGAACTTCCTTCCAGTCTGCTATAAACTCTTCCTATCATGCTGTCAGCTGAGGCAGAAGGAGAGAAGCTCCCAGCAGATCACCTTCAATACCAACCATGTTCTCTGTAGCTCTGCTGCTGCTGCTGCTGTCTGCTGGATCCTGTGAGTTTCATTGAGACTCTTTTATAGGTCTCACTCTGTTCAACACCGACTGAAGATTGAACATGTTTTTCTTTACAGGTGTGAGGTGTGAACAGTTGACACAGCCAGCCTCTGTGAGTGTGCAGCCAGGTCAACAGCTGACCATCAGATGTCAGGTCACTTATGATCTTAGCTATCGGACAGCTTGGATCAGACAGCCTGCAGGGAAAGGACTGGAGTGGATTGGAATGAAAGGAACTGGTAGCTCCTACTTCAAAGATTCACTGAAAAACAAGTTCAGTATCTCCTTGGAAACGTCCACAAAGACAGTGACTCTGAACGGACAGAATATGCAGCCTGAAGACTCTGCTGTGTATTACTGTGCCAGAGACTCACAATGATACAAACCATCAGTGGACCTGCACAAAAACCCCTCAGTGTCTGCACAGTTGTTCATGAAGCCACCAGAGGGGGCGCCACCACACCACTGTATTTCTTGACTTTTCTCTCACTAACTCATAATGTGAGCAGTTACAACAGAGAGGAATGAAGCACAATACAGATTCTGCTGAAACATTATTTTGACACTCAGTGAATCTGAAATCTCCAAAAAGTCTTTAGCAACATTTGACTCATCACTGTCAATAATGATGAAGATCATAAACACATGATCTTGATCACTGATTCAGAACTGTTTTATGATCTTTATGTGAAGTGGAAAAATAAATATAACAGATACAAAGAGGAGGGGCAGGTACCTGGAAGCTGCACTTGTGTAAAAGTATAGAGTCATCATTTATTTATTATTAAAAAATGACTTTGTTACAAGTATAATTCATCAATGAGGTAAAATGCTGTAGTTGTTAATTTTTACTCAGGTACAAGTATTTTTTGGATCCTCAGGTATTGAAAGTCAAATTATCTCTTGCTCCTCAGGTTAGCATTCAGAACTTGTGATACAGACATGAACAAAATCTCTATTTCCATAATATTATATTATCTTAATCACTTTTTGACTTTTTTATTCAAAATATTTCAGAGCTTTGAAAAATAATGGACTACAAATATAAATTTTACTTAGATGTGAAGTCCAGTAAACATAATTATTGATATATACTATATATACTCCACAAAACGACAAATTCATCTATTGATACTGTGATGAAATATTTAAACTTTGTTGCTCTGCACCACAAACAAAATCAAGGAGCCTTCAAGTTAAAACTTGATGAGAACTGAATAATAACTGAAGGTCTGAGACAAGAGCATCAACACATTGTAATCAATTATCTTGTTTTTCCTTTCTGTGACATACTTGATACACTTCAAATGTAGATAACAAATAAAGAGTAAGGGACATTATCATCTAAACATATACAGCAGGACCTGCAACACATTCAGTTTGAGTGTTGCTGAAACATGCTGAAACATTATTTTGACACAATCTGAAATCTCCAAAAAGTCTCTTTAGCAACATTTGACTCATCACCGTCAATAATGATGAAGAGCATAAACACATGAATTGTTCACTGAATCAGAACTGTTTAGTGAACCTCATGTGATGTGGAAAATATAACTATTACAGATACAACATGGAGGAGCAAGAACCAGGAAGCTGCACTTGTGTAAAAGTATAGATTCATCATTTATTCTTCATTCCAAAATGACTTTGTTACAAGTGAAATACATCAATGAGGAAAAATGTTTGAGTAAAATGAACTTAGCTATTTTTAATAATAACTCTACTCAAGTATTGAAAGTAAAATAATCTCTTACTCCTCACAGTGACATGCAGAACTTCAGATACAGACATGAACTTAATCTGAATTACCATAATATTATGTTATATTTGTCACTTTTTGACTTCTAGTTACAAAATCTTTCTGATTTGATTTTTTTTGTTTTTTTTTTACAAACGTTGCAATTAATTCTTTATTTTTGTACTACTGTGGCTTAAATATTCCATCACCAAAAGGTTTGAAAATAAAGGACTACAAAAATATATTTTAATTTGGATGTGTAGTGAAGTAAACATAATCATTTCTGAAAATATATCATATCCATGAAAGTAATAATTCTCTAAAAAAAATCCATCCTTCCAGTCTCTGGCTTCTGTGTATCCAGTAGATACAGAGAAGCTGTACATGAGTGGCAGTACTGTAGCATTACATTACATTACATTACGAGCATTTGGCAGACGCTTTTATCCAAAGCGACTTACATTACATTACATTACCACCCTTCGCAGAAGGGGGAGCAATTGAGGGTTCGGTGCCTTGCTCAGGGGCACCTCGGCAGGGTTCCCAAGCGGAAGCTCTACCCACTGAGCTACTGCCTCCCTGAAGCCACTCCCTCCAAGACATCCTGATGCAAATCTCTGGTGTGTGTTGTATATTTCTGTCCTGCTCACTGGGCTTGTGTTTGTGTTGAGCCTCAGAGGACAAAAGATGATTTTTCTTCTGTTTCTCGCTCTCTCTCTGTCCCGTGAGTTCTCCTCTTGTTGATTGGACTTTTTAAGAGCCAACATGGATTCATGATCACTCAGTGATAGAAGGACATTTCATTGATCATTGTCTTATGTTCCTTGTCATTCTCTCTGTCTCTCTGTTTCTTTCTATCTCTTTGTCTCAGCAGGGTGCACAGGTCAGAGTATGGAGTCCATTCCTTCCAGTTCAGTGGTGAAGAATCCCGGGGAGACTCTCAGTCTGTCCTGCAGGGGATCTGGCTTCACGTTTAGCTGCTGTGCTATGACCTGGATAAGACAAACTGCAGGAAAACCGTTGGAATGGATAGGGAACAGTTTCTCTACTGCAAGCAGAAACACGTATGTCAGCAGTTAGAGAGGACGTTTAGAATTAAGTAGAGATGATGCCCAAAGCACAACATATCTGAGACTGCCCAACCTGAAGCCAGAGGACTCTGCAGTCTATAACTGTGCCAGAGACTCACAGTGATGAGAACAAGGAGAGAGGCTTTACAAAAACCCAAAGAAGTGTTTTATATATTGACCTCCAGGGGGCAGCAGGAGGTGTAAATGAAGACAATGAGGACTGCTCCTTAGTTGATGTGAAGTCAGTGTGAAAGAAACAGCTGTGCTTATGGTTGAATGACTTTGCATGTATGAAAGTGTAATGATGAATATTATAATCATGAGTTATAGTGACAAGCAAGACATTTTCCAAAATCAATAAAGAAATAATATTCATAAAAGCACAATATTCATAAATAATAATCAGAGGTTAATCTGTGTCTGCTCTTTATTATTGTGCTGGAGAGCCACAGGGACTAAAGTTAGCTGAGCAACTGGACAAAGTCCTACTGTACTCATCCTTACACTGAGCTGATATACCCATCATACATACCCATATAGTTAATGTCTTTATACTTAGGTATATATACAGGAGCTGCACTGTCAGTTAATCTGAGGTCTGTTTATCATCTCCAGAGACAGCAGCAGACAGCAGCAGGTGTATCTCCACATCAACACCATACTAAACACTACAACAACCTCTAATATTGAAGATTCTGCTCTTTATTATTGTGCTGGAGAGCCACAGTGACACAGGAGAGAGCAACACTCTGTACAACAACAATTACAATGCTAAGTCCCAGGAAATTTTCCTAAAATCTGAAGTCAAGCAGCCTTCAAGTTAAAACTAGTTGAGAACTGAATAATAACTGAAGGTCTGAGACAAGAGCATGATCACAAAGAAATCATTTATCTTGTTTTTCCTTTCTGTGACATACTTGATACACTTCAAATGTAGATAACAAATAAAGAGTAAGGGACATTATCATCTAAACATATACAGCAGGACCTGCAACACATTCAGTTTAAGTTAATGTATGAAAAATAAACTCATTTTCTAGAGGAAGTATTGAAATATTAAAAGATGACTCATACACACAATCCAAGTATTGTCTGCTTGTAATAGGACAGTCTGACCTGGAGCCTCTTTTATAGCCTGTCAGTGTCCTTTTCTATGCAAAGTGAACTTCCTTCCAGTCTGCTATAAACTCTTCCTATCATGCTGTCAGCTGAGGCAGAAGGAGAGAAGCTCCCAGCAGATCACCTTCAATACCAACCATGTTCTCTGTAGCTCTGCTGCTGCTGCTGCTGTCTGCTGGATCCTGTGAGTTTCACTGAGACTCTTTTATAGGTCTCACTCTGTTCAACACCGACTGAAGATTGAACATGTTTTTCTTTACAGGTGTGAGGTGTGAACAGCTGACACAGCCAGCCTCTGTGAGTGTGCAGCCAGGTCAACAGCTGACCATCAGATGTCAGGTCACTTATGATCTTGGCTATTGGACAGCTTGGATCAGACAGCCTGCAGGGAAAGGACTGGAGTGGATTGGAATGAAAGGAACTGGTAGCTCCTCCTTCAAAGATTCACTGAAAAACAAGTTCAGTATCTCCTTGGAAACGTCCACAAAAACAGTGACTCTGAACGGACAGAATATGCAGCCTGAAGACTCTGCTGTGTATTACTGTGCCAGAGACTCACAATGATACAAACCATCAGTGGACCTGCACAAAAACCCCTCAGTGTCTGCACAGTTCCACAAACCCACCAGAGGAGGCGCTATGAGACCTCACAATCATTCAAGACTGATTCCCTGCTTAACATGTTAGAGGCCACTGAATGTTATTCAATCATGCAGACATTCATATAAAATTATGAAAGTGTGGACATTTTAAAGAAACAATTGAACTGACAGCGTAGTAAAATGAGTAATATTACATGATGATGTCATCCACATCCGAGAAAGTCAAGGCTGGATGTAAACTCTAACATGACCTGCTGTTACATTGTGAGATATGGAGTTTATCCTGCAGATCAACATCATAATATCTACTAATATATATTTACAATTATTACTCTTCATATTTTTGTGCTACTCAGGTTTCAGGAACAACACAGATAAAACATGACTAACACTGAATCCACTCAGATACAGAGAAGCTGTACATGAGTGGCAGTACTGTAGCCACTCCCTCCTCCCTGTTTTTGGTTGCGTGCACTTTGTAAAGATCAGGAGCACCGGCAGTTGTGATGTCATCATTTGTATGTAAAGGTGTATTTGAATAACCTCTGACCTTCATCACAATGCAAATACAGAGCTGCAGAGTGCTTACATCTGTCCTCACACTGACTGGCTGTCTCACTGTGCTGTGTGGAGCAGCTGACTTCACATCTTCAACTCTAGGATGGCCAACAAACTGTGCCTTCTGCTGACAGCTCTCTTCCTGCCCTGTGAGTGTGTGACGCTTCATGCTGCTTGAAAGAGGAAAAAAGGTTTTTGGTTGTTTTACAGTTCCTCCTTATTCTCCTTTTTCTCACCTTCTGTCTGTTCTCTTGTTGTTTGGCAGCTGTGAATGGCCAGGCTATGGAGTCCATTCCCTCCACTCCAGTGTTGAAACAGCCTCAGGAAACTCTCAGTCTTTCCTGCAGGGGTACTGGCTTTACCTTCAGTAGCTTTAGAATGAGCTGGATAAGACAAGCTGAAGGAAAAGGTTTGGAATGGTTGGCGTGGATTTACACCGATGGAAGCACAACATCTTATGCCAGCAGTGTGAAAGGACGTGCAGAAATCACAAGAGATGATAGCAACAGCATGGTTTATCTGAGACTGCCCAACCTGAAGCCAGAGGACTCTGCAGTCTATTACTGTGCCAGAGACTCACAGTGATGAGAACAAGGAGAGAGGCTTTACAAAAACCCAAAGAAGTGTTTTATATATTGACCTCCAGGGGGCAGCAGGAGGTGTAAATGAAGACAATGAGGACTGCTCCTTAGTTGATGTGAAGTCAGTGTGAAAGAAACAGCTGTGCTTATGGTTGAATGACTTTGCATGTACGAAAGTGTAATGATGAATATATTAATCATGAGTCATAGTGACAAACATAGGACAAATAAAAAGCTGGATTTGATAGAAAACTATGAGGAAAATTGCTATAATCAATAGAGACAATATTCATAAATAATAATCAGAGGTTAATCTGTGTCTGCTCTTTATTATTGTGCTGGAGAGCCACAGGGACTAAAGTTAGCTGAGCAACTGGACAAAGTCCTACTGTACTCATACTTACACTGAGCTGATATACCCATCATACATACCCATATAGTTAATGTCTTTATACTTAGGTATATATACAGGAGCTGCACTGTCAGTTAATCTGAGGTCTGTTTATCATCTCCAGAGACAGCAGCAGACAGCAGCAGGTGTATCTCCACATCAACACCATACTAAACACTACAACAACCTCTAATATTGAAGATTCTGCTCTTTATTATTGTGCTGGAGAGCCACAGTGACACAGGAGAGAGCAACACTCTGTACAAAAACAATTACAATGATGAATCCCAGAAATTTTCCAATAATCTGAAATGAAGGAGCCTTCAAGTTAAAACTAGTTGAGAACTGAATAATAACTGAAGGTCTGAGACAAGAGCATGATCACATATTAATCAATTATCTTGTTTTTCCTTTCTGTGACATACTTGATACACTTCAAATGTAGATAACAAATAAAGAGTAAGGGACATTATCATCTAAACATATACAGCAGGACCTGCAACACATTCAGTTTAAGTTAATGTATGAAAAATAAACTCATTTTCTATAGGAAGTATTGAAATATTAAAAGATGACTCATACACACAATCCAAGTATTGTCTGCTTGTAATAGGACAGTCTGACCTGGAGCCTCTTTTATAGCCTGTCAGTGTCCTTTTCTATGCAAAGTGAACTTCCTTCCAGTCTGCTATAAACTCTTCCTATCATGCTGTCAGCTGAGGCAGAAGGAGAGAAGCTCCCAGCAGATCACCTTCAATACCAACCATGTTCTCTGTAGCTCTGCTGCTGCTGCTGCTGTCTGCTGGATCCTGTGAGTTTCACTGAGACTCTTTTATAGGTCTCACTCTGTTCAACAGCGACTGAAGATTGAACATGTTTTTCTTTACAGGTGTGAGGTGTGAACAGCTGACACAGCCAGCCTCTGTGAGTGTGCAGCCAGGTCAACAGCTGATCATCAGATGTCAGGTCACTTATGCTCTTAGCAGCTATTGGACAGCTTGGATCAGACAGCCTGCAGGGAAAGGACTGGAGTGGATTGGAATGAAATATACTGGTGACTCTTCCTACAAAGATTCACTGAAAAACAAGTTCAGTATCTCCTTAGAAACGTCCACAAAGACAGTGACTCTGAACGGACAGAATATGCAGCCTGAAGACTCTGCTGTGTATTACTGTGCCAGAGACTCACAATGATACAAACCATCAGTGGACCTGCACAAAAACCCCTCAGTGTCTGCACAGTTGTTCATGAAGCCACCAGAGGGGGCGCCACCACACCACTGTATTTCTTGACTTTTCTCTCTCTAACTCATAATGTGAGCAGTTACAACAGAGAGGAATGAAGCACAATACAGATTCTGCTGAAACATTATTTTGACACTCAGTGAATCTGAAATCTCCAAAAAGTCTTTAGCAACATTTGACTCATCACTGTCAATAATGATGAAGATCATAAACACATGATCTTGATCACTGATTCAGAACTGTTTTATGATCTTTATGTGAAGTGGAAAAATAAATATAACAGAAACAAAGAGGAGGGGCAGGTACCTGGAAGCTGCACTTGTGTAAAAGTATAGAGTCATCATTTATTTATTATTAAAAAATGACTTTGTTACAAGTATAATTCATCAATGAGGTAAAATGCTGTAGTTGTTAATTTTTACTCAGGTACAAGTATTTTTTGGATCCTCAGGTATTGAAAGTAAAATTATCTCTTGCTCCTCAGGTTAGCATTCAGAACTTGTGATACAGACATGAACAAAATCTCTATTTCCATAATATTATATTATCTTAATCACTTTTTGACTTTTTTATTCAAAATATTTCAGAGCTTTGAAAAATAATGGACTACAAATATAAATTTTACTTAGATGTGAAGTCCAGTAAACATAATTATTGATATATACTATATATACTCCACAAAACGACAAATTCATCTATTGATACTGTGATGAAATATTTAAACTTTGTTGCTCTGCACCACAAACAAAATCAAGGAGCCTTCAAGTTAAAACTTGATGAGAACTGAATAATAACTGAAGGTCTGAGACAAGAGCATCAACACATTGTAATCAATTATCTTGTTTTTCCTTTCTGTGACATACTTGATACACTTCAAATGTAGATAACAAATAAAGAGTAAGGGACATTATCATCTAAACATATACAGCAGGACCTGCAACACATTCAGTTTAAGTTAATGTATGAAAAATAAACTCATTTTCTGGGGGAAGTATTGAAATATTAAAAGATGACTCATACACACAATCCAAGTACTGTCTGCTTGTAATAGGACAGTCTGACCTGGAGCCTCTTTTATAGCCTGTCAGTGTCCTTTTCTATGCAAAGTGAACTTCCTTCCAGTCTCTGGCTTCTGTGTATCCAGTAGATACAGAGAAGCTGTACATGAGTGGCAGTACTGTAGCATTACATTACATTACATTACGAGCATTTGGCAGACGCTTTTATCCAAAGCGACTTACATTACATTACATTACCACCCTTCGCAGAGGGGGGAGCAATTGAGGGTTCGGTGCCTTGCTCAGGGGCACCTCGGCAGGGTTCCCAAGCGGAAGCTCTACCCACTGAGCTACTGCCTCCCTGTAGCCACTCCCTCCAAGACATCCTGATGCAAATCTCTGGTGTGTGTTGTATATTTCTGTCCTGCTCACTGGGCTTGTGTTTGTGTTGAGCCTCAGAGGTCAAAAGATGATTTTTCTTCTTTTTCTCGCTCTCTCTCTGTCCCGTGAGTTCTCCTCTTGTTGATTGGACTTTTTAGCAGCCAACATGGATTCATGATCACTCAGTGATAGAAGGACATTTCATTGATCATTGTCTTATGTTCCTTGTCATTCTCTCTGTCTCTCTGTTTCTCTCTATCTCTTTGTCTCAGCAGGGTGCACAGGTCAGAGTATGGAGTCCATTCCTTCCAGTTCAGTGGTGAAGAATCCCGGGGAGACTCTCAGTCTGTCCTGCAGGGGATCTGGCTTCACGTTTAGCTGCTGTGTTATGACCTGGATAAGACAAACTGCAGGAAAACCGTTGGAATGGATAGGGAACAGTTACTCTACTGCAAGCAAAAACACGTATGTCAGCAGTTTGAGAGGACGTTTAGAATTAAGTAGAGATGATGCCCAAAGCACAACATATCTGAGACTGCCCAACCTGAAGCCAGAGGACTCTGCAGTCTATTACTGTGCCAGAGACTCACAGTGATGAGAACAAGGAGAGAGGCTTTACAAAAACCCAAAGAAGTGTTTTATATATTGACCTCCAGGGGGCAGCAGGAGGTTTAAATGAAGACAATGAGGACTGCTCCTTAGTTGATGTGAAGTCAGTGTGAAAGAAACAGCTGTGCTTATGGTTGAATGACTTTGCATGTATGAAAGTGTAATGATGAATATTATAATCATGAGTTATAATGACAAGCAAAGGACAAATAAAAAGCTGGATTTGATAGAAAACTCTGATGAAAATTCCCATAATCAATAGAGACAATATTCATAAATAATAATCAGAGGTTAATCTGTGTCTGCTCTTTATTATTGTGCTGGAGAGCCACAGGGACTAAAGTTAACTGAGCAACTGGACAAAGTCCTACTGTACTCATGCTTACACTGAGCTGATATACCCATCATACATACCCATATAGTTAATGTCTTTATACTTAGGTATATATACAGGAGCTGCACTGTCAGTTAATCTGAGGTCTGTTTATCATCTCCAGAGACAGCAGCAGACAGCAGCAGGTGTATCTCCACATCAACACCATACTAAACACTACAACAACCTCTAATATTGAAGATTCTGCTGTTTATTATTGTGCTGGAGAGCCACAGTGAGACAGGAGAGAGCAACACTCTGCACAATGTCAAGATTTGCTTTCTACATTTCACATTCACTAAATAAACACACACACACATACAAAACACATCACTCCTCCAATAACATCTCAAAAAACATCCAAAGCTCTTACACAAAATACACATTTTGTTATTCACAGTTGCATAGCAACACATTTAGCTTTTTGACTTTGCATTAGTATTCATTTTCACATGAATAATTGCAAATGGCATAATTTATGTAAAACGTTTGTGTAAATAGATCAGAAATGCTGCCAGTCCCTCAAAATGCTTTTTGTCACATCTTTACACGTAGTTACACCACCAGGCACAAATCTATCTTAAGATCTATCTATGTAAACAAACTAAGCTGAATGTACAACAAAGTGGAACCTTTCAGCTGTTGCAAGCCAGAAGTTTTCACACTCTCTTGTAAAATGTCTTTTTGGCCTTGACAGCCAATTCTCAGTGTGTGTCAGACTTCATGTTTAACTCATACCACAAAGTCTATTTTTGTGTAGATGATGATGGAAATGAAAACCTGTATAGGCTTTCTGACAAAATGGAAATCATTACTTTTTTTTATACTTTTTTACCACATATTTCCATGTGGTATCACAAAATGTGTACTGTGGAAAATGCAGCAAATTGTTGTCTACATGTCTTAGAAAGGCCCATGTAGTCTGACCATGGGAGGAACTTCAAAATAACATTCTAAATATTGTACTACTACACCAACTAAAATGCAATCATATGTTAATAGTGAAAAAATGCAAGCACACACACACACACACACACACACACACACACGCACACACACACACACACACACACACACAGACACACACACACAAACACACGCACACAACCACAAGATTTTGTATTTATTCCCAAAATATTGTTGTTTTTTTCATAGTAAAAGTTTAATCATTTAACATTTTGACTTTTGTATTTCAAAATATTTTTCATATTTCTTGTCAAAATTTGATGGCTTATTTTGTATGACATTTTACTTTTTATTCTGAAATTATTTCTTTTTTTTCTTGAAATATTAAACTGCACATTAATTCTCAAAATGTCTCATCTAATTTTAATTTATTTCAATGCCGGCCCTAATACTCCATTATCATCATTATGACAAAAATAGCGTTCTGAAACTAGAATAGAACAATTGGTCTTCTAATTTAGTTTATTATTATCATTTGTGCACAACCAAATTAAGTTGGCTGTTATGCAAATGAACCTCATGAAGCTTTTGCTCATAAGGAAGAGAAGTGTGTGTCTGTGTGTCAAGACAGAAGAGCTCCCATCAGCTCAGCTTCAACATAAACCATGTTCTCTGTAGCTCTGCTGCTGCTGCTGCTGTCTGCTGGATCCTGTGAGTAGCTTCCAGTGGATTCATACCACCGCACATTACAGACACTGAGCAGTGAGATGAATGATGAAGATCCATTGTTTCTTCTCTTTCCACAGGTGTGTACAGTATTGATCTCATCCAGCCAGACTCAGTGAACGTTCAGCCTGGACAGTCTTTGTCCATCACCTGCACAGTCTCTGGTTATTCTTTGACTGATGACAGCTATGCAACAGCTTGGATCAGACAAAGCAAAGAAAAAACACTGGAATGGATTTTCCATCAGTGGGGTGGAGGCACCTTGCGTCAAAATGAAGCTCTGAAGAACAAATTCAGTTACAGCAGAGACACTTCTGCCAGAATAGTGACTATAAAAGGACAGAATATGCAGCCTGAAGACTCTGCTGTGTATTACTGTGCCAGAGACTCACAATGATACAAACCATCAGTGGACCTGCACAAAAACCCCTCAGTGTCTGCACAGTTCCACAAACCCACCAGAGGAGGCGCTATGAGACCTCACAATCATTCAAGACTGATTCCCTGCTTAACATGTTAGAGGCCACTGAATGTTATTCAATCATGCAGATATTTTCTTTAATGTTATTTAATGATGAATTGATGATTCATGTACAATTATGAAAGTGGGGACATTTTAAAAAAAACAAACAATTTAACTGACAGTGTAGTAAAGTGAGTAATATTACATGATGATGTCATCCACATCAGAGAAAGTCAAGGCTGGATGTAAACTCTAACATGACCTGCTGTTACATTGTGAGATATGGAGTTTATCCTGCAGATCAACATAATAATATCTACTAATATATATTTACAATTATTACTCTTCATATTTTTGTGCTACTCAGGTTTCAGGAACAACACAGATAAAACATGACTAACACTGAATCCATTCAGATACAGAGAAGCTGTACATGAGTGGCAGTACTGTAGCCACTCCCTCCTCCCTGTTTTTGGTTGCGTGCACTTTGTAAAGATCAGGAGCACCGGCAGTTGTGATGTCATCATTTGTATGTAAAGGTGTATTTGAATAACCTCTGACCTTCATCACAATGCAAATACAGAGCTGCAGAGTGCTTACATCTGTCCTCACACTGACTGGCTGTCTCACTGTGCTGTGTGGAGCAGCTGACTTCACATCTTCAACTCTAGGATGGCCAACAAACTGTGCCTTCTGCTGACAGCTCTCTTCCTGCCCTGTGAGTGTGTGACGCTTCATGCTGCTTTAAAGAGGAAAAAAGGTTTTTGGTTGTTTTACAGTTCCTCCTTATTCTCCTTTTTCTCACCTTCTGTCTGTTCTCTTGTTGTTTGGCAGCTGTGAATGGCCAGGCTATGGAGTCCATTCCCTCCACTCCAGTGTTGAAACAGCCTCAGGAAACTCTCAGTCTTTCCTGCAGGGGTACTGGCTTTACCTTCAGTAGCTTTAGTATGCACTGGATAAGACAAGCTGAAGGAAAAGGTTTGGAATGGTTGGCGTGGATTTACACCGATGGAAGCTCAACAGCTTATGCCAGCAGTGTGAAAGGACGTGCAGAAATCACAAGAGATGATAGCAACAGCATGGTTTATCTGAGACTGCCCAACCTGAAGCCAGAGGACTCTGCAGTCTATTACTGTGCCAGAGACTCACAGTGATGAGAACAAGGAGAGAGGCTTTACAAAAACCCAAAGAAGTGTTTTATATATTGACCTCCAGGGGGCAGCAGGAGGTGTAAATGAAGACAATGAGGACTGCTCCTTAGTTGATGTGAAGTCAGTGTGAAAGAAACAGCTGTGCTTATGGTTGAATGACTTTGCATGTACGAAAGTGTAATGATGAATATATTAATCATGAGTCATAGTGACAAGCAAGACATTTTCCAAAATCAATAAAGAAATAATATTCATAAAAGCACAATATTCATAAATAATAATCAGAGGTTAATCTGTGTCTGCTCTTTATTATTGTGCTGGAGAGCCACAGGGACTAAAGTTAGCTGAGCAACTGGACAAAGTCCTACTGTACTCATACTTACACTGAGCTGATATACCCATCATACATACCCATATAGTTAATGTCTTTATACTTAGGTATATATACAGGAGCTGCACTGTCAGTTAATCTGAGGTCTGTTTATCATCTCCAGAGACAGCAGCAGACAGCAGAAGGTGTATCTCCACATCAACACCATGCTAAACACTACAACAACCTCTAATATTGAAGATTCTGCTCTTTATTATTGTGCTGGAGAGCCACAGTGACACAGGAGAGAGCAACACTCTGTACAAAAACAATTACAATGATGAATCCAAGTAATTTTCCAATAATCTGAAATGAGGGACACTTCAAGTTAAAACTAGTTGAGAACTGAATAATAACTGAAGGTCTGAGACAAGAGCATGATCACATATTAATCATTTATCTTGTTTTTCCTTTTTGTGACATACTTGATACACGTCAAATGTACGTAACAAATAAAGAGTAAGGGACAACTTAGAAATTTTCTCTCTCTAACTCATAATGTGAGCAGTTACAACAGAGAGGAATGAAGAACAATACAGATTCTGCTGAAACATTATTTTAAATGACACTAAGTGAATCTGAAATCTCCAAAAAGTCTCTTTAGCAACATTTGACTCATCACATTCAATAATTATGAAGAGCATAAACACATGAATTTGTTCACTGAATCAGAACTGTTTTATCATCTTTATGTGATGTGGAAAAATAAATATAACAGAAACAAAGAGGAGGAGCAAGAACCTGGAAGCTGCACTTGTGTAAAAGTATAGAGTCATCATTTATTTATCATTCCAAAATGACGTTGTTACAAGTGAAATACATCAATGAGGTAAAATGTTTGAGTAAAATGAACTCAGCTGTTGATGTTAATTCTACTCAAGTACCAAAAGTTTTTTTTGGATAATAACTGTACTCCAGTATTGGAGTACAGTTATATATATATATATATATTATAAATATATATATATATATATATTTTTTTTTTTAACAAATATTGCAGCTCTATTTTCATTTTTTCACCACAGGGACATGAATAGTCCATCATCAAAGCTTTGAGGGTAATGGACTTGAAGTATGTATTTTAATTTGGTTATGGAGTGAAGTAAACACAATTATTTCTGAAAATATAAATACACCACAAAAGTAAAGATTCTCTCAAGAACAACAAACAAAAACATCAACAATGATAAATCGAACATCTCTCAGTAATTTTCCAATAATCTGAAATGAAGGAGCCTTCAAGTTAAAACTAGTTGAGAACTGAATAATAACTGAAGGTCTGAGACAAGAGCATGATCACATATTAATCAATTATCTTGTTTTTCCTTTCTGTGACATACTTGATACACTTCAAATGTAGATAACACATAAAGAGTAAGGGACATTATCATCTAAACATATACAGCAGGACCTGCAACACATTCAGTTTGAGTTCATGTTTGAAAACTTAACTCTTTTTCTATAGGAAGTATTGAAAAACTAAAAGATGACTCATACACACAATCCAAGTATTGTCTGCTTGTAATAGGACAGTCTGACCTGGAGCCTCTTTTATAGCCTGTCAGTGTCCTTTTCTATGCAAAGTGAACTTCCTTCCAGTCTGCTATAAACTCTTCCTATCATGCTGTCAGCTGAGGCAGAAGGAGAGAAGCTCCCAGCAGATCACCTTCAATACCAACCATGTTCTCTGTAGCTCTGCTGCTGCTGCTGCTGTCTGCTGAATCCTGTGAGTAGTGGGAAAGGTTGTTGGTTGTTTTACAGTTGGTCCTTATTATCCTTTTTCTCACCTTATGTCTGTTCTCTTGTTGTTTGGCAGCTGTGAATGGCCGGGCTTTGGAGTCCATTCCCTCCACTCCAGTGTTGAAACAGCCTCAGGAAACTCTCAGTCTTTCCTGCAGGGTTACTGGCTTTACCTTCAGTAGCTATGATATGCACTGGATAAGACAAGCTGAAGGAAAAGCTTTGGAATGGTTGGGATATATTTACAGCGATGGAAGCGCAACAAATTATGCCAGCAGTGTGAAAGGACGTGCAGAAATCACAAGAGATAATAGCAACAGCATGGTTTATCTGAGACTGCCCAACCTGAAGCCAGAGGACTCTGCAGTCTATTACTGTGCCAGAGACTCACAGTGATGAGAACAAGGAGAGAGGCTTTACAAAAACCCAAAGAAGTGTTTTATATATTGACCTCCAGGGGGCAGCAGGAGGTGTAAATGAAGACAATGAGGACTGCTCCTTAGTTGATGTGAAGTCAGTGTGAAAGAAACAGCTGTGCTTATGGTTGAATGACTTTGCATGTATGAAAGTGTAATGATGAATATTATAATCATGAGTTATAGTGACAAGCAAGACATTTTCCAAAATCAATAAAGAAATAATATTCATAAAAGCACAATATTCATAAATAATAATCAGAGGTTAATCTGTGTCTGCTCTTTATTATTGTGCTGGAGAGCCACAGTGACACAGGAGAGAGCAACACTCTGTACAAAAACAATTACAATGATGAATCCCAGTAATTTTCATGTAATCTGAAATGAAGGACCCTTCAAGTTAAAACTAGTTGAGAACTGAATAATAACTGAAGGTCTGAGACAAGAGCATGATCACATATTAATCAATTATATTGTTTTTCCTTTCTGTGACATACTTGATACACTTCAAATGTAGATAACAAATAAAGAGTAAGGGACATTATCATCTAAACATATACAGCAGGACCTGCAACACATTCAGTTTCAGTTAATGTATAAAAAATAAACTCATTTTCTGGGGGAAGTATTGAAATATTAAAAGATGACTCATACACACAATCCAAGTATTGTCTGCTTGTAATAGGACAGTCTGACCTGGAGCCTCTTTTATAGCCTGTCAGTGTCCTTTTCTATGCAAAGTGAACTTCCTTCCAGTCTGCTATAAACTCTTCCTATCATGCTGTCAGCTGAGGCAGAAGGAGAGAAGCTCCCAGCAGATCACCTTCAATACCAACCATGTTCTCTGTAGCTCTGCTGCTGCTGCTGCTGTCTGCTGGATCCTGTGAGTTTCACTGAGACTCTTTTATAGGTCTCACTCTGTTCAACACCGACTGAAGATTGAACATGTTTTTCTTTACAGGTGTGAGGTGTGAACAGCTGACACAGCCAGCCTCTGTGAGTGTGCAGCCAGGTCAACAGCTGACCATCAGATGTCAGGTCACTTATGATCTTGGCAGCCATTACACAGCTTGGATCAGACAGCCTGCAGGGAAAGGACTGGAGTGGATTGGAATTAAATATACTGGTGCCTCTTACTACAAAGATTCACTAAAAATCCAGTTCAGTATCTCATTGGAAACGTCCACAAAGACAGTGACTCTGAACGGACAGAATATGCAGCCTGAAGACTCTGCTGTGTATTACTGTGCCAGAGACTCACAATGATACAAACCATCAGTGGACCTGCACAAAAACCCCTCAGTGTCTGCACAGTTGTTCATGAAGCCACCAGAGGGGGCGCCACCACACCACTGTTTTTCTTGACTTTTCTCTCTCTAACTCATAATGTGAGCAGTTACAACAGAGAGGAATGAAGCACAATACAGATTCTGCTGAAACATTATTTTGACTCTCAGTGAATCTGAAATCTCCAAAAAGTCTTTAGCAACATTTGACTCATCACCGTCAATAATGATGAAGATCATAAACACATGATTGTTCACTGAATCAGAACTGTGAGGTGAACTTCATGTGATGTGGAAAATATAACTATTACAGATACAACATGGAGGAGCAAGAACCTGGAAGCTGCACTTGTGTTAAAGTATAGATTCATCATTTACTCTTCATTCCAAAATGACTTTGTTACAAGTGAAATACATCAATGAGGAAAAATGTTTGAGTAAAATGAACTTAGCTATTTTTAATAATAACTCTACTCAAGTATTGAAAGTAAAATAATCTCTTGCTCCTCACGGTGACATGCAGAACTTCAGATACAGACATGAACTTAATCTGAATTACCATAATAGTATGTTATATTTGTCACTTTTTGACTTCTAGTTACAAAATCTTTCAGTTTGAATTTTTTTTTTCATTTTTTTTACAAACATTGCAATAAATTCTTTATTTTTGTACTACTGTGGCTTAAATATTCCATCACCAAAAGGTTTGAAAATAAAGGACTACAAAATTATATTTTAATTTAGATGTGTAGTGAAGTAAACATAATCATTTCTGAAAATATATTATATCCATGAAAGTAATAATTCTCTAAAAAAAATCCATTAATACTGTATTGAAATATTTGTACTTTTTTGCTCCACATCACAAACAAAAACAGTAATAATGATGAAGCACACGTCTATCAGAAATTTTCCAGTAAACTGAAATCAAGGACCTTTGGTATAACAACTGAAGGTCTGAGACAAGAGCATGAACACATTTGAATCATTTATCTGGTTTTCCTTTCTGTGACATACTTCATACACTTCAAATGCACATAACAAATAAAGAGTTAGGGACATTATCATCAAATCATATACAGCAGGACTACAGTGCAGAAATCATATCCATGAAACGAACAAATGCTCTTTTATAGCCTGTCAGTGTCCTTTTCTATGCAAAGTGAACTTCCTTCCAGTCTGCTATAAACTCTTCCTACCATGCTGTCAGCTGAGGCAGAAGGAGAGAAGCTCCCAGCAGATCACCTTCAATACCAACCATGTTCTCTGTAGCTCTGCTGCTGCTGCTGCTGTCTGCTGGATCCTGTGAGTTTCACTGAGACTCTTTTATAGGTCTCACTCTGTTCAACACCGACTGAAGATTGAACATGTTTTTCTTTACAGGTGTGAGGTGTGAACAGCTGACACAGCCAGCCTCTGTGAGTGTGCAGCCAGGTCAACAGCTGACCATCAGATGTCAGGTCACTTATGATCTTGGCTATTGGACAGCTTGGATCAGACAGCCTGCAGGGAAAGGACTGGAGTGGATTGGAATGAAAGGAACTGGTAGCTCCTACTTCAAAGATTCACTAAAAAACAAGTTCAGTATCTCCTTGGAAACGTCCACAAAGACAGTGACTCTGATCGGACAGAATATGCAGCCTGAAGACTCTGCTGTGTATTACTGTGCCTGAGACTCACAATGATACAAACCATCAGTGGACCTGCACAAAAACCCCTCAGTGTCTGCACAGTTCCACAAACCCACCAGAGGAGGCGCTATGAGACCTCACAATCATTCAAGACTGATTCCCTGCTTAACATGTTAGAGGCCACTGAATGTTATTCAATTATGCAGACATTCATATAAAATTATGAAAGTGGAGAATTAAAAAAAACAAAAAATTGAACTGACAGCGTAGTAAAATGAGTAATATTACATGATGATGTCATCCACATCAGAGAAAGTCAAGGCTGGATGTAAACTCTAACATGACCTGCTGTTACATTGTGAGATATGGAGTTTATCCTGCAGATCAACATCATAATATCTACTAATATATATTTACAATTATTACTCTTCATATTTTTGTGCTACTCAGGTTTCAGGAACAACACAGATAAAACATGACTAACACTGAATCCACTCAGATACAGAGAAGCTGTACATGAGTGGCAGTACTGTAGCCACTCCCTCCTCCCTGTTTTTGGTTGCGTGCACTTTGTAAAGATCAGGAGCACCGGCAGTTGTGATGTCATCATTTGTATGTAAAGGTGTATTTGAATAACCTCTGACCTTCATCACAATGCAAATACAGAGCTGCAGAGTGCTTACATCTGTCCTCACACTGACTGGCTGTCTCACTGTGCTGTGTGGAGCAGCTGACTTCACATCTTCAACTCTAGGATGGCCAACAAACTGTGCCTTCTGCTGACAGCTCTCTTCCTGCCCTGTGAGTGTGTGACGCTTCATGCTGCTTTAAAGAGGAAAAAAGGTTTTTGGTTGTTTTACAGTTCCTCCTTATTCTCCTTTGTCTCACCTTCTGTCTGTTCTCTTGTTGTTTGGCAGCTGTGAATGGCCAGGCTATGGAGTCCATTCCCTCCACTCCAGTGTTGAAACAGCCTCAGGAAACTCTCAGTCTTTCCTGCAGGGGTACTGGCTTTACCTTCAGTAGCTATAATATGCACTGGATAAGACAAGCTGAAGGAAAAGCTTTGGAATGGTTGGGGCTCATTTACTATGATTCAAGCGCAACATCTTATGCCAGCAGTGTGAAAGGACGTGCAGAAATCACAAGAGATGATAGCAACAGCATGGTTTATCTGAGACTGCCCAACCTGAAGCCAGAGGACTCTGCAGTCTATTACTGTGCCAGAGACTCACAGTGATGAGAACAAGGAGAGAGGCTTTACAAAAACCCAAAGAAGTGTTTTATATATTGACCTCCAGGGGGCAGCAGGAGGTGTAAATGAAGACAATGAGGACTGCTCCTTAGTTGATGTGAAGTCAGTGTGAAAGAAACAGCTGTGCTTATGGTTGAATGACTTTGCATGTATGAAAGTGTAATGATGAATATATTAATCATGAGACATAGTGACAAACATAGGACAAATAAAAAGATGGATTTGATATAAAACTCTGATGAAAATTGCCATAATCAATAGAGACAATATTCATAAATAATAATCAGAGGTTAATCTGTGTCTGCTCTTTATTATTGTGCTGGAGAGCCACAGGGACTAAAGTTAGCTGAGCAACTGGACAAAGTCCTACTGTACTCATCCTTACACTGAGCTGATATACCCATCATACATACCCATATAGTTAATGTCTTTATACTTAGGTATATATACAGGAGCTGCACTGTCAGTTAATCTGAGGTCTGTTTATCATCTCCAGAGACAGCAGCAGACAGCAGCAGGTGTATCTCCACATCAACACCATACTAAACACTACAACAACCTCTAATATTGAAGATTCTGCTCTTTATTATTGTGCTGGAGAGCCACAGTGAGACAGGAGAGAGCAACACTCTGTACAACAACAATTACAATGCTAAGTCCCAGTAATTTTCCTAAAATCTGAAGTCAAGGAGCCTTCAAGTTAAAACTAGTTGAGAACTGAATAATAACTGAAGGTGTGAGACAAGAGCATGATCACAAAGAAATCATTTATCTTGCTTTTCCTTTCTGTGACATACTTGATACACTTCAAATGTAGATAACAAATAAAGAGTAAGGGACATTATCATCTAAACATATACAGCAGGACCTGCAACACATTCAGTTTAAGTAAATGTATGAAAAATAAACTCATTTTCTAGAGGAAGTATTGAAATATTAAAAGATGACTCATACACACAATCCAAGTATTGTCTGCTTGTAATAGGACAGTCTGACCTGGAGCCTCTTTTATAGCCTGTCAGTGTCCTTTTCTATGCAAAGTGAACTTCCTTCCAGTCTGCTATAAACTCTTCCTATCATGCTGTCAGCTGAGGCAGAAGGAGAGAAGCTCCCAGCAGATCACCTTCAATACCAACCATGTTCTCTGTAGCTCTGCTGCTGCTGCTGCTGTCTGCTGAATCCTGTGAGTAGTGGGAAAGGTTGTTGGTTGTTTAACAGTTGGTCCTTATTCTCCTTTGTCTCACCTTCTGTCTGTTCTCTTGTTGTTTGGCAGCTGTGAATGGCCAGGCTATGGAGTCCATTCCCTCCACTCCAGTGTTGAAACAGCCTCAGGAAACTCTCAGTCTTTCCTGCAGGGGTACTGGCTTTACCTTCAGTAGCTATTATATGCACTGGATAAGACAAGCTGAAGGAAAACCGTTTGAATGGTTGGGGATCATTTACAATGATTCAAGCGCAACATCTTATGCCAGCAGTGTGAAAAGGACGTGCAGAAATTACAAGAGATGATAGCAACAGCATGGTTTATCTGAGACTGCCCAACCTGAAGCCAGAGGACTCTGCAGTCTATTACTGTGCCAGAGACTCACAGTGATGAGAACAAGGAGAGAGGCTTTACAAAAACCCAAAGAAGTGTTTTATATATTGACCTCCAGGGGGCAGCAGGAGGTGTAAATGAAGACAATGAGGACTGCTCCTTAGTTGATGTGAAGTCAGTGTGAAAGAAACAGCTGTGCTTATGGTTGAATGACTTTGCATGTATGAAAGTGTAATGATGAATATTATAATCATGAGTTATAATGACAAGCATAGGACAAATAAAAAGCTGGATTTGATAGAAAACTGATGAAAATTGACAAAATCAACAAAAAACAATATGGATAAATGTATAATATTCATAAATAATAAAAACAGGTTCATCTGTGGTGCAATGATGTCACATTGATGATAGACAATGTGACAACAAAAAGTGTAACTGATAGTAAAATATGTGGAGTGTGAAGCTTCTATCAGTGATGGTGACAGCACTTTACTACTCTCAGTCAATCCAGGGCCGCTTGATCATCTCCAGAGACAACAGCAGACAGCAGGTGTATCTCCAGATGAACAGCCTGAAAACAGAAGATTCTGCTGTTTATTATTGTGCTCCACAGCCACAGAGACACAGGAGAGAACAACACAAACACTCAGCACACAAAGCCAAGTGAAGAGTTGCTGTTTATACTTCACATTCACAAAACAAATAAAGAATGAAGGTCATTAACAGATCAAAATAGATGGATAGATAGATAGATAGATAGATAGATAGATAGATAGATAGATAGATAGATAGATAGATAGATAGATAGATAGATGAAACATACGAATGAAAACATATTAAGCGTCTACAAATCAACAGGTGAAAAGACGGAGATATTAAACAATAATTTCTAAAACAAATCCAAGTACTGTCTGCTTGTAATAGGACAGTCTGACCTGGAGCCTCTTTTATAGCCTGTCAGTGTCCTTTTCTATGCAAAGTGAACTTCCTTCCAGTCTGCTATAAACTCTTCCTATCATGCTGTCAGCTGAGGCAGAAGGAGAGAAGCTCCCAGCAGATCACCTTCAATACCAACCATGTTCTCTGTAGCTCTGCTGCTGCTGCTGCTGTCTGCTGGATCCTGTGAGTTTCACTGAGACTCTTTTATAGGTCTCACTCTGTTCAACAGCGACTGAAGATTGAACATGTTTTTCTTTACAGGTGTGAGGTGTGAACAGCTGACACAGCCAGCCTCTGTGAGTGTGCAGCCAGGTCAACAGCTGACCATCAGATGTCAGGTCACCTATGCTCTTAGCAGCTATTACACAGCTTGGATCAGACAGCCTGCAGGGAAAGGACTGGAGTGGATTGGATCAAAATATACTGGTGACTCTTACTACAAAGATTCACTAAAGAACAAGTTCAGTATCTCCTTGGAAACGTCCACAAAGACAGTGACTCTGAACGGACAGAATATGCAGCCTGAAGACTCTGCCTTGTATTACTGTGCCAGAGACTCACAATGATACAAACCATCAGTGGACCTGCACAAAAACCCCTCAGTGTCTGCACAGTTCCACAAACCCACCAGAGGAGGCGCTATGAGACCTCACAATCATTCAAGACTGATTCCCTGCTTAACATGTTAGAGGCCACTGAATGTTATTAAATTATGCAGACATTCATATAAAATTATGAAAGTGTGGACACTTTAAAGAAACAATTGAACTGACAGCGTAGTAAAATGAGTAATATTACATGATGATGTCATCCACATCCGAGAAAGTCAAGGCTGGATGTAAACTCTAACATGACCTGCTGTTACATTGTGAGATATGGAGTTTATCCTGCAGATCAACATAATAATATCTACTAATATATATTTACAATTATTACTCTTCATATTTTTGTGCTACTCAGGTTTCAGGAACAACACAGATAAAACATGACTAACACTGAATCCACTCAGATACAGAGAAGCTGTACATGAGTGGCAGTACTGTAGCCACTCCCTCCTCCCTGTTTTTGGTTGCGTGCACTTTGTAAAGATCAGGAGCACCGGCAGTTGTGATGTCATCATTTGTATGTAAAGGTGTATTTGAATAACCTCTGACCTTCATCACAATGCAAATACAGAGCTGCAGAGTGCTTACATCTGTCCTCACACTGACTGGCTGTCTCACTGTGCTGTGTGGAGCAGCTGACTTCACATCTTCAACTCTAGGATGGCCAACAAACTGTGCCTTCTGCTGACAGCTCTCTTCCTGCCCTGTGAGTGTGTGACGCTTCATGCTGCTTGAAAGAGGAAAAAAGGTTTTTGGTTGTTTTACAGTTCCTCCTTATTCTCCTTTTTCTCACCTTCTGTCTGTTCTCTTGTTGTTTGGCAGCTGTGAATGGCCAGGCTATGGAGTCCATTCCCTCCACTCCAGTGTTGAAACAGCCTCAGGAAACTCTCAGTCTTTCCTGCAGGGGTACTGGCTTTACCTTCAGTAGCTTTAGTATGCACTGGATAAGACAAGCTGAAGGAAAAGGTTTGGAATGGTTGGCGTGGATTTACACCGATGGAAGCTCAACAGCTTATGCCAGCAGTGTGAAAGGACGTGCAGAAATCACAAGAGATGATAGCAACAGCATGGTTTATCTGAGACTGCCCAACCTGAAGCCAGAGGACTCTGCAGTCTATTACTGTGCCAGAGACTCACAGTGATGAGAACAAGGAGAGAGGCTTTACAAAAACCCAAAGAAGTGTTTTATATATTGACCTCCAGGGGGCAGCAGGAGGTGTAAATGAAGACAATGAGGACTGCTCCTTAGTTGATGTGAAGTCAGTGTGAAAGAAACAGCTGTGCTTATGGTTGAATGACTTTGCATGTATGAAAGTGTAATGATGAATATTATAATCATGAGTTATAGTGACAAGCAAGACATTTTCCAAAATCAATAAAGAAATAATATTCATAAAAGCACAATATTCATAAATAATAATCAGAGGTTAATCTGTGTCTGCTCTTTATTATTGTGCTGGAGAGCCACAGGGACTAAAGTTAGCTGAGCAACTGGACAAAGTCCTACTGTACTCATACTTACACTGAGCTGATATACCCATCATACATACCCATATAGTTAATGTCTTTATACTTAGGTATATATACAGGAGCTGCACTGTCAGTTAATCTGAGGTCTGTTTATCATCTCCAGAGACAGCAGCAGACAGCAGCAGGTGTATCTCCACATCAACACCATGCTAAACACTACAACAACCTCTAATATTGAAGATTCTGCTCTTTATTATTGTGCTGGAGAGCCACAGTGACACAGGAGAGAGCAACACTCTGTACAAAAACAATTACAATGATGAATCCAAGTAATTTTCCAATAATCTGAAATGAGGGACCCTTCAAGTTAAAACTAGTTGAGAACTGAATAATAACTGAAGGTCTGAGACAAGAGCATGATCACATATTAATCATTTATCTTGTTTTTCCTTTTTGTGACATACTTGATACACGTCAAATGTACGTAACAAATAAAGAGTAAGGGACAACTTAGAAATTTTCTCTCTCTAACTCATAATGTGAGCAGTTACAACAGAGAGGAATGAAGAACAATACAGATTCTGCTGAAACATTATTTTAAATGACACTAAGTGAATCTGAAATCTCCAAAAAGTCTCTTTAGCAACATTTGACTCATCACATTCAATAATTATGAAGAGCATAAACACATGAATTTGTTCACTGAATCAGAACTGTTTTATGATCTTTATGTGAAGTGGAAAAATAAATATAACAGAAACAAAGAGGAGGAGCAAGAACCTGGAAGCTGCACTTGTGTAAAAGTATAGAGTCATCATTTATTTATCATTCCAAAATGACGTTGTTACAAGTGAAATACATCAATGAGGTAAAATGTTTGAGTAAAATGAACTCAGCTGTTGATGTTAATTCTACTCAAGTACCAAAAGTTTTTTTTGGATAATAACTGTACTCCAGTATTGGAGTACAGTTATATATATATATATATATTATAAATATATATATATATATATATATTTTTTTTTAACAAATATTGCAGCTCTATTTTCATTTTTTCACCACAGGGACATGAATAGTCCATCATCAAAGCTTTGAGGGTAATGGACTTGAAGTATGTATTTTAATTTGGTTATGGAGTGAAGTAAACACAATTATTTCTGAAAATATAAATACACCACAAAAGTAAAGATTCTCTCAAGAACAACAAACAAAAACATCAACAATGATAAATCGAACATCTCTCAGTAATTTTCCAATAATCTGAAATGAAGGAGCCTTCAAGTTAAAACTAGTTGAGAACTGAATAATAACTGAAGGTCTGAGACAAGAGCATGATCACATATTAATCAATTATCTTGTTTTTCCTTTCTGTGACATACTTGATACACTTCAAATGTAGATAACACATAAAGAGTAAGGGACATTATCATCTAAACATATACAGCAGGACCTGCAACACATTCAGTTTGAGTTCATGTTTGAAAACTTAACTCTTTTTCTATAGGAAGTATTGAAAAACTAAAAGATGACTCATACACACAATCCAAGTATTGTCTGCTTGTAATAGGACAGTCTGACCTGGAGCCTCTTTTATAGCCTGTCAGTGTCCTTTTCTATGCAAAGTGAACTTCCTTCCAGTCTGCTATAAACTCTTCCTATCATGCTGTCAGCTGAGGCAGAAGGAGAGAAGCTCCCAGCAGATCACCTTCAATACCAACCATGTTCTCTGTAGCTCTGCTGCTGCTGCTGCTGTCTGCTGAATCCTGTGAGTAGTGGGAAAGGTTGTTGGTTGTTTTACAGTTGGTCCTTATTATCCTTTTTCTCACCTTCTGTCTGTTCTCTTGTTGTTTGGCAGCTGTGAATGGCCGGGCTTTGGAGTCCATTCCCTCCACTCCAGTGTTGAAACAGCCTCAGGAAACTCTCAGTCTTTCCTGCAGGGTTACTGGCTTTACCTTCAGTAGCTATGATATGCACTGGATAAGACAAGCTGAAGGAAAAGCTTTGGAATGGTTGGGATATATTTACAGCGATGGAAGCGCAACAAATTATGCCAGCAGTGTGAAAGGACGTGCAGAAATCACAAGAGATAATAGCAACAGCATGGTTTATCTGAGACTGCCCAACCTGAAGCCAGAGGACTCTGCAGTCTATTACTGTGCCAGAGACTCACAGTGATGAGAACAAGGAGAGAGGCTTTACAAAAACCCAAAGAAGTGTTTTATATATTGACCTCCAGGGGGCAGCAGGAGGTGTAAATGAAGACAATGAGGACTGCTCCTTAGTTGATGTGAAGTCAGTGTGAAAGAAACAGCTGTGCTTATGGTTGAATGACTTTGCATGTATGAAAGTGTAATGATGAATATTATAATCATGAGTTATAGTGACAAGCAAGACATTTTCCAAAATCAATAAAGAAATAATATTCATAAAAGCACAATATTCATAAATAATAATCAGAGGTTAATCTGTGTCTGCTCTTTATTATTGTGCTGGAGAGCCACAGTGACACAGGAGAGAGCAACACTCTGTACAAAAACAATTACAATGATGAATCCCAGTAATTTTCATGTAATCTGAAATGAAGGACCCTTCAAGTTAAAACTAGTTGAGAACTGAATAATAACTGAAGGTCTGAGACAAGAGCATGATCACATATTAATCAATTATATTGTTTTTCCTTTCTGTGACATACTTGATACACTTCAAATGTAGATAACAAATAAAGAGTAAGGGACATTATCATCTAAACATATACAGCAGGACCTGCAACACATTCAGTTTCAGTTAATGTATAAAAAATAAACTCATTTTCTGGGGGAAGTATTGAAATATTAAAAGATGACTCATACACACAATCCAAGTATTGTCTGCTTGTAATAGGACAGTCTGACCTGGAGCCTCTTTTATAGCCTGTCAGTGTCCTTTTCTATGCAAAGTGAACTTCCCTCCAGTCTGCTATAAACTCTTCCTATCATGCTGTCAGCTGAGGCAGAAGGAGAGAAGCTCCCAGCAGATCACCTTCAATACCAACCATGTTCTCTGTAGCTCTGCTGCTGCTGCTGCTGTCTGCTGGATCCTGTGAGTTTCACTGAGACTCTTTTATAGGTCTCACTCTGTTCAACACCGACTGAAGATTGAACATGTTTTTCTTTACAGGTGTGAGGTGTGAACAGCTGACACAGCCAGCCTCTGTGAGTGTGCAGCCAGGTCAACAGCTGACCATCAGATGTCAGGTCACTTATGATCTTGGCAGCCATTACACAGCTTGGATCAGACAGCCTGCAGGGAAAGGACTGGAGTGGATTGGAATTAAATATACTGGTGCCTCTTACTACAAAGATTCACTAAAAAACCAGTTCAGTATCTCATTGGAAACGTCCACAAAGACAGTGACTCTGAACGGACAGAATATGCAGCCTGAAGACTCTGCTGTGTATTACTGTGCCAGAGACTCACAATGATACAAACCATCAGTGGACCTGCACAAAAACCCCTCAGTGTCTGCACAGTTGTTCATGAAGCCACCAGAGGGGGCGCCACCACACCACTGTTTTTCTTGACTTTTCTCTCTCTAACTCATAATGTGAGCAGTTACAACAGAGAGGAATGAAGCACAATACAGATTCTGCTGAAACATTATTTTTACTCTCAGTGAATCTGAAATCTCCAAAAAGTCTTTAGCAACATTTGACTCATCACCGTCAATAATGATGAAGATCATAAACACATGAATTGTTCACTGAATCAGAACTGTGAGGTGAACTTCATGTGATGTGGAAAATATAACTATTACAGATACAACATGGAGGAGCAAGAACCTGGAAGCTGCACTTGTGTTAAAGTATAGATTCATCATTTATTCTTCATTCCAAAATGACTTTGTTACAAGTGAAATACATCAATGAGGAAAAATGTTTGAGTAAAATGAACTTAGCTATTTTTAATAATAACTCTACTCAAGTATTGAAAGTAAAATAATCTCTTGCTCCTCACGGTGACATGCAGAACTTCAGATACAGACATGAACTTAATCTGAATTACCATAATAGTATCTTATATTTGTCACTTTTTGACTTCTAGTTACAAAATCTTTCAGTTTGAATTTTTTTTTTCATTTTTTTTACAAACATTGCAATAAATTCTTTATTTTTGTACTACTGTGGCTTAAATATTCCATCACCAAAAGGTTTGAAAATAAAGGACTACAAAATTATATTTTAATTTAGATGTGTAGTGAAGTAAACATAATCATTTCTGAAAATATATTATATCCATGAAAGTAATAATTCTCTAAAAAAAAATCCATTAATACTGTATTCAAATATTTGTACTTTTTTGCTCCACATCACAAACAAAAACAGTAATAATGATGAAGCACACGTCTATCAGAAATTTTCCAGTAAACTGAAATCAAGGACCTTTGGTATAACAACTGAAGGTCTGAGACAAGAGCATGAACACATTTGAATCATTTATCTGGTTTTCCTTTCTGTGACATACTTCATACACTTCAAATGCACATAACAAATAAAGAGTTAGGGACATTATCATCAAATCATATACAGCAGGACTACAGTGCAGAAATCATATCCATGAAACGAACAAATGCTCTTTTATAGCCTGTCAGTGTCCTTTTCTATGCAAAGTGAACTTCCTTCCAGTCTGCTATAAACTCTTCCTATCATGCTGTCAGCTGAGGCAGAAGGAGAGAAGCTCCCAGCAGATCACCTTCAATACCAACCATGTTCTCTGTAGCTCTGCTGCTGCTGCTGCTGTCTGCTGGATCCTGTGAGTTTCACTGAGACTCTTTTATAGGTCTCACTCTGTTCAACACCGACTGAAGATTGAACATGTTTTTCTTTACAGGTGTGAGGTGTGAACAGCTGACACAGCCAGCCTCTGTGAGTGTGCAGCCAGGTCAACAGCTGACCATCAGATGTCAGGTCTCTTATTCTCTTAGCAGCTATTACACAGCTTGGATCAGACAGCCTGCAGGGAAAGGACTCGAGTGGATTGGACAGAAATATACTAGTGGCACTCTCTTCAAAGATTCACTAAAAACCAAGTTCAGTATCTCCTTGGAAACGTCCACAAAGACAGTGACTCTGAACGGACAGAATATGCAGCCTGAAGACTCTGCTGTGTATTACTGTGCCAGAGACTCACAATGATACAAACCATCAGCGGACCTGCACAAAAACCCCTCAGTGTCTGCACAGTTGTTCATGAAGCCACCAGAGGGGGCGCTACCACACCACTGTTTTTCTTGACTTTTCTCTCTCT
Organism: Genypterus blacodes; assembly: GCF_046128005.1. NCBI lineage: Eukaryota > Metazoa > Chordata > Actinopteri > Ophidiiformes > Ophidiidae > Genypterus > Genypterus blacodes. Next base: position 771,370 of record NW_027467082.1, read on the forward strand.
AACTCATAATGTGAGCAGTTACAACAGAGAGGAATGAAGCACAATACAGATTCTGCTGAAACATTATTTTGACACCCAGTGAATCTGAAATCTCCAAAAAGTCTTTAGCAACATTTGACTCATCACCGTCAATAATGATGAAGATCATAAACACATGAATTGTTCACTGAATCAGAACTGTGAGGTGAACTTCATGTGATGTGGAAAATATAACTTTTACAGATACAACATGGAGGAGCAAGAACCAGGAAGCTGCACTTGTGTTAAAGTATAGATTCATCATTTATTCTTCATTACAAAATGACTTTGTTACAAGTGAAATACATCAATGATGAAATATGTTTGAGTCAAATGAACTTAGATGTTGATGTAAGTTCTACTCAAGCTCCAAAAGTATATATTGGCGAATAACTGTACTCCAGTACTGAAAATAAAATAATCTCTTGCTCCTCACGGTGACATGCAGAACTTCTGATACAGACATGAACTTAATCTGTATTACCATAATATTATGTTATCAATATAATAATATCTACAAATATATATTTACAATTATTACTCTTCATATTTTTGTGCTACTCAGGTTTCAGGAACAACACAGATAAAACATGACTAACACTGAATCCACTCAGATACAGAGAAGCTGTACATGAGTGGCAGTACTGTAGCCACTCCCTCCTCCCTGTTTTTGGTTGCGTGCACTTTGTAAAGATCAGGAGCACCGGCAGTTGTGATGTCATCATTTGTATGTAAAGGTGTATTTGAATAACCTCTGACCTTCATCACAATGCAAATACAGAGCTGCAGAGTGCTTACATCTGTCCTCACACTGACTGGCTGTCTCACTGTGCTGTGTGGAGCAGCTGACTTCACATCTTCAACTCTAGGATGGCCAACAAACTGTGCCTTCTGCTGACAGCTCTCTTCCTGCCCTGTGAGTGTGTGACGCTTCATGCTGCTTTAAAGAGGAAAAAAGGTTTTTGGTTGTTTTACAGTTCCTCCTTATTCTCCTTTTTCTCACCTCCTGTCTGTTCTCTTGTTGTTTGGCAGCTGTGAATGGCCAGGCTATGGAGTCCATTCCCTCCACTCCAGTGTTGAAACAGCCTCAGGAAACTCTCAGTCTTTCCTGCAGGGGTACTGGCTTTACCTTCACTAGCTTTAATATGCACTGGATAAGACAAGCTGAGGGAAAAGCTTTGGAATGGTTGGGGTATTTTGACACTGGAAGCACAGCATATTATGCCAGCAGTGTGAAAGGACGTGCAGAAATCACAAGAGATAATAGCAACAGCATGGTTTATCTGAGACTGCCCAACCTGAAGCCAGAGGACTCTGCAGTCTATTACTGTGCCGGAGACTCACAGTGATGAGAACAAGGAGAGAGGCTTTACAAAAACCCAAAGAAGTGTTTTATATATTGACCTCCAGGGGGCAGCAGGAGGTGTAAATGAAGACAATGAGGACTGCTCCTTAGTTGATGTGAAGTCAGTGTGAAAGAAACAGCTGTGCTTATGGTTGAACGATGTTGCATGTACGAAAGTGTAATGATGAATATTATAATCATGAGTTATAATGAAAAGCAAAGGAGAAATAAAAAGCTGGATTTGATAGAAAACTATGAGGAAAATTGCCATAATCAATAGAGACAATATTCATAAATAATAATCAGAGGTTAATCTGTGTCTGCTCTTTATTATTGTGCTGGAGAGCCACAGGGACTAAAGTTAGCTGAGCAACTGGACAAAGTCCTACTGTACTCATACTTACACTGAGCTGATATACCCATCATACATACCCATATAGTTAATGTCTTTATACTTAGGTATATATACAGGAGCTGCACTGTCAGTTAATCTGAGGTCTGTTTATCATCTCCAGAGACAGCAGCAGACAGCAGCAGGTGTATCTCCACATCAACACCATACTAAACACTACAACAACCTCTAATATTGAAGATTCTGCTGTTTATTATTGTGCTGGAGAGCCACAGTGACACAGGAGAGAGCAACACTCTGTACAAAAACAATTACAATGCTAAGTCCCAGTAATTTTCTTAAAATCTGAAGTCAAGGAGCCTTCAAGTTAAAACTAGTTGAGAACTGAATAATAACTGAAGGTCTGAGACAAGAGCATGATCACATATTAATCATTTATCTTGTTTTTCCTTTCTGTGACATACTTCATACACTTCAAATGTAGATAACAAATAAAGAGTAAGGGACATTATCATCTAAACATATACAGCAGGACCTGCAACACATTCAGTGTAAGTTAATGTATGAAAAATAAACTAATTTTCTGGGGGAAGTATTGAAATATTAAAAGATGACTCATACACACAATCCAAGTACTGTCTGCTTGTAATAGGACAGTCTGACCTGGAGCCTCTTTTATAGCCTGTCAGTGTCCTTTTCTATGCAAAGTGAACTTCCTTCCAGTCTGCTATAAACTCTTCCTATCATGCTGTCAGCTGAGGCAGAAGGAGAGAAGCTCCCAGCAGATCACCTTCAATACCAACCATGTTCTCTGTAGCTCTGCTGCTGCTGCTGCTGTCTGCTGGATCCTGTGAGTTTCACTGAGACTCTTTTATAGGTCTCACTCTGTTCAACAGCGACTGAAGATTGAACATGTTTTTCTTTACAGGTGTGAGGTGTGAACAGCTGACACAGCCAGCCTCTGTGAGTGTGCAGCCAGGTCAACAGCTGACCATCAGATGTCAGGTCACCTATGCTCTTAGCTATTGGACAGCTTGGATCCGACAGCCTGCAGGGAAAGGACTGGAGTGGATTGGACAGAAATATACTGGTGGCACTCACTTCAAAGATTCACTAAAGAACAAGTTCAGTATCTCCTTGGAAACGTCCACAAAGACAGTGACTCTGAACGGACAGAATATGCAGCCTGAAGACTCTGCTGTGTATTACTGTGCCAGAGACTCATAATGATACAAACCATCAGTGGACCTGCACAAAAACCCCTCAGTGTCTGCACAGTTCCACAAACCCACCAGAGGAGGCGCTATGAGACCTCACAATCATTCAAGACTGATTCCCTGCTTAACATGTTAGAGGCCACTGAATGTTATTCAATCATGCAGACATTCATATAAAATTATGAAAGTGTGGACATTTTAAAGATACAATTGAACTGACAGCGTAGTAAAATGAGTAATATTACATGATGATGTCATCCACATCCGAGAAAGTCAAGGCTGGATGTAAACTCTAACATGACCTGCTGTTACATTGTGAGATATGGAGTTTATCCTGCAGATCAACATAATAATATCTACTAATATATATTTACAATTATTACTCTTCATATTTTTGTGCTACTCAGGTTTCAGGAACAACACAGATAAAACATGACTAACACTGAATCCACTCAGATACAGAGAAGCTGTACATGAGTGGCAGTACTGTAGCCACTCCCTCCTCCCTGTTTTTGGTTGCGTGCACTTTGTAAAGATCAGGAGCACCGGCAGTTGTGATGTCATCATTTGTATGTAAAGGTGTATTTGAATAACCTCTGACCTTCATCACAATGCAAATACAGAGCTGCAGAGTGCTTACATCTGTCCTCACACTGACTGGCTGTCTCACTGTGCTGTGTGGAGCAGCTGACTTCACATCTTCAACTCTAGGATGGCCAACAAACTGTGCCTTCTGCTGACAGCTCTCTTCCTGCCCTGTGAGTGTGTGACGCTTCATGCTGCTTGAAAGAGGAAAAAAGGTTTTTGGTTGTTTTACAGTTGGTCCTTATTATCCTTTTTCTCACCTTCTGTCTGTTCTCTTGTTGTTTGGCAGCTGTGAATGGCCAGGCTATGGAGTCCATTCCCTCCACTCCAGTGTTGAAACAGCCTCAGGAAACTCTCAGTCTTTCCTGCAGGGGTACTGGCTTTACCTTCAGCAGCTTTAATATGAACTGGATAAGACAAGCTGAAGGAAAAGCTTTGGAATGGTTGGGGATCATTTACACCGATGCAAGCACAACATATGCCAGCAGTGTGAAAGGACGTGCAGAAATCACAAGAGATGATAGCAACAGCATGGTTTATCTGAGACTGCCCAACCTGAAGCCAGAGGACTCTGCAGTCTATTACTGTGCCAGAGACTCACAGTGATGAGAACAAGGAGAGAGGATTTACAAAAACCCAAAGAAGTGTTTTATATATTGACCTCCAGGGGGCAGCAGGAGGTGTAAATGAAGACAATGAGGACTGCTCCTTAGTTGATGTGAAGTCAGTGTGAAAGAAACAGCTGTGCTTATGGTTGAATGACTTTGCATGTACGAAAGTGTAATGATGAATATTATAATCATGAGTTATAATGACAAGCATAGGGCAAATAAAAAGCTGGATTTGATAGAAAACTCTGATGAAAATTGCCATAATCAATAGAGACAATATTCATAAATAATAATCAGAGGTTAATCTGTGTCTGCTCTTTATTATTGTGCTGGAGAGCCACAGGGACTAAAGTTAGCTGAGCAACTGGACAAAGTCCTACTGTACTCATACTTACACTGAGCTGATATACCCATCATACATACCCATATAGTTAATGTCTTTATACTCAGGTATATATACAGGAGCTGCACTGTCAGTTAATCTGAGGTCTGTTTATCATCTCCAGAGACAGCAGCAGACAGCAGCAGGTGTATCTCCACATCAACACCATACTAAACACTACAACAACCTCTAATATTGAAGATTCTGCTGTTTATTATTGTGCTGGAGAGCCACAGTGAGACAGGAGAGAGCAACACTCTGTACAAAAACAATTACAATGCTAAGTCCCAGTAATTTTCCTAAAATCTGAAGTCAAGGACCCTTCAAGTTAAAACTAGTTGAGAACTGAATAATAACTGAAGGTCTGAGACAAGAGCATGATCACATATTAATCATTTATCTTGTTTTTCCTTTCTGTGACATACTTGATACACTTCAAATGTACGTAACAAATAAAGAGTAAGGGACATTATCATCTAAACATATACAGCAGGACCTGCAACACATTCCGTTTGAGTTAATGTATGAAAAATAAACTCATTTTCTGGGGGAAGTATTGAAATATTAAAAGATGACTCATACACACAATCCAAGTACTGTCTGCTTGTAATAGGACAGTCTGACCTGGAGCCTCTTTTATAGCCTGTCAGTGTCCTTTTCTATGCAAAGTGAACTTCCTTCCAGTCTGCTATAAACTCTTCCTATCATGCTGTCAGCTGAGGCAGAAGGAGAGAAGCTCCCAGCAGATCACCTTCAATACCAACCATGTTCTCTGTAGCTCTGCTGCTGCTGCTGCTGTCTGCTGGATCCTGTGAGTTTCACTGAGACTCTTTTATAGGTCTCACTCTGTTCAACACCGACTGAAGATTGAACATGTTTTTCTTCACAGGTGTGAGGTGTGAACAGCTGACACAGCCAGCCTCTGTGAGTGTGCAGCCAGGTCAACAGCTGACCATCAGATGTCAGGTCACTTATGATCTTAGCAGCTATTACACAGCTTGGATCAGACAGCCTGCAGGGAAAGGACTGGAGTGGATTGGAATGAAAGATACTGGTAGCTCCTACTTCAAAGATTCACTGAAAAACAAGTTCAGTATCTCCTTGGAAACGTCCACAAAAACAGTGACTCTGAACGGACAGAATATGCAGCCTGAAGACTCTGCTGTGTATTACTGTGACAGAGACTCACAATGATACAAACCATCAGTGGACCTGCACAAAAACCCCTCAGTGTCTGCACAGTTGTTCATGAAGCCACCAGAGGGGGCGCCATCACACCACTGTTTTTCTTGACTTTTCTCTCTCTTACTCATAATGTGTGCAGTTACAACAGAGAGGAATGAAGCACAATACAGATTCTGCTGAAACATTATTTTGACACAATCTGAAATCTCCAAAAAGTCTCTTTAGCAACATTTGACTCATCACCGTCAATAATGATGAAGAGCATACACACCTGAATGTGTTCACTGAATCAGAACTGTGAGGTGAACTTCATGTGATGTGGAAAATATAACTATTACAGATACAACATGGAGGAGCAAGAACCTGGAAGCTGCACTTGTGTTAAAGTATAGATTCATCATTTATTCTTCATTCCAAAATGACTTTGTTACAAGTGAAAGACATCAATGAGGAAAAATGTTTGAGTAAAATGAACTTAGATGTTGATGTAAATTCTACTCAAGTATCAAAAGTATTTTGTGGATAATAACAGTACTCAAGTATTGAAAGTAAAATAATCTCTTTCTCCTCTTGGTGACATTCAGAACTTTTGATTCCGGCCTGAATTTAATCTGAATTACCATAATATTATGTAATCTCTGTCACTTTCTGACTTTTTATCTTAAATATTTCATTGACACTTTTTTTTGCCAACATTGCAATTCTTTTTAATTTTTTGTACCACAGTGGCCTAAATATCCATCCATCATCAAAGGTTGGAAAATAATGGACTACAAATATATATTTTAATTTGGATGTGTAGTCAAGTAAACACAAATATTTCTGAATATATACTTACTAAGTTAAGTAATCTGAAAAGTACTGTGTTGGTCTACATCACAAACAAAAACATTAGCAATGATAAATCGCACATCTATGAGTAACATTCCAATCATCTGAAATGAAGGAGGCTTCAAGTTAAATCTAGTTGAGAATTGTAAAATAACTGAAGGTCTGAGACAAGAGCATGATCACATATTAATCGTTTATCTTGTTTTTCCTTTCTGTGACATACTTGATACACTTCAAATGTAGATAACAAATAAAGAGTAAGGGACATTATCATCTAAACATATACAGCAGGACCTGCAACACATTCAGTTTGAGTTCATGTTTGAAAACTAAACTCTTTTTCTATAGGAAGTATTGAAATATTAAAAGATGACTCATACACACAATCCAAGTACTGTCTGCTTGTAATAGGACAGTCTGACCTGGAGCCTCTTTTATAGCCTGTCAGTGTCCTTTTCTATGCAAAGTGAACTTCCTTCCAGTCTGCTATAAACTCTTCCTATCATGCTGTCAGCTGAGGCAGAAGGAGAGAAGCTCCCAGCAGATCACCTTCAATACCAACCATGTTCTCTGTAGCTCTGCTGCTGCTGCTGCTGTCTGCTGGATCCTGTGAGTTTCACTGAGACTCTTTTATAGGTCTCACTCTGTTCAACAGCGACTGAAGATTGAACATGTTTTTCTTTACAGGTGTGAGGTGTGAACAGCTGACACAGCCAGCCTCTGTGAGTGTGCAGCCAGGTCAACAGCTGACCATCAGATGTCAGGTCACGTATTCTTTTAGCAGCTATTATGCAGCTTGGATCAGACAGCCTGCAGGGAAAGGACTGGAGTGGATTGGAATGAAAAGTACTCATTACACTTTCTTCAAAGATTCACTTAAAAACAAGTTCAGTATCTCCTTGGAAACGTCTACAAACACAGCGACTCTGAACGGACAGAATATGCAGCCTGAAGACTCTGCTGTGTATTACTGTGCCAGAGACTCACAATGATACAAACCATCAGTGGACCTGCACAAAAACCCCTCAGTGTCTGCACAGTTGATGCACAACGTGACCAGAGGAGGAGCCCATGTATTTTCACACTTTAAACCGATCAGGAAGAAAGATGCACATGGAGGGCAATGTTTTATTATGGAGGCACAACTTTATTTGTTAAAAATAAAACAAATAAAACAGTTTTGTCTGACCGCTCTTCAGTTTCTTTGACTAATGTTTATATCATTTAAACCAACACACCAAAACAGAAAGACAACTCCACATCTGACGAATGGAAACATATTTGATCAATGGAGTTTGCTACATTAAATCACTTTTGATGAGGCTGTGAATACAAATCGCAGTATTTGAATAGCAGTAAATGTCACATTGAATCCCCAAACCACAGAGCCATAGTGTAAAATTGGCATCCAGCTATTATCAGCAAATGCCAAAACGGGTTTAGGGTGACACTGAATGCACCAAAGTTTGTAACATGAACAGAACACATTTTTACATCTGAGCAAATGTGTTTTTAACAATGAAATAATTCAGAAAGAAGAAAACATTCAAGATTGCTTTTCCTCTATTTCCTCTATTTCCACACACGCTCTATTAGCTGTTGCCCATTTGACAAACAGTGCTTGTCTTTGTGATCTTTAAGTACCTCCAGATCAAGACTGGTAACAATGCAAATATGAGGATTGAGCCACAGTCTCCACCCAGTCTCTCCGTATCACATATATCTCTTCATCTCCAGCAGTGGCAGATTCAGTAAGGTTTCCACCATGGCAGCTATGGAAAGTGTCTTCCTCTTGGCTCTCATTTCAGGTGAGTGAAGTACTTATTCGCTGTTGGAAAATGGATCGCCTGCTGTCTTCCCATCATCTAAACTCTGCGTGTGTCTCTCAGCTGTTGGTGGCCAGTCCCTCACCTCCTCAGAGGCTGTGGTCAGGAGCGCCGCAGAGTCCGTCACACTGTCCTGTAAGGTGGATGGACTTCCTCTTGCATGGCTGCACTGGATTCGTCAGAAACCAGGAAAAGGACTGGAATGGATAGTTGATGTTGTGACGCATACACTATATACACACATTTAAGGTATAATGTATTCATTTTGTACATTTAATTATTAAAGTATAAATATGAATCTATCAATGATTATCTTGAAGAATCAATTTAGTGAACCACAATAAAAAATAGTTAAGTTATTGGAAATAAACAAAGAGACGGAGAGATTGCTCTGTTTTTATGTAGAGGTCATTACTTATAGGTTGGATTTAGATTAAAAGAATTGAATGAGTTGAAGATGTCCCACGTTGCCTTTGATAAACACTATGTGTGTGTTACCTGGGACATGATGAACTGTATATTAACTATTCAAGGCCTATAGGCTTGTTGTTATGTTAATGTTGATAGTTATTCTTCTTAAGACATGCAAACATGCAAGAGAATATGAAGATGAGAGGGAAGTCCAGTCCAGTTGTGTCCTCCCTCCCTGTGAGGAGGAGTCAATGCAAAACTTGGATGTCTTCGTCCTCTACATATGTGACTGCAGAGAGGCTGACAGAGAACAGTGGACACACACTTTAGCATGATGGACTACAGGACAGGACTGCTGCTTTTAGCTGTCTGCTGGGCAGGTGAAGCTCTACACATCTGGATCTGATGTTTCCAATGATGTCAAGAATGCACTTCAATGTATATAATGATCTTTTATTATCTTGACAGGTGTTGCTGCTCAAACTCTGACACAATCTGAAGCAGTGGTTAAAAACCCTGCAGACTCACACAAACTGACCTGTACAGTCTCTGGGTACACAGTCAGCAGCTACTGGATGGGCTGGATCAGACAGGCTGCTGGAAAAGGACTGGAGTGGGTTGCTTCTCATAGTGGCAGCACTGCTTACTACTCTCAGTCAGTCAAGGGCCGGTTTATCTCCAGCGACAACAGCAGACAGCAGATGTATCTGCAGATGAACAATCTGAAGACTGAAGACTCTGCTGTTTATTATTGTGCTCGAGAGCCACAGTGACTGAAGTTGTGAAGCAGCTGTACAAAATCCTACTGAACTCACACTTTGAGAACACTCTCTGTCTTCAATCATGAAAAGCTTAGGCTGTATAAAATGACCTCAGAAACAAATGAGCTTATGTTAAAAACACAACAAGTCCATAATGTTCTTCCTTTATAATCCACATACAGTTTCCTGACACTGCACCTCCTCAGGTGGTGTTGGTGGAATTGTTGCTCTTATCTAAAAAAGGAAAAAGACACAGTACTTCATTCACAATAACAATTCAAAATACATTAAAAATCTATATTGATACTTTATTATTTATTCATTATGTGTACATTACAACGTACCAGCTCATAAATGTCATAATGTATATTGTATCTCATTCACTAGTTTATACTCTATAGATTAATTTACTTCAAGTTTTATACTCAAACGAAATATGGCAAAAAATGTTTCATGTATATCTTTATTTATTTATTATTATTATTATTATTATTTTTTTTTTTGTGCTATTTATTTTTTATTGAAGCAAACATTTTACATGACATTGCACATACAATTATAGGATAAGATGTATCATGTTTATCTTTATGAAGGAGCTCAAGCCATCTCTAAGTTCTGATGATCTGATGGTGGTTTGCCTTCTCATCTGCAAGAAGAATCAGTCCAAATCAAAGAAATCCTGCAAGTCATCAATTGACTAATTATCAGATTATGTGTTTGTTTTCCTGCCATGAATGGGTTCTGTTTGCAAGAAAAAAAAAAAAAATCCCAAGAAGTAGAAGAAACTGAATCAACTCCTGCACTGTTCTCTTGCACTACATCTCTTGAACAAAGATATTACTCCAGAGAAGCGGCCACAAACTCTGATGGCCACACACCATATTTTGACTATTCATGATTGCGAGGAGGAGTCGATGCAAAACCCTGCTGTGTTCCTTCTGTATTTGAAGAAGTGAGATCAGACTCCTGAGCAGATCATCATGGCTTCAGCTACGTGTGTCACATTTCTAATGCTGTCAGCTTTGACTGGTGAAGGACGCAACATATCTTTCATTCATTGTTAAGGTTATTTGGTTTTGTTCTCATCAAGCTGCTGTTCTCTGCAGGTGTTTGGAGTCAGACTCTGACTCAGTCTGAAGCAGTGGTAAAGCAGCATGGAGACTCTCACAAACTGACCTGTACATATGCAGGAATATCAGATTCTAGCGCTGATATCGGCTGGATCAGACAAGCTGAAGGGAAAGGACTGGAATGGATCGCCTTCATTTCTGCTCCGAGTGGTGGCACTATATCGTATTCCCAGTCTGTGAAGAATCGCTTCACCATTTCCAGAGACAACAACATGGACCAGGTGTATCTGCAGATGAACAGCCTGAAGACTGAAGACTCTGCTGTTTATTATTGTGCTAGAGAGCCACAGTGACTGGAGTAGATTGAGCAGCTGTGCAAAATCCTTAATTTCTCACCCTCCCGTACTCTGTCAAGTCACATACATGATAAACTGAGTTTAAATGATAATTAATGTTGATAGACATTCTGGACTTCGTAAATGTCTCACAAAATTCAAATGAAGTCTTTAGAGCGACTCATGTAGAATAAGTGAGGGCCAGCACATCCTCTCCCCCTGAGAGAATTAGCAGCACTGGATTATTAACAGCTATTATAAATATAAATCTCTCTCTATATATTTACCTTCAACAGAATTATTCTTGATTCACAGTAAAAATAAGTATTTTTCTCAACTCCACTCAAACAGAAAGTATTCTGATAAGCAGAAACAATGTTTTTCCTCTTCTTGTCATGTGATATATGAACTAACTAACAAACTCTTTTTCGTCTTTGTTCATATGAACAAATATTGATGATGAGGCCCATGGAAGTTTTCATGAAGTTTGACAGCCAGAATCCAGTCTAACATGTCTGACACAGTCTGCAGTATCATAAGCTGGCTGTAATACCAGCAGACAGCAGGTTGAAGTGAAGTGTTACAGTGAAGCTCAGTAAGCTGTTTCTGCAAATGACTCAAATCTACTTCATCCATTTGCTTCTCTGTTATATTCACGTCAGTATGTCATGTGCTCAGTATGTAAATGACTCAGTCTCCATGTTGAGATATAAAGACTTCATATCCGCCTGTCAGTGGAGGTTAAAGAGGAACAGAAGCTTCCATCTCTTCAGCTCCAACACAATCATGTTCTGTGTGACTTTGCTGCTGCTGACTGCTGGATGCTGTGAGTGTCTCAGAGTTGGACTGCATCAGCATTTCTCCCTTTGCAAAGGAACTGGTTAATATCTCACACATATTTGTTTTTTGTTTTTAAAACAGGTGTGAAGTGTGAACAGCTGACACAGCCAGCCTCTGTGAGTGTGCAGCCAGGTCAACGTCTGACCCTCTCCTGTCAGGTCTCTTATTCTGTTAACAGCTATTGGACAGCTTGGATCAGACAGCCTGCAGGGAAAGGACTGGAGTGGATTGGAATGAAACAGGGAACATCTTCATACTACAAAGATTCACTAAAGAACATCTTCAGTATCTCCTTAGATGCTTCCACCAACACAGCGACTCTGTATGGACAGAATATGCAGCCTGAAGACTCTGCTGTGTATTACTGTGCCAGAGACCCACAATGATACAAACCATCAGCGGACCTGCACAAAAACCCCTCAGCTGGAGACACATCCTGTGCAAGCAGCACTTTGAGGGCAGAGACTGAGGACTGAATGCAGCTGTGTGTGTTTGTCCCAATGAGACACAGAGGAATAAACAAAGCAAAACTTAGTGTGATTGTGTTTCTTCCTGACAAATAAAGAAGTGAATGATAGGAGACTATTGATGTCTGTCTTCTTGTAGCCCAGATCAATAAAGTGCGAGTGCATTACAGATTCATGTCCCCAATATTAACAGATCTTTGATAACATGCCGTTGATCATAGACTCATCTGAATGAAACTATGATGAAACTGTTAATCTTTGTCCAAAAACTCAGAAACATGTGTGATATCTACAAAAGCTGTGACTCACACATCATCATCTGAGATCTGAACAGTGAAACTTGTTTGTGTAACATGTTCCTCTATTTAAACCTGTAGGGGGCGGTCTATGCAAACTCTTCCTTCTTTATATACCAACAACCAGTGACATTTGTGACAGAACAACTGGAACTTTGAGCAGAAAACTCTTCATCCCACTGTTTATAAGATGATTGTGTGCAGTTTGTTCTTTCTAGTAACTCTTCATGGTAAGTCAGGGATTTGTGTAGTTACACACTTTAAGCTTTCTGTGTCACTGACTCACATGAGAGTTTAACATTTGATGGATGTCCTTTTCTTTGCTTATAGGAGTGTTAGGTGACATCAAACTGGACCAGTCTCCCTCTCAGGTGAAGAGACCTGGAGAGACAGTGAAGATGTCATGTGTCATATCTGGGTATCGCATGACAAGTTACAATATTGGTTGGATACGGCAGAGACCAGGGAAAGCTCTGGAGTGGATGGCATATATGAGCACAGGTTCAAACTCTGCTCTCTATAGCAGCTCCTTTGAAAGCCGTTTCACGCTGACTGAAGATGTGCCCAGCAGCACTCAGTACCTGGAGGCCAGGAGCCTGACAGCAGAGGATTCTGCTGTTTACTTCTGTGCTCGAAGAGCCACAGTGACTGAAGACAGTGGAGCAGCTGTGACCAAACCTCCACAGACAACAAGCAGGAAAATTATCTCACAAAAGTACTTCATGTTGCATCAACATACACTATATACACACATTTAAGGTATAATGTATTCATTTTATACATTTAATTATTAAAGTATAAATATGAATCTATCAATGATTATCTTGAAGAATCAATTTAGTGAACCACAATAAAAACTAGTTAAGTTATTGGAAATAAATAAAGAGACGGAGAGATTGATGATTCAAAACTTCAACATCAATCTGAGCTGTACTGATATTATATCATTATTGTTACTGTTATTTACTACTGGAGACAGAAGTTTAGAGAATAGTTTCATTCCTCCAGATACAAATGTAACATATTTTCCTGTTTAAACCTATGAAGGGTAGATTGAGTTTGTTGTACATTGATGGTCATGAAATGACAAAGAAAAATCAACCATTGATCTTTGCTGTTGTGCTGTGTGACAAAGGCTTTATGTAGAAAAAGATCCTGTATGTTTCTTATATGTAAATACATGAACACAAAGTAATTTTGCTGTTCTACATTTTGACTAAACAGCAACTGAGAGCAAAGTCCAGTCCAGTTGTGTCCTTCCTCCCTGTGAGGAGGAGTCAATGCAAAACTTGGATGTCTTCCTCCTCTACATATGTGACTGCAGAGAGGCTGACAGAGAACAGTGGACACATACTTTAGCATGATGGACTACAGGACAGGACTGCTGCTTTTAGCTGTCTGCTGGGCAGGTGAAGCTCTACACATCTGGATCTGATGTTTCCAATGATGTCAAGAATGCACTTCAATGTATATAATGATCTTTTATTATCTTGACAGGTGTTGCTGCTCAAACTCTGACACAATCTGAAGCAGTGGTTAAAAACCCTGCAGACTCACACAAACTGACCTGTACAGTCTCTGGGTTCACACTCAGCAGCTACGAGATGAGCTGGATCAGACAGGCTCCTGGAAAAGGACTGGAGTGGGTTGCTTATCATTATAGTAGCACTGCTCTCTACTCTCAGTCAGTCAAGGGCCGGTTTATCATCTCCAGAGACAACAGCAGACAGCAGGTGTATCTGCAGATGAACAATCTGAAGACTGAAGACTCTGCTGTTTATTATTGTGCTCGAGAGCCACAGTGACTGAAGTTGTGAAGCAGCTGTACAAAATCCTACTGAACTCACACTTTGAGAACACTCACTGTCTCACATCACTGACAGCTCTTTGAATCCTTAAATACTGTACAAAGTTTGATATTTCTCCCTCTTAAGCCCAAAATACTAACCAGAGCTACAGCTGGAATAAGATATAGAATAAAAAATAAAATGAATATCGCATATTTAGGAAAATATTGATAATGAAATGTCCACATGAACAAATAAACAAAAGATGATAGAGTTAATAAATTAAGAATATCTCTCATATTTAGGCAAAGGAATTAAGTGAAAATCAACCAGAACCTGATATTGAACAATAGAATAACCAACACTAATAACACCACCACTGTAAACACTCACATGTTCTTTTGTTTTGCATGATATTTTGCTCCAGATGCATGGAATCACAGATGCTGGCTGAGATGTGGGAGGAGTTTGCAATAAACAAATTGTGTGAGGGAGACAGCTCCCATCATATTTAAAGGGCTTTCATTGCTTTGAAGCCATACTAAGCACGCTGTAAACATGGCTGACATGAAGCTAACGCTCTTGCTCGCTGCTCTGTTTGTTTGCACGGGTGTTAAAGGTTGGAGCATAACCGAGTCTGGACCGGTGCTGAAAACACCTGGAGAATCCCACAGACTCACCTGCACAACCTCAGGGTTTAGTTTAAGTAGCTCAGCGTGGAGCTGGATCAGGCAGGCTGCGGGTAAAGGACCAGAGTGGATCGCTTACATACACACAGGTAGTTCTCCCATCTATTACTCCCAGTCAGTCAAGGGCAGATTCACCATCTCCAGAGACGACTCCAGCCAGAAAGTCTACCTACAGATGAACCATCTGAAGGCCGAGGACACTGCAGTGTATCACTGTGCAAGAGGAACACAGTGGGAAACAGTAACAGAGACAACATACACAAACCACTTCCTCTATTTAGCTGAAGCACTGGAATGTTAGTCAGTTGTTGTCAGTTATTTGACATCAGAGTAGTTTAATCATGACCCACTCTCTTTCTTCCAAACTATTTATATTGAACTATTGATTTGTTTGTGTAATTAGCATATATAATGTAGAAATAAATACAGTGAATTACACAAAACCAAACACTGCCTCATAAACAAATAAATAGATGAACTGATCCAAAACTTCACCATGAAGCTGAGCTGTACTTATATTTTATAATAATAATAATAATAAAAATAATAATAATAATAATTATTATTGTTGTTTTTATTATTATTATTATTATTATAATTATTATCATCATCATCATTATTATTATTATTATTATTATTATTATTATTAGTAGCAGTAGTAGTAGTATTATTATTATTATTATTAGTATTATTATTATTATTTTATAATGTTTTACTGGAGACAGAAGTTTAGAGAATAGTTTCATTCCTCCAGATACAAATGTAACATATTTTCCTGTTTAAACCTATGAAGGGTAGATTGAGTTTGTTGTACATTGATGGCCATGAAATGAGAAAAAAAAATCAACCAGTGATCTTTGCTGTTGTGCTGTGTGACAAAGGCTTTGTGTAGAAAAAGATCCTGTATGTTTCTTACATTTAATATATGAACACAAAGTAATTTTGCTGTTCTACATTTTGACTAAACAGCAACTGAGAGCAAAGTCCAGTCCAGTTGTGTCCTTCCTCCCTGTGAGGAGGAGTCAATGCAAAACTTGGATGTCTTCCTCCTCTACATATGTGACTGCAGAGAGGCTGACAGAGAACAGTGGACACACACTTTAGCATGATGGACTACAGGACAGGACTGCTGCTTTTAGCTGTCTGCTGGGCAGGTGAAGCTCTACACATCTGGATCTGATGTTTCCAATGATGTCAAGAATGCACTTCAATGTATATAATGATCTTTTATTATCTTGACAGGTGTTGCTGCTCAAACTCTGACACAATCTGAAGCAGTGGTTAAAAACCCTGCAGACTCACACAAACTGACCTGTACAGTCTCTGGGTTCTCACTCAGCAGCTACGGGATGGGCTGGATCAGACAGGCTCCTGGAAAAGGACTGGAGTGGGTTGCTACTCATGATACTGGCAGCACTGGTTACTACTCTCAGTCAGTCAAGGGCCGGTTTATCATCTCCAAAGACAACAGCAGACAGCAGGTGTATCTGCAGATGAACAATCTGAAGACTGAAGACTCTGCTGTGTATTACTGTGCCAGAGACTCACAATGATACAAACCATCAGTGGACCTGCACAAAAACCCCTCAGCTGGAGACACATCCTGTGCAAGCAGCACTTTCAGGGCAGAGACTGAGGACTGAATGCAGCTGTGTGTGTTTGTCCCAATGAGACACAGAGGAATAAACAAAGCAAAACTTAGTGTGATTGTGTTTCTTCCTGACAAATAAAGAAGTGAATGATAGGAGACTATTGATGTCTGTCTTCTTGTAGCCCAGATCAATAAAGTGCGAGTGCATTACAGATTCATGTCCCCAATATTAACAGATCTTTGATAACATGCGGTTGATCATAGACTCATCTGAATGAAACTATGATGAAACTGTTCATCTTTGTCCAAAAACTCAAAAACATGTGTGATATCTACAAAAGCTGTGACTCACACATCATCATCTGAGATCTGAACAGTGAAACTTGTTTGTGTAACATGTTCCTCTATTTAAACCTGTAGGGGGCGGTCTATGCAAACTCTTCCTTCTTTATATACCAACAACCAGTGACATTTGTGACAGAACAACTGGAACTTTGAGCAGAAAACTCTTCATCACACTGTTTATAAGATGATTGTGTGCAGTTTGTTCTTTCTAGTAACTCTTCATGGTAAGTCAGGGATTTGTGTAGTTACACACTTTAAGCTTTCTGTGTCACTGACTCACATGAGAGTTTAACATTTGATGGATGTCCTTTTCTTTGCTTATAGGAGTGTTAGGTGACATCAAACTGGACCAGTCTCCCTCTCAGGTGAAGAGACCTGGAGAGACAGTGAAGATGTCATGTGTCATATCTGGGTTTGACATGACAGCTTACTATATTGGTTGGATACGGCAGAGACCAGGGAAAGCTCTGGAGTGGATGGCAAGAATGAACGCAGGTTCAAACTCTGCTGACTATAGCAGCTCCTTTGAAAGCCGTTTGACGCTGGCTGAAGATGTGCCCAGCAGCACTCAGTACCTGGAGGCCAGGAGCCTGACAGCAGAGGATTCTGCTGTTTACTTCTGTGCTCGAGAGCCACAGTGACTGAAGACAGTGGAGCAGCTGTGACCAAACCTCCGCAGACAACAAGCAGGGAAATGATCCCACAAAAGTACTTCATGTTGCATCAACATACACTATATACACACATTTAAGGTATAATGTATTCATTTTGTACATTTAATTATTAAAGTATAAATATGAATCTATCAATGATTATCTTGAAGAATCAATTTAGTGAACCACAATAAAAACTAGTTAAGTTATTAGAAGACACAACACCTTCATAAGAAATGAATCTGATTATTATTCAGACACGTAAGACGGTTGGGAAAAAGAACCCAGTTACTTTTGGCTCTAACATCTGAGATGACATCTTCCAGTCTGACCAATGTCTGCAGCCGTCTGTCCAAAATGAGAAAAGAGACAGAGAAGAAAGCAGATGAGCTCCTGAGACAAAGAGACGGAGAGATTGCTCTGTTTTTATGTAGAGGTCATTACTTATAGGTTGGATTTATATTTTAAAGAATTGAATGAGTTGAAGATGTCCCACGTTGCCTTTGATAAACACTATGTGTGTGTTACCTGGGACATGATGAACTGTATATTAACTATTCAAGGCCTATAGGCTTGTTGTTATGTTAATGTTGATAGTTATTCTTCTTAAGACATGCAAACATGCAAGAGAATATGAAGATGAGGAGGAAGTCCAGTCCAGTTGTGTCCTTCCTCGCTGTGAGGAGGAGTCAATGCAAAACTTGGATGTCTTCCTCCTCTACATATGTGACTGCAGAGAGGCTGACAGAGAACAGTGGACACACACTTTAGCATGATGGACTACAGGACAGGACTGCTGCTTTTAGCTGTCTGCTGGGCAGGTGAAGCTCTACACATCTGGATCTGATGTTTCCAATGATGTCAAGAATGCACTTCAATGTATATAATGATCTTTTATTATCTTGACAGGTGTTGCTGCTCAAACTCTGACACAATCTGAAGCAGTGGTTAAAAACCCTGCAGACTCACACAAACTGACCTGTACAGTCTCTGGGTTCTCACTCAGCAGCTACTGGATGGGCTGGATCAGACAGGCTCCTGGAAAAGGACTGGAGTGGGTTGCTACTGATAATGGTGGCAGTGGTTACCACTCTCAGTCAGTCAAGGGCCGGTTGATCACCTCTAGAGACAGCAGCAGACAGCAGGTGTATCTCCAGATGAACAATCTGAAGACTGAAGATTCTGCTGTTTATTATTGTGCTCGAGAGCCACAGTGACTGAAGTTGTGAAGCAGCTGTACAAAATCCTACTGAACTCACGCTTTGAGAACACTCACTGTCTCACATCACTGACAACTCTTTGAATCCTTAAAAACTGTACAAAGTTTTATATTTCTCCCTCTTAAGCCCAAAATACTAACCAGAGCTACAGCTGGAATAAGATATAGAATAAAAAATAAAATGAATATCGCATATTTAGGAAAATATTGATAATGAAATGTCCACATGAACAAATAAACAAAAGATGATAGAGTTAATAAATTAAGAATATCTCTCATATTTAGGCAAAGGAATTAAGTGAAAATCAACCAGAACCTGATATTGAACAATAGAATAACCAACACTAATAACACCACCACTGTAAACACTCACATGTTCTTTTGTTTTGCATGATATTTTGCTCCAGATGCATGGAATCACAGATGCTGGCTGAGATGTGGGAGGAGTTTGCAATAAACAAATTGTGTGAGGGAGACAGCTCCCATCATATTTAAAGGGCTTTCATTGCTTTGAAGCCATACTAAGCACGCTGTAAACATGGCTGACATGAAGCTAACGCTCTTGCTCGCTGCTCTGTTTGTTTGCACGGGTGTTAAAGGTTGGAGCATAACCGAGTCTGGACCGGTGCTCAAAACACCTGGAGAATCCCACAGACTCACCTGCACAACCTCAGGGTTTAGTTTTAGTAGCACAGGGTGGAACTGGATCAGGCAGGCTGCGGGTAAAGGACCAGAGTGGATCGCTTTCATACACACAGATAGTTCTCCCATCTATTACTCCCAGTCAGTCAAGGGCAGATTCACCATCTCCAGAGACGACTCCAGCCAGAAAGTCTACCTACAGATGAACCATCTGAAGGCCGAGGACACTGCAGTGTATCACTGTGCAGGAGGAACACAGTGGGAAACAGTAACAGAGACAACATACACAAACCACTTCCTCTATTTAGCTGAAGCACTGGAATGTAAGTCAGTTGTTGTCAGTTATTTGGCATCAGAGTAGTTTAATCATGACCCACTCTCTTTTTTCTAAACTATTTATATTGAACTATTGATTTGTTTGTGTAATTAGCATATATAATGTAGAAATGATACATTATATAATATATATAAATATATATAATTATTATTATTATCATTATTATTATTATTTTATAATGTTTTACTTGAGACAGAAGTTTAGAGAATATTTTCATTCCTCCAGATACAAATGTAACATATTTTCCTGTTTAAACCTATGAAGGGTAGAATGAGTTTGTTGTACATTGATGGCCATGAAATGACAAAAAAATCAACCAGTGATCTTTGCTGTTGTGCTGTGTGACAAAGGCTTTGTGTATAAAAAGATCCTGTATGTTTCTTATATGTAAATATATGAACAAAATTAATTTTGCAGTTCTACATTTTGACTAAACAGCAACTGAGAGCAAAGTCCAGTCCAGTTGTGTCCTTCCTCCCTGTGAGGAGGAGTCAATGCAAAACTTGGATGTCTTCGTCCTCTACATATGTGACTGCAGAGAGGCTGACAGAGAACAGTGGACACACACTTTAGCATGATGGACTACAGGACAGGACTGCTGCTTTTAGCTGTCTGCTGGGCAGGTGAAGCTCTACACATCTGGATCTGATGTTTCCAATGATGTCAAGAATGCACTTCAATGTATATAATGATCTTTTATTATCTTGACAGGTGTTGCTGCTCAAACTCTGACACAATCTGAAGCAGTGGTTAAAAACCCTGCAGACTCACACAAACTGACCTGTACAGTCTCTGGGTTCACACTCAGCAGCTACTGGATGGGCTGGATCAGACAGGCTGCTGGAAAAGGACTGGAGTGGGTTGCTACTCATAGTGGTAGCACTGCTTACTACTCTCAGTCAGTCAAGGGCCGGTTTATCACCTCTAGAGACAACAGCAGACAGCAGCTGAATCTGCAGATGAACAATCTGAAGACTGAAGATTCTGCTGTTTATTATTGTGCTCGAGAGCCACAGTGACTGAAGTTGTGAAGCAGCTGTACAAAATCCTACTGAACTCACACTTTGAGAACACTCACTGTCTTCAATCATGAAAAGCTTCAGCTGTATAAAATGACCTCAGAAACAACTGAGTTCATGTTAAAGACACAACAAGTCCATAATGTTCTTCCTTTATAATCCACATACAGTTTCCTGACACTGCACCTCCTCAGTTGTTGTTGGTGGAATAATTTTTTTATTTATTTTTTGTGCTATTTGTTTTTATTGAAGCAAACATTTTACATGACATTGAAGAAGTGAGATCAGACTCCTGAGCAGATCAACATTCAGCTACGTGTGTCACATTTCTAATGCTGTCAGCTTTGACTGGTGAAGGACGCAACATATCTTTCATTCACTGCTTCAGACTCTGACTCAGTCTGAAGCAGTGGTAAAGCAGCATGGAGACTCTCACAAACTGACCTGTACATATGCAGGAATATCAGATTCTAGCGCTGATATCGGCTGGATCAGACAAGCTGAAGGGAAAGGACTGGAATGGATCGCCTTCATTTCTGCTCCGAGTGGTAGCACTATATCGTATTCCCAGTCTGTGAAGAACCGCTTCACCATTTCTAGAGACAACAACATGGACCAGGTGTATCTGCAGATGAACAGCCTGAAGACTGAAGACTCTGCTGTTTATTATTGTGCTCGAAAGCCACAGTGGCTGGAGTAGATTGAGCAGCTGTGCAAAATCCTTCATTTCTGACCCTCCTGTACTCTGTCAAGTCACAAACATGATAAACTAAGTGTAAATGATAATTAATGTTGATAGACATTCTGGACTTAGTAAATGTCTCACAAAATTTCTCACCCTCCTGTACTCTGTCAAGTCAAGCACAGAGCATTCAGCCGCCCACCCACCCATCCACCCACCCATCCACCCACCCATCCATCTGTCTGTCTGCATGTCTAACCGCTCGACCTCCCGCCAGTCTATTCCTACATTTTCTTTCCACTCATCCACCCAAATATCCATCCATTATTTTGTGTTTCTTGTATACAGTATGCTCTTTAGCTACAGTCAGCACCCAGCAGCAGAACTCTGTGAGTGTGTGGAAGCTACACAATTATACAACAGGAAAACAGAGCTCAACTGAAAACTGAAAAATGTTCTATTTATAGCAGAGCCCTCGAGGTAAGAAATATGTCTTTTAATCCTTCTATATACTGTAGTTTGCGTAGTATATCACTATTGTAAACACTGTGCATGAGAGATTTCCAGTGGAGTTTGGTTTTTGTATCAGTGTGTATCATTGTGGCACTATGGGGTGGGCCACTAAGAAAGATGCCTATACAAAAACCAAAGTGCAGAAACCTCAAGTTTATGCACATTTGTGATGAGAAAATCGGAGAGGAAAAACATATTTGTGTATCTTGTCTTTATATCATGACGTAACGCTTATGTCATGATGTTTGTGAATTATTTAGTAGGCAAAAGTTATAGTTATAACACAGATAAAAGAATACGTCTTCCAGTAAATGTTACTTATAGATCTGCTCATGTATCAATAAAACATTAAAACATTTAGGATGACTGTAATATATTATATTACCCACATGATAAACCATGTTACTGTTTATTTCATGCATTTACTGAAGTTTTAGTGTGGTTTTTAGATGCTCAGGGTTTTTGTTCAAGCACTGAATGGAGATGTATCACTGTGTTACTTTGACCTGTGGGGTCGTGGGACCAAAGTCACCGTTTCTTCAGGTAAGTCACGTTTGATCAGAATATCTACTGTTCACCAGGATATTTTACATTTATACCTTGAAAGTGTCAAGGTCAAGTGTCCTGAGGGTAGAGAGCAGATTTGGTGTCTTTGTGGTTTTCGGTTAAGGTTAGACAGATGAAAGATATTTGATGCAACAGGTTTTTAGAAAGCTGAAAAAAACCCCGTAACTATACAGTTTGATATAAATTTATGAAGGTAAAATGTAACTGCTGGTGATGAATGTCTGCATCTGTGTAGAGCCTTTATTATCCTTTAGTTTGTTTTCTTTAGTATACTGTGTGTAAACAATAGTTGTTAAATATGAAATCTAAAACACGTCCTTCACTTAACAATTGAATAGACACCAGCAAGTAAATATTTTCAAGAAACTTGTTTTAAAACGACAAAGTGCAAATATACTACAGGTCAAACTTGATCATCGGAACGTTTTCAATGAATTATTTCACTGAAAACGTTACATTTTCAAATAATTAATTGTTTGTCCTGTGGACGTCGATCAAACTGTGTCACATTAATGTTTTTCTTGAGTAATCTTCCTTTATTTAAATCAAAAATAACTTTGATTTGATATGTCTTCTGTTTTTGCAACTTGCCATTAATCCATTTTTTTTAATTATTTCAAATGTATATTGTAATTGTAATTTGTGAAATTATTAATTGAAATTTCCAAATTTTTCAAAGATCTCTACAGCAGATGCATGTTGAAACATAGTGATACTAATATTGTTGATATGATTACAGTGACAAAAATGCAGTTTGAGAGATTCGATAAATTGTGTTTGAATGTAAATATCTGTGTGCATTTAGTTTTCTTTTTTTTTTTACAATTTAGATGTCTTTGTATTTACGTGTTATAACACCTTTTACAACTTCTTTACACAGTTCAAACCCCAACAACACCGTCTGTGGTCCCTTTGCATCAATGCAGCACTGGGGCTGGAAATACAATCACACTGGGATGCCTCGCATATGGCTTCTACCCAGAAGCTGTCACTTTTCAGTGGACGAGTAGCAGTGGCAGCGAATTGTCTTCTCTACAATATCCCTCGGTTATGAGGAACAACGCTTATACGGGGGTCAGCCTGGTCCACGTAGCGAGATCTCAATGGGATTCCTGGAGCTCTTTTCGTTGTTCTGTAAATCATGAAGGAACCCCTCAAACAGTGACTGTAGAAAGTATGTGATAGTAAAAATGTTACGTCTTTCTAAGATTTATATACTCATTGAAGACAATCATTTTGATATTTATATCTGACAATGAATGACCTCTATACCTATGTTTCCCCTTGTTCCCAGAATTTGTTCACCCAGAAGTAACTTTACTCTCAGTGCCAAATGGAGATACCCAGTCCCTCATATGCATGATTGAAGACTTTGGCCCTGAGACCTTGTCAGTCAAATGGAAGAAAAATAACCAAGAGCTGAACGGTTTCAACAAGTGGTCCACCCTGAAAACGGGTTCCCTCCATTCTGCTGTCAGTGTCCTGAAGGTCAACAAGACAGAGTGGGACAGTAACGATGTCTATAGCTGTGAGGTCATTCACAGTGGAAAAACCATTGCAAAGAAAGCCTCAACAGGTACAGTATGAGCCAGGTTGTCACTATCTGAAAGTAATCTATATAGCATTGAAAGGATTAGGACAGAATGGTGTCTTTCTCCTGTCATGTGGACATGGACGTGTGTTCTCTCTCTGTCACTCCCTCCTGTAGCTCCTGTGACAATGACACTGCATCCTCCAAGAGCACACATGATCTTCAAGAACAACCAGGCAGAGTTTGAATGCACCATTACTGGAGTGGACAACGACATTGTATCCAACACTAGAATCAGTTGGCAGGTTGATGGGCAAAATGTCAGCAGTAATACAAATCTACCGCTAAAGAAGGAAGGAAAACTTTACAGCAAAACCAACACGCTGATTCGCAGAGACTGGGCCACTGTTAACAAAGTCCGCTGTTATGCCCTGTGGGAGGACATGACACCAGTTATTCAAGATCTCTCTCTCCACAAAGGAGGTATGTTGCCATCTGATGTTACTATACTCACTAAACTACACACACAGACATGTCATATAGGCATAAGGCTCATATATCAGCCTCCATGGTAAACCAAATATCTGTTTCAGATGGAAAGGACCTTAAAGTAACAGTCTATGTGCCTCCAGAGGAGGAAATCAGCCAATCAGGCTCCGTCAGTCTGGTGTGTCTGGTCTCCAGTGCCTCGCAGTGTGATTACTACATCACCTGGTCAGAACAAGTTGGCAATAAGACTGGGAGCTACACTGACGGCATCACCTTCCCACCAAGGGAGACCCAAAATGGCTTCTCGGTTACAAATGTTTACACCACCACCAAGGAGAAGTGGGAAAAGAATGTAGTTTTCTCCTGCAATGTTTGGTATGCTGGCGCCGATTATGCTGTCAAACCAAGAGGAGTGTCTAAGGAGCAGCGTAACACATGTGAAAGTAAATAGGCTTCACCTTTAGACGTGGTCTTTTGTGTATGTTGCCCTTCTGTCTCTCTGTGGAAAACGTTCACTCTGTGATGGCTTTGTACGTGTCACTTTGGTTTTTGTCGTCGTGTTATGTGCTTAATGTTGTACCTGTGCAAGTCACTGCATTGTCAGTGTGATACGTGTTTCAATAAATGTTGCAGCATGGAGACGCTTTTTGTTGAATGTCCTTGATTTGACTTAAATGCAAAGTAAGAGCAAAGAAAGTGAAAGGTTTGTGTCAGCAGAGAGCTCACATACTGTACTCAGTTTCACACATGCTGATCATGCATAGTTTAATTGCTATATTATAAATACTATAATACATATTCCAAGATTAAATTCTGGTATAATTTCACTAATATAAAACACACACACATACACATTTACAGAATACCTCAGCTAATCTCATGTACCTTCTCCTTCGTAGAGCTGCCTACGGATTGTGCTCTAAACTGCACAGACAATGACGTGGACTATGATGAGTTCAGCAGTCTGTGGTCCACAGCCTCGTCCTTCATATTCCTCTTCATATTCTCTCTCTCCTATACCATGATATTCAGCCTGATCAAGGTAAACGAATGACAGGAAGCAGCTTCTAGCACCAGTAAGAAGAACAATATGGGACAGACGGGGACAGCCTGTAGATTTGTAGGGGGGCCTGCAGGGGTTAATCACGAGTGCGAGGGTAACTGTTTAGCTGTAGTTTTAAATTGTTTTTTAACTACATTTTCGTTGTTTCTTTCAGATGCAGAGACAGTAAAGGGAGTCGTAGAAAGTCGTAGAAAAACAAGCAAAACAAAGTTACCTATATTTCCTATATGAAATGATACCCAAACCTAATGTTGCTAAGGAATGATTTAGTTTTTGTAACAACTTTCAACTTGTTAATTAACATTCCATTGATATGTAAATGAGATGTATCTGTGGCAGTTTGTAAAGTAAATATCACCACATTTATTATTGGGCTTTTATGGCCATGTCTGTAAGTGGGCTTTCTTAAACTAAGGGGGAGAGACAACTGAATACAGATGTAACATGTGTTCAAACGTGTAAATGACTCCAACTTGGTATGATACTGTCTTTGTAAATGCTTTTGAGGTCTTTTGTGCTCTCACTTCTGTTATCAGTTAAGTGAAGGAGGTATTTGTGTTTCCTGTGGCTTCTAAAGATATCTTCCCTAGAGAGCTTCCCCTCCCTCCCCCACCCCACACACAAACAGTCAGAGCTACAAATAACCTTCCTCGAAACAAGACAAACATCCTTTGGTGTGTGTCCATTGGTATATCAAGTGTTTGTGCTGATTGTCTTACTGCAATTACATATGACAGCCATAGCATAGATAGATCTTCATATACATATGGTATTTTATTCTTTCTATTCTTTTGTACATTGACTACAGCGTATGGTAGTGGATGTGCAATATTTAAGCTTAGATGTATTCGTTGTGTTGAACTGGATGGCATAATAAATGTTTTCAGTGCATATAAGATAAATGTTTGATGTGTTTTCCTTTTTAGTGGTGAGAACAGTTACTAAGGAAATCTACACATTCATTTTAAGATGCTTTGCTGCATGACAACATGGAAGATACCAACAAATGGAGTGGATGAAAATTAAAGTCACATCAGCATCAGGCAGTTACAATAGAACGGTGCTGGCAGTAGACTTTGTAATTGTAATTTCTTTTTTATTGGCTTTCATTGGACTTCTACACTTTTCATGTTTTGCTAGACTGGACAAAACATTTAGTCTCACAAAAAAAACGAGCTTTTTTCCACAAACGTCTCTGTTCTATAAATCATCATGATAATAATTTATGTGATCTAAATACATAATAAATACATTTATACAGCTTTTAGAATAATTTTCTAAAATAAATGATTGCTCCTTTAAAATTCTTGTTTTGTTTGTCTCCAAAATAAAACATTTTCAGGGTAAAAAGGTCAAAACATTTGGTTTAAAAGGGACTTAAAATCTATCCTGTTCTTAATGTATTTTTCAGTGCTGAGTCATAACAAATATAGAATGACGGTTATATATTTGTAATGACTGTGTTGACACAAGCCTCACCAGTGACTCATGAGTACAGGGGCCCTGACGTACAGGAGGGGGCAGTATTAGCTAGATTAAAAGTGACAGATAGGTGAAAAATACATCCATGTGCATACTTCATACACATGTTAATCCACAGCAAACGATCATGTCATTAAAATGTATTAATACTACTTATACTAGTATAGGTACTTGTACTGGCCAGAGGCCCAGGACGTCCAAGCTCTGCCAAAACAGTGACCAAACTGACCAAGCCAACCGTTTCATAGTAGTAGTACTCATACTAGGACTGCTACCACTATGAGGAAGTGTTTTTAGTACTACTATTATACAACAATATAACAATAAAACAATACTCATACCAGTTCTACAACTAGTAGTACCTTTAGCAGTACTTTTAGCAAGACTACTACTTTTACTAATACTTCTAATGAGCCAATACTCCCAGTTAGTATAAAAAGGTGTAACTGTAGAGTGTGAGAAATTACAGAATTTGGACATCAAGGACATTTTAGGGTTCTGACCATGTCTATTTCATTTTTTGTTAAGTTATAATTTTATTTACTTCTAGCTTTTAAAAAGAAAGAAAGAAGCACAGGAAGGTCAGAAAAGCACACGACACTTACGTAATTATGAGTAGTGTTCAAGCTTTTAATTGACACTGAAGATCCTAAAGCATAGCCAGAAGAAATACAACAATACAATACAAACATTATGGGTACATATAACTACTATAAAGTCTCTGGCTCATCACATATTTGTGATTTGGTTTTATCAGTAGAATCGTATAGTGAGAGGAAGACCGTACATATTTTCTGACCTCTTGGCCAGTCTCTGTGTATTTATATATGCATGAGCCTAAAAACACACCATAACAAAAACCAAGTTGTGACAACAATTGTGTCACGTCTGCTGTTGTTAATCAAGAGTATGTAAAGAATAAAAAGAATAAATGATGAGCATGACTCATTTCAGTTCAATTGAGAATCGCTTTCCCCTGCAGTTATGTGCACAACACAAATCAGACAAGTTAAGTTGCATGTTTTTTGCTCCACATTGCATTCACATTTATATTTCAGTGTAATTCAGTGTAATGTTCGGAGTTATTTCAATTGTACCAGCAGAACAGCACTGCAAGATTTCAATAGCTACGATGTTAAGCAATGAACAAACTCTAAATGTTGCCTCATGTGATTTCCTTTTTGGGGCAAATGTATTTGTAAAACAAAAATGTATTTGTGTAATTGAAAAACAATAAAATGTTCCTTCAAACAAACAAAACTACAAATAAAACAAAAGATGCTGTCTTTGATGATAATATTCAGTTTTACATTAACTACATGTAAATGCATGTGAATGAAAGGATGAATGATGATGGCACTGCTGTGAGTGTGCAGCAGGTTTTGGCAGTGCTTTGTTTCACTGTGTACACGGGGACCCACAGTGCTTCACACAGTGATCAAAACCTCTCTGAAGTGTTTTAGAATGCAAATCAACACTAGGTCTAATTCTTGAAAGTTGTTGATGCGCAATTTGAGCTTCTTCCAAAGAAGAAATGTTTGTAGATAATAGTTTATTATTACATGACAATAGTTGCTTAGGTTTAATAAAGCAGAATTTAACCTATAGTTATACAGGAAGTGTCAAAAGTTGAAAATTGCATTTTATTTTTAATTTCCTTAACTAGAGTCATATTACATTTAGTATGATGACTTTTATTGTGGAACAAAGGTACTACAAAATAATTTACCCTGCTGAAAAAAGAAAACGTTGCCACACATCAACATTCGAGGATTCAAGAGGAGGTCAAAGGTTTTTGTTTAAGGATGTGTCACTGTGTATACTGGGGGAGCCACAGTGATACATGGCATGACAAGAACCTGTTGACTTTAGTGAGTTTCCTCCTTTGTACTCAAAAAGAATCCGGCGGTATGTTTTATGTTAGTAGAGGTCAGTTGGATGATTAAATTCACTACACTGACGGACTTTTGTCTTTTGTCAATTTAACAGGTAAAATGTAGCGACAGTGAGTCCATGCAGAATTTGTGACACATTTGATACGATTTCACATAGAGTGCATTATCAAGCACATGCACCAGTTAGCAACTACCCATAAGTGTGAAAAGTAATATCATAACAGTGATTTAATGGGAAAATAATATTACATATATTATATTACAACACTCGTTCCAATCCTTGAAAGTTATGTCTCTATTAATGTGCAATCAATCCACTTGTTGATGTGCAATATGAGCTTTTTCCATAGAAGAAATGATTGTAGATAACAATAACATGTGTAACGGGATCATTTGATTTTTTAACAGAGACCACCACTACTTGCACTTCTCTAAATAACTAAAGATGATCACCCTCTTAGGTAAGGTCATCCAAAGGGGCAAAAAATGTGTGAGGAAATTGAATTTTAATGCCTCAGATTCCAGGAGAGTGTAGAGGGTTTGTGTTATGATTATATTATATTATGCACATAAAATAGTAATAATAAATAATAAAATTATAAAATTAGAATTAAAATTATAGATAGAAAAGTGTCAAAAGTTGAAAGTTGCATTTTTATTGTTTTTGCTTAACTAGAGTAATATTACATTTATTATGATGACTTTGATTGTGGAACAAAGGTACTACAAAATAAATGAGCCTGCTGAAGAAAAGAAAATGTTGCCACACATCAACATTAAAAGAGAAGGTCAGAGGTTTTTGTATGAGGATGTGTCACTGTGTATACGGGAACTGGCACAGTGATACATGGCATGACAAAAACCTCTGTTGGCTGTAGTGAGCTTCCTCCTTTGTACTCAAAAAGTATCTGGGGGTATTTTTCAGAACTGTACACATTTTGAACATTTTGGCAATCAACATCCTTCCTGGGTAATATTTCTATAACACACAGGAAACTTCACCACAACAGGTGCTTCCGCATCCAGTTAACAAACTGAAACCACAGACTGGAACCTATTAACTAAATGTGACGGCCAAAGGCTCTCACACCAGTGGCAAATTTCATGCTGCAGAAAAGCTCTGGAATTACTCACTCAAACAATTATATTAGAAAAGATGTTTGTCCGGTACACATAAATGAATTGTTTGCACTGAATCAGTCTACTGAAAAAACTAGTACCTTTGGGAGATAAAATGTAGTAAGAGTGGTAAGAGTCCTTTGACGCCTAAACATGTAATGAAGATGTCGCACAAAGCTCCAGTTTAGGTCCACTCTCAATTCTCGTTATCTATCAATAACATTTACTCTACAATTACAAATGCATCACTTTAATGTAAATGATACCATCCTCTACTGTTGTTGGACAAACCTTTGCTAAGCTGTTGAAAAGCTTTCAGGCTCTTAAGCTTGCTGACTCTATCCCTAAAACTAATTCAAATGGGTGAGGGTCCCGACCCCCATGTCTCTGCCATTCCAACTGCACCCCCCCCACCCCCATTTTTGTCTCTTCTGTCTTTCTTTTGCTTTTCGTGCCCAGTTACATTTTTTCATACCATTACATTTTTTATACCAACATTTATTATTTGATGTGGCATTCATCATTCAGTGTGGCATTCTTCAATCGATGCAGCTTTCTTGACGAATCAACAATGGCGTGATTGCCAATTACGTATAAAGCCTGCAGACTGATATACAGAAGTTGCACCTTCAAATTCAATCAGAAAACATTTCACACACTTTGCTTCCCCAAACTAACACATTTCTAGTGTCAGACTCAGCCCCAAGTTTCCGACCTTACCTGTAGGTGAGGCACGGGTGTCGTTGTGGTTGTACCACTTCTGACTGACAGGTGCACACAAAGAATGCCACACTGAAGGAAGAAGGCCACATTGAATATTGTATGTTGGCAGGCATCCAATGATAAATGCCCAAATCAAGTAATAAAATCAGGATATCTAGTATTAAAATTTCCATCTTAAAATAAAACATATTTGGTTTGTATTATGTATTATTTGACCTAGACTATATTATTTGATGGTTAAATTATGATACTTGGTGTGAATATTTTTTTTAGTTGAAGCAAGCATTTTACATGACATTGCGAGGGATAGAGGTCTATAGGAGCCACAGGCGGTGGGGTCTTTGTCTTTTTTGGGGAGGAGAGCTACTGAAGCTTGACCCAAGGTGGGCGGAAGGGTGCCTTTCTCTAGAGATTCATTAAACATTGCAAGGAGTAGGGGTGCAGGTTTAGTACTGAATTTCCTGAAACACTCTACGGGAAATCCATCGGGGCCTGGGGCTTTGTTGGATTGCATGGCTCTGATTGCGGAGTGTAATTCTTCAAGAGAAATTGAAGAATCCAGTGCTATCGCAATGTCGGATTTGATGTTTGGGAAATTGAGGTTGGCAAGGAACTGATTCATCTCTGTGATGTCTGAAGGAAATTCGGACTTGTAAAGGGAGGAGTAGAATGATTAACATGTGGTGTTTATTTCCACGGGGTCAGTAGTGGGGGTGTTCGTTTCAGTACAGATCCTGGGTGTCAGACGGGAGGTGGATTGTCTTTTTAACTGATGTGCCAATAGACGACTGGGTTTATTGCCATGTTCGTAGTAAGTGGCACGGGTTTGTAGTAGTAGGCGCTCGGTATCCTTGGTGGATATAAGATCAAATTCGGTCTGAAGGTTAAGGCGTTTCTTGAAAGCTTCTGGGGAGGGATCCGATGCGCGCTCTTGGTCGAGGGAGGTGATGGTAGCAGAGAGTTTTTTAGCCTTGCTGTTGTGTTTTTTACTGGAGTGAGAAGAGTAGGAAATAATTTGACCTCTAAGTCTTTCAGCGACTCCCAGAGCAATGAGTATGAAGTAGAGTCGTTTTCACTAAACAAAAGAAAGTCATCAATGGAATCGGAGACTGTTATCTGCCAGCAGTAATGAGTTAAACCTCCACAGGGGAGGGGAGGATTTGTATGTAGACAGTTGGATATGTAATAATCCAGGGTGCATGGTCAGATATTAGGATGCTTAGGTAATCAGAGGAAGCGACACAGGATTTGAGAGAGTTGTCTTTAAGAAAATAATCTATCCTAGAGTATGAATTGTGCACCTGGGAGAAGAATGAGAACTTTTTGACCGTGAATGAATTTGTTTTTTCATCATCAGTGCTCCCCACATGACTTTGAGGACTTCAATCAGATTGTTCCTGGACAATCATGTTCATGGGTGTCTTCCCTAAGTCTCCCAGAACTTGATTGTCTGATCTGTACTGGATTCAGCTGTTAATGGCACACAGTTCAACAAATCTGAGCATTGTGTCCATTTCCCAGTTCAGGCCTAACATCTGATCGTAACTAATCATATGCAATCATTGCACTCGTCCTATGTTACTGTTGCAAACGTTTTCTGATGACCATTTCTGTAGCTGCCTTCCTTTTTCATAGAGATTACTGTCCCCGTGGCCGCCTTTAGAAACACCATATCTGCCAATTTGAAGAGTGAGTTGATTTGGTCACAAATCCCAACAAGTGAGATATTACTGAAATGCCCTGGATGTCCTCTCCACAGGTTTCAATATTGTAGCCAATTTCGGTTTTTGAAATGAAGATGATTGTATTGTATTTTCAAACACATTTGCATGTAAAGCTTAAAATAGCTTACTACTTGTATGGTAGTTCACCGATGGTCTGGAAGGATTTCCTAAATATACTAAAAGCCATTTTCTGAAAATGCAAGAATTGTACATATCTCAACTCCATAGTCATTCACTCCTCTTTCTGTCATTGGTATGTTTGGTGGTATGAATATGCTGCAGGAAATAGAGTTGTCAGGAATGTTTGAAAAAGAGGAAGTTTTCACCAACTGTTAGCAAACACACTTAATTTTATGTAACCCAGACCACAGGAAATGAACATCCCATGGGATATGGTTAATAAAGAGGGGCTTTGTCAGTGAAAAACGTTTGTCTTTATTGATTTAAATTATGTTTTGGTATTTGTATTACACACAGATAACTTGACATCACTGTGACGACTACTTTGACTACTGGGGGAAAGGAACACAAGTCACCGTAACTTCTGGTAAGTAATATTAGAATCAATGTCAAGTCAAGATATATTGTTTTTCAATTTTAATTGTCATTATGTTGATGTATATTGCAGCCTTCCTTTAAATAGGATGAATACAGAAAACTACAAATGTAGATCAGGGAAAGTGTTAGGCGTATAATGTATTGAATCATTTCATTCGGTGATTCAAATTGGACTATGTTTTTGCGCTAAAGCGCTATTAAATCTGTCACTGTGATTACTACTTTGACTACTGGGGAAAAGGGACAACGGTGACTGTTACAACAGGTAAAAGCTTTGTTTTATTTTCATTCTCAAAATGCGCCGTTTAATGATTAATATTCGAAACAGTGGCTGAATTCAACAGCTTTTAGGAGCATGTTTTTGTATGCTGATTGTGTCAGAATATTCTACTGTGACTATGGTTTTGACTACTGGGGAAAAGGCACAATGGTGACTGTCACATCAGGTAAGCCCTTCATTTTAGTGTGTCCAAATGTTTGAATTGAAATGTATTTTTTTACCAATTGTGATGCTTTGAGTGTCATGATAACCCGGCAAAATAGTTTGTTGGTTGAAATGATTTCATTTCATCCAGATAACCAAACAGGTAAGCCAAAGCAAGATAAAAGCAATACAACGCCCTGTGTGGGTTTGTGGATGCAGGTTTTTTAATGCAGTAATACATAATTTGTGAGACTGTTAATAATGTAATCACATTATTGAAATGTTATTGTGATTTTTAGAAAATGACATTACCTTTAGTGTACAAATGTGCTATACATGATGGGAGGATAGTTTTTGTGAACAGTGTAGATTACATTTCACAACTGTGATAACTGGGGTTTTGACTATTGGGGGAAAGGCACGACAGTAACAGTATCATCAGGTAAGAGTTTGATTAATATTTATACATTAGAGTCTACAGCGGCACATGTTTCACACTGGGCATCGCCATGTTTAGAGTTTTATTTCTCAGTATTACTCATTGTGTCGAAAACTGCTGTGTGAAATGTATTTCATGGCTTTTTTTATTCAAGTTGTCTATCTAATGACGAAATACCATGTTAGTGTAAAGACAGAGTTTTTATACTGACTATTCAGCAAAAGTGACCTTACATACTAACTGGTAGTAGTAGATTTGGCACTGTGGTACTACGGTGCTTTTGATTACTGGGGCAAAGGTACAACAGTAACTGTGACATCAGGTAAGAATCGATTTGTCCTTGTAAATAATTGCTGTATTATTGCAAAGTTTCTTATATATACAGTTTATTCGGTAATATTCAGGGGGATAAAATGATATGGGTGACATTAATGCTGCCATGATCATCGACTATCAATGACATTAATATCATTCTCATATTTGAGGGAAATGCTGAATTTGTTTTTTTGTCTAACTTACTCTAAATGAAATATGATTAATTATCAGGAAGGTCATGAAGAATAGGGCAACACAAAGTTTAAACGTGACTGTTGGTTTTCTGCGATCTTTGAATTAAAATTGATGTTGAGGTTAATTTTTGCTTCATTATCTTAATGCCACATGCTTGCTTGTCTTCTCTCAGGCACACCAAGAGCACCGACTGTGTTTCCACTGATGCCATGTCGTTCTGGGTCTGAGTCCACGGTCACTCTCGGCTGCTTTGCCACCGGATTCTCACCGTCCGCACTGACCTTCCAATGGACCCAAAATGGAAACAACCTGCCTGACTTTGTTCAATATCCTTCGGTGCAGAAAAACAACTTTTTCACCGGAGTCTCTAAGATCACTGTGAATCGTGCAGAATGGACCGCGACCGCGAACGTTTTTAAATGTTCTGCGACACTGCCAGGAGGAGATACTACTGATGCCCAGATACCACGACCACCCGGTAAGACTCTAAAACTATCAACATAACTAATAGGAATAATAATTGTCATTTAACTGATATATACTATATCCATTTGCACCTTTATATCTTTACGTAAAGCTAATCTCTATATCTTGGTTTATATTTATTTGTACTAAATTGATTAATCCTAGTTTATTGGGGCGGAATTCAAAAGTGACTGTTTGTTATTGTGCATTCCAAGTCCTATCAGTCACACTGTACTGTACTGTTCTATTTATTTTTACAATTTCAACCTAACATCGTTTGATTGGTAAAACGGGAATAACTAAATCCATTAGCAATAAGGATCATTTGTCTGGAAAACTTTGATTCCACATATGTAAGCAAAATTAACTAGTTGTGCTGCTTTTGCTGATCCAACAATAATTCTATTTTGTTTGTAAACTAATGTAAATGGATCCATGGATAGTTGTAATAGTTATAATTGTGTGCCAGACAGGAAGGTGGAAGGAAAAGGCTGAAGTTTGTTTATGCTCATTGACTTTCTCACACTCATATATGTTCTTTTCACCTATTTTAGCGGTTTGTTAATGTTCCGCTTTTTTCCCTCCATCTGCATAATCCCTGTTCTTTCCCCTCGCTGACTGCTTTCACTTGATCTGTCGATGATAATTCACTGTTAAAGCCTGTAAGGTTCAATCTGTTGCCTCTACAATCAATGTATATGCAGAAGCAAGCATGAAGGGCTCAGTCGTTTTAGTTTGTTTTCCCTTTGGACACCTCTGCAGACTTTAGCAAATAGCTTTCATGTTCGCATCAAGTGTGTGCATTTGTACATGCAAGTTCCCTGGAAAATTATAACCTAATAATACAACATTGTAGGGTATAGTTCACGTTGCTTCTTCATATATATTATTCCCTGCTTCTGCATACATATATTTGTGTATATGTTTGTTTTTCAGTGCCGTTTTTTAAGGCGCCAACTCTTGAAGTGTTGGCCTCCTCTGATGAGGAGACTGGAAGGACCTTCTCCTGCTTTGCCAAAGAGTTTTCACCTAAAGAATATGACATCAAATGGCTGAGAGATGGAACGGAAATCCAGAAAGACAATCATGAGATCAAAACACCTGCTGGTGAAACAGAGTATCACAATGGAAACAAAGTGTACAGTGCAGCAAGTTTTCTTCTGACCAATGAGACTGACGGCGTGTTTACATGCAAGTTTAACGGGAAAGATGCAGAAGGTACTCAAACTTGGAATGCAACTTGGAGCAAGAAAGAGAAGTGTGGAAGTGGTGAGTAGACCTGTTTTTCTTTTTTTTGGTTAATGTAAGTTAATTGCAACCCAATGAAACATCACTGATCCTTCACTCGACAGATCCCCCCACTGATGATTTGGTGAAAGTAGAGATCATCCCCCCTTCACTTGCTACATTGTTTCTAAACAAAACAGCAAACGTGGTGTGCAAAGTCACACTGAAGTCAAATCCAGACCATTTGAACGAGATTATCTGGGAGGATGAGAACGGGAATAAGCTTAAAACAATGAAAAAAAATGGAAAGAAATCACTCAGCCTCTCTCTCGAAATCCCTTATGAGACTTGGGCCGATGGATTGAAGAGAATCTGTTATGTACACCATTCACAGTTGCTGACACCAATTGAGACAGTTTATCAAAAGCAGAGAGGTAAGAAATTGTCATTATCAATGTAGTTTGAAGCAGAAATGTCTGGGAAGGTTTGCAGCATAAAGGCCTAATTGTTCTTTCCTGATTGCAGGAGGAAAGTTTCAGCGTCCGTCAGTGTTTCTGCTGCCTCCAGTAGAACAACGTAAAAGCAATATGGTGACCCTGACTTGCTATGTGAAAGACTTCTACCCACAGCAGATTGCGGTGTCTTGGCTTATTGATGATAAGCCTGCAGAGGCGGGCACATTCTCCACCACAATCCCTGTAGAAAATAATGACTCCTATTCTGTCTATGGCCAGTTAACCCTCAGCCGTGAGGACTGGGTAGATAATGATGTGGTATATAACTGTGTAGTTTACCACGAATCCATTTTGGACTCAACTGGCGTCATTATGAGGTCCATGGCTGAGAGATCACGTGAGAATGTCAACCTGGTCAACCTCAACATGAACGTCCCTCAAACGTGCTAGGCCCAGTAGATGTTGTGGTGTCTTGCTGTGTCTACTGCTGTTTGTTGTTAAATGTTTGTTGCTTGTGTGATATGATGTGCTGTTTGTGTTTTAAATGCAAATTCAAAATCAAAATAAAAAAAAATCACTTTGTAACTCTGTTGTAACTGTTGATGTACGTCTCGTGCAGTCTATGTGTTTAAGTGCAGCTGTGCTCATCTATATTAGCCTCAAGCCAAGGTATTCCAATCAAACATATGCTTCAGGGTGTAGTGAAAATAGCAGGGCATAAACTTTCTCACATTTAATCCACCCAACTACTTTTAAGATTAACATTCAATCCAACTAAATATAGCCGTGCACCATCAATGTTTGTGCCTCGTCTTTGTCTGCTTGTGTTCCTCTACTGGGTCCAAGTCGTGCATCCCTGTGGGGTCTTTCAGAAACAAATCAGGATGATTGTAACTGCTACGGTGTCCAAAATAGGTCTTGACTATTAGATTTGATACAAAAGTGTCAAGTCACAATAACTTGGCATGAAATTAGGTCTCCAATCTTTTGCAAGCCAGTATTTATCCTAATGATGCGAAACGAGAGCTCAAGGAGATTCGGCAATAAGTCAATTTTACAACAACTGGGTAGAAGTCTTGTATTTAGCAAGTCAGGGTCACCATATCACTCTTACTTTGTTCTGCTGGAGGCAGCAGAAAAAGCTGAACCTAGAATTATGTTTTTTAAGGGGTTGGGATCTCAGTTCGGTTCTCATCCTCCCTCTTGTCCAAAACTCCTTCTATTGACTTAAGTGTGACTTTAATTTCAGAACAAGCATGCAGTTCTTTTATATTCATTACTGCCAAGAAGCCATGAACTATGTGGCATAATGCATTCTGACCCCTGTAGAGACAAACGCCACAGCACAAAAAGCTTTGTGATTATTTTCAAAACACACCCAGAACTTGTTGTGAATGGCCACTTACATAAAAGCAATAACTGAAGCTCTCTGACTTAATACTAAATAGATCCAGATTACCTGATTGTGACTGACAGCCAATTAAGCAAAGACCTGACAGCATATGAAGACAGCATGGAGATCACAGGCCTCATCTTCATCCTCCTCTTCCTCATCACTCTGTTGTACAGCATTGGAACCACTGCTTTCAAGGTATGATTTTATTTTTTTAATGACTTAAAATCAAGTTGGCAAAATACATATCGCATAGTGCTGACAATAATGACAAATATGCTGTACACATAGTTGTGCATAGTTGTGAACAGTTATTATATTATCATAATGTAATTTAGTGTTACATTATATTATCAAAAGCATTATTTTTTCTGAAATTTTACTGATCATATGTTTAGCATATATCTATACATTTTTCAGTGTTTTGAGCTGTTCATGCAACAATGTATTGATTTATTTCAACCTTGAGATGTATAATCAGGTCAAACCAGATGGATCCCACGTGAGGGTTTCCCTCCATTTCATGATGCAGCTATGATCTGTATACAGTATATGATGTGCATTAAGCTCAAATAGAATTAGAATGTATGTGTTTTTGTTTATATTGTTTGTGCACTAAGACTTTTTTGTTTTGTTTTTCTTTTCAGGTCAAATGAAAAGAAATTAACTTTCTGTTTAAAAACATTTCCACATTGACGTCCTCTTATACTTTGTTATTGTTCTCACTGTCTTGTTCAGGTTTACTTAGATTAGCATTACTACCTAAATAAACATTTAACTAAAGATAGCATTTAAAAATGTGTTTCCATTTCTAAAAATATGATGTCCATTACACTTTTCATGTTCTTGCTTTAGCCATTTTATCTTTGAGTTTGAATGATCAATTATAACATGTTTGTTACTCACTTTCCCCTTTAAAACCTTTAATTATGTATCATATTTTTTTACTTCATAATTATGTTTTATCATACGTCTCTGAGCTGGTCAGCATCTGGAAATCAACAGACCATGTTCAATTCAATATGCAAATACTCTGTTGGTTCTCAACTCTATTATTAATAGCCATGAGAACTGAAACCTGTAGCAAAGTCACGAGTTATCATGTAAAAAGGATTTGAATGATAACATATGTAAACAGTTGTGAGATATTCAAATGTATAGTATATTTCTCTTACTGGCATAACCACACCTCACACCTGCTGTATGTGATGCACCGTTGCTCAGTGTCATGTTTCACTTCTGTTTTTCGGAGACTTTTTGTGTTCTGGGTGTTACCCAATGCTTCTGCTTGCTGCACGCACTGATCACTCTGCTCTGTCATTCTGCAACATCTGTGCAACAGACTTCCAGCTACATTTCCACCTGAAACTGTAAAAGTACAAGTCTGCCATCTAGTCTAAATAAAAGAATAAGGCACCTAGATTTGAGACTGTATAGTTGTTCCTTGATCAATCACTTAAGGTATGTACATCTACATTTCTGATTGAATGATGTACATTTCTAAAATGTCCTGACAGAGCTTGGACAATAAACTAATTGTTAAAAAATAACCTGTGTTCTTACCTCAGTGCTACGGGTTGTCTCTCCAAACATCACACTCTACCCTGTGTGGGAAGGTGAATTTGGGGCCTCAACAGTCAAACTCATCTGCACGCTAAGTGACTTCTTTCCAGGAGAACTCAGTGTGAAATGGGAAGTGGACAAAAGTACTCTAAACATTGTGCCAATCCAAAGAAGGCTGCAGAGTGTGCAGGAGGTGGGGAAAACCTTCAGTGTAACCAGTCAGATTGAGCCGGACATGAAGAAGTGGACAGAAGGCTCAGCGTATACATGCAAGTCCAACCATGGCAACAGGGAATCCGATGCATCAATGAGCATTTGTACAGGTAAGTGAATGTATCACAGTAAAAGCGTGAAATGCCTCCATCAGAGTGAGTAACGTTTTTGACCAGAACTATTTTATGTGACAGTTCACGGAAACTCCCCTCCAACCATTCATGTGGAGCTCCCCAGCTTCAAGACAGTAATGCTGGCAGGGTCTGAGGTGACAGCAACATGCTTGGTCAACACTGTCTTTGATGCCACAGTGACCTGGAAGATGGATGTAGCGTCTACACCCAGCAACGTGGGCCAGGCCAGAAACACATCTCATATCATCAGCAAACTGACAGTTCCCTTACAAAAGTGGAAAACCCTCAAGCATGTATCTTGCAGAGCTGAACACAGCTGCTTCCAAACCAAAGAGGAGTCTGTGAATATTACAGGTAAGAGGACTGTGCAGCACTCAAATCAGCCGTGGCGTTCCAATGAAATATATGAAAAAACATAATGTTTTGGTTCTCACCCAGGTCCTTCACTTTCAACTCCATCTGTGGCCATCAGGAGATTGTTGCCAGATGTACAGAAGAGAGACAGGTTTGTGCTGGCGTGTGACATCACACAGCTCTCCTCCAGCGACCTTTATGTCACGTTTCAGGCCAACGGGGTTGACATCTCTGAAAAACTGTTTGTTGAACTCCCGGAAGCCCCAGGCCACCATTCAGTCACAAGACACTTCCTT
This sequence comes from Genypterus blacodes, assembly GCF_046128005.1. Lineage (NCBI taxonomy): Eukaryota > Metazoa > Chordata > Actinopteri > Ophidiiformes > Ophidiidae > Genypterus > Genypterus blacodes. The sequence continues at coordinate 812,003 of NW_027467082.1, forward strand.
GTCGCTGAGCTTTACTGGAATGATGGGAAAACTTTCACATGCAAAGTGAATCAAGGCTTCTCCAACAGCTGGAAGTCCAACTCCATTGGGGGTATATTTGGTGAGCACAGCTACTGTTCTTCCATTAAACGGTTGATTTGCAGATGCAAGTTCCCTCTTTATTCCTTATAATTGGACCATTTGATTGATATATGTTTTTCAATATATTTAGAGGACCCATCAATGGAGCTCTCTCTGGTCCCAAGTGAAGAAACACAACCACAGACACTCCTATGCTCTGCATGGGGCTTCAACCCTCAAATTAAATGGAATTCTGGGTCTCCACAAACACCTGCATCAACCAGTGACATCAGCATGGGTGCAAATGGACGTGTGGGAATAAGAAGTCAACTTCCTGTCCCTCAAACAGAGTGGAAAACAGGGAAGGTCTTCACATGTGAGGTTTCTGACCGGTCAGGGATCAAAAAGGAAACAAAGAACATCAGCGTCTGTTCAGGTAAAGTGAAAACATAACACAATAACAGTCTCAACCCACTGCCAAATAGAAGCAATGGCTCTTATCAAAAGCTTGTAATTGAAAAGTCTTAAGTGGGTCATGGTCTTATTCTATGAAAAATATTTTGTTAGTAAAATTGCAATCTACTCAAGATTATGTCTTGCATCCTGCTATAAATAATTCTTCTTCTGTGGTTCCAGTAACAACTCATTCAGAGACTTCTCCCTCCATTCATGTGGAGCTCCCCAGCTTCAAGACAGTAATGCTTGCAGGGTCTGAGGTGAAGGCAACATGCTTGGTCAACACTGTCTTTGATGCCACAGTGACCTGGAAGATGGATGGACGGTCTACACCCAAGAAAGTGAGCCAGGCCAGAAACACATCTCATATCATCAGCAATCTGACAGTTCCCTTAAAAAAGTGGAAAACCCTCAAGCATGTATCTTGCAGCGCTAAACACAGCTGCTTCCAAACCAAAGAGGAGCCTGTGAATATTACAGGTAAGAGGACTGTGCAGCACTCAAATCAGCCGTGGCGTTCCAATGAAATATATGAAAAAACATAATGTTTTGGTTCTCACCCAGGTCCTTCACTTTCAACTCCATCTGTGGCCATCAGAAGATTGTTGCCAGATGTACAGAAGAGAGACAGGTTTGTGCTGGAGTGTGACATCACACAGCTCTCCTCCAGCGACCTTTATGTCACGTTTCAGGCCAACGGGGTTGACATCTCTGAAAAACTGTTTGTTGAACTCCCGGAAGCCCCAGGCCACCATTCAGTCACAAGACACTTCCCTGTCCCTGAGCTTTACTGGAATGATGGGAAAACTTTCACATGCAAAGTGAATCAAGGCTTCTCCAACAGCTGGAAGTCCAACTCCATTGGGGGTATATTTGGTGAGCACAGCTACTGTTCTTCCATTAAACGGTTGATTTGCAGATTTTAGTTCCCTCTTTATTCCTTTTAATTGGACCATTTGATTGATATATGTTTTTCAATATATTTAGAGGACCCATCAATGGAGCTCTCTCTTGTCCCCAGTGAAGAAACACAACCACAGACACTCCTATGCTCTGCATGGGGCTTCAACCCTCAAATTAAATGGATTTCTGGGTCCCCACAAACACCTGCATCAACCAGTGACATCAGCATGGGTGCAAATGGACGTGTGGGCATAAGAAGTCAACTTCCTGTCCCTCAAACAGAGTGGAAAACAGGGAAGGTCTTCACATGTGAGGTTTCTGACTGGTCAGGGATCAAAAAGGAAACAAAGAACATCAGCGTCTGTTCAGGTAAAGTGAAACTTAACACAATAACAGTCTCAACCCACTGCCAAATGGAAGCAGGTAAAATAAAGTAGTACGAAAGAAACATTCAACCGCCATAACAATAAACTTCAGGTGGAGTCAAACATTGGTATTTTATCCACTACAAAAGTGCCATAAAAAGTTTACCATCACATTCTGTTTTTCAGTTACACCACCATCATCCCATATAGTTGGTGTGTATGTTCAGGGACCGACCCTTCAAGAGCTCCAGAACAGTGGACAGATGAATATCTCTTGTCTTTTGGTTGGTCCGAGTCTCTCCGATTTCTTGATCACCTGGAAAATAGGGGGGAAAGAATCTCAACTGAATGTCCTTACAATGTCACCCGTCAGTCACAGCAATGGAACAGAGACTTTGTTGAGCTTCCTCAATGTATCAACAAGGGCCTGGAATTCATACAAAGAAGTGTCTTGTGAAGGAAAGCACAAATGTTCCAATAAGGTCTACGAGGACCGTGTAAGCAGAAGCACAGGTAGGATCCCAAAAACTATGCATAAGAATGTTATTGCTAATTCTGACCCAGCAAAATGTAAACCCTATTAATATTGTGCATTCTTTTTTTCTAAAGCCCTACATCCACCAATGCTGAAGATAATTCAGCCGACAATGTCTGAGTTGACAACATCAAACATGCTCACAGTGGTTTGTATGGTTACGGGATTTTTCCCATCCAATGTCATAGTGTACTGGGAGAGAGAGGGAGACAAGCTACCCTTATCTCACTACACCAACAGCCCTACGTGGAAATACACAGGGAGCAGCACTTATTCACTGAGCAGTCGACTCAACGCATCCAGGACAGAGGAGCAGGAATCGTATTCTTGTGTTGTTGAACATGAATCATCTGAAATTCCTCTCAAAAGAACAATAACAGATATTTTTGGTGAGTGAAGAGTCAATAGCTGTAGTAACGTGAAGCTCCCCAGCATCAATTCATACCAATGTGTGTATTCCCAGCTGCAGTAACCCCGTCGCAACCTTCTGCAACCTTGTTCCATGGCGCTGGTGAGCTGATGTGCCTGGTGTTTGGCTTCAGCCCCGCAAACATCAACATTACCTGGTTTCTGGATGACACCACAGAGCTGTTGGACTATAACACCAGTGAACCCCACCAAGGGCCAAAGGGAAAGTTCAGCATCCAAAGCCGGCTTCGTCTGGACCCAGGCATTTGGGCATCTGGGGTGGTCTACAACTGCATCGTGACACACACTACTGTCACCATAGCCCTGAATATATCTAAACCAGGTGCCAGTTGCTCCATAAATTGAAATGGTTTACTCCCATGCAACTATCTAGCTTGTACTGTAGCAAAGTCAATGTTGATCATACTTAACAGACATCTCTCAACATGATTCTTTAACAGTGATCCCAGAGACAAGTGCTGTCTTTGATTACAACGTGCATGCTGATGTCAACCGGGACTTGGAGGAGGAGAATGTGTACATGTATATGGTTTTCACAGTCCTCTTCCTTTTCCTTGTGTCCATCATCTATAATGTCTTAGTCACGCTCATCAAGGTGAGATTGACAGTTCAATTTGAATATAAAACCGTCCAACAGATCCCGTCTGATTTTCTGATTTTTTCATTTCAGACCAAATGATGAGGAGCACAGAGGGATGATGATCACTATTTCCTGGCCCTGATATGGATTTTTATTTTTTAGGGAGCATGGTTTAACAAAAGAATCCTGGCATTTTTGTCACACTTCACATATTGAGTTGTGTTTAGTTTTTTCATGTTATTTTGTGTGTGTTTTTTTTCCATCATAACGGGAGAAAGTTTTGGAGAAAAATAGCACATTTCTGCCTTCTTGAATACAGTGATTAAATGCATTATGACACAAAACTCCATGTCTGTTGTTTTAAAGTTACTTATGCAAATCATTGTGTGCAGTGGCACAGTACCAACATTTTCTGTGTTACTCAAACTGTCCAGAAGAGTGAGCTATAGCTCTACATGAAGCAGTAGTGATTTGACATTTCCCAGATGAAATGCTCGTCATGAGCTGCAGCTTGCCAGTGCTGTTAGGTCTTAAGAGGACTTTTACATGTCAAGATTAAGGTACATCCCTATGACATGAGAGATATCTGTGTGCTCCATTTTCAATAGTTTACATATATGCACACTCACTGTGAGTAAGAGCTGTGTAGCTTGCGGCTTTGAAGGAATTCACATCTAGGAGGGATGACACTTAGCTCATCCAGGCTAACCATTGGCTGCCTCTGGAGTCATCTGGCACAGTGCGTGGCCTTTATTGGCAGAGGACCCTGTGGCAGCCGGCCCAAGTCTGTGACGCTGGTGGTGGGATGGAGTCACTGAATGAATGCTGAAATAATGCTCACATGTGGCTACAAGTCCTATTACCAAGAGGGGAAAAGACAGACAAAAACACAAAGTGAACACTATGCTATATTTGGATACATACACACACATGCCTAGTGTATATACATGTACTGTTAAACACATTTGACTGTATATCTACAGTGTATCAAATATTGAATATAGTATTTTTAATGTCTCACATAAAGAAATGAAAGCCTCAACTCTAAATCTGAGCCTTCAAGGGTTATGACTTCTTTGTTCCATATGTGTATGGACAGAATACAGAGTATGCTTCAGACATACAAATCAGAGTCATTTATTCATCAGGTTACATATATAAAAAACACTTAAATAGTAAAGAAAAACGAGATTGATGTGACAGGAGTCTTATAGGAGGAGGTTATAGGCTGTGATGCTGTGATAGAGCTGCAGAGCCACCTGTTGGTCATCAGCACAAAACACACCACACACACACACATCTATTCATGAATCTATGCATTAGACTGTTTCTATACATATATATCTATATATCTATATCTATATATAGATCTATATATAGATATAGATATATAGATCTATATATATATATCTATCTATCATGGATGTGAAATATGTTGGAGATACTGTGTTTCTATCATAACTTTAAGAAATTGCCCATGCATAGGAAATGGGAGATGGAGTGCTATCCTCCAGTTGTGATTCTTTTCCATCATTTTCCCAAGGAAAGATGACCGCCCTGTCCCATCACGTCTGCTTTAGCACATTTCTATTCAACAATTACCTTAAACATAGAATAATGTGCTATGTGGATGGCGGAAATATGGTTGTTGGATTTCACATTGTGAGGTTTTCCTGTGAACCTGATCCCATCCATGAAGTGTGTGATGAGCTGATGTGTTGCTCATTAGGTGGTCAAATAGCACCATCTAGTCGACTTTCAGTAAAAGTGTGGTTTGGTTTTGTCCCACCGGTTTGACTGTTGTGAAATCCTGCCGATGTGTGTTTACACTTGGACTGACAAATACAATGTACAATATGTCTCCCGTTGATGGGTGAATGTAGTAAATGAAGCGTTCCACAAATAAATGAAGGGGGACAGAAGGTTTATGTTTAAAATGTATTTGTTAAACTAAAATGTACTTGTGAAATTGAAAATCTATTTCCATCAAAGGGGTGTGACTCAAATAATTTGGGTGAAGTCATCGCTAACTCCTCTATAGGACTCATGCAGCCTTAAAGGCCCAGAGAACCAACGCTTAAAGATCTAGGAGAAGATTACATAACATATCAGTTATTTGGGATTTCAGCCTACATAGAAGAGCAGAAAACTTGCAGAACGGTGTAGTAAAAACCACAGTACTCACCCCAGAATTTAAACCTGGAACTTAATGATAGCATGATAAGTAATGATAGCACAATTTGTCAATGCTAGAGACGAGCCTACTTGCTCTCAAGTTTCCAACTGCTTGGATGAAAATAATGACATTTCAGTACACTACACAAGTGTTGCAATTTCAGTGCTCGTTAAAAGTCAAGTGCAATTGTAAATCTAGTTCATCCTTGTTGGTGTCACCAGAGCACTATTAGCCAATACATTTCCAGGTGAATGAAGACAGACGCTAGCAAACTTGGACTGTTTTTTGGAAGGCATATGTTAGCTGCTCGTGTGGTTTACCGGAAGCGGCAACACATTCAACACTTCGTTAAGGCTTAGGATAATAGCATATCACAAATAGAGTGGTGAACGTCATTTTGAAGTCCCAACATCCTAAACTTTTGATAACAGCGTTCATGAGAAGCAGGATATATGCAATGAAAAAGGTTTGAAGCATGTGCTGTACATTTCCAGCTGTACATGAACATAAAAGGTAAACACACAGCCAAGAAAGTAACAACCACAGCTAGTTATATACCACAGCTAGTTATATAGAACAGCAGAGCGTAAGCATCATGTAAGAGCTTCAACATTCAGCAAGAAGCATCTCAAGTCCGAAAAACCACCTCTAAATAAGACAATAACACATCAGCAGCTAAGGCAAAGTTTGGTTCCTAGCTGTTGCCGCCATCTTGTTGTCGAAAGACAGCAACACACATTTCCCAGTAAAACCATAAAACTGCACCTAAAACACCAAAGTGACTTCCGATTGAAGAAAAACAGAAGTCAACTTGCTCCGTCTCTGTCAGCCATTTTTACCTTTGCACCGAAGTGAAATGCAGGAAATCAATACAACCAACATGTCTGGGAGTAGAACCCACCGTGCCCATGATCGTTTTCACCTCTAGGTGGGGATACAGACCAACACGAATCCACACGTTTTGACGAAGAGCTGTACAGTGACTTTTATACAGTTAATTAAGAGCATGAACATTTTCAGAAACCTTTGCTGTGATGTGAACAAACATGAATGTGATAGTTCAAAGGAAAAACGATAATGATCATTAATTGCACATTGACCCTGAATCATAATTTGTCAGTAATCTGAAGTCAAGGTTCCTGAATGTATCGGGGACCAGTAGATAATTGTAGTATAACTGAAGATCTGAGACAAGAATGTGAAACCGTATAAAAAAAATTATTATCAGTTTTAACTTAGAGGAGGACTCTTAAGGGAATTACACCAGTGTTCAAATAGTTTGTTGAAGGCAGGAGTGTTACTGCAATGTTCAGACAAAGAATGATGTCATTTCTGGGCCTGAACCAGTCTGGCACAAAAATAGAGTACAGGATATTATCACCAACCCACATACAGCAGGACTCCAGTGCAGTACTCATACAGAGTGCAATTTTAAGCAAATGTTTGAAAAGTAAACAAAATTCCTTCAGGAAATAGGGAAATATTAAATGATAACTTCTGAAACAAATCCAAGTATTGTCTGCTTGTAATAGGACAGTCTGACCTGGAGCCTCTTTTATAGCCTGTCAGTGTCCTTTTCTATGCAAAGTGAACTTCCTTCCAGTCTGCTATAAACTCTTCCTATCATGCTGTCAGCTGAGGCAGAAGGAGAGAAGCTCCCAGCAGATCACCTTCAATACCAACCATGTTCTCTGTAGCTCTGCTGCTGCTGCTGCTGTCTGCTGGATCCTGTGAGTAGCTTCCAGTGGATTCATACCACCGCACATTACAGACACTGAGCAGTGAGATGAATGATGAAGATCTATTGTTTCTTCTCTTTCCACAGGTGTGTACAGTATTGATCTCATCCAGCCAGACTCAGTGGATGTGCAGCCTGGACAGTCTTTGTCCATCACCTGTCAGGTCTCTGGTTATTCTTTGACTGATAACAGCTATGCAACAGGTTGGATCAGACAGAGCAAAGAAAAACCACTGGAATGGATTTTCCATCAGTGGGATGGAGGCGACTTGCATCAAAATGAAGCTCTGAAGAACAAATTCAGTTACAGCAGAGACACTTCAGTTGAGACAGTGATTATAAAAGGACAGAACCTGCAGCCTGAAGACTCTGCTGTGTATTACTGTGTACGTCTCCCCACAGAAAAACAAACGACCAATAATCGAGTATGTGCTCAGTGGGGACACCACAATGATTCAAACCACCAGCAGACCGGCACAAATACCAAACAGCTTTGAGGAGGAGGGATCACATGGGTATCCAAAACCACACACAAAGAAACAAATGATGTCATTTCTGGTTGTGACAGGTTACTGTCAACAGTGGATCTGTGACTATGCAGCCCTTGAATCCCCACTCTCTGAATTCAGTCATGGCCATGGACTGACTGTTACTGACCAACTCACTCCTTGAGCTCGCTGACCTTAAAACTTCTTTCTGCAGAAGCTACACATCTTCATCAGACGCATGCATCTGGCAAACTCATAATAAATCTAATCAATCAAGCTATCCGCTCAGACTCAATGAGCTGCTTGAGAGAAAACTGACTAATCACTTCCTGTGGACATTACTCTCTCCCACCTACACTGACTTGATCAACGTTGGTTTCTTCCAATAGCACAGCTTCTAAGCTTTTAGGCAACACCTTGCTTGTTGTTTGCTGGAGATATAATGCCATTATGCGATATCATTTAAAGGGACAGTGGTCAAGGCATCGAAATCACCAACAATCACAACAACAGAGCCACTGACTGTTTTATACTGAAAAATAAGTTACAAATGCAGGTTTTGTACATTTATGTGGTAAAAATATTAATTATAAAAACATTTTAGCCTTCCTGAAAAGGACTGTCATGTTCAAAATTCTTCGTCAGGCCGACAAGGACTTCAATAGAATAGGTCACACTTAAGCTGTTTATTAATCAATAGAGAAGTATTCACTCAGCTGAGGACTCATGGTCCCAGCTGAGGTCTCATCTGCTTCAATAGTGGATTTCCTGATGTCTGTTCGCTACAACGCCACAGTGGTAAATGAAGTATTAAAGTTTGCACACTTCCCTCCAAATGAGATAGTGGTGCATTAGGAGTTCCTTTATGCCTCAGGGCTGTGGCAGCTGCTGAGAAGGCTGTTGTTGTATCACATGATATTGTGGGTTGTGCTCCGTTGAATTTGCCCGTTCTTCAAGCTTTTTATTCCATCCCACTCGAGCAGAAGTATCACACTTATCTCCTGCGAGATGGCTTCTTTACAACAACATCCTGTTCTGCCTTCCAAACATAACTGTTGAGTGCTGTAGGCTTAGGGGACGCGGCTTTTGCTGTTGAAAGTGATTCTGGTGTCATTGAATCCAACTGCCTACAAGAAAGTTGCTGAGCTCCATGTCCTCACTCGAACATATATGTTGTCCGCAGGGTGTTCCCTTACTGCAGGGTGTTCCCTCACTGCAGGATGTTCCCTTACTGTTCATACAGACAACAGATAAGCGTTTTTGGTACCCTGTGGAAATTCAGGTTTCGTCACCTCACAGGCAAACAGGACGCGGATCAAAGACAGGCCTAAGATGAAAATGTAAAAAGTATGTGAAAAACTTTTAAATCTATTAAGAACTCTCTAATATACATTGATTTGTGCTCCAAACCCTCTTGTTTAAATCTCTAAAAAAATGTATCCCTCTAAACAACTGGAAATAATTTAAATCATTTTCTTACAAGGTATCCCAAGTGGCAGTAACTGGGCCGAATCTCTCCACAAAAGCTAGGACATGCACTGATGTACAGTAGTGCCCAGTATGATGTACATCAACAGTGAGAAAGAACTCACAAAGTACAATGTACATACAAACATACATTCAAATGTTAATCCACCGTAAACAATTATGTCATGAAAATGTATTACTACTACATACTACTAGTAGTATATGCCGGTGCAATTTCTTTTAGTACTTAGTACTATTAGTACTTCTACCATGACCCACCAGGAATGACCCAACAGCCCCCTGGCCAGACGCCAGAATATCCTGCCCCAGCTGTGACTAAACTTACCAAGCCCACTGCTCATACCAGTATTGCTACTACTACTACTTTTACTATGACTTTAAGTCCTAGTAAACCATTTCTGCTATCATTTGTACCAGTTCTACTACTAGTAATTTTACTAGTAGCTTCAGTACTATTGGTATCTCTCAATTTGATGTAATTGCATTAGTTTCCTCACTCCTTTATCCAAACATTTGTGCCAAGGTTTTTGCACTTGCATATGCCACTGTGGTGAGTATGGGGAGCACTGTGTTACACACCATAACAAAAACCAGGTTGTGACACCAAGCAAAAGACATCAAGACTGAATGATGAGAATTACTCACTTTTGTTGAATTTATAAATGCTTTCCCCTGCAGTTATGGGCACATCATAGCAAGGGGTGTGTTACAAACAAGTGAAGTTACTCATTTGTTTGCTGCTCATGCAGATATTTCTTTGATTTGTAATTGTCTTTTTAGTGCAGGAGTTTTCTCTGAGAAAGCTCCAGTAAGAAAGCTGCAGAGGCCATAATTGAAAATGTTTAACAATATCCAGCTGTAATATATCTGAAGATAACAGATGCAATCTGGTGCAGATTTCTTGGTGACAGGACATCGTCACACTCTTTCTACCTCTGCCAACATAATTGGTACATTTATTCATTTATTCATATACAACAGTTATGAGTACAGTGTACAGCAATTACAAATACTGTCAATTTTACATAAACAGATGAAATTTAGTGGCTGTAACAAATGTCTTACATGAAGACACAATTTGAACATTGCTAGAATAATTAAAAGTGTATGATTTCTTAAAGCTGTATAATTTACGGCATAAAAATAATGTTATAGTTTAACAATAATAAATTAACTCTCATATAATAATAACCTACAATCATACTAGTTGTGCTAAAAGTGAAAAGTTCTTTATGTTTTAAAATGTCAGTGATACATCACATGACAAAAACCCTTCCTCCTTTATACAAAAAAAAGAAAATCTGTTGAAAGCAGAAATGCTCTTTCACAGTAAAAGCTACACAGTATTAAATGAGATTTACTTAAAAAAAACTTAATTTTCGGAAAGAAGTTCTGCAAGAATTGTACATATTTTAACTTGATGATCATTATTCATCACTCCTCTATGTTATTGCTTTGGTTGTTGCTGCAGGATATAAACTTGGCAGGAATGTTTGAAAAAGAGGAAGTTTTCACCAACTGTTAACAAACTTAATTGTATGTAACTCAGACCACAGGAAATGGGTTACATCAAACTGGATATGGGATCTGGTTAATAAAGAGGGGCTTTGTCAGTGAAACATATTGGTCTTTCTTCATTTCAATTATTTGTATTAAATGCAGATATCTAGGCATCACTGTAGCAGCTACTGGGGATAAATAAACTACTGGGGGAAGTTACATAAGTCACTGTGACCTCTGGTAAGTAAAATAAAATCACTTTCAGTCAAGATGAATTGTTTCTCAATATTATTTGTAATGATATCGATGCATATGGCCGCGTTTCTGTACTTAAAAACAAAAAGGAAAGCCGAAGTAAGATTATTGTTTGTGGGAGCAGGTTTCTGAACGCTGTCGCAATTAATTTGTTACACTGTGTAGTCAATGCCTAGCTTGGCGGACAGAGACTACAGTCACTGTCTCCTCAGGTATGTCAACATTTATGATAAGCAAGATACATTTGTAATCACATTAATAAAATGTTATGATGGTCATAATTGGAAATTTACCTGCATAGAATACGGTTTCCTTCTTTGCGTGTAATGACCAAACTTAACTTTTAAAGAAACTGTACTGTAAATTCTACTGTGAAAAAAACGACATTCTTTCAGTAACACTGATAGATACTGCTATTTTAGCATATTTTTACCTTAAATTTAAATGTTTTATTTCGTCAGAAAGTTCGGTAAAACACAATTTTACATATTTGGCAGTTTACAGTTTTTAACTGTTGCAATGTTTACATAATTTAACCATTAATTTCACTGACATTACTGTTTTTACAGTGCAAGGTTTTTGTGACTACTGGGGTAAAGGTACAACAGTAACTGTAACATCAGGTAAGAATACATTTTGTTCTGGTCAATAATCGCTGTATTATTTCAAATATTATTTTATAATTGAATCCCTCTGAATATTACTGAATAAACTGTATAAGAGTGACATTAATGATGCCATGGGCATCGACTATCAATGACATATTTGAGGATAATGCTTAATACAGGTAGGATTAGCTCTGGAAGAATAGGGTATATAATATAGAAAAAGATAAAATAAAGTAAGATAAAGTCGATTTTATTTGTTGTCTGCAATGTTTAAATTAAAATGTATTTACATTGAGGTTAATTTTTGCTTCATTATCTTAATGCCACATTCTTGCTTGACTTTTCTCAGGCACAGCAAGAGCACCGACTGTGTTTCCACTGATGCCATGTGGTTCTGAGACCGGGGACATGGTCACTCTCGGCTGCTTTGCCACGGGATTCTCACCGTCCGCACTGACCTTCCAATGGACCAAAAATGGAAACAACATGCCTGACTTTGTTCAATATCCTTCGGTGCAGAAAAACAACTTTTTTACAGGAGTCTCTCAGATCCGGGTGAAGGATGCAGACTGGACCCCAAACAACACTTTTCAATGTTCCACGACACTTCCAGGAGGAGTTTTTGTTCATGGTCCGAAAATACGACCTGGTAAGACTCTAAAGCTATCAACATAAATTAAATGTACTATATCTATGTTCTATATCTGTTAGCAGCTTATACTTATAATCTCTCTCTTTAGATTTTCTCTTATATATTAATTTGTACTAAATTGATAAATCATAGATTATTGGTTGGAAAAGTCCTATCAGTCAGAGTGTGTGTTGTGTTGTGTAAACTACCGAAACTACTACTGACAAGAAAAACAATATATGCTTACGTGTGGCTCATCTGTGCAAGGAAACTCCAGGAACCTTTTTCATAAAACTAATTATGTGTACATTTCATTCATTATAACTAAATCCATTGCAATAAGGATCATTTATCTGGAAAACTTTGCTTACATTTGCAGAAATGTAAGCAAAATTAACTAGTTGTGCTGCTTTTGCTGATCCAACAATGATTCTATTTTTGTTTGTAAACTAATGTAAATGGATGCACGGATAGTTGTAATAGTTGTAATTGTGTGCGAGACAGGAAGGTGGAAGGAAAAGGCTGAAGTTTGTTTATGCTCATTGACTTTCTCACACTCATATATGTTCTTTTCACCTATTTTAGCGGTGTGTCAATATGTTCGGCTTACTTCCCTCCATCTGCATAATCCCTGTTCTTTCCCCTCGCTGACTGCTTTCACTTGATCTGCCGATGTTAATTCACTTTTAAAGCCTGTAAGGTTCAATCTGTTGCCTCTACAATCAATGTATATGCAGAAGCAAGCATGAAGTGCTTATATTATAACCTAATAATACAACATTGTAGGGTATAGTTCACGTTGCTTCTTCATATATATTATTCCCTGCTTCTGCATACATATATTTGTGTATATGTTTGTTTTTCAGTGACGTTTTTTAAGGCGCCGACTCTTGAAGTGTTGGCCTCCTCTGATGAGGAGACTGGAAGGACCTTCTCCTGCTTTGCCAAAGAGTTTTCACCTAAAGAATATGACATCAAATGGCTGAGAGATGGAACGGAAATCCAGAACAACAATAATGAGATCAAAACACCTGCTGGTGAAACAAAGTATGACAATGGAACCAAAGTGTACAGTGCAGCAAGTTTTCTTCTGACCAATGAGACTGACGGCGAGTTTACATGCGAGTTTAACGGGAAAGATGCCGAAGGTCTCCAAACTTGGAATGCAACTTGGAGCAAGAAAGAGAAGTGTCAAAGTGGTGAGTAGACCTGTTTTTTTTGGTTAATGTAAGTTAATTACAACCCAATGAAACATCACTGATCCTTCACCCGACAGAGGCCCCCACTGATGATTTGGTGAAGGTAGAGATCATCCCCCCTTCACTTGCTACATTGTTTCTAAACAAAACAGCAAACGTGGTGTGCAAAGTCACACTTAAGTCAAAAGAAGGATATTTGGACATGATTACCTGGGAGGATGAGAACGGGAATGAGCTTGAAACAATGAAAAAAAATGGAAAGAAATCACTCAGCCTCTCTCTTGAAATCCCTTATGAGACTTGGGCCGCTGGATTGAAGAGAACCTGTTTTGTACACCATTTACTGTTGCTGACACCAATTAAGACAGTTTATCAAAAGCAGAGAGGTAAGAAATTGTCATTATCAATGTAGTTTGAAGCAGAAATGTCTGGGAAGGTTTGCAGCATAAAGGCCTAATTGTTCTCTCCTGATTGCAGGAGGAAAGTTTCAGCGTCCGTCAGTGTTTCTGCTGCCTCCAGTAGAACAACGTAAAAGCAATATGGTGACCCTGACTTGCTATGTGAAAGACTTCTACCCACAGCAGATTGCGGTGTCTTGGCTTATTGATGATAAGCCTGCAGAGGCGGGCACATTCTCCACCACAATCCCTGTAGAAAATAATGACTCCTATTCTGTCTATGGCCAGTTAACCCTCAGCCGTGAGGACTGGGTAGATAATGATGTGGTATATAACTGTGTAGTTTACCACGAATCCATTTTGGACTCAACTGGCGTCATTATGAGGTCCATGGCTGAGAGATCACGTGAGAATGTCAACCTGGTCAACCTCAACATGAACGTCCCTCAAACGTGCAAGGCCCAGTAGATGTTGTGGTGTCTTGCTGTGTCTACTGCTGTTTGTTGTTTAATGTTTGTTGCTTGTGATATCATGTGCTGTTTGTGTTTTAAATGCAAATTCAAAATCAAAATTAAAACAAATCCATTTCTAACTGAGGTTGATGTACGTCTCGTACAGTCTATCTGTTTAGTTAAGTGCACCTGTGCTCATCCACATTAAGTCTGAAACCAAGGTACTCCCATCAAACATAGTACATACTGTATATGCCTCAGAGTATAGTGAAAATAGCAGGGCATAAAGTTTCCACCACCATCTGACTGATAACTACTCTTAAGATTAACATCCACTAAATAATCAGCCAACTAAATATAGCCGGTGCACCATCATTGTTTGTGCCTCGTCTTTGTTTGCTTGTTCCTCTACTGCGGATTTGTCAATAAGCCAAGTTACTACAATCTGCTCTTTGGAGTCTTTTTCACATAGCGAGTCAGGGTCACCATATCGCTTTTACTTTGTTCTGCTGGAGGCAGCAGAAGAAGCTGATGGACGCTGAAATGTTTCTCCCGTAAGCATGAGAGAACAATTTGCATTTTTTTTTTTAAAGATGTTGCAAGCTCAGCTCCGTTCTCCAGCAAAGAAACTTTTCTCTCCACTGCCATTAAAGAGAAAATGTCCCCAAACTTAGAATAAACAGTACTTTCAGTAAGATTCATTACTGCCAAGTAGCCATGGTGTATGTGGGATAATGCATTCTAACCCATGCAGAGACAAACGCCACAGCACAAAAAGCTTTGTGTGTTTTTAAAACAAACACAACTTGTTGTGGATTGCCACATAAAAGCAATAACTGAAGCTCTCTGACTGAATACTACAGGTCCAGATTACCTGTTTCTGACTGACAGCCAATTTAGCGAAGACCTGAAAGCATATGAAGACAACATGGAGATCACAGGCCTCATCTTCATCCTCCTCTTCCTCATCACTCTGCTGTACAGCATTGGAACCACTGCTTTTAAAACCAAGTAGGCAAAATACACAGCGTTATTATGGATATGTAGTATTTATATTGGATTTTGTGAATAGACTGCACGTTATCACACAGATACTGTGTTAGATGTTGTTGTAAAACATATGAATCAAATGACATTCATTCATTTGTTGGTGAAAAAATAAATTAAATTAAATTAAATTAAATTAAATTAAATTAAATTAAATTAAATTAAATTAAATTAAATTAAATTAAATTAAATTATAATTGTAATGTATTTTACTGGCCAAATATTAGGATATGTCTATGTATTTTTCACATTTTTTGTGCAGTAATTCTTATACTTCCTCTTTTTTGTTTGCTTTTCCTTTCAGGTCAAATGAAAAGAAATGAACTTTCCATTTAACATTTTCACATTGACATCCTTCTCTGTGAATCTTCTCAACTGTCTTGTTCAGGTTTACTTAGATAAGCATTACTACTTAAAAATAAGCATTTTACTAAAGATGACATTTAGGAAATGTCCATTTCACATTTCATTTAATTGCCAATATTTTTAACTTTGATACATTTTACTTATGACTCACTTTCCTTTTGAAAAATATATGAAGTTATATCACTTCTATGTATCATATTTTTTTCTTTATCACTGTTTTATTATGTGTTTCCTCTCGTTACCTCTTCTTTGACCTCAACAGCATCTGGAAATCAACAGCCCATGTTCAATTCAATATGCAAATACTCTGTTGGTTCTCAACTCTATTATTAATAGCCATGAGAACTGAAACCTGTAGCAAAGTCACGAGTTATCATGTAAAAAGGATTTGAATGATAACATATGTAAACAGTTGTGAGATATTCAAATGTATAGTATATTTCTCTTACTGGCATAACCACACCTCACACCTGCTGTATGTGATGCACCGTTGCTCAGTGTCATGTTTCACTTCTGTTTTTCGGAGACTTTTTGTGATCTGGGTGTTACCCAATGCTTCTGCTTGCTGCACGCACTGATCACTCTGCTCTGTCATTCTGCAACATCTGTGCAACAGACTTCCAGCTACATTTCCACCTGAAACTGTAAAAGTACAAGTCTGCCATCTAGTCTAAATAAAAGAATAAGGCACCTAGATTTGAGACTGTATAGTTGTTCCTTGATCAATCACTTAAGGTATGTACATCTACATTTCTGATTAAATGATGTACATTTCTAAAATGTCCTGAGAGAGCTTGGACAATAAACTAATTGTTAAAAAATAACCTGTGTTCTTACCTCAGTGCTACGGGTTGTCTCTCCAAACATCACACTCTACCCTGTGTGGGAAGGTGAATTTGGGGCCTCAACAGTCAAACTCATCTGCACGCTAAGTGACTTCTTTCCGGGAGAACTCAATGTGGAATGGGAAGTGAACAAAACTACTCTAAACATTGTGCCAATCCAAAGAAGGCTGCAGAGTGTGCAGGAGGTGGGGAAAACCTTCAGTGTAACCAGTCAGATTGAGCCGGACATGAAGAAGTGGACAGAAGGCTCAGCGTATACATGCAAGTCCAACCATGGCAACAGGGAATCCGATGCATCAATGAGCATTTGTACAGGTAAGTGAATGTATCACAGTAAAAGCGTGAAATGCCTCCATCAGAGTGAGTAACGTTTTTGACCAGAACTATTTTATGTGACAGTTCACGGAAACTCCCCTCCAACCATTCATGTGGAGCTCCCCAGCTTCAAGACAGTAATGCTGGCAGGGTCTGAGGTGACAGCAACATGCTTGGTCAACACCGTCTTTGATGCCACAGTGACCTGGAAGATGGATGGACGGTCTACACCCAAGAACGTGAGCCAGGCCAGAAACACATCTCATATCATCAGCAATCTGACAGTTCCCTTAAAAAAGTGGAAAACCCTCAAGCATGTATCTTGCAGCGCTAAACACAGCTGCTTCCAAACCAAAGAGGAGCCTGTGAATATTACAGGTAAGAGGACTGTGCAGCACTCAAATCAGCTGTGGCGTTCCAATGAAATATATGAAAACACATAATGTTTTGGTTCTCACCCAGGTCCTTCACTTTCAACTCCATCTGTGGCCATCAGAAGATTGTTGCCAGATGTACAGAAGAGAGACAGGTTTGTGCTGGAGTGTGACATCACACAGCTCTCCTCCAGCGACCTTTATGTCACGTTTCAGGCCAACGGGGTTGACATCTCTGAAAAACTGTTTGTTGAACTCCCGGAAGCCCCAGGCCACCATTCAGTCACAAGACACTTCCCTGTCCCTGAGCTTTACTGGAATGATGGGAAAACTTTCACATGCAAAGTGAATCAAGGCTTCTCCAACAGCTGGAAGTCCAACTCCATTAGGGGTATATTTGGTGAGCACAGCTACTGTTCTTCCATTAAACGGTTGATTTGCAGATGCAAGTTCCCTCTTTATTCCTTATAATTGGACCATTTGATTGATATATGTTTTTCAATATATTTAGAGGACCCATCAATGGAGCTCTCTCTTGTCCCCAGTGAAGAAACACAACCACAGACACTCCTATGCTCTGCATGGGGCTTCAACCCTCAAATTAAATGGAATTCTTGGTCTCCACAAACACCTGCATCAACCAGTGACATCAGCATGGGTGCAAATGGACGTGTGGGAATAAGAAGTCAACTTCCTGTCCCTCAAACAGAGTGGAAAACAGGGAAGGTCTTCACATGTGAGGTTTCTGACTGGTCAGGGATCAAAAAGGAAACAAAGAACATCAGCGTCTGTTCAGGTAAAGTGAAAACATAACACAATAACAGTCTCAACCCACTGCCAAATAGAAGCAATGGCTCCTATCAAAAGCTTGTAATTGAAAAGTCTTAAGTGGGTCATGGTCTTATTCTATGAAAAATATTTTGTTAGTAAAATTGCAATCTACTCAAGATTATGTCTTGCATTCTGCTATAAATAATTCTTCTTCTGTGGTTCCAGTAACAACTCATTCAGAGACTTCTCCCTCCATTCATGTGGAGCTCCCCAGCTTCAAGACAGTAATGCTTGCAGGGTCTGAGGTGAAGGCAACATGCTTGGTCAACACTGTCTTTGATGCCACAGTGACCTGGAAGATGGATGGACGGTCTACACCCAGGAACGTGAACCGGGCCAGAAACACATCTCATATCATCAGCAATCTGACAGTTCCCTTAAAAAAGTGGAAAACCCTCAAGCATGTATCTTGCAGCGCTAAACACAGCTGCTTCCAAACCAAAGAGGAGCCTGTGAATATTACAGGTAAGAGGACTGTGCAGCACTCAAATCAGCTGTGGCGTTCAAATGAAATATATGAAAAAACATAATGTTTTGGTTCTCACCCAGGTCCTTCACTTTCAACTCCATCTGTGGCCCTCAGGAGATTGTTGCCTGATGTACAGAAGAGAGACAGGTTTGTGCTGGCGTGTGACATCACACAGCTCTCCTCCAGCGACCTTTATGTCACGTTTCAGGCCAACGGGGTTGACATCTCTGAAAAACTGTTTGTTGAACTCCCGGTCGCCCCAGGCCACCATTCAGTCACAAGACACTTCCCTGTCCCTGAGCTTTACTGGAATGATGGGAAAACTTTCACATGCAAAGTGAATCAAGGCTTCTCCAACAGCTGGAAGTCCAACTCCATTGGGGGTATATTTGGTGAGCACAGCTACTGTTCTTCCATTAAACGGTTGATTTGCAGATTTTAGTTCCCTCTTTATTCCTTTTAATTGGACCATTTGATTGATATATGTTTTTCAATATATTCAGAGGACCCATCAATGGAGCTCTCTCTTGTCCCCAGTGAAGAAACACAACCACAGACACTCCTATGCTCTGCATGGGGCTTCAACCCTCAAATTAAATGGAATTCTTGGTCTCCACAAACACCTGCATCAACCAGTGACATCAGCATGGGTGCAAATGGACGTGTGGGAATAAGAAGTCAACTTCCTGTCCCTCAAACAGAGTGGAAAACAGGGAAGGTCTTCACATGTGAGGTTTCTGACCGGTCAGGGATCAAAAAAGAAACAAAGAACATCAGCGTCTGTTCAGGTAAAGTGAAACTTAACACAATAACAGTCTCAACCCACTGCCAAATGGAAGCAGGTAAAATAAAGTAGTACGAAAGAAACATTCAACCGCCATAACAATAAACTTCAGGTGGAGTCAAACATTGGTATTTTATCCACTACAAAAGTGCCATAAAAAGTTTACCATCACATTCTGTTTTTCAGTTACACCACCATCATCCCATATAGTTGGTGTGTATGTTCAGGGACCGACCCTTCAAGAGCTCCAGAACAGTGGACAGATGAATATCTCTTGTCTTTTGGTTGGTCCGAGTCTCTCCGATTTCTTGATCACCTGGAAAATAGGGGGGAAAGAATCTCAACTGAATGTCCTTACAATGTCACCCGTCAGTCACAGCAATGGAACAGAGACTTTGTTGAGCTTCCTCAATGTATCAACAAGGGCCTGGAATTCATACAAAGAAGTGTCTTGTGAAGGAAAGCACAAATGTTCCAATAAGGTCTACGAGGACCGTGTAAGCAGAAGCACAGGTAGGATCCCAAAAACTATGCATAAGAATGTTATTGCTAATTCTGACCCAGCAAAATGTAAACCCTATTAATATTGTGTATTCTTTTTTTCTAAAGCCCTACATCCACCAATGCTGAAGATAATTCAGCCGACAATGTCTGAGTTGACAACATCAAACATGCTCACAGTGGTTTGTATGGTTACGGGATTT
The DNA here is from genome assembly GCF_046128005.1 of Genypterus blacodes. NCBI lineage: Eukaryota > Metazoa > Chordata > Actinopteri > Ophidiiformes > Ophidiidae > Genypterus > Genypterus blacodes. The sequence continues at coordinate 831,999 of NW_027467082.1, forward strand.
TTCCCATCCAATGTCATAGTGTACTGGGAGAGAGAGGGAGACAAGCTACCCTTATCTCACTACACCAACAGCCCTACGTGGAAATACACAGGGAGCAGCACTTATTCACTGAGCAGTCGACTCAACGCATCCAGGACAGAGGAGCAGGAATCGTATTCTTGTGTTGTTGAACATGAATCATCTGAAATTCCTCTCAAAAGAACAATAACAGATATTTTTGGTGAGTAAAGAGTCAATAGCTGTAGTAACGTGAAGCTCCCCAGCATCAATTCATACCAATGTGTGTATTCCCAGCTGCAGTAACCCCGTCGCAACCTTCTGCAACCTTGTTCCATGGCGCTGGTGAGCTGATGTGCCTGGTGTTTGGCTTCAGCCCCGCAAACATCAACATTACCTGGTTTCTGGATGACACCACAGAGCTGTTGGACTATAACACCAGTGAACCCCACCAAGGGCCAAAGGGAAAGTTCAGCATCCAAAGCCGGCTTCGTCTGGACCCAGGCATTTGGGCATCTGGGGTGGTCTACAACTGCATCGTGACACACACTACTGTCACCATAGCCCTGAATATATCTAAACCAGGTGCCAGTTGCTCCATAAATTGAAATGGTTTACTCCCATGCAACTATCTAGCTTGTACTGTAGCAAAGTCAATGTTGATCATACTTAACAGACATCTCTCAACATGATTCTTTAACAGTGATCCCAGAGACAAGTGCTGTCTTTGATTACAACGTGCATGCTGATGTCAACCGGGACTTGGAGGAGGAGAATGTGTACATGTATATGGTTTTCACAGTCCTCTTCCTTTTCCTTGTGTCCATCATCTATAATGTCTTGGTTACGCTCATCAAGGTGAGATACGCAAGATTGACAGTTCAATTTGAAAATAAAACCGTCCAACAGATCCCATCTGATTTTCTGATTTTTTTCATTTCAGACCAAATGATGAGGAGCACAGAGGGATGATGATCACTATTTCCTGGCCCTGATATGGATTTTTATTTTTTAGGGCACATGGTTTAACAAAAGAATCCTGGCATTTTTGTCACACTTCACATATTGAGTTGTGTTTATTTTTTTCATGTTAAAAATCATAACAATAAATAATGAACAATGAATAATGAAGTTATTTTGTGTGTATGTTTTTTCATCATAATGAGAGAAAAATAAAGGTTCGTTTTTTGTAGAAAAAGAGAACATTTCTGCCTCATTGAATATGGTGATGAAATGAATTAGGACACAAAACTCCATGTCTGCTGTTTTAAAGTTTCTTATGCAAATCATTGCGTCTCCCTGTCTAACACCAACAACCCCTCCCATCCGCTTGTGCCAGTACCAACATTTTCTGTGTTACTCAAACTGTCCAGAAGAGTGAGCTATAGCTCTACATGAAGCAGTAGTGATTTGGCATTTCCCAGATGAAATGCTCGTCATGAGCTGCAGCTTGCCAGTGCTGTTAGGTCTTAAGAGGACTTTTACATGTCAAGATTAAAGTATGTCCCCTTGACAACACAGAGATATCTTTGTGCTCCATTTTCATTTCTTTACATATACAGTATACACACACTGTGAGTGAGAGCTGCATACTTGAGTCTGTATTTGTGTACCTTGTGGCTTTGACGGAATTCACATCTGGGAGGGATGACACTTAGCTCATCCAGGCTAACCATTGGCTGCCTCTGGAGTCATCTGGCACAGTGCGTGGCTCGATTGGCTGGGGACCGTGTGGCAGCCGGCCCAAGTCTGTGACGCTGTTGCTGGGATGGAGTCACTGCATGCTGCCGTCAGTCTACAAGTGCCGAGGGGCCGGCAACAGGGAGGCAGGGCACCGTGCCCAGCAGACGGCCTCAGAGCGTCTCCCTGTCTAACACCCACAACCCCTCCCATCCGCTGGTGCCAAGCACTGCCCCCCTCCTCCCCAGCCCAGTCCTTGAATGACCCCTTCCCCGTCTCCAGTATCAATAATGGGAAGTAACAGCCAAGCATCCTCACACATTTACATTTGTAACAACGCCAATGACAAAAAAATGCAACAACAGCAGTAATAACAATGATCAACATCATCATCATCATCTCCATCAAGTTTATATAGCGCCTTTCTCATACTAATATTTTGAGATGAAGTGCCCTGATAACTCTAAGAAGAATGACAAGTTAACCTCTACAAAAATATAGACAGAGACACAATAGATAACCCTATATGATAAACATATAACCTTTCCATATAATATTCTGAAATTAAGCTCACAGTGGCTGCAAGTCATATCACCAAGGGGGATAAGACAGATGAAAACATACAGTGAACACTATGCTATGTTTGAATACATATAAACATGTTATAAACATACTGTATACTGTAAGAATCTGCACATGTGAAGTAGATCTATACAATCAGATGTACTTCACATGTTGCACAGTAATTTCCCTCGGGATAATAAACTCTCTTATCTTATCTTATCTTATCTTTAACAAATGAAAGACTCAACTGTGAATTTGAGCGTTTAAGGGTTCTGGCTTCTTTGTTCCATACATATTTGGACAGAATACAGAGTGAATGACTTATACTGTAGAATCCAACCACAGGTAAGACCAAGAGGACCTGTGGGGTGAGCTGTGATGTGTGGTTCGGCAGTTTCGAAATGGATAAAAGGCAAAAGCAGTAAAAATCAGGGCACATTTTTTCAAAGCAGAACATTCATGTTCCTGCTCCTGCAAAGTTCTTAGGAATGATGCACTACTAAAGGCCAATTTTGTGATTCAGGTAGTAAGCATAGCATATTTTTAAGCTGCACTAAACCATTTTGACCGCTAGGTGGTAGAACAACACAAATAAGTAGTTTGGTACACAGTCCTTCAAATGTTTATGTGCCCTGTCTGCTACTGTGCAGAGTCAGAGCTACAATAACAACTCGATGGACTCGTGTTTCTCTCCACCTAATGATTAGAAGTCACATAATTATTCCTCCTTTGGCCTTTTTTTGTCCCCACAAAATCCAGAGAAAAATATTTGCCCGACAGCCTTTCTTCTCTTACTAGTCATTCTAACTTCTCATGGGCACAAAGCACACATTGGGTTGTCATTATTTGATCTCAAATGCTTGGGCATGTTGGATTGTCTGAGTACTGTAAAAAACACATGAAAAGAATGAAACTGTATATTTTAATTAATTGAATGACCAACGACTTATACTCTAATATTTTACTCTGGAATAATCACCTTTCACTTACATTTTAGTTTCCGCAATGCAGTCTCCGGGAAGTTCTTGCTTGTACAAGGAGAGAATTTAAAGAACTTAAATCCCAGTGATAGAAATATATATATGTATATGTCCCCTTGGTATATGAATGTATAAGTCCCATAAAAGCCAAATTCAAATACAATTCTGGAAAATCTATGGAGCCCTGGAATTATTGTTATACTGCATCATTTCTGATTCCAGTTTCACGTAGGTAGTATGTACAAATGCATGCAACTATTCTATAGATACACAAAATAATGAACACCAATGCATTTGCACATCAACGCAGACTCAATATGAATGAGCATATGAGCCTGTACGGATATGCACATGTGGATTTGACACGTAAGGCCTTAACATATAGATTCCATCCAGTTTACATGGTGCACATGATGAACGAAGCATCAGATGGATGTGCAGATGTATACGTAGGTATAGTCCTGTCTGTGTATAGGTATAGCCTGAATCATGCATTTTGGACAAATGTCTGACTTGTTTTAAACCCATGCAGGGCGCTGCTTCGATTCCATCTTACATGTGCGCCAAGTTCACGCAAGTTAAATAAGACGACAAACACACGGCCTACTTTTCCCATCTCAATCTCGTAAATGCAGAGAGAGCGAGAGATAGAAAGCTCGGGGGGGGGGGAGTATGTGTGTGTGTGTGTGTGTGTGAGAGAGAGAGAGAGAGAGCGAGAGAGAGAGGGAGAGAGGGAGAGAGAGACACACAGACAGTTTCTTCGTGCAGACTGTTGCTGTGCCAATGCGCAATCACGCAGAGGGAATACTTTTCCCCAAATCGAGGCTGCGCTCGAAACGATCATGCGATTGAATGACGAGCGCGTCATGCTTGTCTTCCTCCTCTCCTGCTCGGTGCGATCAGTGACTCTGTGTTCCGCAATCCCCTGGGATACTGTACCGCCCTCCATGGCTCCGCTGTCGGCATTCTGCTCACACTGAATGGCTGCCAGTCGCAAGGAACAGCGGGGAGACAGAGCGCTACGTCTCCTCCCTTAATATCGACGCTCTGCATCAACTTCCCAGCGTGGGGGTGAGTGTACTGTCTGCCGCGGTGTGAGGCGCCCTGCCGGGGTCGTCTGAGGATCCACCGGCGGCGGCGGAGGAGGGGGAGGAGTTGGGGGCGGCGGTGGTGGGTAGCGTGTGCCGCGTGGAATCGCTCTGATCCGAAACCATCCATCAAACATGGAACTGTTAAAACTTTTGCGTTAACTACGGGCCCCGGGTTGACAGTCGATAACTTTAAATATTCTCGCTGCGCTTTTAATTCCGAACATTGGCGGGTTGAAAGGGTGTGTGTGTGTGTGTGTGTGTGTTGAAATGGTTAATTTGTGTGTGTAGCTCCTCTCACAAATATGCGAAAATGCGATGGGAGTCAGGTTTTTGGCACGGCAGCCCTTGTGAGAGAGCCGGGTTGTAAAGAATTGTCCCTTGTTGTGCGCCCACCCCCCGCTCCGTGCCGCACTGGTTCCGTCTGGCTCGCCCTCAGCTGCTGCGTGTCCTGGGATGACCTGTTGATGTCGGTAGAATGGAGAATGGCAGGGGGAGCGATTTCCCCCATCACCAAAATATTTAAATAAGCAACATTTGGGACTGACAACCGGTGTCGCGGCTCCAGTCGGCTCGTCCGCAAAGGTAGCAAGTGTCTTGTTTATCCCCTTTTCTTGTGTTTTGAAGGAGTGAGAATGTTTTGACATTGTGTTTGTACGTGTGCGAGAGGTGGACGACGGTGCGCCGGGGCGAACCCAAAATGTTTAAGTGTGTTAGCTTAGCAATTAGCCACTTCTATAGGCCTGCTGCAGATGGGAGGAGGAGGAGGTATCAAACATTTTCAGCGCCATGAGCCAAGAGGGAGAGGGTGACACATTCCGAATACTCATGTCTGCTAAAGCCGCTTTGGAAGAATACAACGGGATGGCCTTGAGACGGCACGTAAACACACTTTCAGTCGGGTATCACCGGGGCTCGTTGCCACCCCGGTGTCGCCGCTCGGGTCCGGTGCCAGCAGACAGTGGAGCGGTCCGGAGAGTGGGAGGGGAGGCGGGGAGGGAGGGCCGGGGGCCGGGGGGGGGGGGGCGGCTGGCACACGACGCTCCTCACCCCGGTGGTGCGACCGACGACCGCTCAATCCGGCATTTTCTTTTACGTGTGTGTACGTTTGTGCAGGCGGAGTCGTCGCCAAGACATCCACTGTTAAACTATGAACTACTTAAGTTTGTAGTTGGATGCTTATGTTGCTGTATTGCTCAAGGCCCAAACTCTTCTTTTTTGTGTCCAGGTAGGTTCTATTTGTATGTCACCGCTCAGACACAAGGTAATTAGTGTGGGCAGCTACAGTCATGAGCCACATGGGAACCAGGAAATGTCTCATCATGTAAACCCTCTCAGCTTATTCTGTTATCATACATAAAGCTAGACAAACTGGAAAACGTTCTGCTCCATATAAGTGCTCAAATATGTTGACACCCGTCCTATCATAACATAGCACAGGCCCTTTGCATGCCACCAAACATTCTTTATACTCCCAGTGAAAAGGTCTAGTATGTTAGAGTATGTTTGACCTGCTTTTCCCTCCAGGCACACTCTGCTGGTTGGTATGAGGGATCTAAGCCACCGGGTGAATTGGGGTGAACTTCACTCAGCCACGTTACGGCACTTGGTGGATTTAATAAGAATATGGACCTGCCGTGATCCCACTCCTCTCCAAAAAAAAAAAAAGAGCCCTCTCCACCGGCCCCACTGCCCCTCCTTACTGCATGAAGACACACACACACACACACACACACACATTCTCTCTCACTGTCAGGGCAAACTGTGCAAACACACCCAGCTCTCAGCCCTGTGTTTGTGTGTGTGTGTGTGTGTGTGTGTGTGTGTGTCTTTATGTGCTCGCATGTGTGCTTACTGCAGCTCGCTTGCCAAACTGTAAACAAGCAGTATTGTCTAATGTGTGTGTGTGAGTCAGTGTGCCTTTTGTGGGTTTGTTTGAGTTTGTGTGTGCGCATCTGTGTTTTAGTATGAGAGAGAGGGCGCTTGAGTGAGACAGAGACAAAGAGAGTGTTTCTCTTTACCCTGGAGCTTGGCTAAGTCCCAAATGAAAGGCTTTGGATATGATGGGATGGCTCGCTCCTGCCTTCATCAGTCAGCCACACCAACTGTGGCTGTATACCTCTCTCAGGGTGGGCTGGTATCCAGTAGACTCAAAGTGATGGCTATTGTTACACGTCATTGATATGTGTGTGTGTGTGTGTGTGTGTGTGTGTGTGTGTTTACGTGCAAGCATTCTTTGCTGCATTCGTGCAACACCTATGAGTGCTGAAGTATCTGTGTTAAGAGAAGCTTCATACAGGCGACGCATGCATATGCTAAGCAGTGCAGGCCTGCGTGTTTACACATAAACATTTCCAGCTGTTTCAAGTTAAGATTTGCGGCCACAGTGGGATTGCCATGTGGGCTGCTGAGTGCATCTCTTGTGTTCTTTGCCGTTGAGGGGGGATGAGGTGTAGGTGCAGTTGGCATGCTGGTGGATTCTCTCCTGATCCCCTGTCCACTGCATGTGCAAATGCAAACACAGCGGATATCCTTTTATACGGCCTGCACATTTTGTTTACATATCCTGTCATTGAACATCAGTAAATATGGAAATCAGCAGCTCTCCCCTACAGTGTCCAAAGGAAATAGCTTGCACGTCAGTGTTCATGTCCACAGAAAGAGGAGCAGTGGAACATTGGTTCAGGTTAATGTAGTATAAGAGTAATATAGGAATCTTGGAGAGGGTGCGGTGAGATGTGCGGGGGTGGGATGTTTGTCTTTGACCGAGCGAAGTGAACGGAAACATGCTATGTGGTGTTTGTTTAGGCCACACAATTCACACATAGAATAACAGACCGTGACCCGGTTATCTGAGGACACTGGATTATATCGCTCACAGAAGACAGAAAAGAACAGGCTTTGACTGAGCTTTGACTGAGCCTGCTCCGAGCAATAATAAGCATAGTGAGACTTAAGTGACAAATAGGATTAATGTAATATCAGTTACGCATGGAAGCTTCAGCAAAACCATGTTTAAATATCAAAGTCCTGTGAGCAAAACAAAACGCCGTAGTGTGAATTTGTAAAGAAATGTTTTGGCCTACATGTGACGGGGATAGAAAACCTATTTAGGCATTCTTAATCCAGAATAGATGCGTTTCATTCAGAGTAACGTGGCCAAGTAGTCATCAAACACTTGTTCCATGCTTTATTAGGGTCAATACAGGTTTTGAATCGCTTCAAACCAAAGGAAGTCATCCATTCCTATGTCCATTAATGAACATCTAATCTTCTCAGGTTGTGTTAAACTCTGTTTTCCTGTAGTTTTCTCACATTTAACAAACTCTATAACAGTGTACCTCCTCAGTTCACCTTTGCTACTGATCATACAGCACTGTGCCACTGGTGTGAATGGGTGAACACAAATGAGCTGAGCCAGACACACAACCTTCTCTATACCAGGGATTTACACAGCACCGACCCTGACACCATGTGGGTCAGTATGTGAGAGTTAGCGTGCATTCATTGTGTAGACAATGACAGGTATCCAAGCCTCAATCTCATCATCTCATCATCTCATCATCTCCTCTGAAGAAACGCTTGTCAAAAGAATTTGAGCTGACAAACTCATATTGTGTCTGGGCACATACAAAGATGTCTGCAGCATTACAGCGCAGACATGAATCCTAATGACAGCCCAGCCCACTCTGCCTCTGTGTCTTTGCTTGAATCTCCTCTGAGCTTGACAATATGGAGTTTTCGCTGTGCTGTATTTGAGCGACTGAGTGAACACAAAAGTATTCTTTGTAAACCCGACACTCGTAAGGTACCGCCGCCGCTGGTCTCACTGTTTACTAACCAGTCTCTGTGTTTGGGGTATAATTTTATCCCTATAATCTCTCTCTGTCTCTCTCTCTCTCTCTCTCTCTCTCTAAGACCCTGTGGTGGTGTGCGTAGGCGCACCATGGCCCAGACCCTCCAGATGGCGATCCCCAACTTTGGCAATAATGTTTTAGAGTGTCTGAACGAGCAGCGGCTGCAGGGCCTCTACTGCGATGTCTCTGTGGTGGTCAAGGGCCATGCCTTCAAGGTACGTACCAGGCAGGTGATAGAAGGCAAGGTTATAACTTCAGAGTTTGTTCTGTGTGGTATGTGTAGTTCTTTATGTGCTTCGGCCAATCAGTTTAGCTACGCTGCGTCTCGCGTTGTTGCGTCATAGAAGATGACGCCACAAAATGGGACGGTCTAGTTGAGTGGCTATGATGTAAGCCGTCTTCAAATGAGGCGTCCCGTGGAAAGAGACTCGACTCTTGTCACTGATGAGATTGTCCTCTTAAGTTAAAGCTGTGTTAATTAGTTAAATTACCTGTTGGAGTGTTTAAAACAGGCTCGACTAGAGTTACAGCGTTCAAATTTGTAGCCTAGCAATTGGTCACAACCATGCAGAACCAAGTGTTTGAACAGATCCATGACTTAAGAGTTTCAAACAGCATTTATACCTTTTCTGATGCCAATGCAACGTTGACCTTCTCCCTCCATCTCAGGCTCACCGGGCCGTGCTGGCTGCCAGCAGCTCCTACTTCCGGGACCTCTTCAGCAGCAGCAGTAATGGTGGAAGCGGCAACGACGTGAGCCCGACCGTGGTGGAGCTCCCTCCAGCTGTGCAACCTCAGAGCTTCCAGCAGATCTTGGCTTTCTGCTACACGGGCCGTCTCAGCATGACGGTGGGGGACCAGTTTCTCCTCATGTACACCGCCGGCTTCCTGCAGATCCAACAGATCATGGAAAAAGGCACAGAATTCTTCCTTAAGGTAAGGCGATGCTAGCAATGCCGCTCCCATGGGACAAAAGAGGAATGACTGCTGTAAACACTGCTGAGGTCAGTTGTATGCTGGTCATTTTGGTCAGCCGTGGTGTAATGGTCATTTTTGAGGCCTTAGTTACTGGTAGCCATGGATTGTCTTATATGGAGAGGAATTTCAAATATTCTGGCTCCCTCAGACTCTTCATCCTATCAACGGCTTCATTACACAAAAGGGAAAAGATGTATTCTGTCAATTAACCGCATCAGACCACATCCACGTAGATGCTAAAACTTCTGATCTATAAAACTCTGGGAACCACTCTGCTAGAGTATTCTTCTTGTCCTGCCAAAACTTTTAGAGCAAAAACATTTGTGTTGTCACATCAATGCAGTGTTGAAATGCTCCTTCTCTGTGTTGGTGTCCAGGTCTCCTCTCCCAGCTGTGATTCCCAGGGCCTACACGCTGAAGAGGCCCCACCCTCTGAGCCCCAAAGCCCTGTAACACAGACTAGTGGCAGTGCAGCGCGGCCCGCGTCCTGCCTGACACCGCTCCCACTAGTGTCGCGAGTGAAAACTGAGCAGCCGGCTAGCCAGCCAGAACCGGCCACTCCCTATTCAGTCGTCTGCACCCCGGTAGCCAAACGGCTGTGGGAGGGGGGCAGCAGCCGAGACGGCGTAGGCTCAGGGGCGGGAGGTGGCGCCAGGAAGGCGGCCCGTTATTCCCAAGAGGCATTGCGAGGCAGCGCTATCCAGAGCCCCGCAGCCCTCGGACTGACCATGGGTATGGGTGCCACCGCACCCAACCTGGCAGGCATGGCGGGCATCGGCGGGCCCGGTGGCAACGGTGGAACAAACGGTAGCTCTACAGGCCTCGGCATGTCGGAGGGGGCCAGCCCCGGCACCTTGAGCACCTATGCCAGTGACTCACCCGTCAGCTACCATGATGAGGAGGAAGAGGAAGAGGGGACAGATGAATGTGCTGAAGAGCAGTACAGGCAAATCTGCAACATGTATACCATGTACAGCATGCTCAACATGGGTGCTGCAGGTAATGGACAGAGAGAACAGTACACATCAATATAGCTCCATTTACTTACTGTGAGTTCTGTAGGCTAACCAAAGCTAAGAGAGATTTGCTGTCCTATTTGAATTCATTTAATACAGTAAATAACTCTGTAACAATCCTGCCACAGTATGTTCACAAGCTAAATAAGCGTGTGTACATGCAGAAAGGTTGAATTCTTATTGAGCACTTGTACTTTCTAGCAGCTGGTGAGCGTGTGGAGGCTCTCCCAGACCACACAGAGACACGGGGGCGCATGAGAGGCAGAGACCTCACATGTCTACCTGCAGAACTCATCGCTCAGATAGGCAACCGCTGTCATCCCAAACTGTACGAGGAGGGGGACCCCGCTGAGAAAATAGAGTTAGTCTCAGGTAAGTGTGTGTGTGTGTGTGTGCGTGCGCTCTTACCTCAAAGAATCCTGCCCCTGTGAAACAGCACTGACATCAATGGTTTTCAGTGTCATCCTGGAATGTGCACAAGCAACATCAGGTAAAGGTGCAACTCCACAATGAAATATTGATCCTGCTTGTGCATATGCACTCGTGGAAACTATACCAATGTGAGTTTATTCCTGGGGTCTAAAGAGGACAAGGTCAGATCCGGTGATGTGCTGCACATACACTTTAGAGAGAGAGCTGTCCTCAGATGACTGGACGTGGCATTGACATGCAGGTTTGGCAGCAGTGTTGCGCATGTGACTGTGGGTTTTCGGTCAAGGACAAGGACACTGAGTGACAATCACTACATTACCTTATGGACAGGGTTACATGCCTGCAGAATGGAAGAAAGAGCAGGGCGCTGTGTAAGGCAGCTAAATAGTAGGGAAGAAAAGAGAACGTGTTCACCCAGGTGGCAAATAAAAACAGAATCAAAGATATAAAATGGCGTTGAAATAGAGAGGAAGTGTGTAACAAGAATTTAAATGATGATTAAAATAAACAAACTACAGCTTGGCTCTGTCACACACCGGTATTCAGACATGGACGCGGTTGATTGCAGATGAGTAAGACTAGCTGAGCGAAGTGAAGAGGATGGGTGGGTTAGGCTGAAGAAGGTAAATGGGTGTGGAGCCCTGGTAACATAACAGCCTAACCTGTTTCCTATATTTTCACTAAGTCGTGGCTCATGCTTCAGTCTGACACTATTTAATACAAATTACATTTACACACACCTAACAAGGATACGCTTACACACATGACAAGACTCTAAACTATGACATGTAAACTTCAGCACCCTTCATTCCCTCAACCTGCAGCTCCAGAGTTCCACTGAGAACTCCACCATAATGTCCTCAAATGGCTCTTATGCTATGTCGCTGTGTTGATGTTGTTGTCGTTCCTCTTCTGTGCCCGCTTCCCCAGGTACATCTGTGTATATATCACGAGCCCAGCTAATGAACTGTCACGTGAGCGCAGGGACGAGGCACAAGGTGCTGCTCAGGAGGCTGCTGGCTGCCTTCTTCGACAGGTGCGTGTCTTCTTTTGTGTCTGCGTTGATTTCCACACGCTAGGCCCTCGCGTTCAAATATTCTACTGGCTATACGACTCATCTGTACCTCATTGCTTCAGGAATACTCTGGCTAACAGTTGTGGAACAGGCATCCGCTCTTCCACCAACGACCCCAGTCGCAAGCCCCTGGACAACAGAGTGCTGCATGCGGTTAAATGTGAGTGTGTGCGTCTCTCCGTGTGCGTGTGTCCACGTGCTGTAACAACAACCTGCTCGTACTGAACACGGCTGTACATACTTCAACAAAACTATGCCGAATTTGGTGTTTGCTTCAAAGGTGTTAGAGGCACGAACAGAGACGAGCAGTCGCACCCCCGCAGGATGAAGAATTGAACTCGCAGTGACCACTAGATAGCAACATTGAACCTGAAACCCCTGAGAGTCAGCTGCACACACGCACGTCAATAATGACTGTGTGACAATGCTTCTTGCATACATTACATGCCACATAGAGTAGACTATCTAGATCAGGCTGTGTGTGTAGTGTGTGTGTAGTGTGTTCTGTGGGCCGCTCGTGGAGCCTGAAGTGGCCTCTGGTAGAATCTGCAGGGACTGAGGTATTATAGAAGTTCTTGCTTTTATTTAAAAAGCCCAAGTGGTGTCATGTGCACATGGGTTTCAGCAACTTTCCTGTCTGACAGTTACACATTCACACATGAGGCTCTTCTATGGTTTTTCTTAGAAGTGGTGGCTTGTTGGTGAAATGGGACGCAGGTGTTTTGGTTTGAAACAGACACGCAAAAGGAAGTAGCAGTACCATCAACCCGTAGCATGTTCAAATCATAAAAAAGACCAATAACATTCCATTTCTGGTTTAGAACTATATTTCTGCTTCACTTGGATTCTCATATTGAACAGCGAGGCGAAGCAGAGTTCACAGTTCACAATCTGAGAATGAAAGAGGGAAGGGAACACACAGAAGTCACACATCAAACTCCTGCGATAGTTGTCAGGTTCAGGCTAGATTTGTTGACAGATCATCCTAAATGTACATATTACCTTTACAATTCCGTGTCAGGGCCTGAAGGATCTGCAGATCTGAGTCCTGAACAAGCTGACTGTCTAAATGAGCCCTCTGAGTCCTAGTACCTTTCAAAGTCACTCATTTCTGAGGACAATAGACGATTCAAAGCTTAATAATCACAGCTGACTAAGGTTGTGGAAAACATTAATCCTGAAAATGGCACTGAGATGATGTTGATTGTTGCAGCTTCACCGTCTGCAAATCAAGTCTGTGGGTGATTCAAGCATAGATCTTTGACTTTGACTGTAGTATTATTTTTCAAGGAAACATATTCAATTGGGGAGAGAAGATAATGACTGGCTGGCTGATTATAAAAGGGCAAAGACTAACATCAGAGGGTCTGAACAATCAATATCAATACTTTGAATGGGAGGAGGTGAGCCGATGACGGAAACATAAAGCAAACGGCCAGACAACCTTCTGACAGAGACGCATTCTGCTGCTGGTGAAAAGGTTTCTGTGGTTTTTGTAAGATGAGTGCCAATTTTCAGATGACCCAATTTATAGTTTGCCCCAGAACAAATTAGCATATAAAGTAGAATTTGGGATATAATGAGAATTTTTTTTTTTTTTTTATGTATTTATCCCCCATTTCTGCATGTGATGACTGAAGCTAATTTGAGGAAGAGGCCGAGGAAGGGATGACAGGTTAAAGGATAAAGAGGGGATGTTGGTGGAAAGGACGTGTACCTCTGGCTTCACCTGTAGCTGATTGACCTCATTCTCACAGTGTGTGTCTGCAATGACAAAGAAAAACATTTTGAACCAAGAACCCATCATCCAACAATGCTTGAATAGTTACCAACAACCACACTAAACAGAAGAACAGTACATTTAATTAAAAGAGAATATTAAACTTAAAACCAAAATATTGAAAACATTATTACAGAAATTGATATATATATAAATATATAAAGTGAAAGATAGCAGGAATGTTCTGGATGGAAGTTGGAGATGTAGCTATTGAGGAAACATTGCTTGTATTTTACCCTTCTTCCTTTTCTTGGGTCAGTTTATTGCCAGAACTTCGCCACCAGCTTCAAGGAGAGCGAGATGAACGCCATCGCGGCCGACATGTGTACAAACGCGCGGCGCGTGGTCCGCAAGAGCTGGATCCCCAAGCTCAAGCTGCTGATGGCCGAGAGCGACGCCTACTCCGCTTTCCTCCCCGACGCCGTCAAGGCGGAGGACGACGCGCTGGGGGCCGATCCCGCGTTTGACCCTGCCTCTCTGGAGGCCACCGGCGGCGCCGCCGTCGAGTCCGGCGGCTCCTCAAGACAATCTCTGCCAGGTGTGGGCGGGGATGGAGGGCCGTTATTTTGAACGTCATGTACGGGGAAGATTGCTTTTCAGTGACACGCATATAATTCCCCCAGTTCTGCTTGCCCCCCCAACCCCCGCCGCTGTTCTCACCTGACTGTTTATACTACACTGCTATGGTAAACAGTGTTACCCCTGATATAACCAGGATGAGAAAACCTACATTTTGGCTATATGTACTGATTTACTGTATAATGGAGCTATGTTAGGAAGGGGAGAGAGAGAGGGAGCGAGGGAGAGAGGGAGTTTTATTTTCTCCTTAACCGCCCTCTGCCTCCCCTTGTCTTTTTAAGGTGTGTAAGCGCATCACCGTCACATGTTAAATACATTCCCTGAAGTGCGGGTGGGGTGGGAGGGGGGGAGGAGGGGGGAGGTTGCCTCGCCTCTTCAGTCTGAGCAAGAAGGAATGGCTGGATGGGCGGTTGATGGACAGGCTGAGGGTAGAGGTGGCGAGTGTATTGAATGTACATGTCATTGGCATTTCTCTCTATGCAACCCTGACAATTTCTATCCCTGATGTCGAGAAGGAAAGCGATTTAAAATTAACACTACATCTTTTTTTTCCTCTCTTCACCTCCGTGCATAATCCACCCGTGGCCCGGCGAGTGCTTCCTTCACACCACCGCGTCACCCATCAGACCGTGTCCCCATTTTCTTCCCCCCCCCCCCCCCGTTTTCTCAAATCTTGGCACGTCACCCAGGGATGATCCAGAGGGAAGGAGAGAGATTTTTACTGAGATGTTTGTGAAGAAAAAATGTAAGGGCAACAGGTAATAAAAAAAGATGGTCATATTTTTAGCTGACAAACTATATTTATACAAGCGCACATGCCTATGTTGGTGTGAGCAGAGAGAGTGAGAGGGGTTGTTTTAAAATCCCGGGCATTGTTGCTTGTCAGAGGGTTCCTGTTAAAATAAGGAGAAGTGCTATTTCTGCAGAGAACTGTGGTGTAATAACGCTGCCTTATAGGAACCGTAGTCATTTGTTTTTATTTGACAGTGCAGAGTGGTGAAACGGGCAGTTTAACTGCTACATTTGAAGCATTTCATCTCCTGATAACGAGATTAAAAGGAATAATAAGTCTGATTCAGATGGCTTGACTGTTGTTAACGATAACTGTTTTCTTGCTCTGTCGCCACGGTGCAACGTTTGCCACCTCAGCTAAGACATTTGCCCAATGTGCATGTAGAAATGTAAAGCTTCTGTTGATCTGACTACTCGACTAGCCTCTTTATTTGTATTGAAATTGATGACATAAACATACTACTGACAATTTGTGCAAATGCAAAAGTCACGAGAAATATTTATGGACTATTGGAATGTGCCTTTTTAATTGAAATCCGTAAGCAGAGGCCTGATTGATGGGTGTGGTGATACTTGCAGTCGATAAGGAGGCAGCGTTGCTTGAATATGTGACATGCTTCTTTGGTAAAGGAGAGCCTATGTTGCATAATTGTGAGTTTCAGTATGTCGTTTATTCGTTTCTAACGTATTTCCACGTCATAATACCTCGATAATATGGAAATACAAAAAGGCTGTCGGCTCTACGTTGAAGTTAAGAATGATTTTTATATCTTCCATGAGTGTGAGAGAATTTTCTGCACCTTAATGAGAAGAACCAGTGGTTCCTGCACCTTTTCAAAATGTTGTGTAGCAAATGAACCCCTTTAGGAATATGGCAATGTTCCATGTCTGCCTGGGTTTCTTGTTCAGAAGTGGCATAAAGTCCTAATGTAAATAATTAAGAAGACTGTTGAGCTGAATCCCAAGTGTTCTTCTGTTCTGTTGCTGGATGTGTTTGATTACTGTGGGAAAGCCCTTTCCAAGCCTTTCTTTTTTTCTTTTTTTTCTTTTTCAAATATAATTTTGTCTTTGTATTTTTTTTTTTCCGTCTTGCTGAAACATCAGAGATGTCGATATTTATCATTTTATGTGCCAGTTTGTTTGTTGGAAGATTCAGAATGCACATTGACCTTTCAGAGGTCAATACAGGAGGTTGTGACTGTTGCAGGTGGAAAGAGATAAAGTGTTGTTTTTTTTTGGAAGCCTAAAGGAAAATGCATTTCGAAAAAGTGGGACAAAAGATGTGTAACATAATCAAAACGGACGAGTCGGTGGTCAAGTTCTCATTGAATAAAAGCCAAAAAAAAAACATGGTAGTTACGACTTAGATGAATTTGTTTAGTTGGTTTGACCAGGATAAGTACAGACAGAACAAAATGACCTTGTGAATAGTCAGTAAGGTAGTAACAGCAAAACCTCAGTAAGCCTCTCAGATGAGCACCCTCCCCCAACTACAGTACCTCCACAGTACCTTTGAAGTTTGTGGCTTTGTTTCCTGTCCTGTATGCAGCTGGTGTCATGTTTCCGTTCCTGAAGTTTATTCATGTGATCTATTTGGCAGCGTTTCAACTATTAAAATCGATTCTTTTTTAAAGACCTTGCACTCATTAAAGAAGCAACGTTGGTGGGAGTGGTACATGGTGACACTTCCTGGAGTCGGCTGGTTAAATGATGAATGGAGCCAAAAATGTCATGAGCATAGCAATTTGATCACACGCTATGACAATTCCAACAACTGATCATAACGGTGGGAGCCCAAGTACATAGCCTTGAGGCACACCGCATGTAATCAGTGATGCACAAAAACATAATTATGAGTGAAGGAACAATATATTTGTAAGTCTTCATGATCCATACCCTTTTTTGAAACACCTTTAGATAGCATCATAATGTAGTAAACCTGTCATTGTTCCTGCAAAAGATGAGTAACTGTTAAAATGTCTGAATGTATTTCCATTGTTACATTCTGGGTATCACTTTGCACTGCAATGATAATATTCAATCTGTAATTATAGATTTGTCCATCTACATTCCCTAAAGCCAAAGTAATGTATTTAAAATTCTAGGTTTGCTTCAACCTTAAAAACAACAACCAATTGGATATACTGGATTGACTAATTATTGAAATTGTTGACATCAGAGTATAAATATCTTTCTTAAATTCTCAAAGCATTGATCACCAAACACCCTTTGGTCTGTGGGACAGGAGCATTCATGTCTGACATTTGGAGGTAGAAACAGATTTGGTTATAAAAACAGTTTAACACTGTAGCCTGTGAAATGACTGCTGTGAGTCATCATCTACAGTTGAAATAAACACACAAGTCATAACAGGTCCCAGGTCGCTCTGCCTTTCACAGACAACAATTCAGCCCTGCATAGGACGGCCGAGCTAATTTCAAAATTTCGATGTTGCGGCAAATCACAGAAGCACCTGACCCAGACTATCCCCGTAACACACTTCCAGGTTGGGATACACTGGGTTCAGTGCTAGGTCGTGGTGAGTTTATACAGCTGTGTTTTGGGTACGGTGATGGGCCAACTCCATTTTAATAGCAAACAATAAACCTCAACCTCTCTTGTGTCGAGAAAGTCTCTCACTCGCACTACATGTCTCGTTCTTCATCTGCAAGAAAATGTGTTAAAGTGTTTGTATTTGTCTATTCTGTTTGCATATGGGGACAAAGATGCTTTGTTTGAAGTATGTCTATAGCAAATCTCAACTCATGTACATGTCAGTATATGGGTTTACACGCATTGACCTACACACTTGAATGGATAAGGTGCGGCATGGCATGGGGAACTTTTATCACTAAACAGTACATATATAAATATGAATATATACATGTATAGATAAATACTGTATATTATACATAGAGGCACACATAGAGATCAAATAGTTTGTTGTGCACTCGCAGCATGAGGTATGTATTTACCCAGAAACAGCGCTTTTTCACAAGCTGTGCAGTAATTGGTCTGCCCATGTCTCTGCCCCTGCTCCTTGCCCCGTGTAACCCTGTAGCACCAGTGTAACTCCTGTACCGCTCATCCAATTTTCTGTGTTCCAAGTGCCAATAACTTTGTGAAAGCCCTGTAACTGTGATTCGACATTATCAAAGATAATTGCACATTAACAACTGTAAAATAAATAAATACAAAATAGAGAAAATGTCTACGTGAATTAAAACAATGAGTATCTTAATAAAAGATTTGTAACAATTTCTCTCTTGGTGTTCTTGTCATCTGCTTATAAAGTGTTGCTTTTCTCTCTCTCTCTCTCTCTCTCTCTTTGTCTCTGATCAGACTCACAGAAAATGGCAACCAGACTCAAAACAGACTTGTGCTGCCTTTATTCGTTTCTCTTCTTAGTGCAACAACTCAAGGACAAATCGAAAGAATGTAGAATATTGAGGAGGGTGAGACAACTCCACCTGGCTAAGACAACCACAATGCTGGTGAACAGATATGATGTAATATGGACACACATAGTCGTGAGAGCGCACATGGATCAATCATACATACTGTATGTGGATGAGAGGCCGTAGTAGCGGGTGTGCATGTTCACACCTGACTACACAATATGTGTGATCATACAGTACATATGTATGTGAATGAGAGGTCGTAACCTACGTGAATGAGTGACAACATAGTAGGGTGTGTGAGAGGTAATTAGCACGAGTATGTGTGTGCAATTCCACTAGTGTGGGAGGGTTCTCAGTTGTGTGTGAGAGGTGCATTTATAGGTATGTGCGTGTGTGTGTCTTTAACATGGATTTTGGTCCTAAACGGCGCTTCATGAATTGAGCTTTATCAATTACACTTTCAAAATAATTTGTTTATGTTTTCAGATCAGCTGTAACATCTTATTACATCATATTATTGCATTATTCTGCACAGTAAGGTAGTGTGAAAAAAAAAGGAATATTTTTTTCACACTACCTTTTCTATGGATGCCTTGATAAACAAAAGGTTATGTTAAGTCATAATTATGAGCTAAACATTCAAAATTATTAGATAGAAATGTTGGAATGCTGAAATGAGATTATTATTCAATCGTGATTTAACACCAGAATTGTTTTAATCCAGGCTAAATTATCTTTTCTTTCTATTTTCTTCCATATGAGTGTATTAAAATGTATTCAGCTGTATCACTGCCTATCTCACACTAAACTTGGAATGTATTTCTTGGCACAAACTGTGTGTGCTTTCACAAACTACATACATCCAAGTACACTTAGATGTATTTATAGAACAGTTACAGTTGGTGATTGGCAAAGTAAATCTGCATAAAGACACTGAGTTCAGTTCAGTTCAACTCAACGCCGTTGTAACGCGACCACGGGATCCTCACCTGCAGGTTCCTCCTACAATAGTTTGCTGTTCTTCTTCTCTCCAGCGCTGAAGAGTGGCAAAAGCCCGCCACCTAAAGACGAAACGGTGCAAGATCAAACCGCACCACAGACAAGTAGAATAGTAGTATAAAGTCGAATTAACACGAATTAATTTCACAAAAACAAAAACCTACAAACAAATATCAACAAAGGTTTTTTTTTTTTCGCGGACTGAACCAAAGAAGAAAAATTAAAACAGCAAGTAAAATGGATAAAGATATGAATTGTGTTTTATAAAACTGCAGCAATTTTGTATCTTCAGAAAAAACTCCTGACGTGCTTTATGTTACATTTCTTACATAAAGTACACTAGAAATCCGGAGAAAGTGGAAGGGACATATTGACCCGGACAGCAGCTGCAGGTACACAGTGTCCCCGCTATGCTGCGTACAGGTGAACGCGCCATTTTGGGGATTGTAGTCCTGATTGCTGCAAAACCCCGACCGGAGAATGAAGTCAGTGTGAACCAGGTAGAGAGAGAGAGATCAAACCCTGCATCAGTGCCGCCATTCACGCTTCTAAAATGTTTGGGGCGTTACTCTGTGTCATATATTATCGGTAGCAACCAGGGACGTGCACCTGTATAAGCTCCCGTCAGGAACACCGCCAGTGACTAATGGTTCCTACTTGGTAGTCGCTGAGTATGAACTCCTTGTTTCAGCAACGATTTATACTTCTAGCTGTTTCTAGCTTTATTTAAAATCCAAGTACCTTTGAAACACCACATTAAAGCATCATGTAACCATATCAGCGAGAGGTTAGTTGTAAATTACTTGAAATGTTAATTTATACAGACAGCGACATAGAGCGTTTCCCCCAAACAACCAAAAACTGCAACAGATATGTCTGTGGGGGTTTTTCTCTCATGCTGGTCACTTGGGTCTCCATCTAATGTCTCCCACCTTAAGAAACACTGGTTTTGGTAGTGTAACTGCCGTGTTATACATAGCAGCTTGTTCCTGTGAGGGGGTTAGAAGAAAGAGAGTAAAAGTTCAGTGCAATATTACTATGTTGAAATCAGCTGCAAATTCGGGTCAAAGGTCAAGTGTGTGTCTGCTTGCACGGCTTCTGTATCATGCAGCTCCTGTATTGGTTCCAGTCACCCGTTATGGGTCACTTGCATAACATAGCCACAGGAGGGCGCCATCTAACTGTATACGTTGAAGATAACAGACCCGACTGAGTTTATTGTGGCGCCTGTAAAAGACCTCCTCCCGAATCTGTCAGTTTAAAATTCAAATGAACCCCATCAACATTTGATGGTTCATGTATAACTGAAGACAATTTGAGTGGATTGTTTAATCTTCAGCGCAAGACAGGGAAAGGTTTTTTGTTTGAAACATATAAAAGGACATTAAAAGAGCAACTAGCTCCGTTTAAAGCGAATGACAAACTAGGTTATTAAATTATTACTTAATATTCTGCATGTGTGAATGAGGTGTAACTCACTGCCGCAGCCCAACAGGACCTGCATGTCATTTTGAGCTGAGCCTTAAAAATAATAGCACAATTACACGGAGCCTACTAAATTAACTAATATATAAATAACAAATGCATCTTAACTGTATTCTCAATTATGAAATTGATCTCAATGGCAATGGCAACAGTTACAGAAATGTTTTATATGGCAATGACACCATGTTAGACATCACATTCTTCTTGGTGGAGACATAACATGTGACCTAACTATATTGTTACAAAGCTATCAATACTGCAGTAAACCACCGTGTTGAATCATGTTCATATGGGGTCATGAAAAACCAGCTTTGTGAGACATCACATACAAAGCTGATGTGTGTCTTTGAGCTGGAGACACATCAGACACATCACCACCCTCACAGCACTGTGGAAGTCTAAGAATACAAATGTGTTGGTTGCTCTAATATTTTCCTCACATTATGTATTCAAATGAGGTACACACTACTGCACCGTTTCTGTCGCTGCACAAACTGGAGGATTCCATTGCCCAAATATGGACTCAAGGAAGTAACAAGCCCTGACGCAAGCCTGACTGCTGCTTCTGTAAATGGTTACAGGAAATCAGGGCTCCCATCGTCGTCATGGGTTTTCTCTGCTGGTGCCACTGGAGCAGGATGTGCCAAATATGGTCATCTGCCTGTTCTCCTCCTGCGGCCAGACGCATCCCATCCCTGCCCGGTTTCATTCTGCAGTGAATGTGCATTAGCTCCAGTCCTGTGACTCGTTCGTTACACATGCTGCCTCTGAGCCTCGGGGCAGAGATGATCGTTTACATTGCACATATTGTTTAAACATGACAATAATGTAGCCTAACAGTGCTTTTTATGGATTAGATGTTTGAGATCAGTCAGTTTCACCGTCACGTCAGTGGAGGATCGGGGGAGTGCTGTGTGGGAGGGGGGCACACACACACACACACTGACACTGCACCCACACTCAAGAAAAGTTTCCAACTCCTCACTAATACAGTCCACGTTCATTTATCAATTGTTATTTATAGGTTCAGACATCAGTAACTCTTTAGCTGCCTACAGCCCTGAAACCAACCATGTGTTGCGCAATGACATCATTCACCAACCCTCAAATATGTTATTGCCTTTTACGATGACATCATATATTGAATGATGTCATTATTTCACATATATACATTGACCAAACCAACATATCTGAAATGACATCATTCACGTTTACTTTTTGTTCACATGCTACATGATGTCATCATAAAAGGCAATAAGTAGTACACTGATGGAGACAGAATGCATTGTGTTTGTAGTCAGGGCAAACCTAAGTGGAACTCCAACCCTATGGCGGACATTACTTTTTGGAGTAATTACAAGCGCAGCTGTGACCTGGTCAGCATACAGGCCAACAGGATTGCGGTGGCGGCCCTGGAGAAACTGCACCGCTCCTGCACCTGGCGAGGAGGTCTCAGACTCGACCGCTGCCTCCTGCTTAAGCTGGTGATGAAATCTGCCCGGGACATCCACCGCGCAGCCCAGGCGAGGGTGAAAAGTGTCCCAGCAGGATTAATACAACACAACCACTCAGCAGGGCCAACAACAGACACGGCTGGAGTTCCCTTGGAGCACACGGGGCCCCAGCAGTCACGGCTTTTACCCCAGGTAGAAGCCACGGACACAACCCCGGATAACACGGTGGGTGTTGTTAAGCCTGCTCAACAGTCGAGGGAAAGGCGGGCTGAGTGGCACTATCCACCTCGCAAGAAGCTCAGATCTGAGTAGCTGAAGGGCCGACGATAACTGGCTTTAAATGTTGTTTTAATGCTGAACTGTGGCAGCGAGTTGGGAGGAGACCAGCATCGATCCATGGAGACATCATTGAAACAGCTTCATCCCTTCATATTGAAGCTTTCAGACTGAAAAACTGACTGAGATAGAGCCTGAGAGCGAAGGATCCTAGGAGTCCTTCACTAAGCGGGACAGTCTGATGCTCTGAACCAGCTGGGGCACCATTAAGACATCAGAGGGAGCCAGTTGGTGCATTCCCTATGACTTTTGGCCTAATTGTGGAAACTTAAGGGGTCAATTAAGAGGAAGAACCAGACATGAGGGGGATGATGGTTCATCTGGTTCACGCAAACAGGTTGTTGCTTTGTTCATTCACTGGGAAGTTTTTTGCAACTGTGTCAAAGACTTTGCTAACCCCTGCAGCCTGTGTGTTATGTATTGAAGGACTGAATGGGAAAAGGTTTCCACAAGAGCAACTACCTCAGTATTGTAAATGTATAATTCTGCATTAGCGGTGCAATGATCTATGGGAGTTTCTCTGGAAAAGATTTGAAAACAGGATAAAAAGGTTCAAATGGTGTTGTTCTTGCATAGTGGTGATGTTTCTCTGTGCTGTTGAAATGTGTCTAAGTGATTAAATGTGAATAAGTTGCGTCCTTCCCCCACAACCTCACACCCCCCACCCTGATTTACACCTCAAAAGCAGGGACAATTTGGTGGAAACAGATGGGAAGGATGCCGTAAACCTCCTCCCTGCATAGACACAGGGAACAATGCGCCCCCTAACCCTTCACCGTTTACTGTTAACTAACAACTAACTGCTAACATTCCTTTGCCACTGCAATCAAATGGGGGAAAATGGTAAAAATTTCAATTGCATGTAATCTTGTAACAATTGAAAAGAGAAAGTGGTTGAAGAGAAGCATTTGTAGTGTTCAGCCGGGTCAATCTACACTTTCACAGGTAAAGCAAAGTGCAAATCATTTTCATTAAACAAGCTCAGATGGAGTAACGTGTACGAATGACATCATTGTTGTGACTTTGCTAGTTTGATGACATCATTACTGTTTATTTAAGTAGCTTTAGAGTCTACTTCAAATTTCCACACATTATAGGGTAATGAAGTGTACAGTAGGTTTTAAGCGGGAGTTTCAACAGGGAGACTTCAGTGTGTGTGTGTGTGTGTGTGTGTGTGTGTAGGGGAGGGTGTGTTGACCAAGAGAAGTACATGCATGAGGTGCAATGCTGGAAGATATTCTGGATCAATATTCATCACCCGTGCTCACATGTAAACCTGTTAAAACAAGAGAAACATGGACAAGAAATGAGGACATCTTAAGGCCACCCAGGGTGCATTCTCTCTGGATTTTATTCCGTAGGAAGAATTTTGTTTGGAATTACAAAATGCACTGGTAGAAATAGCGGTGAGACAGGTTCAGAGTGCGACAGGTAAGAGTGTGAGAGGGACAGAGATAGAGAGAGAAGAGGGAGTGAATGAGAGATCAAAGGTTTCAAAGCCAGTTAATCAGTACATTGACAGATTTGACTAGCTCCTGCACCCCAGTGACCCCCATAGAAAGTAGAAGGAAGAATACACCATCTTCTGAACTGTACTTTCTTTTCTTTATATATATTTTTTTCTTTAAAAACAGTTCTTTTTTTGTGGTGTCCTGTTGTGTTGTGCCTCAACCCCATTTCTGCAGTAAACTGCCTTGTAACGGAAAAAAACCCAAACTAGACTCTGACTCTCACCAAAGTCTCTTTTTTTTACTCTTTAAACATTTTTTTGTACTTTTTAAACATTTTTTGTTCTCAAAAATAGAAGGAAAAAGGAAACATGTTGCTTTTTAAAAACATCTATTTGTATATCTTTTTTTTATTCCTCTGAATTAATTTATCTGCTTTTTCTTTTTTGTCCTGAAGATGACTGTTAACCCACGGTGTGGCATGCACATAGCACATGCATTTCTGGAACTAGATATTTTTAATTTTTTAATCTTTTGTATTAAAAAAATCAGTTTTTTTTAAATATTTTTAGTAGCGGCTTGTACATTGCTTTTTGAAAACATTGTGTTAATCAGTGTGTTAGTGGATTTCACTGGTCAGCATAGACACATAGATAAATGGGGAATGTAAGGGGTGTTGTATGTTTCGTTCCGACATCTCTTTCCCTCACACGCATACACAAACACACATACACAGAGTCAAAGATTGTTTCAGAAAAGATTCCTGAAGGCGTAAATGAAAGCAAAGCAACCACAAAACAAATCACCAAAATTCATGAAAAACACACCCACCCATGTACACACACACACACACGCACACACACACACCACTCACAACCAGGAGCTACATACACAATGTGCCTTTCTGATTTCAGGTGATGCAAGGTGAAAATAAATATTGTGACATTCCACTGAGGTTGGAAAGACACTAATAGGCAACATCTTTTCTTTTGTTTTGGTGCATTCTTTTGTCAACTTGTGATAGGCCTCCCATTAAGAAAAGATAACTAAGAACTTAATATTGGATATTAGAAATTAATATTGGTTCAATTGGTAATAATAGGAGCTGACTGAGTGTTTGAGGCACACAGAGAAACACAGAAAGAAATGAAGACATGTTATGACACAGATGTTTGGCAGGGCCGCGGCGAGACAGAGCCGCTGTTTCTCTGTCCCATACAAGCTGACTGGCTTTGCAATACACTATCCCATACAATCAAAGTGCATGCGTTCCCATGAGGTGCACACACAGACTCCAAATCGGATTTAAGGTGAAGTAGAGGGAGAGGGAACATAGGAAAGACGTGTATGGCGTACAGTGCCACCTGGTGGTTCTAGGTGGTGGTGCAGCTCTGTTTTGGCATTTCAAAACAGGTTAAAGGATTTTCACCCACTGTCTGAATTCTATGCTCTTATGTGATGTGTTATTGTTTATTTTGAGTCATGTCTGACTCATGTTTGCCCTCCTGCAAGCCAATTCTCTCACATCTGTGGATGTAGAGCTCCATCCCTATGTTGGACACGTGGTTAGCTAGCACAAGAACCCAGTGAAAATAAAATAAACTTAACATAAGAGGAAATATGTCGATTCTCTCATCATTATCATCATCATACACTATTTTTGTCATCAATTCATCATTGCCACCATCAATAACAATGAAAACAAAGATGAAGAGGTTTTCTCTTTTCTACCGCTTTCTATTGCTCTCTTTCTCGGCAATGTCTGTGTTTTAACCCAAAAAACCCTGGAAGACGTTGAGATGTTACTGATTCGTGAAATTGGTTCGCCCCTTTAAGGACAACGCAATATTCATTGCCAGATCCTTTATCCACATACCCTGCTTTGAAACAGTTATAAAAATATTGACTTCCACAAAAATGATGCAATTCCATCTGTATCAATGGCAGGCATTTGGCACGGAACACACAGTCAAGCAAGCAAAAAGTAATAATTTTGTCTTTTCTAGATTTACATATCTCCATGCATCTCTCGATAACCTTCTCTCATTTCATTTGAGTGTAAATGAAGGCGTTGAGAGATGAATGGTTGGGAGAGAGAGAGAGAGAGAGAGAGAAATAGAAAGACATTTTTACTATAAAGAGAGAAACCTGACAGATCACAACAGAAAGGACAAAAAATACCCCTCCCCCCTCACATACAATAGATTCTCATTGTTATTATTCTTATTTTTTGTATCATTCATGCAGGATTCCACAGGGTGTACAACTCCGCAAGTCTAAAAAACGAAGCAGAAGCTGTGTGGGGTGCAACAGAAGATTCAAGCTTCAATGTTTTGAAGCAGAAGAGGAGGAGGAGGAGGAGGAAGAAGAAGAAGCAGCTGCAGGTGTTGAAGAAGAAATGCTGCAGAAAACGCTTGTTTTATTTGTTTTTGTTGAAACTCATTTCCACTCTTTTTTGTGTTTCCTCATTTCATAGATCATAGGTTGAGGTTTGGACAAACTGTTTGTTTTTGGGATGGTTGGTTTCCAGGGACAGGGACGAATCTCCCCAACCCACCCCTGTTTTCCTCCAGAGTTTTGACACCGCAACACCCCCAACCCTCCCACCCACTTGCCCCTCACACAGGTGAAGGGCAGTTTTGTCTTCATTTAAGAGTAAACACAGATGATAAAACTCATCAATATTCAACTGGTGGCTGGGAGGGTTGGATTTGATTCTTTTTTGCAGCTAACATAACAGATGTCAGTTCTGAGAAGCAAAAAAGTGGTCGTTCTTCTCTTTCTCTGACGGCAAAGTGTCTCTTGTCGAGTCGCAACTCTTTGACATCTTGGTAAGTGGCTGTAGCTCATTGCCAGAGGCATAATTTAAGACACACAAAGACTCGTGTCCATCACCCCTCTTCCTTACATCCTTCAACGGTTTATCTCTTAGCATCAGGAGAAGAATACAACAACAATGCAAGGAGAACATGGAGCCTTGACAATGCCTCCTTACGCACTTGTTTCTCCATATCCTCCCTCAGTATTCCTGTTCCATCCTTCCGTTCTGACACATCCCTACATCTAGCATGCCAATTCTTGGACTTGCCAAGCAGCAGAGGAGAGGAAAAAACTCAACAGACAAGAAAAGTCATGGTTTCCCTTGGCAGTCAGTGCTCTGGTGCTGGGCTTCCCATCCTTATCCCTTAGTCAGCTCTTTTTCCTCCTTTGATCTCTCCCCTGTCCCCAGAGGCTAGCACCAGTCGTCGTCCTCTGTCTCACTGTAGGGTTCATGCAGGCCCTTGCGGGGACCCCTAGGATGCCCTCCTGGAGGGGGAACCTTGTGAGGTCCAGTATGCGGTGGTCCATGGAGATGTGTGGAAGGTGAGGAAGAGCGGTAGCCATTGGGTAGACGACGCTGGGCAGGAGGTGGCACTTGGCCTTGTCCTGGCCCAGTTAGGGCAGTGGTTGGAGGTGGCGCATGGCGGGCAGTCCTGGGTGAGGTGCGAGTTGGGTGGGGATGGGCTGGAGGATGCGGGTGGGGGTTGTTTGCAGGGTGCGGTTGGGGAGGAGGTAGGGGATGGGAGTTGTGGGGCTGCGGTTGAGGGGGAGGTGGCAGTGGATGAGTGTGTGGGTGGGGGTTGCCACCCTGATTGGAACTCTGCTCATAGGCAGGTGGTTCATGGTGGGGCTCATAGTCCTGGTAGTCCTGGCTATAAAAGCACCCGTCCCCCTCAACAGATCCCCCACCTCCTCCTGTATCCCCCCAGCGGGGCGAGGGGTGACGACTCTGGCGGGGTGACCCATGGTGGGTCAGTGGAAGGCCAGCAGGGGGAGGCCCCTGGCCTTGGGAGGGCTCAGGAGAAAAGCGACGGGGCACTGGGGCAGGGGGTCTTCCCTGTGGCCCACCAGGTGGTGCGGGCATGGCCTTGCGGACCACAGGGGAGTAGGTGACATGGGGCCGGGGTGTTGCGGGGGTCTGAGGCAACTGACGGCGGCCGCGGCGTGGCGTACTGGTCCCCGAGGTTGAGGGGACAGGACTTCCGCTCACCGAACTACTGCCCTACACAAAAAGTGAAATAAGGCAAATAAAAAGAACGAACCACAAATTCAACGACAGAGCAAATAGAATAAAGTAGTGGATGGGACAGATGCAGTAATGCAGAAATAGAGGAAGAGAGAGAGAGAGAGAGAGAGAGAGAGAGAGAGAGAGAGAGAGAGAGAGAGAGCAAGATGGATAGAAAGCAAGATAGGTCAAATAGAAAAAGCAAGAAAAGACAAGAACAACAATAACATAGCAACAATAAGAATAAAAGCACCAGTTGTAATGTGAGTGAGTGGAGGAGAGAGAAAGCGAATATGGATTAAAAAAGATGAGTTTCCAAATGGCACCATAAATGGAGAAGCAACACGTCACGCAGAGAAAGAAAAACAAAAAGACGACAGGAGGAAAAAAAGGGTAAAGGGTTGATTTCTGGAGCAACAAATGTGAAACAGGGTAAATATGGTGACTTAACATACATAAAATGTGTTTGATGTGTCATTATTGAGTTTGTGTGATACATAAGCAGCATGTGGAGCTGTGGCCTTCCAAAATGGATTGAGAAGTAATCATTGTATGTTTGAGTAAGTATCACCCTCCAAACTGAAGATATAGAAAATAATTCATAACATAAGGCCAGAAAACTTCATTCATATTAGAAGGTAGTGGTGGTGTGTGAACTATTTGTTTGTGTATAAGCATGTTGTAGAGGTAAAAGTAACACAAGACAACACTGGCAGCCTAAAGCCTTTAGGCTGAGTACAGACAGAGATCACTACTCAAATATACATTTTTATGCATATTTGATTGGTTGTTAGAACAGTGGTTGGAAACAATGACACCATTTAACAAACATTTACTAGTATACATGATTAAACCAACACCGCTGAGTGCTAATGCTTATGCTGCGTCATAAAGGCAGGATATTTCTATACTTACAATTAAAATGATTTGCCTTTTTCAACATACCTGTGTGAGTTATTGTGAGCGGCACACACATTTTTCCAAATAGGTTACACTACGCTTCACTACACTGATACATTGGGAAGCAATACAAAAGTGCGGTTCCTCCAAAATAGACAAAATACACATGCTATGCCATATTACCCAGAAGCCCACCTGTCTGTGTGTCAAGCAATCTCGTCCCTCACTGGGTGATCGTGACCAGCGGCGGTCCCTTTCTCTTTCTCTTTCTCTCTCGCGGTCATGCTCTCTGTCACGAGAGTGTCTGTGTCCGTAGTCGCCGCCTCGCTCTGCTACATAGCGCTCCTTGTCCACGGAACCGTGATGGTGGTGATGATGGTGGTGATGCTTACGGTCTTTGGAGCGGCCACGATCCCTGTCACGATCCTTGTCTTTGGATGTGAGGTCACCTGACTGGGTGGTTGTGCTCAGGTCGGTGCCCAGGCCTGATGGGTGGAGTCATTACAGGGGTTACATGTTGCAGGATTGCTATGGTTTTAGCAGTCAATGTTGTTTTGGCCACTCGGTGACATGAACTCTAAAACAATGTAACCAGCACACATATTAGACAATATATTCCCTGATGTTGTAATGCCTTATATGTTAGCAAAGAGTTGACCAGTACCACCTTCAGCAGACACTGGGAGACATTAGCATCGCACTGCAGGCTCATTTCTGTTAGCGCCAAGTCCAACAATCCTTCTGACAAAATATCAATACCTATCACAGCTTTTAAACAGAAACCGTTGACTTCTACTGAGTGGCTCAAGTCTCGACTATACAGTAAATGTTGAGTCTGTCAAAACAACTCCCTCTGTGTTAGCCATTAACATTCTCTCATTCTTTGCTACAACGTTAGCGTTAAAATATGTATTACAGCAGGTGAGACACAGTACTGACTTCTATTTCTAAGGGTGCAAATAAATAAATAATTGTGTCTGTATTATGTTTATTCAAAATGTAACCAAAGTACAGTTTACACACACTGTCTGTGCGTGTGGGTTATGAGTGTGTGTGGTGTGCCACACCTGTGTCCGCCTCAGTGTAGCGACAGAGGGACCTCTCAGAGGCCCGATGACTGCGTTCTTTTCGCCGGTGTCCGTGTCTGGAAGCTCTGCCCTCCTCGGGTACGTGCTCCATGTGGTAGTCGTCCGCACCTCCTTTTTCCCTGTGGCCACGGCCGGACCTGCTGTGGCCAAGCGATGAGGCCGAGCGCTTCATCGGACTGCTGTCTGTGATCGTCTGAGAGAGCGAGAGGCAGAGAGAAAATCACCAGGGAGAGAGGGAGAGAGGGAGAGAGAGAGAGAGGGAGAGAGAGGGAGAGAGGGAGAGAGAGAGAGAGGAGAGAGAGAGAGAGAGAGAGAGAGAGAGAGAGAGAGAGAGAGAGAGAGAGAGAGAGAAGCAGGGAGAGGTGTTTCGTCGCTTGCACAGTTGGAGTGAGTTGACTTTGAGCTATGGGGTATGTTGGTTTGTGTCTGTGTGTGTGTGTGTATGTGCAGATATGACTGTTTGTTTCTTGTACTGTAGGCAAGCCCCGCCCACCATCCCCCATCACACAGCCCTGCTTTATATGTTCAAAGTTACCTTCAAAAAGTCTAGATCTACAACATTTAAAGATAAAAAGGATTAGAATAACAAGAAATTAAAAACAGATGAGGGCAAATGACCATGCCTTCCATGCTTCTATAAGTCGCTTGATAACAGAGTAAAGGGGTAGAAAGGTTTATGCAACTTGCAATACTCCTCTGTGCCGCCCGCCTGCCTCCTAAACCCTTAAGCATGGCACATTCCAGACTTCACAAAACTCATCTAAGCTCCTTTTTTTCAGCGTGCCCTTGTCTATCCATGCAGGCACATAGGGGCTGTCCTGCCTCCTCCAGCCCATGTGGAATTCTAGTCCCCATGGTTTGAACCAGGACAGCAGGACAGAGCCTATAGCTACACCTGAGCATGTCAATCAAGTCAGGCTACTTCAGTGCTACATCCCGTCGGCAGCTTTTTCCCTTTTGTGCATCGGACTGATTGATGACATATTGGAAGGTTGATAGCTGCATGTACTGCGAAAAACACAAAATGATGTAGCCCTAGAGGAGTTAGCACTGAAAATCCCAAGAATGTCCCCTTCCACGCGTCCGTACACACTCATCTTTACACACACTCACACACAAAGACACGCACACACTCATGTATGCGTCAACACATTACTGACGTGCAGGTAAACACGCGTGAATGGTCACAATAAACACAGGGCTGGTACGCTAACCACATTATTACAGACAAGCACACGGGCATGGGAACACAGAGCGACAATGCATAAGCAGCAGCAGCAGCAGGAGAAGGAGAGCGAGGGACAGAGGGACAGAGAAGGACAAGAGAGTGGGATTCATTTCTCTGATGACAGAAGACGTGCAGATTCAGCCCAGCTCCAAACCACGGAAGCTTATGAGGCAAGGAGCGGTTTGGAACCTGGGCTGGGGTCAGGGTTGGTTCATGCCAATAAAAGCCAATCTTAATCAATGTTCAAGAAGCCCCTGTCTTAAAAAAGAAAAGGATGGTGAAGACATGAGAGGAAAAAAAGTGAAGGCATAGGAGGGAAAAAAAGGAGGTTCAAGAGCAGAAGGAGACAAGAAGAGACAAGACAGGGAAGACAAGGTACATACACTGAGATTACTGCCACGTTGCCTCCCTTTCCTCCGCTGCTGTATGAGCACAAAGAAGACACACACACACGAAGAGAAACACACACACACACACACACACACACACACACACACACACACACACACACACACACACACACACGCACAAACACACACACGCACACACATACACACACACACAGAGCAACGAATACAGCAAAGGTGTAGTCATACATGGGAACACGTCAACAAAAGAAAAAAGTTAAGGGGGAAGGAGAGGGAAAGGGATAGATGAGGGAGTTGACACACAATGGGAGAGTAAAGGGGCGAGGGGAGAGGGGAACAAGTAAAAACCAAGGAGTGTGAGTCGAAGATGCAACCCAAAAGAGATGGGGAGGAAAGAGAGTGAGAGGAGAGAGAGAGAGAGAGAGGGGGAGAGACAGATAAAGAGAGTCGGATTAGACACTAAAGCAGCAGTGAAGGTGGAGTAGAGAAAACTTACCACAAACACTGGGGGGTGAGTCGAGCCAGAACAGTGTTTTATAGTCAAGGTCACCATGAAAAAGCTCTATCTATGGCACTACGGTCACAACAGCAACGACCACACACAAATGTATACACGCACACACACACACACTCACAAATGAACAACTGTAATTCTCAACTCAAACGGGAGACAAAAGTTTGACAAAAGCAGTGAGAGTCAGGGCGCAGAGAACGGTGAGGGCACAGAAAAAGTGTGGCGCACGCACACAACTTATACAACAATGTTCATACAAGCACACACACACACACACACACACACACGTACACATCTGTAGCACACAATGTCATGCTGCTTCCAGTCCTAACTGATAAAAAAAAAAAGAAACCCCCCAACGTTTAAAGAGTTCAGCAAAGGCAAACCCTTGTACAGGAAGGAAGAGAAAGTTTAGTACAACATAAAAATAAGAAATCTGGGGGGCCTGACAAAAGCGGTGGAAATAATAGAAGGCAGATAAGTGTGTGTGTGTGTGTGTGTGTGTGTGTGTGTGTGTGTAAATGTGTGAGAGAGTGTGTACGTGGGGGAGCCCTTATGTGCACTTTTGTGTTTGTTAATGTGTTGTGTGCGTGTGACAACCACAGCACAGCACTCACCACGGTATGAAATGGTTTAAATAGAAGAGTGTGTTAGATGGAAAATGTACCATAGTAACAAATATCCATGCAGTTGGAATATGAGAGGAGGAGAGGAAGACAACAGGGGAGAGCAGGAGGAAAGGAAGAGAATTGTTGACTTTAACTTGCCATGGTGTTTTTGAATTCAGATTGAGAGGAATAGTTTGAGTTATACTTCCATGGTTTCCATACCACATCCCTGTAATAGCCAGTAACAATGACATGAGTGCATGTCATTCTGAATATGACTGACATTACTGGATGTTACCAAAGCAACATCAGAGCAGGTTCCTCCTCACTCATGGCCCAACGTTTTGCATAAATCAATAGTGTCCCTGTGTCAAATTTTCTCCTGTATGGATTCAAGTAACCACAGCAACAAGTTCTCAAGCAACTAGTCAGACCTACGGTATGTGTGTCTGATCTAGTGAAACAAGGGGAGATGAAGGACAGAAGTCATGAAGAAATGAGGAATGGAATGAGGGTGGAAAAGTGAGAATGCTGCTCACTTGGTTGTCGCCTGGGAGGCGGGGCATGGAAGCGGCCCTGCCGTGGCCTTCCATTGGTGGAAAGTGCTCAGTATCCGAGTAACCATCATGCCCCATCTCTCTCATCTCTACCGTCTGCAAACAGAGCAGGAGAGCAGGAGACGGTGTGACCAGTTGCCATGATAACTGACAGGGAAGTGGGAGAGCTGGTTAAGTTTGTTAGCCAATGAAAGAGCCGAGGGTCTCAGAGAGGTACAGGAAGTCAGAGAGAGAGTAAGTGTGTGCGTGTTGGGGGGGCTTTGCCTTTTTGCTTTGTTTGCTGTTTTTATCTTGGAACGATGTCAAAAAGGCAGCAAACACAATGAAATCAGATTTGATGCGCTGACAGGCTGTTGAACTGCTGCGAACAGCTGCCAGCACAATGAGGTCTCATGGCTGATAGAGGGGCGTGTGAGTCACGACAGGAGAAGACTTGGTGGGAAAATCAGAAATGCACAGCCCAAAGGACACACATCAAGAATGCAACCAAACACATGACAATGACGGCTAGTTGCACGCAGCACTGAACAAGGATTTGTTCGCCAGCCTGCCAAACTATACTGACAAAGGGTTTCTGATTGGTCACAGCGGTGGAATTGTTGCACAAGTGAACAAACCAAATTCAACTGGGGCCCAGGGAAAAGCTTTTTTGAAGTGGACTTGAATCTGGCACCTGGGATAGGACAAAATGTCAGATGTAGATCCTTCCAGGCAGAAACAGCCAATAGGAACGGCAAGTCAGTTAGAATCCTTTCCTGCCCAGAAAGTTGCTAAATCATTTATTTTAACCTCTGTAATAATGAAGGGGAATACAAAGCTGATCACAGACCAGTTCATATGCCCGTCTAGATCATGTAACACACACAGCTAACACACACAGCTTATGAATAAGGGAGACACTGGTTTCCATGGAGATGTAATTGCAATCTATAATTGCAAGAAGACCATCGTACCTGTCACCATGCAAATGTTGTCAAGACTGCTTTGAATTCATCATGTGGTTAAACGTGTTGGAGTTAATCAAGTGTGTAAACCTTTGCTTGTATAAGGCATAAGAAATGGTATGTGTGTGAAGGCAAAGCAGTATGTTGTGTGTGTGTTTGAATGTGTGTAGGTGAGCTTTCTACCTGAGAGTTGCTCATGCTTCCTAGGCCGTCCTCAGGGTGTCCCTCAGAGCTCCAGCTGCCGACCTTTTGGGACATCTCCTGAGCTCGCGCCGTCACCCATGAATGGCTCTCTGGGACCCCCCCCTCCACTGGCCTATAATACCCACACACACACACGTGTGCACACACACACACACGGAAAAGCCATCAAGACGCATCTTACACCACTTTCTACTTTGAATCGCTACTAATATGCAAGTCTACAATACAGGACATTTCGAGTGCAAACCTGCATATCACACGCACTAGAATGATAAGAAAGAAAGAAAGAAAGAAAGAAAGAAAGAAAGGAAGAAAGAAAGAAAGAAAGAAAGGTTTCAATGGGCCACTCCAGCCCTACTCACAGGTTGGTAACAGTCTCTGTTGTCCCAGGTGGAGCGAGTGAATTGTTGAGTTCCGGACCCCCATCCTGGGTGGGGGAAGGCGGTTCCACGCGCTGAAACAGTAATGGCGTTCGATTCTGTGTAAGATATACAACATGGCCGTCGCCAGCTATCAGGCAGACTGACAGAGAAATGGGATGAAAAGGGGCAGAGCAGGAACAGAGGGGATGTCGGGGGCTGAAGAGGCAAATGAGGGGAGAGGTAACTGAAGGAGAGCAGACGGAGCGAGGGGCAACGGAGAGACTTATGCTCAGCGACCAGCAGGAGATGGACCAGGGTGCTTTACTTGCGACCATGTGGTGCTTTGAAAGGTCAAATCAGGAGATATACAGCCCAAGGTATGCCACTGGAACATAAGATGATTGGTAATCGGGGCTAGCAGCAACCGATGCCCTTTATTCTGAGAAGTCTTGCGGTCCAGCTCAAGTAGGAGACACATCAAACATCATCAGTGGAATCCCAGAGGATTGTGGAGGAAGGAGGAGGAGGAAAATCGCAGCTTGGAAGAAAGCAGATAGGGCGAAGGAAGTTTGCTGGTGCTTGAAAGACATTCTTAATTAGAGCAAATGCTGAAGTGCTGTAGTGCAACATCTGGCATGAGTAGTTCAAGGCACCTGTACATGGCTGTATAGCTTTGAAGACACGTTGCCACTCACCCAAGAAGCTTCTACAGTTTTGACTCAGTAGTGTGCAGTAAACTGGCATTTACACTTGACTGGAGTCATCACAGCTCCACGTCTGAACTGTTGGATGGTTTTAATGACCGAGAACCTTCGCACATATCCAATGACCCTCAGATTCTGGTTGTGCAACTCCAATAAGACCCTAACATGACCAGGGAGTCACGTAGGTGCGAACAAGACTCAGAGTTTAAATGCTGGTTTTTCTGCCAACCGACGAGCTAAGAAGCTACTTGGATAAGTTAGCCTGCACAGCAAATCCAGGTGCCTTCAACTTCTACTGCTGACGGGGAAGATTGAGAACCTTTGAAGCAATAGGATGAGGTGTTTTGTGTGATAACTGAAGGTGCGATGCAATCATAATGCAACAGTCCAGGATTACAAGCAAAATGGGAGGCATAGGCATTAGTAGCTACTCAAGTTCATATCAACCATCAGCCATAAGGATTTTTTAATTTTCTGAGAAGGTATAAAAACTGTTTTCATCCGTTGTGGCATTGTTGGCATTTTTGTTTTTCTGCATTTAGCAAAATGCTAAAAATAAAAATGAGATTTAACAATGTTTGCACAGCAGATGGCAGCACTGTTTTTGCGGTCGGCAAAGCAGCACTTACAGGGGCTGGGACACGTCCAAGAGTATTGGCGTTAAACTAAATATGGAAGTAAATATCTGGCATGTCTTTTAAATACATAATCCAATCCAATCCAATCTCAAAGTATAAAAGGTAACCAGGGTTCAATCAACACCGATTGGCTTTAGTCGCAAGGAAAAAACAAAAGCGCAAAGACATGAATGGTGCCATGTCCATCCCCTGTATGTCCTTTTCTGCCATAGACATTCCAAAAACAATTTGACCTGGGCATAGCCTGGCACAACCCAGGCTTGCGTGAATGAAGCTCCTGCAACCTCGATTTCAGTGTGTCAGTCTGCCTTTGAGTCTCTACGGGCTGGATACAGGTGGAGGAAGGTGTTGTTCTCCTTACGACAGCATTACCTGCTCATCACGGAGGGCCTGCGAGCGCTTGATCTTGCTCTGCCGGTAGTACTCCATGATCATCATGGCAGCGTAGATTTTGCCCACTGTCAGGTCTGTAGCTGCTGGGAGAATGACAAGTTACCCTGCAAGATTAGACCCTTTGGTATGGACCCTGAGCAAGAGGAATGGTAGAGAGTGGGTGAGGCATGCACGCACACACACACTCCCACACACATACAATACATACATACAAACACACGCGCACACATCGAGCCAATGGTCTTTTCACAGGCAGAAGGATTAAAAAAAATATTTTGTATGACTTTAGCATTCATCTTTTTCTTGTAGGTTTGTTCACATGACTATAAAACATTTTATCTTTGATATAAATCCTGTTTGGGATGCTATGTGATGCCTAATGTGAAATTAGCTTGATGGGCCTTTTAGTAACAGCCCAATCAAAAATGAGGAAATTAAAATGTGTTGTTATTGAGTTATACCTCCACAATAAAATGTTAAGTCATGTTAAAAAATGACATTCACGGGCAGCATGTTTTCATGTTACACATTTTGGAACATGTCTGGACACCACTCCTGAGAAAACTACGTCTGACAATTTCATATTTTGCATTTGATGCAAAAACAATAACCAATGGAGCCATTGTTGTCTATTATAGCATGGATAAAAAATTTCGACTTAAGAAAGAGGAAATAGCAATCTGATGAGTGGTCACAGAATTTAGTCTTCAGATTTCATGCATCGTGCAAACCACAGCAACTTGTGCGTTTCTTTCTTCTTAGAGCCATAAACTCTACCGTACGGAATTGGCAATATTTTTCGAACCGGCATGTCTTTTGAACTGACTGCCCCTGTAGTGAAAAGACGTCTATAGAGAGTTGGTCTATAGTAAGGCACCCTCTGATGTTCAGGCACACAAAGGTGGAGATGTGTCACTGGTCATACCTCTACTGGCTTCATATCAGACTGTTGTGTTCTGATGTGTTGGTCTGTGGCTGAATGAAAGCAGGAGTTTGTGTATTTAAGTCAACATGTAGCCTGCCTGTGCACTTATGTCCTCTAAAATGTCTTCGTTGTGGCACAATATGTATCTGTCAAAAGCCTGTGTTTGGCCAAAGTCACGCAATTCTCTCTGGTTGCAGATTGGGAACGTGTGCTGGCATGATTGTGCCAGGTGTATCAGAGGGTGCAGCGGTGAAAGAGGCTGGAGAGAAGCGGTCCTCAGGTGGTGTGAAGAGACACACAACGTTGGAGTGATGGGCACAGCGGCTGCCATTCAGCCCACTTCGGCGTGCCTGCTCCCACACTCGGCTACTTACACTTGTGCGGCGTAACCAGCAAGTCCAGAGTCTTTTGCGAGAGATTGGGCCAGATCGCCATCATCTCTTTCCTCAGCTCTGCGTCCATCTGGTGCTTGTCTACTCCACCTGCACGTATTCAGCACACATCCACGCACATATAGATACATGGACACAGGCATGTGCGAATAAGCATGCCCATGCACAAGGAGTCACACACACACAAAAATGTCCATAGTTGACCACAGACAAGTGAATGCAGAACCATTCATACCCATTCATTCATATTGATACAAAAGGCACAAAAGAGGACACACACACATGAAAACAAACACAGACAAAGTAAGTTATTTTTCAAGTTATTCACAATGTCAATGCAAAGTAAAATTTGTGGCATTCTGCTATGACCAATTCCAAACTGCACTGGAAAATACAGACAAGTTCTAAGCACAGAAACCTTCTTTTTAATCTTAACCTTCAGCGTCTCACAAATAAGCTATAGAAAGCAATACGGTTACGGCTACGGTTACGGTAGGAGAGGCATCAGGAAGGGCAGAAGGTTTCTCCATTCACGGGAGACAAATAGCAGATTGTGTTGCACTGAGAGGAAACGAGAAAAACAAGAAGACAGAAGTGAAAAATACATCAAAAACTGAGGTCAAGAGGGATTCCAAACCTTCCGCACCCTTGGCGATCTTGATGTCCAACGCTGTGCGGATCAAGGCCATGAGGGTGGAGTTGAAGTGGACTGTATTGTCATCGGCCACGGGCAGATCCATGCGAAGGAGTCTCTGCGAGAGCCAACCAGGTTAAACAGTGAGAAAAGCGGGAAAATAAGCCGGCGTAGCATGTGTTTGGAACCTCCAGGTGACACAGGGGAGGGGGCGTGGAGTTTATAGCAGGGAAGGTCAGGAAAGGGTTGGGGTATGGGAAGTGGAGGGAGCTGTGTCTGGAGCCGGCTGACTGGCTCAGGGTCTAAACCCAAACCTCCCGCTACTCAAAATTGCAGATAAAAACCAATCCATCTAGAATTCAAAAAATTCAAGAAAACCTATGAATGCCAATATATTTGGCAAAGACCATATTTTATTTTTGATTTTTTTTATTTGTCCCTCCTTTCACATATTGGTTTCCTAAAGTCCTCACAGGTTTGTTAAACTGGCATTTTTGGCTTTTCAGGAGAAAGAAGATGATTACCTGCCACAGCTCCCCCTAGAGGTTTGGAGGTTCACATTGTAAAGAAACAACAGAGACCGGGCGATAAACCAATAAACTCAAAACACTGGAGGGACGGCTCAAAGGACGGGGATCGTGTCTGTTTTCGTTTATTGGTTTAATACTTCACAGGCCTTGTTGATTTATAGTAAAAACATACAATAGAGAGATTACACACCAACTCACAGATGACAGAGTGAACTTAGTGTGTGCGGTGAGAGAAGACGGCGAAAACCCAAACATGCAGCGAACCATGCCACCCTCCAAATACCAGACTTAAAGGCCCCTATTTCCGCCATCCACAAAACGGTTTTATCTCAATTCAGCCAACCCCTACTTGCAATTCCCACCCCCATGCGGCATGCAATGCACAGGCAAAGTGCCTCACAGGACAAGCAGCTGCGCAGCCGTACACAGAAAGCCACCTCGGTTGGCGACATTACAATGAGTTTGTGTGTTATTTGAGCATGATTGTTACTGAGGGAATAAGGGAATTTGTAGACAATGGGGCTAGACTGACATGATAGAGCAGGTAGGTCTATCTCATAACATCTGACATCTAATGTGTGAAAATGGGCATAGACTTAGAGGGTTAATAGGTGAGAGAGAGCAGCATTCTGCAGAAAAAGAAATAAGGAAGCAAAAACAAAACATGACCCAGAAAATGGCAGCTTTAGTTTTGTGGAAAGACAATAATGACTTGAATATGGAAATATGAGCTGAAAAGAAACGTTTCTTGTAGCCAAAAATATGATCATTAACGGCTAAAAAGGACTTCTTAAGAACTGAAGGTGCATTTTAAAGGCAAAACAAACGATACAGTAGAAGGAGAGAGTGAAAGTTTGACCAAAAAGAGAGAAAACAAAACAAAGAAAGAAAGAAAACATGACTGGTTGTGTTTTTTTAAGAAAGCCGTCCTGCCTGAAAGCTCTGCTGTCTCTCTTTGGGACAGAGACGCTCAAATGTCAAAAACAGTGGAGCAAGATGGATCATTGTTCTTTAGACTGGGTTTGCCTACTATCATTGGGAAAATGGGTAGAGGAGGCCAGGTAATGGGCAAATTTCAGGATTGTGAGCATGCAGACTACCACTATTGTGGCATTTGGGTCCAAACCATGGGAGGTGGTTTAGAGTTAAAGGTTCATTTCAGGAAGGAAGCTTGTAGGTGAGCGGGATGAGGGTAAAATGGAGCAGACCTGGGTCAAATACTGGATTTCTATTTCAAACAGCAAGAAAGAACAATTTATTCTAGCAGAGATGAAATCAGTTATACTGCTGATAGTGAAGTCTGTTATATTGCAAAGAGGGCCAAAATGTAAAGTCTATTTTCCCCAGGTCTGCTGCAGAGGGAGGAGGGTTGGAGATGGAGAGATCTCCTGTGCCTACAGGCTGTTTGTCTGGCTGCCCGGTGAGGCTCATGGT
The DNA here is from genome assembly GCF_046128005.1 of Genypterus blacodes. Lineage (NCBI taxonomy): Eukaryota > Metazoa > Chordata > Actinopteri > Ophidiiformes > Ophidiidae > Genypterus > Genypterus blacodes. Next base: position 872,408 of record NW_027467082.1, read on the forward strand.
GATCTGCCAATGATCAGGTGCAAGACTGGCAAAATGTGGCATGAGGTATAGCAGCAGTAAAGGATTCCAAGTGAACAATACTGATGTGCTGTGTATATTCCTGTTTTAGTGCCAATTTGTGGGTGTTGACAGGATGGACGGATGGAGGGATGAACAGGAAATGTGTGTGTAGGCCGGGGAGGGAGTGTGGTTATCCAGCTTGCACAAGGCAGGCGAGGGAGTGTGAATGAGTGAGGAGGGTGTGCGATATGCAGAGATGAAGGGGGCTGGAAACAGAATAGAACTGCATTGACAACAGAACCAAAGGACAAGGAGGAGATTGGACTTGCAGATAGAAAGTGCTGCTTGGGGGCTGGAGCTGCTACATGAAGGGTGACAAGGAAAAGAACTGCGTTTACATGGCAACCAAAGGCTCTCTACGGAAACGCACACATCACTAACACAAGCCCTTCTGCTCTCTCCCATGAGAAATAACGTAGTCGCATCTATTTGTGATACGTGTGTTGATTGACCTGATTCCCTGTCTGTCTGTCTGTGTGTGTGTGTGTGTGTGTGTGTGTATGTGTGTATGTGTATGTGTGTGTGTTTGCCCCATCCACAGGAAGGAACAAGTGAGAGGACAGAAGTCTAGCGGACCTTCCAAGCCCTGCTGCACACACATGCTTCTCTGTGTAAGAGTGTGTGAGGGTGTGCTTAGCGATGTCTACATGTGTAAAACTATTTTTGTTTGTCCATTTTACACTTGTAACAAATTTAACCGATTGCATTGTGTTGCAGCCTCTGACGTTTAGATTTAGCGTGGCTGTGTTTGTGAGCTTGCCTGTCCACCGTGCGTGGTGCAAACGAGCTGAGAAGGTCCCTCCTTTCGTCCCCTCCTGTGGATACACACACACTGCCTGACCATTCACCCTATTACCAACCCCGTAAAGCCTCCACTCACCAATCCCACACCAGCACACAACGCCACAACACCGACCAGCCTACCCCCACAAAAAGGAACAGAAAAACAAAACCAAAGAAACAACGACACTAAGTATACACCACGTTGAGCGCTTAAGTCCCTGGCCCCTCCCTCCTGGACCCCCAAAACCTGTAACACCCATATGTGCGGGGGTGCGAAGATGGGGTCCTTTCTGACCTTGTAGGCCACACGTGCCGGACACCTCTTCCCAAGGCCTAGTGGAGGACACATGTGCCTCAGCATGTCATACATTTCCCTGCAACTCATCCTGCCACTGCATCACCAGCCAGTGCCACCACCCCGTTAACCAAAGGCACCAAACGGGGGAGAGATAGAGACATTGAGGAGCGAGGGAGAGAGGGAGGAAAAATAATGGGGATTGGGGAGGGTGGGGGGGGGGGGGGGGGGAATGGCGATGTAAAGAAAGAAGAATGACAGTGAGAGAGAAGTAGGGAAGGGAGTAAAGGAATAAAACAAAAGAAAGACAAGGTTATTTGGCTGATTTGGAGAGAGATTGTGGTGCTGAGGCTTCTCTGTGAGCTGCAGGCTAAACCCTCCTGTTGGTAGGGCGTATTTATCAAAAAGGAATAAGTGACATGGCAGGATTTGAGAATTCAATGTTTCCGCATCTCCTGCATCTCACAGGTCTAAGCAAACTGGACGACAAAGGCGCATGTGCGAAGGTGTGTGTGGAGGGCAGGAGCTTGACAGCAGGCACCAAGCTACTCCTGCCGGGGACGAAGAGAGAGAGGAGGAGGAGGAAGGGGTGTCAATGCAGTTTCTGTCTTTCCCCTAACCCCCAAAAACCAAGAACAATGCAACGCTACAGTGGACAGCCGTAGCTTGCTACACTAGAGCCATGGCTCCACAGGCAAGCAAAAGAAAAATTATCGATAGAAATCAAATAAAAGAAAAGGAGAATGAACTTATTTTTCAATGTGATAAAGACTCTTAGTGTGGATTTGTTTGTCCGTTTCACATGCGTCTCTGGGTGTCTGCATTGTCCCGCACATTCTCTTAGCAGTTCAGAATGCAAGTCGAATATGGAACAGAAGTTGTAAAGTAGAAATAAAAAATGAAACAAAGCGGCATTCACTCCATTCCTTGGATGCTGTGGTTAGCAAGTGTGGTTGAGAGGTTTCGTTTGAATGGATGTCAAACCTTGCAGGCCACCCTATGGGGGCATTTCTTGCCTAAGCCGAGAGGTGGGTCGATAACTCGCAATAAACTGTACATGTCCTTATAATGAATGCGCCCGCTGCAAGAAGAATACAGGGGAGTTAAAAAACACACACAGGGAAAACACACGCACACATACATACACACACACACACACACACACACACACATACACACTCACACACAGACATTCCAGTAAGAAAACACTCAAGGGAGGAGCACAAGAATAACAGGTACACAATATATGATTATACTATATAACAAGTTTAAATTGTATAACAGATATGCAAATACACGCACACACGCACGCGCACAAATAATACAACACTTAACTGCATGTAACACATTGTTAACAACCCTAACAGCTAATGTGGCACCTATACTAGGATCTTCTTCCTTCCTTGTATCAGTTTTTTTTATTCCTGTTGTTCTATGTGTGTGTGTGTGTATGTGTGTGTGTGTGTGTGTGTGTCAACCCCTCACTGGATATGTGCACAGTGTAATTAAAGAATTGCTAATTGTGTAGCAAATGCAAGTGTTTAGACAGCTAGCTGCGTAATAGCCGCTTGCGACGCTCCTCCCTCTTAAATATGTGTTTGCGTGCCACGTGTCTCCTGTTTCCTACGTCGTGGCCTCTGTGTGGTGGAGAGCGGTTGAAGCATTAAAAGTCAGTGATGAATTTAGAAATTATCCCTACATGCTAACCTTTCCTCTTCTGTTCCCTTTCCTTAAGATCTGACACTGTGTGTCAATCTACATGCAGTCTCTACAGACGGCGCCAGGGTTACAGACAGTCACTGGAATACAGATACCAGGAAACTTAGCATGTCTGCAGTGACATTGAGACTACAGAATCTGACAGGGGGAGGGGAGGGGGATTAGATTGGAGCGTAGTCGTCGTTTGCAAATGAAGTTTTTGGCGGTATGCAGATTCCAGGGGAGGGAGGAGGGTTGAGGGGAAAGAGCGGGACGTCACTCGACACAATTTACAAAAAACAGGGAGAGGGCGTAAGGGCGTGGAGGCCTCAGTATGCGTCAAAAGGATCAAGTTTTACTATGTGGTGTCCAGCAACCACATGGCATAAGTGCTCATAGAAAGAGCAGGGGCTGTTAATGTGTGTGTTTGTTGCCGCGGCACTGGGTTGGATGGTAACGCAAGTAGTTGTATAAAGAAAGAGGAAAGAGAGAAAAAGCGCCGCCCTGAAAGGTGAAAGGTGTTTCTCACATGTCTGGTTTGAAACATACTGAGGCCTGTAGATAAAACCAGATGCCTGATTAGGTTCTAATCAGATCCGGACCGGGCCCCCTTGCAGCTGTTTCAATAGAATATGTTGTTGTTTGGTGAAAAGACCATTTTGTTCATTGTTTTTCCTCTACGTCACTTTTATTGCCTTGTGTGAGCAAGCATGTTGAGACAAGCAAGAGAAACTCACAACAAAGTATTTGATCTGATGAGTACGAGTGAGACATATTAGATCACCACTAATATGAGCAGCTGATCACTTGTGTGTGGTCAATGCCTCTCACCTGATGATGCTGTTTAGCATTTTGTGTATCCCTTCATACTACACATTATGCAAACTATACACAATTTCTGCCTGAACTGCCATTAAGCGAAAAATGCTGAGTAATCGGTATACATGGATGGATTTAATAGGAGTCGGCCATATGCTGAATATGCATGATTTGCTTAATCGGCTTACTCGAGGAAATACGCTGGGTGAGCAAATGCCTGTGCAGAATTCTAATATTTGTGAGTCGATGGGAGACTTAAGATGCTGGAGCGAATCAATTTTGAATCACGTAATCTAGGTCTGTTCAAATACATCTGTTTTTCATTCTATTTGATGTATTTTTAAAAGCATTGTACTCTTAGTTTGTCACAAATGGTCATAAATGTGCTGGAACCCAGGAAGGGGCGGTGCAGAGACGACTTTACTTATAGTGATTGTAGTGTGCAAATTTATGGCTAGAAAAAAAACTGGTGTGTGTTTGTGTACACGAGCATGTGCACATGAGTGTGTGCACATGGATCACTCACCAGGCAGCAGGATCATACTCGGCCCATATCCTCACATACTCATCCAGGTGGTGAGGACCCAGAATAGACGAATCTCTAGTCAGGTACTCAAAGTTGTCCATGATAACAGCAACAAATAAATTCAGCATCTGCAAGTACGCACGTGTACACACACACACACACACACACACACAGATTTTCTTCAGTTTATCCATTATTTTGTGAATGTACTGTACATGTTTGAAAATGACTAATTTCCTTTTCTAGCAACTACAAACAATGTGAGACTCTTCTGGTAAATTCTATCCATCTATATTGAGATTAAAGACTGATTGTCAGTATTACACGTTCTTGGCATTACACGACTTTGACAGTGGTGCTTGTACGACACACTTGTCTTGCTCACATACGAAGCATATGCAAAGAGACTGGCAGGATCTGGTGGTGTTGGAGTCTGAAATATATCCTTACCAAGAATGAGCAGAAGAAGATGAAGGAAACAAAGTAGAGGTACGCGAATTGGCTCCCACACTCTGGTTCGTTGTTCCCTGACAGGGGGTCACACTCTTTACCCCCCAGGCACGACAGCATGATATCATGCCAGGCCTCTCCTGTTGCACTTCTGCAAACACACAAGAAGATTCATATAATATATATTTACCTCTGCCAATGAGCTTCTGTTTGATTTGTCAGTCTGTCTGTTTCTCAGCAGGATTACTCAAAAAGGTATAAACTGATTTTATTCCCAAATATATACATATATATATATAAAGATTAACACAGAATATCTTTTCCACTGGGGCTGCACAACTATGCACACAGATAAGCAAATGAGCACACACACAAACACAAACACACACACACACACACACACACACACACACACACACACACACACACACACACACACACACAGAGGGAGCCACACAAGTACCTGAAGAGAAGCATGAGAGCCTGTACGAAGGTCCTGAAGTTGTTGTGCTGGTTGATGGCACTCTCTCCATCCTCTTCAATAGCAATATTCCCAAACAGCTGTTGAACACAGTCATGCTTTTAATACTGGACTCTACACACAATGTCGGCCTTCCACCATAGCAGGAGAAATGAGTTTGTATCCATATCAACAACCTCCTCCTATATTTAACGTAATGCAGCCATTGGTCAGTTGAGGTTCTCACTCACCTGCATCCCAATGATGGCATAGATGAAGAACAGCATGGCGATGAGGAGGCAGACATATGGCAGAGCCTGAGGAGAGACACATTGACTGAGTGTGAATGTATGGTGTTTGTGGAATATGTGTAAGAATGCAGTGTGCAAGAAACGGGAGACTAAACGTTCATCATCCACACATGTGAATAAGACAATGGGAGGGTGCAGGTCTGTGTAATGTCTAGTGTGTTGTGTGTGTGTGTGTGTGTGTGTGTGTGTGTGTGTGTGTGTGTGTGTGTGTGTGTGTGTGTGTGTGTGTGTGTAAGTGTGAACCTTGAAGGACTGGACGAAGGTCCAAAGCAAGATACGGATGGTTTCTCCCTGTCGCAGCAGCTTGATGAGACGAGCTGCCCTGAACAGCCTCAGGAAACTTAGGTTGATGAAATTATTCTACAGTCACAAAATAACAAGGGAGGGGGAGGGGAGGGGGTATGTGGGAGGAGGAGTTGAGGAAGGGAGCCAGCAGAAGAATAGAAAGAGAAAAAATAGTAGAGGAACCAGATGAAGGAAAAGTATAGAAGGCAAGATGTTGAGTAAAGATTACAGAGGAGGAGGAAACAGAAGAGGAGGAGAAGGAGGGTGGCAGAAGGATGTGGGGTTGGAATAAACGGAAGGTATTGTTAGTTGTGGGGCAGATCATTGCAAGTACTTGTCTTCAGATAACCAATTTATCAAAATTAAAAATAAAACAGTCAAACCCAAAATCAAGAAGATTCAAACTCATGACAAACCAAAGAACCAGGAGCCAAACAAGTCAAAGCAAACCAAACCAAAAGCAGCAAGGCTCCATCAGGCTTTCATATCCATGGAGGTTAGATAAAAACCAAACTAAACAACACGGGGAAAGGAAATAATCCAAATCTAACTAGTTTCATCCAATTCGGGTGTACAATGGTTATTGTGGGGGGTGGTGAGTTGTTAAAGTGCAGGGACAGAACATTTCCTTGGAAAGACAACCAAATGCACTAGTTCTCTCAAGGCAAAATACACCAGATCCTACAATGATGCAAGCCCACAGCATGCCAATGTGCAAAGCTAACAGCGTCTTCTTATGCACGCTCAAATGCGATCGGCTACTGAAGTCACGTGACACGTTGAAGTCACAATCACCATAAAATAAGAACGGGGGAGGAAAGGTTGGTTGAAGGAGCAACAACAATCAAACTGTATAGATTTTCACATTTTGCGGTTGACCAGGCCGACAGCGTCACATTGAGATGCCAAGACGCTGAGTAACTGTTCAGAATGAGCTTGTGATTTTGAATAGGACGCTATTAGTCTTCCATTAGCTTTGATACGGTCTCCACAAAAACTTGTTGCGCAAAGTCCTTCAATCATTTTCAACAGGAGAGCACACACGGCTTCATTCTGAAGGGAGTGGCAGCAGGCACATGCAGCTCCACATTGTAGTTGTGTGTGTGTGTGTGTGTGTGTGTGTGATTGAGAGTGAGACAGAGAGAGAGAGAGCAAGAGAGATAGGGAGAGAGTATGTGTTTGTGTGTGAAAATGGAAGTGTCCTACCAAAGACATGCAAGAGGCAGCATGCATCACTTGTTTTCTCTGCCATAGGCAAAGACTTTCAATCACTGTCATTGCTACTCTAAAACCTCTCCCAGTCATTGCCGTGTGTGTGAGTGTGTGTGTGTGTGTCTGTGTGTGTCTGTGTGTGTGCGTGTGTGTGTGTGTGTATGTGTGTGTGTGCGCGTGTGTGTGTGTGTGTGTGTGTGTGTGTGTGTGTGTGTGTGTGTATGTGTGCAGCCATGAACATAATAAACATCAAATTTACACACTGATTACAAGCAGAACACGTGTTTTCAATCAAGCATATACAGTCTGTGTGATATTTATGACTGAATGAAATATATATGTGGATACAGTGACTGGCAGAGACGCTTCAAAAATTAGTTAAAACAAAGCAAAACAGGTCACTGGGGGTTGAGGATCATTATGGGCACTGGGGTCAAGCAAACATGCGCATTTCACAGCCACAACATTGGGTGGGTGGGAGGGTGCAGTCAAAACAGATGCAGTAAAATAAGATCTCCAAAAAATTACAAACCATCTACATGTGGATGTTGCAGATGTATGGTTTATAGCAGCAAATTTTTGGAATTTTGGTTGGTTCGGAGAACAACCAGAGAGATTGACCAAGCCGGTCGTCACGGACGGATACACAGGTTTCATAGTGCATTTTGATTGGACGCAATCACAGCAAGTTGTAGGTGATGGGGGAGAAGGGGCGGGGCGGAGTAGATTACAGTAGGTCGTCGTTAAGTTTGTGGACGAATTAAAGAAAGCATGTGAAAAGATAAAAGAAACAAGAAAGAAATCAATAATCGTCATGAAGAAACGTTAGAACAGCAGCAGGTTTCAGTTGTAGCACAAAAATGAAAACAGCAAGTGTTTGTTTGAGAAATGCACAGAATCCAAAGGAAGAAATCTGATAAAATGGCTGGAATAACACACAGGTCAACCAGTTACAATAACATATACACATACAGTATGTCATCAAATTAAGCTTTGAGCTATCATTTGCTTAGTACAGATAAAGAGGATAAAGCGTTTTAGCTCTTGGCTTTGGGGCATCAAACAACAACTTCATATATTCCATGGCTGCCAGTTCTGTCTGAAATTCTGCGTACGTTCATTAAAAACAGATAAAGTTGCACCCTCAGATTTCCAATAGATCTTTGTGACGAGCTGTCAATAATGTCTGTTTGCAGACCTGAAGGCACACCCCCCTTTCCCCACATGGGTTGGGGTTAAGGTTCAGGACAGTGTTGGTGAAAACACTAAAGTGCATTCTGTTGGGAGGAGAGGGAAGTGTCCTTGCGTCTGCTCTCAGATCTGTCCTCCAGCTGGAACTGCTAGGAGGTGTCCAGCACAATTGAAAAGTGTCTATTGTCCACCTGGGTTGCAACCTGATAATGCAATTGGCTGTTTATTTACTTTTATTAAATGATACACTCTCTCACAGTCTCATATTGGAGCATTGGTGTGTCTTTTGCTTCCGTGTTAGTGGCTCAGTGCTGAGTAGCTGGAGCCTGGTTTCCCCTTATCCACCAACGGGCACAATTATATAAGACTTTCAAGAGACGCTCATGCATGGATGAGCAATGCAAGACTGAACAGCCGCCCCTTTCTCTATCAGCATGTGTCTGTGGGCTGTGCAAGCTCACACACACACACACACACATGCTGAGGCTGGCCTATGAAATATTCACCCTCCATACAAACATTGCAAATACATTATAGTGACTCTCTTTCTCTCTCTCTCCTCTCTCTCTCTCTCTCTCTCTCTCTCTCTCTCTCTCTCTCTCTCTCTCACACACACACACACACACGCACACACACACACACACACACAGCAACGCACGCACACACACACACACAAGACCTGTGGTTCTCACACTTACCCCAAGCTCAGTGACCAGGATGTCAGTAATGCTACCTAGAACTGTCACACAGTCAAAAATGTTCCAGGCATCTTTGAAATAATTCTGTGGACAAGACAAAGAGGGAGGGGGGAGGGGAAAAGATGGAGGGAAGTTGAGGTGGAACAGTGAAGGCGAGAGGGTGACACGGCGCCACATGGTGAGAGAGAGATTAAAAAAGCAACGGAACGTGGAGATTAAAATGGAAACAAGGAATATGACAATAATGGAGAAAGAGACGGGAGGGGGAGAAAGAGAGAGACTGTCAGTGTCCTACAGAAAGATGTCCCCTTCTCCAATGAACTAATACCTTACATACCTCTGCAGAAGCTTGTTTAGTCTTCATGAAACATATAGCTCATATTGTGTAGGCACAACATTCAATAACAAAAACATTTTCATCATCATCATCATCTTTTAATTGATTGCATTCTTGCACTGACAGTTTGACTTCTTAGCAAAGGAAAAAAGAGGGGCTGTGTACAAATCCACATTTTGTATAGTTTATATTGAGTTATTGAGTACACAGACACTTACCAGTGCACCAAAGGCAATGATCTTGAGTACACACTCCATGGAGAAGAGGGAGGTAAACACTATGTTCAGCTTGGCTAATACATCTTCATAGCTCTGAGAAGCACCGTCATACTATAAACACACACAGACACACACAAGAACACACGTGTATAGCCAGAGACAGAATACAGAGGAAGTATAAAGGAAATAGAAAATACAAAACTTTAAAACAAGAGATGTGCAGTTCAGCTCAGCCACTTGGCCTGAAGATTAAGATTCTCTCATAAAATGAAGGTTTTATAAGTGCAAGAGCATGTGTGAATGTTTAACAGCAAGTTTGTTTATCTTGACACTTTTACCTTCATCATCAGCACGACGGTGTTGAGAGCGATCATTGCCATGATAGTATACTCAAACGGCGGCGACACCACAAACTCCCACATGCGATACTGAAAGCTCAGCTTGTTCTGAGGCATGTGGCGTGTCAGAGGCCTGGCGTTGATGGCAAAGTCTATACAGGCTCTCTGCGAGGAACAAGAAAAGTATCCACCTTACTGCCAACTGCTCGGTACCACAATACTTACATGCAACATGATGAGCCTGAACGTTTAGAAAAATGCCTGAATGCCACCTCACCTCATTCTTTTCTAAGCTGTAGTCCTCCATCATCTTGTCACCTTGCTCCTGGAAGGTGATGATAATAAGAGCCACGAATATGTTGACGAAGAAGAAGGGGAAGACCACGAAGTACACCACGTAAAAGATGGACATCTCCATCCTGTAGCCGGGGCTCGGACCCTGGTTCTCGTAAGTCGCATCCACTGAATGCTTCAGCACCCTGGGAAACAAAAAGCAGGGGTTTGGCGGTGGCTTGACACAGTTTGCGTGTCTGCGTGTGACTGTTACATATATCTATCTATCTATGTATCTATACTCACTGCGGCCACCCCTCTCCAGTGGACACAGTGAAGAGGGTGAGCAGGGCCCAAGCCACATTGTCGTAGTGGAAATCGTACTTCTTCCACTCCCGCTTCTGCGCCTTCACTTCGTTATCACGCTCATAAACTAGATACTCTCCCCTGAAACACACACACCACATCATCAGCACAGGCCAGTAGAGTTTCAGAGTGAGAGAGCACTGCTCCTGATTCAACAACACAGACCGGATTGAACGTGGTACCTATCTTAATAATGTACTGTATATGTCGGTATTCTCTGACCTGCAGTCGCGCTCAAACTCTTTGGATTCATCCGTGCAGTAAAAGAAACGCCCCTTGAAGAGCTGCACCGCCACCACGGCGAAGATGAACATGAAGAGCATGTAGACGATCAGGATGTTGAGCACGTTTTTTAAAGAGTTCACCACACAGTCGAACACAGCCTGGGGGCCGAGAGAGCAAGGGGCAGAGAGAAAGATGCTTTTAAAACAAAACAAATGTTTTTTGGAGGGAGTACACTGGATTGCAATTTTGAGTGTATGTTGTTCCAGAAGCGATTGGAGTGTCTACTATTCAGCCACATGGGGGAATTGTGTCAGCAAATAAAACTGGATTAATTGAAAATAATAGCACCCTATGGTCCCATTTGTACTATTTTAATGCATTAACTCACAGCTTCAACAACAAACTTGAAATGTGAAATGATTGGAATATGTGGAATAGTCGATCCCCCAAAAATCCATGAGAACTATTTTCGCTTTAACATACCTTGAGCTTGGGAAGACGTTTAATAGTCTTCAGAGGTCGTAACACTCTCAGCACCCTCAGAGACTTGATGGTGCTTATGTCTTTTCCCTTACTGCTCCCTCTGTATATACATACACACACACAGAGACACAATAGGACAATCACACAGATGAAGAAAATCACTACGGGAAAGGCAGCTGTAGTGCAACATGGCAGGCTTGTCGTCTTGATTCCAAAATGGTGGCGTGTAACCATTCCTTGACGGGATATTTGAGGCTGAGTTAACTCATAATGAGTAACTGCATCGGGGTTAAACATATAGCAACACATGCAGCGTTGCTATTTTACACTTTAGCCTGTTTCTATGAGTGACGTTAGCATTGTAGCTTCATGCTAGAGTTAGGAGGTACTTTACAGCTACATGCTATGGGATTGACTGATATCATTCTTGTATGAATGCTATCTAATAACTGCAGCTGTTTGGCAGTTCACAATGCATTTCAAAGCTTCAGAGATAGCTAAAGCCTTGGCTTACACATGCCAAGCTAAGAGTGAAGTAAATGTATTCATGCTGCGTCGAAACCTTTGCTTTTCAGGCTGCAAATGCGTTTTGAAGGGTCGAATGATGGAGACACTAAACGACTGTCGATTCTCTGACAGCCGCTGACTAAAGTAAGTTGCGTTAGAGGGTTAGCTTAGGGTGTTTTCAGAGCCATAGTTTGTTCTGAAACAGAAGCTAAATTGTTACAGTAGCGCGTTTACCACTTGGGTCAGTTCGGTTTCACACAGAAGATATTCAAATGAACCAAAACATATCAACAAAAGCTGCTTCTTTGTCAGAAATGTCAAGGTGTCGAATATAACAGGTGGCTAAATAACACTGAGCGGTGATAGAACTGGCATACATTCATAACTCTACACATCATGTTGACACCATTAACGAGTCGAACCAGACTGAGACCACCCCCTCAAAAATCGACACTGGAGTGTGATTGCTATGTTCACACATCACAACACTAGTCCTACCAAACCATGTAGGCTTGAAAACACCCCGACAGTGTAGTTCCCTCCTGATAACTTAAGACTCATAAGGTGATTAAGTATGGGCTTTAATTATAAAGTAGGTTGTGATTTGGAAATGTTGATATTGATTGAGTATTCAAGTGGTATTCAGAAATTTGTTTACAATGATAAGATAAGATAAGATAAGATAAGATCAAATAAAATAAGATAATTACAGGGAAATTACAGGATTTTACTCTATTTTCTGACTCAATCCATTCCATTTTACAAGCATTCATGCATACAGCTATAATGCCAAGTCTCCAAACTTCAGCTAGGATAAGATGGTTTTCACAGCATTGTTGTTAACAGTATGGCAATCTTGTCTTGTCGATCTTTTGGCAAAGACAAAGATATTTCAGCAAGCATTTCTCAATTGAAATGCCGAGCAAAACCTCTTTTTCGTAGTGAACGCCTTTCCACGCACTGGTGGGCTACATGAGTGAGGGCCTGTAGCTTTGGTTTCACCAACTCTGAGCATCCGTTCACAAAGATCAAAGTGAGATTCCCTGTCACAAACTGCAGTCAGTAACCCTGAAGTAAATACCTTCGCCTTGTTATAAACACGTTTGACTAAATATGGGCCAGTCTGGGAACAGACAGATTATGGCCTCTTCCTTCCTAATTAAGTAGGTATCTAACCCCTCAGCAGAGCTAGCCTGGTTGTCACTCCTTGCCTGAGGATTTCTCAAACATCTCCACATGTTATAATTATATAAAAATGTGGGTGTTGACGTCATTCATAGCGATCATTTGGGGTAAAGGCTGCGTATACAACTATGGCTTACACATATGGTAATGTGTTTGGTGTGTGTGTGTGTGTGGGGGTCTATATACTACACACATCAACACTTGTGTGCAACAAATGAGTTCTTGTCTCCATTGTTCACATTTATTCAGTTGCTCTCCCACCTATATGTGAATGCTGGGAAGAATAATCTTAAATGATGCCTCATTCCTGTTTGTGTTTGATTTCACAGATGCTTTTTCATCTCGTTCCCATTTACTGCATCCTCAATGTTTTGTCAGTGATTAGCACAAAGCAGGAATCAGACGCTGAGGGGATTTGTGTCTGATTCAGGCGAGACTTGATGAAGGTTCACTTGAGGTTTAGTTGCAAGTCACAGCTGGTCCATGATGAACATTAGCAACAGAGAGGCGTAGGCGAGTACAGAAGTCAGCTATGATGGTGGATGGGTAGGTTATAGAAAAGAGGGAGACGGGTGATCGAAGAACAGGCTCTGAGAGTGCAGAGGGAGAAAATGAGGAGGAAAAAGAAAGAGAACTTTACCCGCCGCCGCCGCTGGTGGTCCAGACAGAGAAATGAAAAAGGGTTGAGAAACAGCAAGACAAAGGGACAGAGAAAGACAGAGAGACAGAGGGCGGGAGAAAGAAACGGACAGAGGGAATGGGGACAAAGAGAAAGAAGGAAAAACATCCATATGAGAGACAGAGGAGGAAAAGAGAGCACATGGCCTGCGTTTTGTTAGATCAACCCTCCCACCCAGACTACACACACACCGGCACACCGGCACACCGGCACACACACTCATATTTCGAAAACTGGGATTGAAACAGCATCAAACTGCTGAAATTAAAGCAGTATGTAGTACTTTACTATTTTATTATTCATCCAAACTCATCTATGCCTACAGTCCACGGTTTGACTTTTCCATTATATTAGTAGTTACAGTATGTAGTAGTTATTGGTAGTAGTGCTAGTTCTTATCAAACTGTGGTAAAAGAACAAGAAAATCAAAGTGATTGTTGTGTATAGAAATGATGTTGTTGTTGTAATTTAGCCTTAAAAGAAAAGATTATTTTTTAAACATAACATTGGATTAATTTGCGATGTGTCATTTGGTAGCTCAAAATGTGAAGGAATGCATTTTTCCACGGCTCTGCCTTGGGAGCCTGTTGTGCTGTACGGCTGAGACCTACTACAGAAATCTGCAGGACAAGACACCAGCGGCCTCAGACCAGACTAATTGGATTAAAGTGGTGATAAACATCTCCAATCGGACAGCAAAGCTTTTCTAGACTGTTTGATTTCCTCCAATTGAATTTAGGCACTATCTAGATGTGTTTGAGTCTGTGGGTTGTTTCCCCATTGGCCATTAATCCCTATCTTAGTTAAATCAGGGTTTAAGACTTATTGGTAACAAACTCAATTGACTGATTTTTTTTGTCCATCTGTTCCAATATTAAACAAAATCAGTGTTTTGGGTCTCACTTACATTTTGCATTTCAGTTTTGCTCATGTTGTCTGCGATTATGTAAGAATTAATCTTTCTGTCCATTATTGCTGCTGTATCTGTTTGTTATGTCTTTATGTCACTCCATGTCTATTTGTTGGTTCCCATTCCCCTGGGGCTATAAAAACAGGGCTGGACACATAGTAAGAAAAGGAAAAACAGATAAAGGGGACTGACAAATAAATATGGAACAATTTCACAGAGAGGTTAGAGGACAGAGCTGGTACACAAGTACACATAGATGATGCCAACAGAAATACACACACGGTCAAGTGCAGCAAATACACAACTACATTTTATATTAATTCGATCTAAAAGGACCCTGAGTCAGTAAATGTGTTCATTTCTTCATAGGAAAAACAATCCCTTATCTTCATGCAGGTCTGGACTCAACACAACAACTGCCCCTCAACAGTGAAGAGCATTAAATGTTTGGTTCTCGTGTTTCAAATAAGGTTGCTGTGCGCCTAATATACGGTTGCTATGACATCTTTCTTCTGCTTTGTCTATATTATGGACACTGCCGGATGCCTGGGGGATGAAGCAGTAAGGGAGCTGATGGGTGGTAAAAGAGATGGAAGAATGGAACAGGAACAAGGAAGGAAGAGGAGAGGATTCAAAGTAGAAAGTACTTTCCCTCTGATTGCCTGAGATAAACTAGTTCTATTGCTTATACAGATCACTTTCCTTTGGTTCTAGGTAGTTCAGCAGCTGTGTAAGGGCCAAGTGCATCGAGATCAAGTGCAGAAACGATATTAAAGGAAGAAGATGATAAAGTGGAGGGATTTTCTTTGGTTTATACTCAGTGAACTTCCTATCAGCTTATGTCCCAACGTCATATATTCAGGGTTATGGCTGCACCAACTACAGTTTATAATATGTATTATGCATAGTGCATTGAATTATTCATGGTCATTCCCATTTCCATATGCATGGATATACAGTAGAACATTATGTGTGTATGAGTGCACATATTCTATAAAACTCAGCCCCTTTTTAATTCACTTGACTACTATGAAGTAGTATACATATTGTGCAGTGGACACAATGTGTGATTAGTACTTTAACTAGTGACAATACATTACATAACCCATAATACCAATTTGTCCCTTTCTGTTATTTAGCCATTTCAAATTCAAACAGAAATCCCAAATCCATGATTGTAGTCATGGTATCTGCTGTTTTACACTCAGCTGTACATTCAGAAGGAACTATATAAATGTTCCTTTTCTGAATGCACTCATTCATAGCTGATTCTTATAGACTCCATATGTCAGTTGCATAAATCTGTTTTATTCTACCCCTCCTATAGGCAGCACGGCAGCAAATCCCAAATAATACAGTTCTTGTTTGCCCCCAGCATAACTGCTATACTTTGTGAGTGTGCTTCCAGTACAGCTTAGAAAGACCTAGCCTGGCTGTTCATTGTGCCTTTAATGGCTCTGTGATGAATCCAAGAGAAAGGAGTGGAGAAATGCAAAGAGACAAAAATGTGAAAGGACGAAATAACAAGGAGATGAGGAGGGGGAAATAGATCAAATGTAAGCTGTGGATGTAAAGAGAGAAGTAGGAGAGGCAGCAGACAGAGAGAAGGAGCTGCAAGGAGGGAGGAGAGGAGAGTAAAACTTACGTGAAGGCGAAGGCCACCAGAGCACCACTAACCACTATGAAGTCAAGAATGTTCCATAAGTCTCGGAAATAAGAGCCCTGATGCAAGACCAACCCCAGATCCACCATCTGTGAGAGAGATGGAGAGGTTGGTGGTGCTCAGACTGGTCTCCCAGTACGCCTTCATGCTTTCACATGAGTCAGTCCATCACTATCTTACCTTTACCAGCATCTCAAAAGTGAACACTCCTGTGAACACATAGTCAAAATACCGCAGGACCTGCAGAGAGACAGAGGGAGTGAATGCAATCTGTGATATGGAAAAGGATCATAGGGTGAATATGCAGGATCATTTCTCAATGTTGTCATGTTCTTTGTTCTCATAGGTTGGACGCATTTGCTATCATGACCTTTTTGACAGAAGTCATTCTAGGACTAAAATAGCAACACTGTAAGTTTGTTGTGTTTACTGTCCAGCAATTTGATCTCATCTTATGTAATTAACATGTCAGCCTCTAAGGGGCACTACTGGGACTTCTAGGCCACTTAAAGAGAGGAGAACAAGCTCAATCAGAGAATAATGACCCAGAGATATCATTTGTGTCTCATTTGTACCATCATTTACCAGTATGTCCAGTATTATGTGAATTATCTGTGTTGTGTTAAGTTAGTGTTCTGTCGACAGCGTTGAAGTCAGCCAGCCAATCCAAAAAGACAACAGTTGATGAAATCATTGTAGTCATTGGCGATGTGGAGACGTTCTTACATTGTTGCGGGGGGATTCGGGCCAGACGGGGTCTTCAGCAGCCAAGGCAATACTGCTCATAGCAATGACCAGCAGGATACACATCTCAAAATAACGCAGTGTGCATACATAGTGACATGCCCGGCGAAACCTTAGGCACACAAAGACATTGTTATAATTGCATCACAAGAACACTGTACACATTACAATAAGTCCATTGTGCAACATAGAATCGTTCCCTGGATCCAAAGATCAATGTAAGAAAGGTGCAGCTCACTTCCACATGTGTATGTATTCATAAGCATCCACACTTACGGGTTGGTGGTAGACAGGACAAACATGGAGGTGAATGGGGGCATAGGTTTGGGTCCTCCTTCACCTCCCTTCTCATCATCATCATCATCCTTGTCCTCTTTTGATGGCAGAGGCTCTGTGTTGGCATTCTTATTGACTGGAAAGAGCCACAACACAAAGAAGAGTCAGGGAGAGAAGAAGATAACTGAGGAGACGAGAAGAGAGGAGACATTGTCTGTCGTCTTACCCTGCAGCATGGCATTTTTGGATGGAAAGATTGGTATGTCTACAGACGTGTAATCAGGATGGGGCAGCCTGATGACGCTGTTGGCGCGGCGATGCCCGATGGCCCCATAGCTATCTAAAGTCACCAAACTCCCGTGAGTGCCACTGTTTGCTAGATGGAGGGCTGAGCCGTAGCCAGGGCCCACTGTGTGCCTGGCAACCGGAATGGGATGGCCCTCGCCAGGTGGGGTAGAGCCAGAGACCAGTTTGGTGTTCATGAGGTTGTCCATATCCTCACTGTACTGGCTGTCCTGCCTGGAGAGACTCTTTTGGATGGGCCGTGTAGTGGACAGGTTTGGACCACTGCAAACCCTAGAAAGACGGGACAACAATGGTGTTTTACAGAAAAGAGAGAATAACCACAAGAGTTTGCTCAATGTTTGTTTTGTTAAAATGAACATACTTCCTGCGGTGCTGGCACATCCTCTTGCCCTCGCCTTCTGACTGATTGCCATGGCGACTCCTCCTGGGTCTCCTCTCACTGCCTTCGCCACCTCCATTCTGCTCCCCTCCTTCACCACTTGCATCAACCCTTTTGCTCCTGTGCCTTCCTGCTCCTCCACCACCATCTTCGTCTTCCGCATTCTTACGATGTGACCTTGGCTTCCTGTGTTCGGACTGGCCACCCCCCCGACTGCCACTCCTGGTATGATGGTGCCGTCTTGGTGGCCTCTCCTCCGGCCCAGGGATCACTGTAGCATCCAGTCGAGTGTGAGAGGTGTGGTGGTGGTGCTCGGATTTCCGACTCCGCCTGCTCTCTGTAGACTCCCCGCGTTCTAACGGAGGTCTCCCTGGACCTGACCCTCCTCCTCCAACGCTACCTCCTCCATGCTGACCACCGTGTTCATGGAAGCGTGTTTGTCTGTGGAGCTCACCGGTGGGATGATGCTGACCGGTATGGGGTTCTGAGTTGTTTGAAGTGGTCTTGTTGGTGTTATTGTTGCGATTCTCGTGGGGGTCAACCACCAAAGGACGATCCAGGTGAGTCTTCATGTCTGGACGGACCTGGCGTGAGAAATTAACCTGCATGGAGATAAGAGGAGGAGAGGAAGGAGGAAAAAAAAGACAGGGATAGAAGAAGAGAAGAGTTTTGTACAGTCCTAAGGTAAAAGGGCAGAAGGAGTTCTTCTCAAAAATTGGATATCGAAAAACTATATAACATATAAATGATAACTAAACCATAAATAAATGCCATGAATTCATCACAATTGCCATCCCTTGTGTATATTGATATCACAAGTCTAGAGGCTAGCATTTTGCCTTGTTCTTTACATTGTTTTGCTCCTCCCTCCCTGTCCTTGCCTTCCAGTGGTCTTCAGTGTCCAGCTCATTATAGAGAGCCTCGCGGCTGGACGCCAGAGTCTGCTTCCTAAGCTCCTTGGTGCGTTGTTCCCACACCGACTTATTGATGCCCTTGTTGTTCTTCTGCTGCTCCTTGCTGTAAACGGAGGCAGGATAGAGAGGTAGGAATAAACCGACAGTGTTAAAGATCCGCCTAAAGACATCGCTGCACAAACCAACACACAAGCACGACAATGATATGACAACAGCAAAAATACAAGTATGTAAAAGAGCCAGGACATGGACACACTGGGCGCCACAGACAGGGTCATTTAGCTGGACCTGCAGAACAAGGTACCTCAACAGGTGAAACAATGTTCTGGGTGTCTACACAGTTTGCCAAAGCACAAAGCAGGACAGCCCTACTCTGGGAAACCATGTGGGGACACAAAATGGAGGATAACACTGAGGCAAGGTCAGAATTTGATATTACAATTTGTGGGAATGATGCAACTCAAAAAGCCAAAATTGCACGCCGAATCCCAAACAACCTTGATTGAATGATGGTAAAGTCATGTCAGGGTGACAAGAACCTATTACCGTGCTGCAGTGACTGACTACAGTGACTTTTTATCCAGTTGATAGAGACGGAACTCACATAGTGTCAGTGACCAGCTCCTCTCTTACCCTCAAAAACCTCTAACAGTAATCAACTCTAACTTCCTTTTCTCTCAGGGCCAACGGTCAACCACAGTAAAGCAACAGCCGTACTGCGAGGTGCAAGCAGCAGAAAATATACTCATGAAGATAAGCCAACGCAAAGAATAACCAAACAATGCATATATATGTGTATATATATATATAGATCGTTCTTTTTAAAGCTAAGAACGAAGGGAAAAGAAGAGAGGATGCTCCCAAACAGGAAAGAAATGCAAGGAATGAGATTGTAACTGTAAAAGGAAAGAAGGAAATCAGAAATGAATTAACAGATAAATAAGTAAATACCAGTCCAGAAAGGGGTCGATAGCGTTGTGAAGCTCACTGTGTACTTTGTTGCTGAGGAGGGAAACAACTTTTGAGTGAGATGGCACCAAAGAACGCGAGGAGGGTTCCATTCCAAAATAGACTCACCCAATCTTGTCACCCTGTTCTATAAAATCTGCAGTGTATTCTATCTAGATAATAATATGTCCTACATTATATAATACTTACTAATCCATTCTATGTAATCTAAGTCTAACCACTGCATTACCTCTGAAGAAATACATTGAGCTGGCTGAATCCCAAAAAAGGGTTCTCGACATTTTGGAATGCAACCCTTTACACGCACAGATACACATACAGGGACACGCACACACACACACACACATTGTCATACTTATCTGGTCTCATTTGGCGCTGCAGTTTGTTCCAGCTCTGAATTCAAAACATTTTTATTTCATTTTTGCTCTCCTGCTTTTTTTTAAAAAAATTTCACAAGTTTCATCTTTCTTGCATCACTCACTGTTGTTTTGTTCTGATGGCTTTTTTTTTGGCATCTTGTACGAAATCTCATCTCACAATTTTCCAGTGGCTTAATAAAGCTCAATACCTTCAACACCACCTTGCTTCCTTGCATGACCACTCTTGCTCTTGTTCTTGCGCTTGTTCTTCCTCTTCCTCGGTCAAGTTTGTGTTATAAAGTGCATCTCTCTTCCTGTCTCACTGATATGCTCATTTATACCCACTTCCTCAGGTGATTAGAGTATTAAACTATTCATTTCAAGAGAATCAGCTTAAGCATTAATGTCATCCGTTTCTGGTCTTTACTTTTAAAGTAGTATGTACTGTGTTTCCCCTGAAATGTGTTTGGGAAAACAATATAATGAGGTGGAACTGCAATAAAATAATGTTGCATTATGTAAATGTAGCCTTTCTTACTAAAACAACACACATCCTGCATAAAGTCTACTGAAAAGGACATATTTCATCTGATAAGGACCACCAGGCAAAATAAAGCCAATTGCCCACAACACAGTGAAGTACACACACACACACACGACATTCAACAACAAGAAACGATTGTGCGATTACACAAGACGATGAACATTTCTATGCACGTCTATGCTTGCACTATTTAATGGTTCACACTCTTGCATTGGATGGCATCACCGTGTGACCTGAATGTGAGATGTGACATGAAGAGGATGATGTTCCCAAGCAGTCAAAGGTAGAACCTGCTGAAGGTCTTTATCTCCCCTGCTGTGCTTCTTCTGTGTGCACATGTATAGGAGACAGTGTGAACTCTACCGGGGGTGAAAGCAAAGCACCAGTGTACACGACAAGAGAGAGAGAGAGAGAGAGAGAGAGAGAGAGAGAGAGAGAGAGAGAGAGAGAGAGAGAGAGAGAGAGAGAGAGAGAGAGAGAGAGACTGACTCCTGAACAGAAGCAATTTCATTTTTCGGACACTTGTCGACATTCCTGTTCTTACAATCTGATATAAGGTATTTGTCATCGTCTCTATGGAAGCACAGATGAATGGACGACTTCTCAAATGTCCACGACTACGCATGAAGAAACTCCAGCCTGCAATTTCCTAGCATTGATGATATTTCAAGCATTTTTGTCTTGGGGTCACCTCTTGGTTGAAGGAAATGGAGTCTACATTGAACACCAGATGAATGACCTGATGTCCTTGTTTGACGGAGCGGTGCAGGCTGAGGTTCCTGTGATACGCAAAGGCCTTTAGACAGAACTGGTGCTCTCAATCTGACACCTGATCCAGAGTTCTGCTACGAGACCCAAACACAGAGAGACGAGAGAGCACCGCTATGTTCAAAAGGTGGATTACATCATTACATCATGGCACAGTATTCTTTGTGTCAGGACGGGACACTAAATCTGACGCTGTCACGCAGTTTGGACCTTTGATCGACTGGATTAAGTTTGCCATGATTGATTTCTATAAGGCTGAATCTGACGTGAATCAAGTGGATTTCTTTTATCAGTCAAACCGTTCCCATCTCATATTCCACAGCGACTAATGTGGATACCAGAAACTGTAGCATAACAATGAAAGCGACAGTAACAGAGACTTACGCTGCGATTGAGAGATTGGCGGCAGACAGCGGGCTGACCTCAGCCACCTCCTTGGCCTTCTGCAGGGCAATCTTCTGACTGGCAGCTTCCTCTTCCTCCTGCTCATCCTGCATGCAGAGAGAGAGAGAGGGAGAGACGAAATCAAAGAATGTGTTGAACAAAACATAACAAACATATAGAGAGCTTATGAGAGTGAGATGTCCCTGGTACCTTGGTCAGTTCTTGCGCGTTGGCCAAATTGTCCACAGCGATGGCCAAGAACACATTCAGCAGAGTGTCTGAACACACAGTTAATGGAAATGCAGTGTGTGGGAGTGTGTACTGTGCATCTATATCTCTGCACAGCATTTGGCAGCGTGTGTGAAACAGTCGGAACGCGAGCGATACACACACAGTAAAACATGCCCAATACAAAGTACAGATATGTGATGGTGGAGATGTGTTATCAAGCCCTGTCTGTGTGTGTGTGTGTGTGTTTGCGTGTGTGTGTGTTTGTGTGTGTGTGTGTGTGTGTGTGTGTGTGTGTGTGTGTGTATTAACATACTGTATAAAGGTGTAAGTGTACACAATATATTTTGTATTTCCTGTGGGGAGGATACAGTTGCCGAAAAGTGTGAGCACGATGAAGAAGACGGAGAAGGCCATGCCCTTGTTGACTCCGCCCTGAGACTTGATACCGTCGTACATCACCATGTTCCAGTCCTCACCGGTCAGGATCTGACCATACACACACACACACACACACACAAGGAAGGCACAATCACACACATACACCAACAAGAAGATTAGAATTATGCTTTTCAGTGAGATTAAGAATTCAATATGATTCAACAGCATTATCATTCATGCATGTGCTCATCTTCTTCACCCTATAATCTGTCCTACATCCCCCATTCTACCCTTCATCCTCACCTGGAACACTGTCATTATTGCTGCTGGGAAGGTGTCAAAGTTGGTTGGAGGAGTGCCGCTTTCAAAATTGAACCTAGCAGCGAACGAAAAGGAGCGGTTCGGGGAAGAGAAAGGGAAGACAAAGAGAAGACGAGGGCAAACACACAGGGAGGAGGAGAAAGAAGGGACGGACGGCGATCAGAATTAGAATTTCGTCCGATCATTGGGGCGAGACAGAAGGAGAGGAGCGGAGGAAAGAGAGAAAAGGCAAAGCAAAGACAAATGGCACTGACTGTCCTCCGAAGAGCTGCATGCCCAACAGGGCAAACACCACGATGAAGAGGAAGAGCAAGAAGAGCAAGCTGATGATGGACTTCATGGAGTTGAGAAGAGAGACGACGAGGTTACGTAAAGATGCCCAATACCTGAAAGAAGGAATTATACTCCTTACTCATACGTATATACATGTGTGTCCTTTACATGTATGTGACGATCGACTATATCA